>NC_141694.1:568064329-568664329 GCF_964263255.1 Lissotriton vulgaris | reverse complement strand
CGACCTCCCGGAAAGAAAACTCTCCAGCCAAGATAGTGCTAAGCCACCAATCCCCATTCCCTGCAAACGGTTGAGAAGGATGTTATGAGACACGGTATCAAAGGCCACAGACAGGTCCAACAGCACTAGAATCATGGATCCTCCTCTATCCTGTGACATTTTGATCTTATCAGTCACCGAGAGGAGGGCCGATTCAGTGCTGTGGTTGGGCCTGAACCCAGATTGAGATTGGTCCAGGCCCCCTGTCGCCTCGATAAAGCTGGAGATGATGGTATTAACGTGTTTCTCAGCCAGTTTGCTAATAAAAGGGAGGAGGGAAATGGGGCGGAGGTTGGAGAGTTCTGACCAAGGTAGAGTGGTGTTTTTGCGTATAGGGTTCACTACCACTTCTTTCCAGGGTTGTGGGAGTTGTCCTTCGGCAAAGGAAAGGTTCATTAGTTTTTGAATAGTGGGGCCTAATGATTACGTCAGGGAGGAAATCATTTTAGCAGGGATCAAATCAGTGGGGGAGCCGGTTTTCATTTTGTTGATAAGTATAGTCAAGTCTTGTAAAGTTATTTCGGGGATTGCATGAAGGGTATTCCCATGAGCCATCATTGGGGAGATTTCAGAGGTCTCAGTCTCTAAAGGACCAGCGACTTTCAGAATTTTTTTGTATACCCCTCAATTTTATCCTCAAAAAATTGAGAGATATTATTACAAAGATCTTGAGTAAAAGTATCCGGGCTCTCACACATTACTGGATTAGTGAAGGCTTGTATAATTTTGAATAGCTCTCGAGTGGAGTTGCCTGCCTCTGTTATTTGGGAGGTAAGACTGAACTTCCTCGCTTTTTTAATATTTTTATAATAAGTGGTCATGGCTGCCAAGTATCGATCTTTATCTTCTCCCTTACGTGTCCTTCTCCACAGCTTTTCCAATTTTCTACACCCCTGCTTTTCCACTTGGAGGGCCTCATTGTACCATGTTTCCTTCTCTTCTATTGTAGATGCTCCTGGTTCACAATCTTACCTCTATCGTGTGGCTCAAAATCTGAGATGGGCTACGGTCTGTATTAATTTTACACAGCGTTGCACGATTTGTGCTTCACAGAAGTAGATGGCTACACCTCTTAGCGTCTGCTTCATAGCCCCCACAGTTTCTCAGCAAACTCCACTGTCCCGGTGTTATGGATAAGGTACTCTGCGGTTGCATGTTGCATATGTATCCTATATTAATTGTGAAGACGCCAAGTAGAGAGACGCCAGCGGACGGTGGGTCAATCTGGACCCATCCTAAGCCAGAGTACCACTGGGGAGTAGTCAGACAGGCCTCTGGGTAGTATCTCCACTATGCGCTCAATCTACAATGAAGCACAGACAGTCTGGGGGAGCCAGTCCATGACCCATGTAGTGTGGAATTTCTCCATATCCTCTCCCTCACAGCCCTTGGGAAAACCCACAAACCAGAGGCTGTTCCTGAGGGACCGACCTTCCAAATCCTCCACCGCGTTGCAAGACCTCTTGTAAGAATCTCCAGATTAGATACCATTTTCTGCAGGGAGGTGACTGTTTTCTAGGCTCAATATCCTCGTTTCAGTCTGTGATCCGGTCTACCGTATTATGCAAGTCTTGGTTGATAAGCATGACTTCTGAGCCCACCACACCTATTTTGGCATCCAGAAAATCTCTGGATTGTGTAATGGCAGCAATCAGTGCTTCAATATCTGGCATGACACTAGTTGAACCTCCTGGTCTGATGGCTGGGTCCCGGCTCCTGTTTGTTGATATATTGTGCTCTGCTTGGTGGTTGCTACCGGCATTTTATCCCTCATTGTCTGTTAATGTTATGTTATGTTATTTTTATTTGTACAGCGCACAGCTGCCCCAGCAAAGGGGCGTCCTGGCGGGGGGGCCGATTGGACCGCTCGTGGGTCGCGGCAGGTGAGAAGTGCTCCTAGCCTTGGTATATATCCACTGTTTAATGTTGGTGCTGCTCAGCTATTTGAATGGGGCGGGGGTCCTCGGGAATCTGACCTGAACTTCATCTTGATGGAATGAAAGCTGCACCTGTACCGGGCCTGGCAGCTTCCACTAGTGGGTGTGCCCGCCACTCTATTAGGTGCCTTATTTGTCAATCCGATTTGGGCCAGTGTCAGGGTGTCTTACTTGATTCCAGGGTTTAAAGGCCCAGCCGCACTCCGCCATTCCAGATCAACTCAGCCCAGGTCCTCCCTCACTTTCTCGACAATCTTACATCTCACTTTGTATGTCATAATAAAGCGGCGAACTGGTCAGTGCCAGATCAGCAGTTGTATCTCTGGGGCTGGGGATAGTATTTAAGATCTCAGCCACCACTGTGATCTCTCCAGTGCAGGGATGTCTGAGTCCCGTTTCCGTGCTGCTCCCTCTTACTCAAAGCCCAAACAGGCCACCACGCTGTCTCATTGCCACAGCACGGGCCTGGGGCGGGTGCAGTGAATGTCAAGGGCCGGCTCCCATCCTGGGCACAGGGCCGTATTGTTCAGGTCCTGTCCCTGACCTCAATAGGTCCCCTCTCATGGTGGCTTCACCGTGGATGGTTTGATTGCTTTCAGCCAGGGGTGTCCGCGTTGTCCCGCGAGTGACCTCCACTCTGCCTGCTCGCTCCCCAAGGGGCCCCTGTGCACCTCTCAGCGAGCAGGCCTAGCGGCGATGCAACTGTGTCACTCACAGGTCTCTTCCGGTCGCGCACAGCTCCATGGTTTGGGATAGCAGCTGATCAGCTCCTCCCGCTGGTCTCCTCGCTCTGGCTGTCCTCTGTCCCCACAACAGTCCCACCAAAGTATTTGCGTGGGGGGGCCTCTGGGTGTACTGCAGCACAAGTCTGGCCTCCATTGTGGCCCTGCCACAATGCCGCAGCACACTATCAGCTGCCGCAGTTTTACGAATCCAGACGCAAATCAATATTATTCCTCCTCTTTCGAGTGGTGGCCAGGTTAGTGAATCACTATGGGGGCACCAAAGCGCTTGAAGAGCTGATTTAGCAGGATATTTGGCAGATGTGTCAGGCTACGGGAGCTAGCCTAAAGCGTGTCTGCCATGTTGGACCACTAGGCCACACCTCCTTTTTAGGTCGAGCATCAGCACGCAAGCGCTGTCTGCAAGACCTTGAGTAAATATTAAAATGCTTATATTCCCGCCTCATACTTACCATTGCTTCACTCCGGCGTCACTCTTCTTTGCTGCCTTCTCTCTCATCGTGGTGCCGATACCTCACTTCCTTTCAATGCTGAGGAGCACCGGTACAGTGCGATGTGCTTACGCTTGATAAATATATTTTCCTTCCTGCGCACTCTTTGTTTCTTTCACTCACTTCATATATCAGCACATCAAACCTTCTCTGATGCCGCAATTCTTGTTTTGGGCAGCAAAATGCTAACAATGGTTGTAAACCCCATCAGCACGGAAATTCAGTCTAGCAGTGTGTTCTCCGGGGTTAGGATCACTTTATGCAAATATTTATATTTGTCCTCGATTGCATCGTTTAAGACTCATGTGTTTCTAAAACTGCATGCAACGCACCTCATACGCGGCAGCTCTTCCCTGTATGGCCTGGTACTACCTATGCCCCCTCCTCCCTTGTCAAGACCCAGATAATATCATAATAAGTGTTTTGGATGAGGGGGTCGTAAATATCCCCCAGCCGTATTTATTAACATAAAAAATTCAAACTAATTAATATTTACAATATTTACAAAATACGCAGAAAATGACATTGATTACATTGATAAGTACAGATGTCAGATGGCTATCCTTAACATACCTCTTAATACAAGTTGTTCCTATCCGAATCTATACATATCATCATCAATCATAATAGCAGTTATTTTCTGCGTAACCCTATTTGGGCCTACAGCAAGGTCAATAACTTGTGTCAGATCCTTATAAAATTATGCCCACCCTCCCACCAGAGTGCGCATGAGCAGAGGGCCCATTCACCATGAGGGTACTCAACCCCCCCCCCCGGTTACCCCCGTACGCTCGGTATATTATCTCCATAAGGGGCCCTTGCAGTTCTGCGCCCCTTACTGGTGCCATTGTGCATGTGCTGGGTGGCCAACTAGCCTAGGTAAAGCGTAACTCCCCACTCACCCATCTAGCCGACCGGCTGTAACTGCCCCTGGAGTTCTAGGAGAGACCACTTGTCCCTCCCCCTTGGGTTGACCCCATTCAAGAATGGCGCCTCCCTCTAAGGACCTTAAATTTACTGCTCACCAATCTTGACCTTACCGCCACAGGCCAGAATAGTTGACCGAATATCTGGCCCCCCAAATTGCTAACTAGAGTGTCATATCCTGCTTCTGAAGTCTCCCAACCATGCTAGCAGCTTCTCTGAAAGGATTTCATTACCTACTTTAGACAAATGGACACCGTCTTTTAAGAAGCACGGCTCCCCCCTGATACACCCGTGGGCGATTGTCTGTAAATGAGGAGACCTAATCAACCTCTCTATCTTGTTGTTGATCCTCTTAACTGAGTGATTCAGGGCCGTCACAGCCTTTCCCCCCTCGGTTAAAATCTGGGTACCATTTGTGACCATATTGGGGTGCATGTTCAACAAGGGGGAGAGAAGAGGGTAGCAATTTCCACTACTGAAGAGTGGGAGGTCCAGCACAGCTGGGTGCCCAGATCAAATATCCAGAACAAGGAGTGCTGTGCCGTTCCTCAGGGGGAGGATGTAGAAGTCGCACCTAGTCTGGGTGCCACTGGGTCTCACTGAGGTCTACAGTTGGGCATCCGTTTGTTGAATGTAATACCCTCACATACCCTCACATACCCTTTCAGGTGTCATGCTGCATCATATGGGCTGTTCCCATCGATTCGGCGGTGCAATACCCAACGGGCTCACCTCAGAGTCCCCCTCTTTGGGGACGTACACGACTGGCCGTAAGCGCCCACGCAATCAGAGCCACGCCAAACCAGCTAATCCAGTGGGTGAGGCGAGTATTCTGTAGCCCGCATGGCTCCCAGAAGCGCTGGAATGTAGGGCCGTCAGTGACCCGTTGGGTACTTCCTAGTGCTGCACTGGCAAGTCCAAGTTTCTGGGTTCCTTTTTGATCTTGTCCACGTTGTCGCAATGGCTTATAATCTACAACATATAGAAGAACACCGAGCAAGTGAACTCCCCCCTTCTCACCGGCCCGTACCACAGGTGTAACTCCCACTCTTGTACTAGCAATAATTGCCTAAAACCCAACCAAGCTGCATGTCCCCCACTCAGTCTAATTGCATTTAATGCTAATGTTCTTCTGGCACTCGTGCTGCTCTCATCCCCCTTTTCACAGCCCTTCCTGTGTCAGCAGCTCACCTGCCCGTATTAATAAGCAGCCTTGCCCCCTGCCGATCGCTACCGGCACTCTGAAAAGACAAAGCAGGAGCCCGCACTACTGTCGCCATTTGCCTTGCGTTTTTTTAAACAAAATAATACACCATGTCAGCAGCTCCCCGCTTGTAGTTGTATCCCAAAATGCTCCACAATGTCAGCAGCTCCCTGCTTGCGGTTTTGTGAAGTACCCACAATGTCCGCACCACCCGTAACAAACTACCACACAATGTCAGCAGCTCCCCATAACAAACTACCACACAATGTCCGCAGATCCCTGCTGGTATGTACGAGCGCGCTGCCCCTGTTGACCGTGACCGTTATCTGTGCCAAACAATGTCAGCAGCTCCCCGGTCGCATGCACAGTTCACACAGTGTAAGCCTTGCGTTGAACCCAATGTCAGCATCTCCCTGACTGCGATGCGCGTGCTACTACTCCGGTGAAAATGCTCCCCGATCCGCAGTGCCAAGCCTCGCTTGATAGCGTCAGAACTCCTGCAGAGAAAACAAAGGGAAAACAAATGTTTCTCCGTGGATCCAACGCACTGCTTGCTGACCCGGACCTCGCTACTTCCGTGAAAATGCTCCGATCTGCAGTGCCAGCGACTCCATGTCCTTCGCTGACCTCAGAAAAAAAGAGAAATAAAACAACTGCCTCCTTGCGAGGCTGATGTGACAGGCTGTGGGAGCGAGGAGCAAAGAGGATGACTCCTCTGCTCCCCAGCTTTTAAGACCCTTTTTCCCGCCAGGCTGGTTCTAACCGGACTGGCGTTGTCCCAACGCATGACCCGGAAGTAATCATCACTGTCAGGATCATTGACCAGTCGTAGTCGAGGCGTGCCTGTCGCGTCACTACTGTGCGCAACAGTCTCGCCTCTTTGGCCGTCAGGGGCATGACCGCCATACTTTTGGTGTGTCCGATGCCAGTCCTGCATTTCTGATCTCTCCCACTCCACGTAAATAAATGTTGCACAGCTAATCTCACCGGAAGTTTAAGTCTTTATCAGCCACCGTGTAGCTGAGGAGACGTTTACAGACTGAGACAGGACCTCATTTTGCGTTTTAAGGCAATTGTCATACAATTGTGACGTTAAGCGATGCAGACCACAGCCTTTAGAGAGGTTAGCTAAAAAGACAGTAGTTTTGATCTGAAAATTTATTGCAGAAATGGTTGGAATTTCTGAGAGCTTGTGTTTTGAAAGGGGGGGCGGGCAAACTCTCCATGTTTACACCCAGATACTCCTAAAGCGTGGCTTGATAATAAATGAAAAAGGGAGGAACTTGTTGATATTCAGCATGTCTTTTGCAGTTAGCCTTGTTCAGTCAAAGTTGCATTGTAATCAAATAGTTGTCATTGCACAAACACCATAAAACAACTGTAGTCCATTATATAACTGATAATTGCAGCTCCTATTGGTGTCTAGAAGCTAAAATCAATTTAGCTTAGTCAGTCAGCCGCTGCACATTTGCTATGCAGCTCCCCGAGACACGATCTGTGGTGAGGCTCATTATGAGACTAACTGCAGAGCCGCATGCTGCTGTGTGCGCAATATATTCCACAAACCTATCTGAGAGATAAATCCAGGGACCCTGGAGCAAAGCTGCGTGATTTTTTTTCTTGCTGCCTCGGTCTACTTTACCGAAGGAGAGCTACTCCATAGTTTTGAAATTCTGATTTGGTTGGCTTGTGCCCCAACGTATACATTTCCATCTAAAAGCTGCATTCATTACATTGAGTAAATATAGGCCATCAATGCAATTATTTGTTCACAAATGTAAATTGGATTAATCCTCTTTAAAAAATGAAAAATTGTTTTTTGTTCAAATTTTTGGATAATTATAAGCACAAATTCTCTGATTCTCTGTGCATGACCTTATTCTACCAGACGCTTTGGCTGGATAACGAGTAAATAAAAATGTTTTATTGCATTTTCAACAATATATCAATTACACATTTACATACAGCAACAACAAGAAAACCTTTGTCCCTCCTCCACCCATCCCCATTGGTCTACCGTTCCATCAATACTAAGTCTATTAATAAGAAAGAAAAAAAAGAGTGCAGTAAAAATCATATATCTATCCAATTATTAGTTCCTTGTAAAGATGAATATCTCTGAGCATCACATAAATGTACACCAAATATACCCACCTGTATGTTCCAAACATGTATCCATTTCTTCACGATTCCCCCTCTTCCCCCTCTTCCCCATCACAAGACCATCTTATCAGCGGAGCCAAATTTCATACCCTCTTTTTTGCGCTCTGCGTCCCTTCCTAGCATAGACTTCAGTTTCTAGTTAATACTGCTTAAAATAAACTTGATCATTGTTGCCTGGATGGCGGCACCTGATCAAGCCAGTGAGTGGCTAGACATAGCCTGAATACTGTCATAGCAATAAAGATGAATACCTGTATCTGTTCTAGAAGTAAATTATCACCCACTCCGAACAGAATTAACTGTGTTGACATATTTATTTTCCATCCAACATTGCTTTTTACAGTATCCAAGCTAGGGCATGATGCAAACATATCTAGGCTATCAGCAGCATAGAACCCGCAGCGAGGGCAGGATGTGCCAGCTGAGCCGCCCCATCTAGCAATCTTGGCTGTCGTGATGTATGAATTAAACGAAGTTTTAAAACACTGGAGTTGTAGATTGGCCGCAATAAACAATGTTTATGCTAAGTGTAATGCATCATCAACTCCTCCAAACCCTGTTTGTAAATGAATAGTATTTACAGTAGTGTTATCTTGCTAAAACCACAACAACACCCATCCTTTCTTATAAGGAAATCCCTAATCTGGAGGTATTTGAAGAATTAATTATTCTCCAGTCCATTCTTAACCCTAATTTGGTCAAACAGACTAACTCCAGTCTCATCCCTCACATTCCCTGCTGTCCTGATTCCCTTTTCCCACCATATTTTCATGTATCCACCACAAAAAATATACGGAAGGGACTCGTTATTGTGATCAGACATAATATGGGGAAATTTAGATATCTTACACCTTGACCAAAGCCTGTGTGATATAAAAACGTAATTAAGTCTGGCATTGGTATGGGGCAGAAAAATAAGTGAATCCTGGGTCTTGGGGTTCCTGCGCTTCCCAGGCATCTGTTAATCCAGCAGTCGCAAAAAGATTAGCTTAAGACTAAAACACTTTTGGCTTAGAGCCTACATACAGTCTTCTTCCCAGCTCAATAGAGTTAGACTTTACATTAATATTAAAGTCCCCACATAACATGAGTGGAAGCGGCCAGCTTACCAATTCTATGTTTAAGCAACACAGCAAGGACAGATCATCTAGTATGGAACAGTACACTGACATCAAAGTAAAAAGGTTGATGTAAATACTGCATTGAGTGATCACCCACCTGCCCAACTAATCTTTTTTAGAGTGAAAATCTAGCCCTTTTTTTACGGCCGTAATAGCCACCCCTCTTGTACTAGTTCCCTGCGTTGTGCTAGGAACTACCTTTAATTTCTGCTACTTTTTGTCTGCCAACCTCTACATCTGTTTCCTGCAAACACACTGTCTGCCCTAAGATGCCAAATGTCCTCCTCAATTCTGCATCTTTTAAGGGGCCTAGTCAATTCGCAAATATTGATAGATGCTATTTTCAACTTACCCATTTCTTCCTGTGATATTTAACAAATCCCTGAATCCTTTTAAAGTTCGCGTTATCAACTCATCCTGAGCAGACCTCTGGACCAACCCCCTCCCACTCCCTCAACCTTAACATTAGACAAAATAGGTACGATGACCCTTGTGATGCCTCCTGTATAGTGCTACTCTCCAGCGCCACCCACCTTTGCTCCTCAATATATAAAAAAAGAGAAACCACCGTGCGGAACGAAAAACTTCTATTATACTAGACGACTTATAGTATATCTGAAAAAGAAACCCAGATAGATTGATAAAGCAAAAAAGAAGAAGAAAGGAGAACACAGCAGACACCCAAGAAAGAGAATATCAAACAAAGAGAAAGACCAAAATAAGCTTTCTTGAGCCAATCCAATATCAATTTTCATTAAGTTCCTTCTATTTCCCTGTCTCGGGGATATCTCGAAGATAATCTTGTGCCGGTATTTCTGAGGGAACACTCATATGATCCCCTTGTATTTGAACTTGAGGCATGTGGGGCTAAGAAGGTAGACCTCACACCCAATTTTTTTAAAAGGCAAGATTTATCGTCGAAGTCTCCACCTTCTTTTGACAGTGTGGCAAAAGTTTGCCTGACAAAGAAGGTATTTCCTCTGGCAAAATGTCTCACTTCATCGAAGACTGCTTGTCTGAGAAGGAAATTACCAAAAAAATATTAAAATAGCACAAGGTCTTTAATTGTTTTTTAGTCCCGTCTTCTTTCTCACCATAAGTGGGAAGTGGTGTACTCTTTGCACTTCCATGTCCCAATCCCAGTGTGCTACCTCTGGAAGACCTTTAAGCAGGCGTTTCATGAACCCTCTAATGTCCTCTTCTTCTGCATTTTCTGGTATGCCCAAAAGCCTAAGGTTTTTGTGCCGTTTAGATTTTCAAAGTCTTCCAACTTCCACTTAATATCTACCTTCCTAGTGTCATTGGCAGCACCCTGTAGTACAGTTGACTCTGCTCCGGCCTCCACGGCCACCACTCTTTCTTCCAATCTAGTTTTCCGCTCAGCAATTTCTGTACATGTCTTGTTGACCTTTCTAATAGCACCTTGAGGCTTTTTAGTTACAAGATGAGACCTTTTGTACTCCTGTCTTGCTTCCACTTGTATTTGCTAGAGGGTAGAATATATTACCCCCATTGAGGGAGATGGCTCTGACCCTACATTAGCCTCAGATAGATCTTTCTTTAATCGATGCATGTCGTCTTCATCAGCAGGACCCTCTCCGTCAATTAAAAGTACGTAGAAGAGTATTCCCATTTTAATTGGCTATAACCCGAATCAGATTACACTCCTTCAAGATTCTTTCCCGACTCTATCTCGTCTTCTCTGAGATGACAGCCAGTTTCTGAGTACTGGGATTGGAGAGTGAGCTGTCAGAGCCTACGTCTAAATTGCCTATGGCTGGTACATCATTTTCACTAATGTCAGACAGCTCAGAATCGTCATTTAGGGAGAAGAATTTCTCACCACCCTCTGGGGTTCCTTGGACAATGTTTAGGTCATTTTAAGATTAGCAACAATTTCCCCCCCCTAATGCTTTCTCCTCCTTTCTCTCCTCTTCCACATCCTTATTGTTACTGTTATTGCTGTTATTACATGAATCATTCATATTGACTAAGTTGCCCCTCTCTTCCCCCTCCACTATTGCAGTACTTGTAAAAAGTCCCGTACTTACAGCAACCGCACAGGCGACTAGATGTAGATTGCTGCAGTGTTGCTTGGGGTTTGACCAGCTGTAAGTCTCCCTTTTGCTTTGAGCCTTGCTGCGACCTGTGAACATGCCTGAATCACTTTTTGTTTAGCAGAGATCTCTGCTTCTTTCCCAGAACATTGCTCCTTGGATTGTTGTCTCCCCGCCTCCACTTCCTTCTGCCAAGCCACAGGAGCAGCGTCCCAAGGGCCCTCCACAACCAGTGTTTTCTCTGCCTCCTTGTGAGGACACTGCTCCTTAGATCTCTGCTTCCCAGCCAGCACCTCCTTCTGCCTGGCCGTGAGAGTAGCTTCCCCGGGCTTCTCAGCATTGAGCGTCTTCTGGACAACAGGAGGTCCGCGTGAAATGCATGACCATGGCTGATCCTTGCCACTAAGCCACTCAACCACAGTAAACCAGAAAGCACAAAGAAGCCGGTAAGTTTGTGTGCCCCAGTACGTTAGTTTCCCTCTAAGCTTGGGTCCCCAATTGAGTAGATACTGCACCAAAATCTTTAAAGTTATTGCTGCCCGAAATTCCTCATATGCGCATATTATCCAAAATGCTGTGGAACGGTAAGTGGTGACTACTGCAGCACCTACACTGCTGCCATCTAACATTTCCTTCCTTTGACGAGACACCCCATGATTAGTTTTTAATGAATATGTAGCGAAAAGTTATTCTGCTCCGTGGACAAATGTCTCTGCTGTTATGCTCCTATTGAAGCGAAAAGTTTTAAGATAAAAGTAGTAGTTCAACGCATTTCTAAAATACATGAACCACTTAAAATACTTTTGTGTGCTTTCCATTCTTTGTAGGTCATGTCGTTAAGTTTTTGTTTTTTGTTTCGACTAACCCCACGGGCCCCTTCTTCTCTGAACCAAGTGCATTATATGAAAATATAAGGAGGGCATTACATTTGCCTGAAACCTGTGTTTTCTAAATGGTGCAGAAATGGACTTCAGCTGTGTTTTGAAAGACCGAGCAGGCTGAAAAGGCCTGCGAACTCAATTAGCAGTTGCCTTTTAGCTTTGCTCTCAGCATGACAATTTGTGTCTCCCAGTTCACAGCAAAACAGGTCAATGCATGCATTTATATTGTATAACTTTTGCATGGTGCATCATACAGCTGCATGTACCATGCAAATGTTAGACCTATTGGCTTTGTCAATGCTTGCATTTTTTGCAAACTCAGACACACCACCATTAGACAGCAGCATTTTTTACATTTTTTTTTACCTTTACCTTTACACTTTTACTTCATAGTACATATTTAAAAAAAAATATATAAAAAACTGTAGACTTGCCGAGGACAGACCTATTTGCTTTGCCAATGCGTGTATTTCTACATGTTAAATACTGTAAAGTATTCCAAGGTTTGTGAATTAACCTAAAGCAATCTTAGAAAATACTCAAAAAGAAAATGTGTGGCACCCAAAAAAATGTGGTATTGCATCAAAGAAATTGTTTCCGTGCTAAAATTACTTCCCACCCAGATTTCCAAAGCAGTTTGATTTTTTTTTTAAAATTCTCCCATCATTTTTAGGTCGAGTATCAGCACGCATGCACTGTCTGTAAGACCTGCTATAATCACTTGTACTGTGTGTAATCCCGCATGCTGCTTGCTATTGGTTTTTTCCTGCGTCACTTTTATTTGGCCGGTGCTCCAGATAAATCACTTCCGTTTTTAGGACTGGAACACTGACTACAGTTTCCTTACACTGTAGGTCTTTGTGTATTTTGTGGGGGAGGGGGGAACTACTTATTTATATCATGGCGCCCGCTTTATCTATAGCCACCCACGTGCGTTTTATATACACAGCCAGCAATTACTTATTACCATTGCGTACTCTTCACTCTCACGCACATAGGTTTTAAGTGCATGAGTGCTGACTACTCATTTATTCCCATGGTGCCCGCTTCAGTAAGAGTCGCAATCAATCAAACGTTTTCCAACGTCTGTGCACCCAGTTGGCCACCATGGTATATTGTCTTGTATCACTGCTTTCCTTTGACATTGTTTGATATCTTGTTTAGCTTCGTACTTGTTCACATCTCGTCACCTTATTTTCATTGCCGGTGAAATTGATTAATATGCAGTCTGTTACTGCCATTTTGTAGCACTCTAACACCTCCAGGTAATGTCTGTGCTATTCAAATCTCTGACTATTCAGCACTATGTAGAGCTTCAAATGCATGCTGGTATTACTCGGTGCACTTATTAGTCGCATCTAAAGTTTATATTTTGAGTTAGAAGTTTCAAAATGTGGTTGATGTTCATGACACCAACCCTGTTCGAGGTTCAAAAGGCGAAATATCAGCATTCCAAGATGGCTGCCTTTATTAACACTCTTCTCCGCTAACTTGCAGTTCCTTTGTTGCTGTCAGCCTCTGACAAAGCACTTCTGAAAAGCCACTCCATTAGTAAATATTGTGCTTATGGTTTCAGTCTATTCATGTTCAATGATTTTTATTCTTTTATACAACACACCTACAGTTCATGAATTATATCCTTAGCTAATACATTTTCAGATTATTTGTGGCTTTAAAAGGGAGTCTGTGTTCTTCAGCAGCCAAAATTGTGACACTTCAAGTGATGCTTTTTATGTGCAGATTTATATAGTGTAAACTCTACCCAAAGGTATTGGATTGCTTTACATGGGTGCCAGTTACGTACACAGGGGCACATCCATGTTTTGCTAGGGAAAGGGAGATTAAGTGATTTATCTAGAATTACAAGATGTTGAGCCGATGCTGAGGCTCGAACCTGGTTCTCCAGCTCCAAAGTCAGCAGATCTGGCTGTCAGACCCATGAGTGGTTACAACCAGTATTTACAATGCATTGTACATGATAACTTTCATTTCTGTTTTGTACTTTGTACTTATAGCTGTTAACTTCAATAGGTCTCACGTTAACAAAAGTTAACAACTAAAAGTACAATATGACTCTTAAGGCACCACGTGCAGGTTTTTAAAAACACATTAATAAAAGGCGTTGTTATTTACAATGCCTATAGTTCAAACTCTCACAAATGTAAGACCTATTGCATTGCAATTGCTTGTTTTTAGGGCAAGCTGTCAGCGAAGACAACTAATGTTGTCCGTATTTGGGAAAGTGGACACGAGAGGGGCACGAGCGCAGACGCGGATTTCACCACGTGGGCGCGCACGTCGCCTTGCCCCTCTCGTGTCTCATTCCCTTGCGCAAACACACTCCACAGTCAAGCATGCGCACATACCCAGCCACACACACACTGCATACACACACTGCATACACACACTGCATACACACACTGCATACACACACTGCATACACACACTGCATACACACACTGCATACACACACTGCATACACACACTGCATACACACACTGCATACACACACTGCATACACACACTGCATACACACACTGCATACACACACTGCATACACACACTGCATACACACACTGCATACACACACTGCATACACACACTGCATACACACACTGCATACACACACTGCATACACACACTGCAGACCCACGCGAGCGCGCGCAGACCCACGCGAGCGCGCCCCGGCCAAAAGTGCCTGACTTCCGGTTTTCACGGAGCAGGGCTGCGGCGGTGATTTCTTTTGGGGGCAACATCGGTAGGCACCCTTGAATTCGCAATGCAATATTAGTATTGGCAAAAATGTGTAACGAGTCGCCACAATAATAGTATTTATTTAAAACGTAACCTACCTGCATCTCAGAAGGGTTGTGTTCTTTTCCCTTTGCCTGTCTGTGCAAGGTCAAGAAGTCTCTTTTGATCTATCTCACTGGCAGGAAGGAGCCTGGGCTCAAGGGCCGGATTGTGATTGCGTAACATGAAGGTAACATGAAGTTGATAAACAACAAGCAAGTGTCTAGGGGGGGGGGGTGAGGGCTCGCCTCATGGTTTGGACCCTATGCAACACACACTCCACACAATACCACTCAGTGCCACAATTATATGCTACATAATTACACTGCACTCAATGCAACATACACTCCAAACAATACCACTCAGTGCCACATAATTGCACGCCACACAATTACACTCTACTGAATACATCATACACTCCACATAATTACACGCCACATAATTACACTGCACTCAACGCAACATTCACTCCAAATACCACTGTGTCACATAATTACACGCCACATAATTATACTCTACTGAATGCAACACACTCCACACAATACCACTCAGTGCCACATAATTATACTTCATAACTACATTGCACTCAACGCAACATACACTCCAAATACCACTCAGTGCCACATAATTACACTGCACTCAATGCAACATACACTCCAAATACCACTCAGTGCCACATAATTACATGCCACATAGTTACATTGCACTCAATGCAAAATACACTCCAAATACCACTCAGTGCCACATAATTACACGCCACATAATTACACTCTACTGATTAGACTGCGCTCAATGCAACATACACTCCAAATACCACTCAGTGCCACATAATTACACGCCACATAATTACACTCTACTGATTAGACTGCGCTCAATGCAACATACACTCCAAACACAACTCAGTGCCACATTATTACACACCACATAATTACACTGCACTCAATGCAACATACACTCCAAATACAACTCAGTGCCACATAATTACACGCCACATAATTACACTGCACTCAATGCAACATGCACTCCAAATACCACTCAGTGCCACATAATTACACGCCACATAATTACACGCCACATAATTACACTGCACTCAACATCTAAGTCACTTAAATACAACACATATTGCATTACAAATGCTATAGGTGTCACATTTGCGAAAGTTAAAACTATTGGCATTGTAAATGACAAAGCTATTAATTTTGGTAATTTCAAAACCAACAGATAAATATAAAATTTGTCATTTACAATACCAACAGCTCAAACTTTCCTAATGCGAGACCTATTGCATTGCAAATGCTTGTTTCTAATGTTAGTAATATCGTATGGCAACTTCCAGAGAACACACTTCCATTTCTGCATGAATGTTAGGTTGATGCTTGCTATAGTTCACAAAGCAGGAGCAATTAGACTGTGCTCATTTGTATAGGTATTGCACTTCTAGATGACGGGTCAAGTTGACTACATCAGCAGCTTTGCAGTGCTGTTGAAGGTGAGCCTTTACCCTAAGCAGTATACTTCTAGTTCTGACATCATTGTTTTCTGAAAAATTTAACTAATTTACCCAATACTTTTATGGAGCGCTCTAAACATGTCAAATCACTCTACATGTTGGAACTTAACTCATATCCATGGTTGCTAAATAATTCTGTACTTAAAAGCCAAATAACTGCTTGTCCACACTGTCCTCTAAATTGTTCTGCAATATTCTGAAGATGCTTGGTAATGGTTGGGCACTCGGCTCATCCTTCTCAAGCTGCGCGATAGATATGTTGAAAATTATCAAAATATTGTGAACACAAAGTCCTAGAAAATCCCATATTGCCTTGGGTGTTTGTTTTTTCATGTTGGAGAAAGGAAATATGTGCTGCCCGTCACTTCAACAGTTGATTGATGGCTGTGAACAAAGCCAGCCACCGTGCTGGGACATCCAAAACAAAGGCTATCACTCCAAGTCCACAAAAGGAAAAACAACTTTTAACTTTGCTTATCTGTAGAGAAATGGTTGTAGACTTTTGAAATAAATGAGTATATATCTGTAGAAAGTCCATTAATGGTTCATTTAGCACAGTTGTGTAGGTTGTAGGCAGGACAGTTTGCAGGAAGAATGTAATAGTTTGCTCTTTTCAAGAAATGAAATAGTCCTGTAACGCGTAGTTAAGAATTGCGTGTCTCCACTGTATGTATCCACATGTTCCAATCTCACACCATGCTCTGTTAATTTGCAGTTGCAGTCTCTGCTGCATTGTGATAGCCATCCAGTGTAGGTCACAACATAAATGAAATTAAAGTAACTCAACAAAAGTGGATATAGTTTGATGTTTCCGTTTTTGTTTTTTGAGACATTGCTACAAACAAAACTATCCATGTTGCAAGTCTGCATATGCTTGCTGCAACAATAGATTTGCAAACACATTTTAATGGGATAGTCAATGCCTTTGCGGCCACAGTATGCTTTCATCCAAGTGGATGAGATGAAACTTTGGACAGCTTGAACCCACAATCCAAAGAGGTAGATTTGATACTTGACAGCATGGCACATCTGGGTCTCCTCTGCAACTGTGACCTTGTATATACAAAATGAAAATACAAAGGTATAAGCAGCAGGCAGAGAATCTCCAATGATGAAGTAAAGAATTAAGACAATAGGGCTTAGAGCTACAAATTCTAACTAAAGTATCAGCTGCCAAGGTAAAAACAATTATAAGATACTCTTGATATGAACAGAACAAGAAAAAGCTATTTAAAACCAACGTAATTTGGTAAACACAGCTGCACATTTAACGAGTAATAGGAAATTGCAAGCTGACTTATCTAATCAATGTGGTAGTTTTAAAAAGAGTGTGGCTCAGCAAGAAGAGTGTACATGAATCTTTTGCTGCTTTTTACAAAGCAAGCAATGGCTTACTTTGGGTACATCTGGCTGGTAGCTTGGTTGCAGGTATGCTACAATTCTGGCCATCTTAGCCCTGATGGAGGCATTTTTCCTATGTTGTGAACCTGCCTGCTTTGTACACATCTTTTAAGGGCTTCTGTACATTGGGTGGTGTAAGTTCTAATTCTGATTTGTTCTTCACAAAGTGCTTTGATGCCTTATTCACCTACACTGCATCACCAAATAATGTGTAATGATTTGTTGTGATCCTATTTAAAGCTCTGTGGCCATCAGACTATTTATGCTTTCCTACTGTTGATACTTTTTGAAATATTTGGTTTGTTTGCAGGTATTTAAATGTGGTTTGAAAGCAAAATCTGTAAGAATGCAGTTATTTTCTCACTCCTTGCACCCCGGCAAGATTATTACCTTGTTCACTTTACAACATTCTCTAACTTTACAGTTGGTGAAATTAAAGTAAATACAAATTTTACCTACTAAAATAATAGGCAGTCATTGGTTAGAAGACAGAGCCTGACATTTGACCTTTATCTTTGAACACAAGGCAAATGTGATAGGATGAAAACTACATTTAAAAACATCTTTATTGATAATTTACCATCTTCACTCAACCATGTTTATGCAAGGAACTGTGCATGATATTTTACTAGGCTTTGTCACTTGTTACTGTGTTGGTTGTGTGAGGGAGTGAAGTTGGTACATTTAGAGCCTGATTAAATGTTTGGTGAGCAGGTTGCACAGTTTAGAAAGAAGGGGACCCCTATATACTAATAATGCACTTGCTATACATAGGGAAACATAATTAATTTGAGAAAGGTCTATAACCAAGTGAAAGAGCTGGAAGTATAAAACAATATATATGGAAGGGACTGATAAAATATATGGTGATATCGCCCAACAGTACAAAAACTAATCACCCAATTGATGAATCAAATATTTAATTTATTTTTCATAAATTATATATATGTTTTATCTTTTTTGTGACACTTTCTTTTTTTCTATTAAAATCACATAATAGACAAACAATTAGCATAAGACATGGCAGATGATGGAGGCAATGCGGTAGGGTAATTACTACGCGTGTTTCGGCTAGGCAGCCTTCCTCAGGTGACCGTCTGTTGCACTAAAAGTTAAAAACAATATGGGTGAGTCATACAAACACATGTACAGTGGGCATTCGATATACAATTTACTTTAGGAGTACTGCATCCTAATCCATTTTAATATATATTTCATACAGTAGCCAAACCTAGGTCACATTTCATTCTGTTAATTATTAAATAGCATAAAAACAATCTGATCTTAGTTGGAAATATCACATTTAGAAGGATTTTAATGACCGGTTTTGCTACAGAATTCCATATCTAAGTTAAAGACATACATTCACATTTCATGAACTGAGATTTATATTCTCATGGGCAAGTCATTTTTGGGAAAACATAATCAGTTTTATACATAGGAACATCAACCGTGAATCAGAAAACTGTGAAAAAAGGACTGTTCAGTTTGATAACCTCAATCGCACTGCAATGAACAAGAAAACCCAAATAGTATATTTGAGAGTATACTTACAGAAAAACTATCCAGGTCATATACAAAACAAGGGAGGAAGCATGTAAAAGCAGCCATCCATCGACCACTCACTGTCCTGATTCGGCTGATAACAGTAAGAAAAATGGAACTGGATCATGGTTAATGATCTCGAGCTAACATTATACTTGAGAAGATCAACATCCTGTGATATTCATAGACTACCGATTGTGGAGGTGACATATAACCAACGTTACTATTTTACAACTATTCCAGGTATTGCTAAAGGAGATGTACATGACGTAAGTTGTTCAAATTAAAGCAGAAGTCGATGATCTAAATTAGTTGCACTATGAGTATACGATGTATACTAACGCTAATGGATCCCTCATAGTGGAAACTTACCTAGTGATAAATGAAGGTAGGTATGATGGACTATACCGCAACGTCAGGTACTGGTGGTAGTGGTTCCTAAAGGATGGTTAGAACAAGTCTTGTTATAGTATAGGGAGTGTTTCACAGTATATCAGCGTATTTACGTGTAATGGAGAGAATATATATAGACCTCAAATTAGGCCCTTTGTGTGTAGCGTATTTGCAGCCACATTTAGTTATATGATAAACCAAAACTGGGTATGGGTTTACAGACAGTAAGGCCAAACCCTGCCTTAACTACTAATCCAAAACAAAATGCCAATACTGCCAAGTGATTTCACTTACACTTATTTTGTACCATGCATATGGGCAAGACAATATGCTGGAAGGAATTTATCTCTCAGACTAAATCAGTTCAAATCTGCATTTTATTTGCACAATTCTTCATTTTTTGTTATTTTTTCAACATATTTTTTCATTTCAAAAATACTTTTTGAAGCACATTACAAATGAACAATACAAAAGATAATCATGTCACAACTCGCCTATATACACCATTCATACCAAAAAGACATTGCAATCATACTGTGAACTCATTCAAACTATTGACACTGTAAAAGACAAAAACACTTTTTGTACAATTTTATACAATATTTGGGAGAGAAACCATAGATATGCAATTTTTGATGTAAATCACTTTGATCGACAGATTTATTCAATTCTCTTATGGTTTCCACGAGAGAAACGTGATATCAAGGGGTCTACGCATTTCAAACTCCTGAGTTTAGGAGTTCTCGTCAGGACCAATAGCTGTGAATGACAAAAAAAAGGGGGGGGGGACCTGTGTTAATGTATAAACTATTTATGCGTGAGCCTACTTGGGTTCAACGCCCACGTCTCTGCCTCTTACCTCTCTAAGTGTAGCAAGGGGTGCTTCAAATATTCAACAAATGTCGCGGAGCGGGACCACCTGTATGACAATTAAATACGTTTACTAAAGCAGCTTTTCAATGACACCGTTTCGTTACATTCATGCTCAACCTCATACTTACTTCTGGCATGGTGTGTGTCTCCTTAGTTCTATAATGGGGAAAGGACGGAAATTACGTCAGTGGCTATTGTTTTCAACTGGGGCTGAAATTTCACATGTATAAATCGGCATTTCTTACCGGGTGGTTCGGTGGATGACGCCGAATAAGTTTGCTTTTAAATCGATCAGATCGATGATCTCAGGGCGTCTCTGGGGGCCAAGAGCAGAAATGTCTTAGTGCGCGGGGTAGACGTAAATCATTGAATCCTACAAATACTTTACGAGTCTCAACTACTTTTCAGGGCGTATCTTACCGGTGGGTGCAACGCTGTGCGCCAGCATCCGTATCTGTTCGGGCGCGTAGTCAAATCGCGTCAAAAACGGAGATGTTTTAATGGGTGTTTGCGCAATAAAGGTGAAATCAAGTGTTTTCAGTTCCAGTTGACAGTCCTACCTTCCATTCGCTGTGTGCTCCGGTTGGGTCCCGTCTTCCAATCTGGTAATGGAGACGCCCTATGTTATTTTAACTTCCTGGTTTCAACGTCACTTGATTTCAACCAGTATTCTGGTCGCCATCTTTGAGTGGTTGGGTTATCACATGTCGACACTTAACTTTTGCGCTTTCTGGTATATTCGCTCCAAATTTCCTTGAGATTTTCATTCTTATTATTATTCCCTTATGTTTTTTGAACGAAAGAAGGTGTCAAATTGTGCAATCAGTTCCGGTGGTGTCTCCGTTGGGAGGCATCTTATGATGGGGGACCTCTTCCTCAATTATAACATCAGTATGATTTTTTCTTATAGTTTGAACATCTCAGATAATTCATTTAACCCATTGGTAGCCGTATTGAATCTGACAATCATTGAGGCCTCTTTTTTAGACAATTTCATGTCTAAATCTCCTCCTCTGGGATCTTGTTCAACCTTAATTAACACCATCCATCGGACATCTGTCATCATGATTTTTTAATTGCCAATGACTGACTAGTGGGGCATTGGGTACCTTCCGTTTTATCCTGTATTTATGTTGTTGTATACGAGAGCGTACCTGATTGGTTTTCCCAGTATATAGGAGGTTGCATGGGCATTTGATCCCATAGATTACAAATTTTGTTTTGCAATTTGTAAATTGCTCATGTTTCCACGATAATCCATTGTGTTTGAACACTGATCCTTCTTCGGTTGAATCGCAACAATTACAACCTCCACATTTACGGTGACCCTTCACTGGGGGTAAGCCCATCATGCTTCTTAAGTTGGTGGGTGGTTTTGTCGGTAATGCGGCTCTCACCAGTTTATTGGCCAAATTGGATTCTTTTTTGAAGGCGAACAGTGGTGGTTTTTTTAGTTCTTCGCTCAGATTTTTAACCAGATGCCAATTGTTGTTTATGACCTTTTTTAGCATATTTGAATTTGGGCAATAGGTAGTCACTAGGACTATTCGGTCCTGTGTCTTTTTGGGCTTTTTTTCCAGCAGGTGTTCTCTTGGAGTCCACCATGCACGTTTTTTGGAGCGGTGTAGTAGTTTTTTGGGGTACCCCCGATCAATTAGATTGTCAGTTTTTCAGCATGTTTCTCGTCTGTCATGACAATTTCTCCGAATTCTCAAATATTGTCCGTAGGGTAAGTTTTCTTTGAGACTACGGGGATGATTACTGGTGAAATGCAACAGTCTATTGCGGTCTGTTTCTTTTTTGTGGAGAGTAGTTATTAGGTCTCCTTCGTCCGAAGGGTATACCTCCACATCTAGAAATGGAATTTTCTCTCTGGAGTAAACAAGGCTGAATTTGATCTCTTGGGTTCTGTTGTTGAGCCATTGATTGAACGATTTTAATTCTTCCTCAGTGTCAGACCATATGAAAAAAACATCGTCGATGAAACGACTCCAATGTTTGATGGCATGTTGGAATGGATTATTTTGGTAAATGAATTTTTCTTCGTAGATTGACATGAAGAGGATGGCTAATTCGGGGGCAAATGGACAGCCCATAGCTACTCCTCCTGTCTGGAAGTAAAAATCTCCGTCAAAACGAAAATAATTGTACTTCAAGGCAAACTGTGCTAGCTGTATGATAAATTCTGTTGGAACATGTTCCGGTTTTTCTCGTGTTTCCAAATAGTATTTTAACGCCTGTATTCCTTCATCTTGTGGGATTTGGGTATATAAGGATGTTATATCCATAGTAACCAGCCACTCACTTCCTTTATCAAATTTCACATTTTGTAGTCTATTGATGAAATCTGTTGTGTCCCTAATGTAGGATTTCACTTTAGGAACAAACAGCTTCAGGAAGAAATCCACGAATTTCGAGGTTCCATCAATGACTCACACCCGGACACAATGGGTCGTCCAGGCGGAGCGCTGGCGTTCTTATGTACTTTTAGGAGTACGTAAAAGAGTGGAATCCTCGGATGTTTTATCTTTAGATATTCAAATTCCTTTTTGCCCAAAAATCCTTTTTGGTAGCCTTCATCAATGATGGAATGCAGTTGGTGTTTTAATTCCATTGTCGGGTCTTCAGTCAGTTTGCGGTAGCACTTGATGTCGCTTAGTTGTTTTTTGACTTCATTCTGATACAATTGTCGGTCCCATATCACGATTGATCCTCCCTTATCTGCTTGCTTTATTACTACTGATGTATCTTTTGTTAAGTTTGTTAGTGCTAAGGACTCCGATTTTGTGATGTTATATTTCATCAACTGGGTCTTTTTCTCCATTTCTCCAATTGCTGAGAGGATAGTTCTCTCAAAAGTTAGCAGTTCCTTGTGTGTTTTGTAATTGGGGGGGCAAAAAGTTGATTTGTTATGAAGTCCAGTAATTTCCATATTGGTAGTAGATGGATTTTCTGTGAAGTACGTTTTTAACCTGACTTTCCGGAAGAATTCAATGGTTTCTGTTTTAAGTTTTACAAAGTCGGTCCTTTTGGAAGGGACAAATGTGAGTCCTTTCTGGAGTATGTTTTCTTCATTCTTGGTTAGGACTTTATTGGAGATGTTGAAGATCAGTGAGGGCGTCAATTTTTGTAATTGTGACGTCTCGTTGACATCTCCCATGGTTGGTTGTATCTCGGCTTCCCTCGTGGTTTTGTTTGGCCTCTTCCTAAAAAAGAACCCTGTTGATTTTGTTGGAAGGAGCCTCTCCTATTATTCGTTCTTCTTTGTTCTGTGTTTTCTCCTTCACTATTACTACCTGATGACGATGTATCTGAGAACGTGATGTATTTTTGGAAGGATCTTCCCTGGTTCTCTAGTAAATATCTTCGGGAGTCTGGCTGTGAGTAGAAGTCTTGTTGGAGATATGGGTACACCTTTTCTATGTTAAAACTCTTTTGGTCTTTTTCAAATTGGTTGGTTTTCTGATTAACGGTGTAGTCCTTGAATTCACTAATTTCCTTATCCACTTTATCCAATAGTCCTTTCGCATCCGATATTAGTTCGTTGGTAGATATACTTGTTTGTAGCTTCTCAATTTCTTCCAATTGGACTTTTGATAGCCTATGGGCTGTTTCAATTGTCAGGACCATGAGGTCCCGACTACACTTTGTTTCAATGAAACTGTATCCCTTTTTGTAGATGGGGTCCTCCGTGAATATTACTGGTATGTTCTTTATTTGTAGACCTCCCGGGATGGTTCCTGCTCTTAAATGTTGGAGTAGGAAATGACCATGTAGGTCTGTCCGGATCTGTTTTTTCCTTAGCCTCAACAGTTTTTCTGTTTCGTTTTGATTTTGTGCTGGTACACTTAACGTGGCAGATGCAAAGAGGGGTGGATCCGCTAGTAGGTTTTTTATATGATCTTCGCTGTAGGCGAAAGTTTCATTCTCAGACATACTTCCCACACACTCTGTGCACACTCACTCTGGTTTGTTCAAGCAAAAATTCACGAAAACAACAATTCGTAAAAAACACGACGCAGGACAATGTTCCTGATTCTCAAAAGAGAATACTCAATACCTAAAGTATCTAGTAGTCACGTTTCCACGTATAGGGGCTACCACACAGGCGGCTGCCTGCTACCACAATCGATAAACCAAAACTGGGTATGGGTTTCCAGACAGTAAGGCCAAACCCTGCCTTAACTACTAATCCAAAACAAAATGCCAATACTGCCAAGTGATTTCACTTACACTTATTTTGTACCACGCATATGGGCAAGACAATATGCTGGAAGGAATTTATCTCTCAGACTAAATCAGTTCAAATCTGCATTTTATTTGCACAATTCTTAATTTTTTGTTATTTTTTCAACATATTTTTTCATTTCAAAAATACTTTTTGAAGCACATTACAAATGAACAATACAAAAGATAATCATGTCACAACTCACCTATATACACCATTCATACCAAAAAGACATTGCAATCATACTGTGAACTCATTCAAACTATTGACACTGTAAAAGACAAAAACACTTTTTGTACAATTATATACAATATATGGGAGAGAAACCATAGATATGCAATTTTTGATGTAAATCACTTTGATCGACAGATTTATTCAATTCTCTTATGGTTTCCACGAGAGAAACGTGATAGACGCGATTTGACTACGCGCCCGAACAGATACGGATGCTGGCGCACAGCGTTGCACCCACCGGTAAGATACGCCCTGAAAAGTAGTTGAGACTCGTAAAGTATTTGTAGGATTCAATGATTTACGTCTACCCCGCGCACTAAGACATTTCTGCTCTTGGCCCCCAGAGACGCCCTGAGATCATCGATCTGATCGATTTAAAAGCAAACTTATTCGGCGTCATCCACCGAACCACCCGGTAAGAAATGCCGATTTATACATGTGAAATTTCAGCCCCAGTTGAAAACAATAGCCACTGACGTAATTTCCGTCCTTTCCCCATTATAGAACTAAGGAGACACACACCATGCCAGAAGTAAGTATGAGGTTGAGCATGAATGTAACGAAACGGTGTCATTGAAAAGCTGCTTTAGTAAACGTATTTAATTGTCATACAGGTGGTCCCGCTCCGCGACATTTGTTGAATATATGAAGCACCCCTTGCTACACTTAGAGAGGTAAGAGGCAGAGACGTGGGTGTTGAACCCAAGTAGGCTCACGCATAAATAGTTTATACATTAACACAGGTCCCCCCCCCCTTTTTTTGTCATTCACAGCTATTGGTCCTGACGAGAACTCCTAAACTCAGGAGTTTGAAACGCGTAGACCCCTTGATATCACGTTTCTCTCGTGGAAACCATAAGAGAATTGAATAAATCTGTCGATCAAAGTGATTTACATCAAAAATTGCATATCTATGGTTTCTCTCCCAAATATTGTATAAAATTGTACAAAAAGTGTTTTTGTCTTTTACAGTGTCAATAGTTTGAATGAGTTCACAGTATGATTGCAATGTCTTTTTGGTATGAATGGTGTATATAGGCGAGTTGTGACATGATTATCTTTTGTATTGTTCATTTGTAATGTGCTTCAAAAAGTATTTTTGAAATGAAAAAATATGTTGAAAAAATAACAAAAAATGAAGAATTGTGCAAATAAAATGCAGATTTGAACTGATTTAGTCTGAGAGAGAAATTCCTTCCAGCATATTGTCTTGCCCATATGCGTGGTACAAATTAAGTGTAAGTGAAATCACTTGGCAGTATTGGCATTTTGTTTTGGATTAACATTTAGTTATATGGGCATGAGACTTGTTGAAAATATGACGATTCCATAGATTTTGAGATTGAAAAAGGAAGGGTCCTATGATCTGTAACAGAGGTACCGCCATGACTAAAACCAATTTCATACAGCTAGGATATAGACACGATACTGGCAAGTAATAATAATAATACCTAAATCTGATGGCTTGCGGGTGGCCGAGAGCCGGGGGTTTGATGATAACTCATGATTAGTGTCTTCTAAATGTAAGGCAAACAAAGGTGGGTACTGTTAGATCGCATACAACTTTAACATTAGTTACCTATTATGACAGGTTAATCAAGCATAGGGTCCACGTATATGGTCTTGGTAGGTGCCCGAACATCACAGAAGGATAAACTATAGCACAGGAATAAAACAAAGCTTTTTAAAGGTGGATTTAAGTCCCAAACAGTGACTATCGATATAGGAAGGGCTATAGTGCAAGCAGACTCGAACGGCTACAATGAACCGGACTTTCTCATGACAAGAGAAACTAGCAACAGGATGGAAATGATGAATATACGCGGCAACTCACCCTGGTAATGGAAGGCGATCGCGGGATACGGCTTTCGGTAGAAACGAGACACTGCGAAAATGCCGGTGTCTGATAGATGCCTGGTTCTGAACAAGAACACATCGCTAGTCGCCATCTTTATATACAATTGTTACAAGTGCCGATGGGAAAACAGATAAAGGACTACTGGTTATTGCGCGTCACCAACCAGGCATAAAAAAGGACTAATCCAAAGTCGACATCTTTCTGAAGGGTTTCAACAATTGCCGTATAAAAACCGATGTAGGACTGCTCGTTATTGAGCAAAAGTTGACGAAATAAGAGAAAGAGGACTAATATGGAAACCGCGATAACTGCATACTGAAATTACCCATATAATATAGGATAGTACTGGCCTTAATCATGTGTCGCAGTTGGACAAAACAGACACTTTCTGCACCTTTAATATTTGATTTGTTTGCAGGTATTTAAATGTGGTTTGAAAGCAAAATCTGTAAGAATGCAGTTATTTTCTCACTCCTTGCACCCCGGCAAGATTATTACCTTGTTCACTTTACAACATTCTCTAACTTTACAGTTGGTGAAATAAAAGTAAATACAAATTTTACCTACTAAAATAATAGGCAGTCATTGGTCAGAAGACAGAGCCTGACATTTGACCTTTATCTTTCAACACAAGGCAAATGTGATAAGATAAAACTAAATTTAAAAACATCTTTATTGATAATTTACCATCTTCACTCAACCATGTTTATGCAAGGAACTGTGCATGATATTTTACTAGGCTTTGTCACTTGGTACTGTGTTGGTTGAGTGAGGGAGTGGAGTTGGTACATTTAGAGCCTGATTAAATGTTTGGTGAGCGGGTTACTCCATTACAAACATGACCGGTATCCCGTCCACTATATTACGAGTTCCATTATATTCCAACTCGTAATGAGAGCCTTAGTGCGTTTTTGTGGGTGATGATGTAGAGGAGATAATAGTGTTCTGTTTCTCATCATCTCAATTCTGTTAAACAGAAAAACCTTGCCATTAGGATGGCGTTTCGTACTTTGTTGGTTATATGAGAGTGGTTTAGAGCCTTTAGGGATATATTTTTATATTATATATTTTTTATTTTTTATATATTGCAGGTATTTAGTTGTTTGGTGCAGTGAAACAGCTGTGTGGTGTTCAAATTCTAATCTTTGCTGCTGGAGAGTGACCTTCTTAAGGCGTTTTGCACTTTGTTGGCGGAATGAGAGTGATTTTGGTGCATGTTGTGTATTTTTTTCCCTTGCAGATATTCATTTGTGGTTAGCACAGTTTAGGAGCTATATGGTGCTTTGTTCCTCTTAGTGCTGCTGGATAGGGAAACTTGGCTTTCTATACAATTTTTATTGCTCTGTTGTGTAAGAATGGAGTTGTGATGCATAAAGCTATGAAGAGGCCATTGTAAGCACATGTGCTATAAATCTTTTGATACCCCAAATAAAGAAAGGTATGCTCTACATTAAGATCCATTTGTGGCATTTACATCATGTAAAATCTACTGTTAAATTTCAGGGGAAAGCCACCGTGAACTGGAGTAAACTTAGGTTGAAATTGGTAAACCACAAATGAGAGGGAAGGGAAATATTGGGAAGACCGAGAAATGTTATATTTTTAAATGATTTGAATGTTATGTGAAACCGGTCAACACAAAAAAAACCTGTGACAGAGGAAAATTATTATTCTTGGTGAGGATTTTGGTGTGTACCAATATCAAATCCACGTATAAATTAATTCAAACCAAATAATATATCAATAAGTTCAATATTATGTCAATGATGATGTTAGAAGTGATTCTGTGGTAATAAGTAATCCCACAAAAAGGGATAGTAACCATTATATGTCAAAAAAGGCAGGGTGATAATAGCCTAAAACAAAAATATTTCCCTCTAGTTATTTTTGTATAAAATAATTCCTCCTTCCATAAGTACATTTAAGCCAACATACAATCACTTTCTCATTAAACATAATAAAACAACATCATATTACATAATAAAAAAAGTTTACCCATCATAAAAATATTTTTTTTACATAAATCTGATATCCCAAAACACAATCTTTACATATTAATATTTAACAAAACATCACAAATTCCTGCTGACACAGCGTCTTGGTGGGTTTAGATTTGGTTCTCACCACCTTCATCAGGACATATCATTAAAAACAATTAGTATAAATTACACTTGATAATTACTCATTCTTAAAAACACATTGGCAATTCAGACTACTTAATACAGATAGGATATTGCTATATATATTTTACTAATCTTTTGTTTCTACCATTTATATCCACACTTTAGTCACACATGGTGACTCAGTAGCCAGTCCTCATAATAATGGTACTTCAGGTATATCCACCCATACAGTTTTATACTTTGCACATATCAAGTTCTTTTTGGTCAAAATGTAACTGAAAAAATAAGAATAACTTATCTTTTCTCATTTGTTAAGGTGGTACAGTTTCTCCTAATTCACTTCCCTGACGTCCTTTTGAGAAAAAAGTAGTCTCCTCAACAATGTTTTCTTCCCCCTGGAAGGGATTTGAGTCAATATAGCCCCAGATATCTGGTCCATACATTAAGATGGGGAGACACTTTCTTCTATAAATCTCAAACAATGGGACCACTGTTTTTGTTGTTGGTTGTTTTTACCAATACTGCAAGATTGAAAACCTATCCAGCCGGGCTGTCAAATTGCTGGTAGTCTTTAGCAGTGCAAGGATCCCAGTTCCCCTTCACATCAAATACGACATCAATATAGGAGAAATCCTGAGTGAGAGTCTCCGGATGACCTGGTAGTGAGTCACCCCGCATCTTGGTTTGCTTGGGATTACTTGCCATTATAAATGTTTTACTTTGATTGGTGGGCAAACCAAGAGAGCCCATAAAGGTGCCAAATTCTGAAGACAAAAGTTAAGACTGTTAGTTCTCAAGAGTAAGTCTGAGTCACTCGCATAGAGTAGGATAGGGACCTTTTTCTACCATTGGAGGGGGTGTCAAACCTTAGGAGACAAAGTGGTACCTAGGCCGGTAATCTACAGAGGGAACAGCAATGGGGCTAGGACACAACCCTGGTGTACCCCTCGTCCTATCCAAGTCAAGTCAAGTCAAAAGATCTTTATTCGGAATAAAAACATCCATAAAAGTACATGCAAATGCAGTTTCAAAACAGTACAGTACAATAATATGACAGCTGGCAAAAAGACATAAAATCAATCAATCAATTTCACAGTAACACACAATGTCCCTCCTTGCTAAAAACAATATTATATACAATTAAAAATATTTTCTAACAAACAAGTAAAAATGGATGAAGAATAGCAGCGACATTAATAGGTCCACATCAGAAATGTGCAAAAATGCAAAATGTGCAAAAAAGGGTAATAAAGTGCATCAAGAGTACAATGTGCGGATGTTATACATCAATATATAAAGTGGCTCGTGATCGAACGGCAGCCTTCAAAAAGCAACTCTCTAAATATTACTTCATCGGATCCCAGTAACAAAAAAGACCTCAATGCTTTTCTAAAGTTAGTCAACTTATGTTTTCTACAATAGGGCATTAAATAGTGAGCGGAAAGAGTTTAATAGAAATCGCAGAAAAACAAAAAGTGCATAAGGCTCTGTTTCATATTAAGGTTACAAGGACAATACAGAGTTTCTAGATGTTTGTTGTAACCCAAAGGGAAGTTCAGTAAATTTACTATGCTGCCATCTCGAAAGCGAAACAGTAAGCTCCTATTCCATCTGCCAAGGTGTAAACGTAAATACCTGTGTGGAGGGCCTGGATGTTTGATTTGGGGTTCACAATAGCCCATGTATTTTATAACGGTACACTTTGACAGGTTCTTCCTTTCCCGCTCTTCTCTATACAGGTGATATAGTGCCCTATGAATAATAGTCTTATGTGAACGATTTATTAAACTGGGTGAAGTAAACAAATTACCATGCCCTACGCTATCAAGGCATTCTTTTACGGCTTTTAACCATGGTATACAGTGTGCCCTATCACATTTTAAACAATCCAAGATTATATCACGGGTCAGAGTGGCAGCCGGATTAATCCATATCTTTAGCCAGAAGAGTGCTGGTCTGGATCTTACAAAATCTTCTATATACCAGATGTTCAATTCACTGTGACATATATAGTTGGGGGAACAAATAACCCCACCCAGCACCTTCCGACAAAACCTGTTTTCTTCGGTCTGGATATGGATACTGTTTGTATAACCCCAAACCTCAGCGCCATAAGTACCAGTTGGGATGCATTGAGTTTGGTAGATCTTTACTAGTGGTGTAACCACATCAGCGTGGTTGGGTTGTCTTAAAGAAATGACACAATTTATAGCTTTACCCAACTTGTTTCTAGCATAGGAAATGTGTGCTTGCCACGATCCAGTGGTTGAAAATAGCAACCCCAGATAGGGAAAAGTGCAAGTGCTTTTCAGTACGTTTGACCCTGATTTAATCTCAACAATTTTATATATTTTGGGGCCACAGCTCATAATGAGAGATTTTTTAAAATTAGTAGTCAAGCCTAGGTCTGCCATAAAATTGACAAAGCCTGAAATTAAAGTGCGAAGTGCCTTTGGTGTGCGGCCCATTAGGACCGCATCATCAGCGTAAAGGAGGGTAGGTATAGGGACTCCGTTCACATGGGGTACATCTTTTGATAGGGTACTCAGCGAGCAGCTCAAATTATTAATATAAAGAATGAAGAGGAGGGGGGCCAGCACGCACCCCTGTCTGACCCCCCTACCAATGTTGATGTCGTCTGAGACTTCGCCAGATTTGTTAAGGCGCACACGTGCTCTTAGGTCACTATGTAAAAAGCACTATGTATGCTGTGTTGCATGGATGAATATTTTTGTACAGGAAGGGTCACCTTCATACACATGTGCATTAATACCCTGCACACCGAGACACATGCACTATGGTGCCAGGGTACCTGTGTTGGCCAGACACTGGTGAGTGTGGCCATTGCAGGTGAAATTGCAAGGCAGTACAATGTAAATGGATGTGTGGCCTGATGTATGTCTGATGTCAGCTTCCAGACATAAGAGTAAGTGTCATGTATTAACTCCACATATGAGATTGTCATGCAAATTGCAGGGTAAATTATTGTAAAATAATCATGCACAAGGTACAAAAGGTTGTATGAAGTATTTTTATTAGTACAAACACAAAGCTAGATGCATAATGAGGATGTTATTTTTGACATTCTTAAAAAGAATTACGCACTCTAAGCACGTCTACGGATGCCTGCTGCTGTGCTTTGATTTACAGGAGCATGCCCATCCTCCTGGTCATCCTCGGGCATTTCTGGATTTAAATCAGGATCATCATCCCAGGGGACATGTGTGAGAACACAAATGTTGTGCAGTATTGCACAAGCCAAAATTATTTTGCACACTGTCTGTGGTGAATACAGCATGCGTCCACCAGACTTGTCCAGGCGCCGAAACCTGGCCTTGAGCAGACCAAATGTTCTTTCCACAATGTTCCTTGTCCTGCAATGTGCTTGGTTGTACGCTACTTCCTGTGGTGTCTGTGGGTTTCCATACGGTGTCATCACCCACGGCTGAATGCCATACCCCTGGTCAGCTGTAATGGAATAAATGAGAAGGTACAATGAAAAGTTTGAAATGGTTGTGGTAAACTAGAGGCCATATGTTGTGGGTAATATTTCATTTGGCAGTGTCCATTGGGCATGGATGTTGCAGAGAACACACCCAGGGACTCACATGCAAGACACCTTTGGCACATAGTTATGCTGTGCAATGGACACATATTTGGAAGGACATGCATTGACTCCCTATATGCCTCTACATGACCTTGGGCCTCATTTATGAGGGACTTGCACCACTGGTGCATGACCTTTTGCCATTTTTGTTTTAAGGCACCGGCAGCGCATGACCGTCATTAATTAGGCCCCTTCTATTAATGTCTATGTATATGGTAGTACAACATTATTACATCCATAACCTCATTTATGTGTCATTGCAGCTATATTAGCAGTATGGTAGCATGGATGGTGCATTGTAACATACTCTTTTGCTTACCTACAAGTAGTCCATTGCCATACTGGCCATTCTTGAAGCGATCATTTATGATGCAGTTCCTGAATATGAAGGCATCATGTACACTGCCAGGGTTTTTTGCCAGCACATTTGTAAATAGTCCACGGTGATCCACAATGGCCTGTACATTGATTGAATATGTATGTTTGCGATTAATGTACAAATGTGCAGTTGCTGCCGGAGGTACTAATTGCACATGCGTACAGTCCATGGCACCCAGCACATGGGGTAAGCCTGCTATGTCATAGAATCCTTGCTTTATCTCCATCTGCTGTTGTGGATTGTTGGGAAAACGGAGGTAGCGGGGTGTGAGATGGATGATGGCATCCAGGACAGTTGGCAGGAATGATGAGAAAGCTGGCTGGGATATTCCTGCCACTTTGGCAACTGTTGTCTGAAAGGAGCCCGACGCTAGCATGTGCAACACAGCCAGGAGCTTTGCCTGTGGCGGTATGTTGGTAGGCCTGTTGGTTCCTACCTCTAGCCTTGGTCCAATGAGTCGCAGTAGATGTTCAATGGTCTGCTTCTTCAGGCGGAATAGACTTATGACCTCCTCATCCCTGAGGCCTCTCAGGACGCTCCTTGGACGGAATAAGCGCTCCTTTCTGCGGCGTTGCCTTGGGGGGGGGGGGGGGGGATTTTGAGGGGCAGGGGGGTGTGGTGGGATTCCTGCAGCTAGTCTTCTCCGTCTGGCAGCTACTCGCAGCATTACGACCTCCATGGTGTGGGGATGGTTGCAGCAATGTTCACTCTGGCCTCCTCTCCTCCTCTCCTCTTGCTAAGTGCCGATGCGTCATTTCCTGTGCGTCCATTTTGTAGGCACACCAATTCCGAAGCATCCGCAACGCTGCGCCATTTCCGCCACGGATGCGTCAAAAGCGGGAAAGTTCATAAATGTGGATGCGTCACTTTTGCGCATGTTTTTCCGGGGTAACGCCCACATTGCATACATTAATATTTGCGTGTCGCAGGGCATTTTGACGCAGTGTTTTTTTAGCGCAGTAAGCTGAAAGTGACGCATCGTCGGAGATGCGTCACTTCATTAATATGGCGCATGTGTTGCGCCAACAATGCGTCATTATTTTTGACGCATTGTCGGCGCAAGCTCTTCATAAATAAGGGCCCAAGTTTTTTGCTTGCAGGCGCTGCACCTGGAGCATATTTATTTCCAAGCCTGCAAAGACAGTATCATCTTCCTGATCAGCCAAGCTGCTGGCTCTGCGTTGTGTGCGTCTTCCTATGCCCTGTGGACGTTGCCTGTCCTGAGGCCTGGACTCATGCTGTGGCTGTGCTTCTTGGAACTGTAGATTAGCATTAATGTTCTCTGCCTCGTCCTCCATTGGTGGCAGTGGCCTCACTACGTGCCGCCTCCGTCTCTTGGGAGGATTGACAGGGCTGTTCTCCTCATCTGTATCTGGCTCCTGCCCTGCATCTCCGGAGTCTGGATGGTCCCTCAATGGTCCACTGCCCGTGGGCTGGGTAATTGCTGGTGCTGTGGACAGAACAGCACACATTATTATTTGTTTCATTTGGTATTTGTAAATAAATTTCTAAGACGTTTGGGTCTACATTACTGATTGAGTTCCCTTTCCTGACCTGCACAGGCAAATTTGGCTTAGCGTGGCTGCGTAACACAACTTAGATTTACATTTCACTACATCTCCCATAATGCATTGCTCTGACTGCCTTTGGGACGGCTTTGGCTTTGAATGTGCTTCCCCTACCCTCTAGGTTGATACAGGGGGTGGGGGCGGTGGGTTGGGGTTGTGATGGCATGATTCTTACCTGCTGTGGATGCTGGTTGGTCTGAGCTGTCTAGGTCAGCCACGCCCGTCACGCTCTCTGGTGCAAGTGTACCCTCCACAAGTTCCTCCAGTGGTGTAGATTCAGGCACAGTTGATGTTCCCCCACCGGTGATCTGTGACTACTCCATCCTGGCAGCTAGCTTTTCCTTGGAGCGCTGGCGCAGATCACACCCGCGCTTGCGTAGCACCTCTACACTCCTGTGAGTAACTCCCAGAGCATTTACTTTTCATGGTGTGCCTGGAGCAGTCTTCAGTCTCACTCACTCCCTCTCTGTGAGTCTCCCTCTACAAACACTGTTGCAGCATGGGTAGTCTGTTACTTCCTGGTGGTGATGTCATCAGACTGCACCAGTGTTCCGATTGGCTGTTTTGCGAAAATCGCAATTTTGCGATTTTTTCCGGTTTAAGGAATCGCTTTTCACGTTCTCGCAGTTAATTAGCGATTTTTACTGAGTCGCTAATTATTTGCGATTTTTTTTTTTTTTTTTTTTAATTCGGAATCAGCGATTCGGTAAAAATCGCTAATTCCGATTCTCAAATCTTGTCCTACATACATATGGCCCTTAGTGCTGTCCAGCACTTCAACAGTCGTGCAATGGCCGGGAACGTGAACCACCATGTTGGGACATGCCGAAACAAAGGCTGCTTCTCTAGTTCCACCAAAAAGTAAAACTTTCAACTCGGCTGTTCACTTTGCGGAAGAAGAGAAAAGGCTGTAGACTTTTAGAATGAAGGATTCTACCTCCATTTAAAATCCATTAATGGCTTGTTTAGCACAGTTATGCACGATATGGGCAGACCAGTTTGCAGGCAGAATGTCTCCATTTGCGTCTTTCAAGAGCTGGGACAGAACACAGAATTATGTCGTCCATAGTTGATGCATGCGTTGTACACACAGTATGCAGCAATATGCTCCATTTTCAACCCATGGCTATTTAATTGTGATCTGCTGAGCAATAGCTGTAGCAGTCCCTGTGGCATCCTCATAAAAATACAGCAGAGTGTAGGCCACACCGGAGGTGAAATTAGAGTGCAGCAACAAAAGTGGGTCGAGTTTAATGTTACCTTTGTTTGAGGCATCACTGCAAATGGAAAAATATCCATCTTTTAAATCTTCGTGTGCTTGCCGTAACAATAGAGGTGCAAGCACATTCATAGTGATGCTCGATGCCTTTGTGCGGCCACAGGCTGCTTTCATCACGATGGATGAGTCGGGATACATTAATTTGCTTAGCTTGATGCCACAATCCAGGGAGCGGTAGGAAATGTGATGCTTCACAGCATGGTACACCTGAGTCACCTCTGCAGCATGACCTAAAATGAAAATAAAATACACAAGGGTATAAGCACGCAAATAAAATCACGGTAAAGGCAATCTGACTTGGTAAAGGCAATCTGACTTGGTAAACACTGCTGCACATTTAAATAAAGTAACAGAAAATTGTTAGATGGCTTGCCTATTCAGTTTGGGAGTCTTATAGTGTGACAAAGCAAGAAGAGTGTACAAGAATTACATAACCTACGTCGCTTTATGATGAAGCAATCAATGACTTTGGATACTTCTGGCTGGAAGCTTGGTTGCAGGTAAGATGAAATTGTGGCCATCTTTGCCTTTCTTGAGATATTTTTCTTATGCTGTGCTCCTGCCTCATGGGTTTTGATATCACACACTCCTCCATGGGCAATGGAAAAATCTTTATTGCAGAGGTTGCACCTGGCCTTGTACACATCTTCTGACACCTTCTGGATGTTGTGGTGTGAAAGTTCCCATTCTGGTCTGTACTTCACAAAACGCATTTTTGCTCGTTTCTTGGGTAGCTCTTGCAAGGAGTTTGCCTGACATGTAGATGATACATCCGAATATACCCAGCTATCCAATGTGAAGAATTCCTCTGCAGCACCTTCGCCCGTCTCATAATCAGACCTTGCGTTTTTTCCCCTAAAGCACTCTGGACAATACCCAACATATTTGGGGACTCATTAGGATGGCGGATGGAAGTGCGACCGCATTCCTGGAGAAGGCGGAAAATGCCTTTTCCGTGTCCGCCTGCCGCGGTCTTTCCGTCCGCCATATTAGGATTGTAAACACTGTCAAAAATCTGCACGACGGAAGAGCACGCACCGCCGCCGAACTACACCCGACCCCGCGGCGGACGTAACCAATCCAGAGACACCGCCGTACGGACTGACGTCAACGACCGTCCCCCAAATCACGATGGCGGAAAACACACATAAAACTGCTGCGGAAAAACAACCTGCCTGAACACGGTGGATTCCCCACAGCGAAGAAAGCACACATTGCAGAGATACCCACCACAAGCTGCTCGCCGTCATGGATCCAGCGCTACACGCATTTCCGATACTCTTCGCGCTCCACCACCTGCAAGTCATGGACCATCATCGACGACGACGCAGGTACGCAACACACCATTTGCTGTCTGAAGGGGGAGAACCTGCCAGGGCCATGACGTTGGGAGGGGGAGTGTCATGTTTGAGAAACCACTTTCGATCGCAAAAAGATATCCACAATTGAAGTACAGTACACAAGCAGGAATGACAACGACAAACCACTACACATGATTGAGTTGCTTTATTAAACATAATAGGGGTATCATTTCTGAGTATGCAAGAGCATGGGCACTGGGTACAACAGAGCAGGTACATCATTGGCAACACATGAGAGGGCAGAATGCAGTATCAGAACAGCAACAGGGCATTGTGGCCAACAGCAGGTATATCAGAGGCAGCACATGAGAGGGGCTAAGTGCAGCAACAGTCCATTGCACTGAACAGGTACATCAGAGGCAGCACATGAGAGGGCAGAATGCAGTATCAGAACAGCAACAGGGCATTGTGGCCAACAGAGCAGGTACATCAGAGGCAGCACATGAGAGGGGCCAGGTGCATCAACAGTCCATGGCATCGAACAGGTACATCAGAGGCAGCACAAGCGAGGGCAGAATGCAGTATCAGAACAGCAACAGGGCATTGTGGCCAACCGAGCAGGGACATCAGAGGCAGCACATGAGAGGGGCTAAGTGCATCAACAGTCCATGGCATCGAATAGGTGATCAGAGGCAGCACATGAGAGGGGCTAAGTGCATCAACAGTCCATGGCATCGAAAAGGTACATCAGAGGCAGCACATGAGAGGGGCTAAGTGCATCAACAGTCTTAAACGACTATAAAACTTTAAAACCTCAAGAGTATTTAGATCAAGGATTTAAACAGAAGACTAAAGAAAAATTCCTAAAGCTGCGGTTAGGCATTCTTCCAATTCTCCCTCATCTGGCTCCATGGAAGAGGACTCAGGTCGACCAATCTTGCCGACTCTGCAAAACAGGCCCTGAAGAACTCGTCCACACAATATGTATTTGTCCCAGTTTAATGGACTTAAGGAGAACCCTACTTCGTGCAATATGGAACCAGAAGGGGATTAGATCCTGTCGACAGGCAGTCAAACTGTGCTTCAACTCACAAGAGACCCAATTAAACTGCAGAATTACAAAATACCTTGACGCAGTGGCAAAAAGAATTATTGAAGCACAAAAAGATGTAGATGTGCAATAGCCAGTTACTGCCCTGAGCAACTCTGAGCCCACGATTCAAACGAAGCACATTAACTGACTCACCGACAATATGTACTACGCAAATAATTTTAAAAGTTTGATAACCAATTTTTATGTATTTTAAATTGTGAGTTTTAATTAACTGTGCAATAAATTTACCTTACCTTACCATGGCATCGAACAGGTACATCAGAGGCAGCCCATGAGAGGGCAGAATGCAGTATCAGAACAGCAGCAGGGCATTGTGGCCAACAGAGCAGGGACATCAGAGGCAGCACAAGTACGTGGTTCAAGGTACCCGTCCTAAGGACAACAACCATGCAAGGTGGGTTACAATGGACAATCTACACACCAAGTCAAATGACATGTGAGTGAAGGTAAATACACCTCACATCACGGAAGCTGGTGGACTGCCTGAACTACTTGCCTCTGACACATTGGTAGCACCAGAAACTGGAGTGTGAGACACAGCCACAGATCTAGTGACTGACACATGAGCCATCGACCCAGACACACTGCCAGCACCAGACATAGGAGTGTGAGACACAGCCACAGCTCTAGTGACTGACACATGAGCCATAGACCCAGACACACTGCCAGCACCAGAACCAGGAGTGTGACACACAGCCACAGATGTAGTGACTGACACATGAGCCATAGACCCAGACACACTGCCAGCACCAGAAACAGGAGAGGGCACAACTGAGACAGTGCCACTACATGATGCATGACAGCAAACAGACACAGTGCCACTATCTGACAACTGAGAGTGAACCTCTGATGTGCCACTGGGAACACCGAAATGATGAGCCACAGGGCTGTATGGGCCAGGAGGCAGGGTGGCTCTGGGAGCTGGGGATAGCTGTACTGGAGCGACATCGGGGTGGTCAGGTGTCAATGGTGTGTGTCTACGTTTCTTAGGGATATGTGAGGTCAACCTGGACATGACAGGACTGGCAAGTGGTGGGGACTCAAATGAAATATCACCCACCAAAGGTGGAGCATCTGCTGCTGGGGGTCTGCTCTCTTGGGACCTGCTGGACCCTGCTTGTCGTTTGCTGTGGGCCTGCCTTCTGGCCTCTGCATCATGTGTAATGGGGGATGCAACAACAGGGTACTCCTTCCTCTGCTTCTGACGGGCCTGGATGGGAGTGGAGGTATGGGGGAACTCCACCGCGGTTTCCGTTCCTTTGACAACATCAGCCTCAGTGCAGCCAAGGGTGATGTATGCCTGTCCTTGATGGAGATAGTGTCTATGGGAGAAGCCTTGTCCCTTGGATGTGCCTTGGCCGTAGGAGGAGTCTTGTCTCTGGACTTTCCCTGTTCCCTGGACGGTGCCCTGTCCCTGGCTGCAGACATGTCCTTTGGAGTGTACCTGTCTCTAGAAGCGACCTTGTCCCTGGGAGTGTCCCTGCTCTTGGGAGTCGCCCATTCCTTACTATTGTCCTTGTCCTTGGGAGTGTCCCTATTCTTTTGATGTGCCTTTGCCTTTGTAATGTCCTTGTCCCTGCTCTTGGGAGTCGCCCCTTCCTTAGTATTGTCCTTGGGAGTGTCCCTGCTCTTTTGAGGTGGCTTTGCCTTTGTAGTGGCCTTGTCCCTGCTCTTGGGAGTCGCCCCTTCCTTAGTAGTGTCCTTGTCCTTGGGAGTGTCCCTGCTCTTTTGAGGTGGCTTTGTCTTTGTAGTGTCCTTGTCCAAGGGAGTGTCCCAGGACTTGGGTGTTTCCCTTGCCTTGGGAGTACCATTTGTGTGGGATGCCTGTGTAGCATGTGAAGCCATTTCCCCCAACACCCCTTGGGGATCCTGTGTGTGAACTCCAGTGTATCTCACGTCGTCTTTGATAACAGATTTTCCTGTCCTAGGGGATGGTGTCTGCGCCCTCCGTGCCCTGCTGTGCTGCCTGTGGCTGCTTCTAGTGCAATAACGTGTAAAAGAGTCCTGGTCAGAAAATTCACTCCCCCCTGAGACATCAAGTGGTGTAGATGGGGGAACAGAAGTAGCACCCTGTCTGTGTGACTGTACAATGGCAGAAGACACAGTGTTTGCCAATGACTGGACTATTCTGTGTAGACCAGCAACATCGCCATGCATCCCCTCCATGAGTGTCTCAACAGGGACAAACAATGTTAGCCTGCAAAACTTTTGTGTTTGTATATTCAGCTGAGTCAGACTATGACATATGTTGACCAAAGTCACTTTTGGGCCTTGTGTAATGTCACTTTTGTGCCTAGAGTCAGCGAAGCATGGGTCAGATTCAGACTTATGCAGACCTAATGTCTCCCATCTCCCTCCTCCCGTATTTCTCAACATTAATGGAGGACCATGTCACCCGATGTCTGTCACACTACATCGAATCCTCCTGTCACATGGAGCCCAATCAAGGCGGCTTCAGACCTGCCCACTCAACAGAGGCAGTTATTTTGCCAGTCTTGTACACACTCAGGAGTAACGCGGACGCAGGGTCCCCCCAAGCCCTCTTACTCCTGGACCTGTCGTCCGCGTTCGACACGGTGGACCATAACATCCTTCTCCACCTTGTCAAACATGCAGGCATCCAGGGAACCGCTCTTGAGTGTGTCAAGTCCTTCCTAACTGGAAGAACTGAAACGGTGCACCTAGGACCCTATACTGAAACAAAAACCCCCACGTCCTGTGGAGTCCCACAGGCCTCCTCCCTTTCACCACTCCTGTCCAATCTATACCTCTGGCCGCTGATCCATTCTCTACAGAAATGGAACATTATTGGCTATTACTACGCTGACGACTTACAGATCATCCTCCCGCTCAATTCACCTCATGCCATCAACACGTTCCACGCTGTCATGATCCACATCCAATTATGGATGTACCAGAACCAATTGAAGCTTGACCCTAGGAAAACGGAGCTCCTCCTCCCTGGACTCAGATATGGCCACTGTGGCCCTCAGTTCTGGCCCTCAGAGCTAGGTTCCCCCCCAGCCCCGGTAAAATCAGTAAAGGGTGTGGGAGTCATCATTGACGCTGAACTCTCCATCAGGGGACAAGTGGGTGCGCTAGTTTCTTCCTCTATGTACCAGCTCCGGAAGATCGGTACAGTCAGTCACTTACTCCCTCCCACCGCACTTACCCAAGTGGTGTTCTCACTCTTGCTCTCCCGCCTGGACTTTGTGGTGGGTAAGTCCCACAGGTACAGGTGTAGATAAGTAGACACCGCAGACCAATTCAGGTACTTGTAGTTGATGTTTCTTAGCATAAGTAATGGTCAGGATAACAGCCCCATCAGGAGCAGCCCACTGGCCGCTCAGCCCATCCTTAACTGACACCCTGATGCATTCAACATTCCACACAGACTAGGATTCCAATAAGAATGCACACACACAGGGCTGAGCAGCTGGATGCAAGTACATAAACATTACATGAGGATACTACAGACTTCTCGAAGTCCATCTACTATGGTCTCCAACAATCCCTGCCACACCGCCTCCAAGTTGTCCAGATTCAAGCAGCCCGTCTAATTCACATTACACACAGATGGCAATCAACCAAACCTCTACTCCACAGTCTTCACTGTTTCCCAATAGACCAGAGGGCATCTTTTAAGGTGACCTGTCTCACATTCTAAGCCCTCCACTGGTCCCGCCCCACGTTTCTCAAATATCTTATCTGCCCTCACCGCACAACACGAACCCTCGAATCAGCTCACCGTCATCTGGTAGTCACTCCCAATACTAAAACCCAGAAATTTGGTGGTCGCACAATTTGTCATCTGGCTCCTGGGCTTTGGGATCTCCTTCCTCTCTCCTTCAAATCCTCCCCTTCCCTTCTGAACTTCTGGAAATCGCTTCAAACACACCTTTTCCCTTCCCTGGGCTAAATCTCCGCCACTCACGCTTCCTTCCACACTCACTCTGTCTTATGGCGCCAGGAAGCCTATGGTGTCAGTGCACTCTATAAATGTCACCTATGAGAAGATAAGATCAGATAACATTACTTTTCTGCGTCTAGTCAGGAATGCATGGGTCAGATTCTGGAGTTGGCAGACCTATCGTCACTTTTGTGCGCGGAGTCAGGAATGCATGGGTCAGATACTGAGGTAGGCAGACCCAAAGTCACTTTTGTGTGTTGAGTCATGAATGCATGGATAAGATTATGAAGTAGGATACACTAACTTCATTTATGTGCCTACCACATTTGTTGATTTATGCAAACTTGTGTGAGCACTGACGGCTACTTTTTCATGGATGGTCATATTTTGACGCACATCCACTGTGTAACATGTTGATGATTGTAATGTTTGTCCTATTACTTATTTTCTTTCATCATGACTTTGCAACATTGAATTGAAACTGCACTTGTATAGCGCTATCTACCCGGAGGCCTCGTAGCGCTTATGACTGGAGACTTATTTAACGCGGGCTCGGGTAGATCAGCAGGATTTAGCAAACAGGTGACTTTTCAGGGCTTTCCTGAAGGAAAGATGATTGGTAGCTCCTCTAAGGGTTAAAGGAAGAGTGTTCCAGAATTTAGCCGCAGTGTGTGAAAAGGAGCGGCCTCCCCAGCGGGCTTTCCTGACTTGGTGGAGGAGGCCAGCTGGAGGGTACCGGATCGGAGGGAGCGTGACGGAACATAGGGAGTGACAAAGGGGTGTAAAATTGCAGGGCCAAGGTGATGAAAGGCTTTGTGAAGAGTGCACATAGCCTTGAATTGTACTCTGGCTGCTATGGGGAGCCAGTGAAGTTCCCTTAGGGCATTCCTTGCTGACTGCCAGCGAGGGAGGTTGTAGAGCAGGCGGGCTGCACTGTTTTGGGTGACTTGGAGCTTCTGGATGACAAAGGAGGGGGCTCCCATATAGAGGACGTTCCCATATAGAGGACGTTCCCATAGTCCAGGCGAGATAGTATGAGAGCCTGGACTAGGATCCTCCTTGCCTGAAATGGAAGCAGAGGGAGCACCTTCCGCAGCATCCTCATCAATCCAAAACAGGTGGCTGCGGTCTTTGTGGCTTGGGCTGAGAAGTTCAGGGCTGTGTCAAACCAAATCCCCAAGCTTTTTATTTGGGTCTTGGGAGCTGGGGGCAAGCCCAAACATGGTGGCCAGATGGAAGCAAAGACAGAGGGGGAGGGGTTACCCAATAAGATGACATCTGTCTTCTCCCCGTTAAGTTTTAAACAGGAAGATTGCATCCATCTGGCAACAGCCTCTAGACAGGGGCCTAGGGTGTTGGACGATACCTCCGAGTGGTCTAAAGAGACCACCAGTTGGGTATCGTCCGCGTAGGTGATAATACGCACACCGAAGGGTTGGACAATCCTGTCTAGGGGTTCCATGTAGGTGTTAAACAGGGTGGGGCTCAGGGAAGAGCCCTGAGGAACCCCGCACCTGAGAGTATGTTTAGGCGACACTGCCTCGCCCTCAAAGACATGGAAGAAGCGGTCAGTCAGGAAGGATGTCAGCCAGTCCAGAGCCGGGCCCGACACGCCCATGTCCGCCAGTCATTGTAATAGCGTGACATGGTTGACCGTGTCGAACGCGGTGCTGAGGTCTAATAAGATGATGGCAACTTTGCCACCCTGGTCTAACACTGCTCTTGCTTCCTCTATTACCGCTAGGAGGGCGGTTTCGGTCCCATGTAGGGGGCGAAACCCTGTCTGAGAGGCACGTAGAAGGCTATTTGACTCCAAATAGTTCATCAGGGTGTTATTTACGTGCCTCTCAAGCAGTTTGCTCAGCCAAGGGAGCAGGGAAATAGGACGATAATTCCCCAAGTTGGATTGGTCGAGATTGGGCTTCTTCAACAAGGCCCTCACCATCGCGCACTTCCATGAGGGAGGTACGGATTTAGAGGAGATGGAAGTGTTGAGAACGTCCAATAAGACCGGGCGAATTATGTCCATGGCCTTAATAAGGGTCTGAGGGGGTGCTGAATCGTTAGGGGAGCCTGAAGTGACTTTGAGGATGAGTCTATCTAGAGCCGGAATGTCTAAGGGTGGGATTGTGTCAAGCCTACACTGGACAGGGATATCGGAGGTGGGGGAAATAGGGGGTTCCAAGTCATTGTTAACATCCCCAAAAGAGGAGTATATAGTCTGTATTTTTCCAGAGAAAAAATCAGCCAGCTCATTGCAGCGGTTTTGGGCACCATCAGCAGAGGGGCATTACGCAATTTAAAAAATTTCCCTTGGGGCGTTAGCGGCTGCATTAATTTTGCTGCCGTAGAAGGAGGCTTGTGCCGTCTTTATCTCCTGTTTATAGAGCCTGATGGCAGCTCTATAATCATCCTTCCTAGACTTGGAGTAGTCCTGTCTCCAAGCTCTTTCATATTTGCGACAGGCTAATTTCATGGTCTTGAGAGTGGGAGTAAACCATGGGGCAGCTCTAGGTCTTTTCGTGAGGTTGCTGGCCTGTACAGGGAGGACCGTGTCAAGTGTGGAAGAGATCCAATCATCAAAATTGTTGGCTGCTGTAATGGGATTCAGCACCTTCCCGGGTATGTCTTTAACCAGGGCGGCTTCCCAGGCGGGGAGGGGAAGTGAGGACCATTTCCTACCTCGATGTTTAACGAGGCCGCAAGTGGAGGGAGAAAGATTGGTGCGCCAAGTGAAGGGTATTAAAAAATGATCCGTCCAGGGTAATGGGACAGGGGGTTTGACCAAGAGATCACGAATATTGCTGTAGATGCGGTCCAGCAAGTGACCTCTATTGTGGGTTGCAAGAAATCCCTTTTGGTGTAAATCCAGCGCGTGAAGATTGGAACAGAGGGTATTGTACTTAGTTATTATTTTTCCTGCTGTGTGATTTCATTATGTGGACTCATCTTCACCAGTGCTTTATTAAATTTCTGCACCACAACATATGGATGGTAAATGTTGCTTTTTGACAATTGTGAATTTAGACCCTAATTTATGATGTTTTTGCGTACAATATTACTGCATGCATTCCTGCGGCACTTCCCTACAGCAAGCAAATAGGGTGGGAAGGTGCTGTGTCTATGACATATGGGAGATTAATGTGCTTTTCATGTGCGCTGACGCACAATGGCCGGCCTGCCTACCTGCACTATGTATGCTGTGTTGCATGGATGAATATATTTGTACAGGAAGGGTCACCTTCATACACATGTGCATTCATACCCTGCACACCGAGACACATGCACTATGGTGCCAGGGTACCTGTGTTGGCCAGACACTGGTGGGTGTGGCCATTGCAGGTGAAATTGCAAGGCAGTACAATGTAAATGGATGTGTGGCCTGATGTTTGTCTGATGTCAGCCTCCAGACATGAGAGTAAGTGTCATGTATTAACTCCACATATGAGAATGTCATGCAAATTGCAGTGTAAATTATTGTAAAATCATCATGCAGAAGGTACAAAAGGTTGTATGAAGTATTTTTATTAGTGCAAACATAAATCTAGATGCATAATGAGGATGTTATTTTTGACATTCTTAAAAAAAAAAATACGCACTATCTCAGCACGTCTACGGATGCCTGCTGCTGTGCTTTGATTTACAGGAGCATGCCCATCCTGCTGGTCATCCTCGGGCATTTCTGGATTTAAATCAGGATCATCATCCCAGGGGACATGTGTGAGAACACAAATGTTGTGCAGTATTGCACAAGCCAAAATTATTTTGCACACTGTCTGTGGTGAATACAGCATGCGTCCACCAGACTTGTCCAGGCGCTGAAACCTGGCCTTGAGCGGACCAAATGTTCTTTCCACAATGTTCCTTGTCCTGCAATGTGCTTGGTTGTACGCTACTTCCTGTGGTGTCTGTGGGTTTCCATACGGTGTCATCACCCACGGCTGAATGCCATACCCCTGGTCAGCTGTAATGGAATAAATGAGAAGGTACAATGAAAAGTTTGAAATGGTTGTGGTAAACTAGAGGCCATATGTTGTGGGTAATATTTCATTTGGCAGTGTCCATTGGGCATGGATGTTGCAGAGAACACACCCAGGGACTCACATGCAAGACACCTTTGGCACATAGTTATGCTGTGCAATGGACACATATTTGGAAGGACATGCATTGACTCCCTATATGCCTCTACATGACCTTGGGCCTCATTTATGAGGGACTTGCACCACTGGTGCGTGACCTTTTGCCATTTTTGCTTTAAGGCACCTGCAGCGCATGACCGTCATTAATTAGGCCCCTTCTATTAATGTCTATGTATATGGTAGTACAACATTATTACATCCATAACCTCATTTATGCGTCATTGCAGCTATATTAGCAGTATGGTAGCATGGATGGTGCATTGTATCATACTCTTTTGCTTACCTACAAGTAGTCCATTGCCATACTGGCCATTCTTGAAGCGATCATTTATGATGCAGTTCCTGAATATGAAGGCATCATGTACACTGCCAGGGTATTTTGCCAGCACATTTGTAAATAGTCCACGGTGATCCACAATGGCCTGTACATTGATTGAATATGTATGTTTGCGATTAATGTACAAATGTGCAGTTGCTGCCGGAGATACTAATTGCACATGCGTACAGGCCATGGCACCCAGCACATGGGGTAAGCCTGCTATGTCATAGAATCCTTGCTTTATCTCCATCTGCTGTTGTGGATTGTTGGGAAAAACGGAGGAAGCGGGGTGTGAGATGGATGATGGCATCCAGGACAGTTGGCAGGAATGATGAGAAAGCTGGCTGGGATATTCCTGCCACTTTGGCAACTGTTGTCTGAAAGGAGCCCGACGCTAGCATGTGCAACACAGCCAGGAGCTTTGCCTGTGGCGGTATGTTGGTAGGCCTGTTGGTTCCTACCTCTAGCCTTGGTCCAATGAGTCGCAGTAGATGTTCAATGGTCTGCTTCTTCAGGCGGAATAGACTTATGACCTCCTCATCCCTGAGGCCTCTCAGGACGCTCCTTGGACGGAATAACCGCTCCTTTCTGCGGCGTTGCCTTGGGGGGGGGGGGGTGGATTTTGAGGGGCAGGGGGGTGTGGTGGGATTCCTGCAGCTAGTTGTCTCCGTCTGGCAGCTACTCGCAGCATTACGACCTCCATGGTGTGGGGATGGTTGCAGCAATGTTCACTCTGGCCTCCTCTCCTCCTCTCCTCTTGCTATGTGCCGATGCGTCATTTCCTGCGCGTCCATTTTGTAGGCGCACCAATTCCGAAGCATCCGCAACGCTGCGCCATTTCCGCCACGGATGCGTCAAAAGCGTGAAAGTTCATAAATGTGGATGCGTCACTTTTGCGCATGTTTTTCCGGGGTAACGCCCACATTGCATACATTAATATTTGCGTGTCGCAGGGCATTTTGACGCAGTGTTTTTTTGGCTCAGTAAGCTGAAAGTGACGCATCGTCGGAGATGCGTCACTTCATTAATATGGCGCATGTGTTGCGCCAACAATGCGTCATTATTTTTGACGCATTGTCGGCGCAAGCTCTTCATAAATAAGGGCCCAAGTTTTTAGCTTGCAGGCGCTGCACCTGGAGCATATTTATTTCCAAGCCTGCAAAGACAGTATCATCTTCCTGATCAGCCAAGCTGCTGGCTCTGCGTTGTGTGTGTCTTCCTATGCCCTGTGGACGTTGCCTGTCCTGAGGCCTGGTCTCATGCTGTGGCTGTGCTTCTTGGAACTGCAGATTAGCATTAATGTCCTTTGCCTCGTCCTCCATTGGTGGCAGTGGCCTCACTACGTGCCGCCTCCGTCTCTTGGGAGGATTGACAGGGCTGTTCTCCTCATCTGTATCTGGCTCCTGCCCTGCATCTCCGGAGTCTGGATGGTCCCTCAATGGTCCACTGCCTGTGGGCTGGGTAATTGCTGGTGCTGTGGACAGAACAGCACACATTATTATTTGTTTCATTTGGTATTTGTAAATAAATTTCTAAGACGTTTGGGTCTACATTACTGGTTGATTTCCCTTCCCTGACCTGCACAGGCAAATTTGGCTTAGCGTGGCTGCGTAACACAACTTAGATTTACATTTCACTACATCTCCCATAATGCATTGCTCTGACTGCCTTTGGGACTGCTTTGGCTTTGAATGTGCTTCCCCTACCCTCTAGGTTGATACAGGGGGTGGGGGCGGGGGGTTGGGGTTGTGATGGCATGATTCTTACCTGCTGTGGATGCTGGTTGGTCCGAGCTGTCTAGGTCAGCCACGCCCGTCACGCTCTCTGGTGCAAGTGTACCCTCCACTAGTTCCTCCAGTGGTGTAGATTCAGGCACAGTTGATGTTCCCCCACCGGTGATCTGTGACTGCTCCATCCTGGCAGCTAGCTTTTCCTTGGAGCGCTGGCGCAGATCATACCAGCGCTTGCGTAGCACCTCTACACTCCTGTGAGAAACTCCCAGAGCATTTACTTTTCATGGTGTGCCTGGAGCAGTCTTCAGTCTCACTCACTCCCTCTCAGTGAGTCTCCCTCTACAAACACTGTTGCAGCATGGGTAGTCTGTTACTTCCTGGTGGTGATGTCATCAGACTGCACCAGTGTTCCGATTGGCTGTTTTTAAAAAAAAACGCAAAATTGCGATTTTTCCCGTTAAGGAATCGCAATTTTGCGATTTTTTCCGGTTTAAGGAATCATTCACGTTCTCGGAGTTAATTAGCGATTTTTACTGAGTCGCTAATTATTTGCGATTTTTTTGATTCGGAATCAGCGATTCGGTAAAAATCGCTAATTCCGATTCTCAAATCTTGTCCTACATACATATGGCCCTTAGTGCTGTCCAGCACTTCAACAGTCGTGCAATGGCCGGGAACGTATACCACCATGTTGGGACATGCCGAAACAAAGGCTGCTTCTCTAGTTCCACCAAAAAGTAAAACTTTCAACTCAGCTGTTCACTTTGCGGAAGAAGAGAAAAGGCTGTAGACTTTTAGAATGAAGGATTCTACCTCCATTTAAAATCCATTAATGGCTTGTTTAGCACAGTTTTGCACGATATGGGCAGACCAGTTTGCAGGCAGAATGTCTCCATTTGCTTCTTTCAAGAGCTGGGACAGAACACAGAATTATGTCGTCCATAGTTGATACATGCGTTGTACACACAGTATGCAGCAATATGCTCCATTTTCAACCCATGGCTATTTAATTGTGATCTGCTGAGCAATAGCTGTAGCAGTCCCTGTGGCATCCTCATAAAAATCCAGCAGAGTGTAGGCCACACCGGAGGTGAAATTAGAGTGCAGCAACAAAAGTGGGTAGAGTTTAATGTTACCTTTGTTTGAGGCATCACTGCAAATGGAAAAATATCCATCTTTTAAATCTTCGTGTGCTTGCGGTAACAATAGAGGTACAAGCACATTCATAGTGATGCTCGATGCCTTTGTGCGGCCACAGGCTGCTTTCATCACAATGGATGAGTCGGGATACATTAATTTGCTTAGCTTGATGCCACAATCCAGGGAGCGGTAGGAAATGTGATGCTTCACAGCATGGTACACCTGAGCCACCTCTGCAGCAAGACCTAAAATGAAAAAAAAAATTCACAACGGTATAAGCACGCAAATAAAATCACGGTAAAGGCAATCTGACTTGGTAAAGGCAATCTGACTTGGTAAACACTGCTGCACATTTAAATAAAGTAACAGAAAATTGTTAGATGGCTTGCCTATTCAGTTTGGGAGTCTTAGAGTGTGACAAAGCAAGAAGAGTGTACAAGAATTACATAACCTACGTCGCTTTATGATGAAGCAATAAATGACTTTGGATACTTCTGGCTGGAAGCTTGGTTGCAGGTAAGATGAAATTGTGGCCATCTTTGCCTTTCTTGAGATATTTTTCTTATGCTGAGCTCCTGCCTCATTGGTTTTGATATCACACACTCCTCCATGGGCAATGGAAAAGTCTTTATTGCAGAGGTTGCACCTGGCCTTGTACACATCTTCTGACACCTTCTGGATGTTGTGGTGTGAAAGTTCCCATTCTGGTCTGTACTTCACAAAACGCATTTTTGCTCGTTTCTTGGGTAGCTCTTGCAAGGAGTTTGCCTGCGATGTAGATGATGCATCCGAATATACCCCGCTATCCAATGTGAAGAATTCCTCTGCAGCACCTTCGCCCGTCTCATAATCAGACATTGCGTTTTTTCCCCTAAAGCACTCTGGACAATACCCAACATATTTGGGGGCTCATTAGGATGGCGGATGGAAGTGCGACCGCAGTCCTGGAGAAGGCGGAAAATGCCTTTTCCGTGTCCGCCTGCCGCGGTCTTTCCGTCCGCCATATTAGGATTGTAAACACTGTCAAAAATCTGCACGACGGAAGAGCATGCACCGCCGCCGAACTACACCCGACCCCGCGGCGGACGTAACCAATCCAGAGACACCGCCAAAAAGATATACACAATTGAAGTACAGTACACAAGCAGGAATGATAACGACAAACCACTACACATGATTGAGTTGCTTTATTAAACATAATAGGGGTTTCATTTCTGAGTATGCAAGAGCATGGGCACTGGGTACAACAGAGCAGGTACATCATTGGCAACACATGAGAGGGCAGAATGCAGTATCAGAACAGCAACAGGGCATTTTGGCCAAAAGAGCAGGTACATCAGAGGCAGCACATGAGAGGGGCTAAGTGCAGCAACAGTCCATGGCATCGAACAGGTACATCAGAGGCAGCACATGAGAGGGGCTAAGTGCATCAACAGTCCATTGCACTGAACAGGTACATCAGAGGCAGCACATGAGAGGGCAGAATGCAGTATCAGAACAGCAACAGGGCATTGTGGCCAACAGAGCAGGTACATCAGAGGCAGCACATGAGGGGCCAGGTGCATCAACAGTCCATGGCATCGAACAGGTACATCAGAGGCAGCACATGAGAGGGCAGAATGCAGTATCAGAACAGCAACAGGGCATTGTGGCCAACAGAGCAGGTACATCAGAGGCAGCACATGAGAGGGGATAAGTGCATCAACAGTCCATGGCATCGAATAGGTGATCAGAGGCAGCACATGAGAGGGGCTTAGTGCATCAACAGTCCATGGCATCGAACAGGTACATCAGAGGCAGCACATGGTAGGGCAGAATGCAGTATCAGAACAGCAACAGGGCATTGTGGCCAACCGAGCAGGGACATCAGAGGCAGCACATGAGAGGGGCTAAGTGCATCAACAGTCCATGGCATCGAAAAGGTACATCAGAGGCAGCACATGAGAGGGGCTAAGTGCATCAACAGTCTTAAACGACTATAAAACTTTAAAACCTCAAGAGAATTTAGATCAAGGATTTAAACAGAAGATTAAAGAAAAATTCCTAAACCTGCGGTTAGGCATTCTTCCAATTCTCCCTCATCTGGCTCCATGGAAGAGGACTCAGGTCCACCAATCTTGCCGACTCTGCAAAACAGGCCCTGAAGACCTAGTCCACACAATATGTATTTGTCCCAGTTTAATGGACTTAAGGAGAACGTGCAATATGGAACCAGAAGGGGATTAGATCCTGTCGACAGGCAGTCAAACTGTGCTTCAACTCACAAGAGACCCAATTAAACTGCAGAATTACAAAATACCTTGACGCAGTGGAAAAAAGAATTATTGAAGCACAAAAAGATGTAGATGTGCAATAGCCAGTTACTGCCCTGAGCAACTCTGAGCCCACGATTCAAACGAAGCACATTAACTGACTCACCGACAATATGTACTACGCAAATAATTTTAAAAGTTTGATAACCAATTTTTATGTATTTGAAATTGTGAGTTTTAATTAACTGTGCAATAAATTTACCTTACCTTACCATGGCATCGAACAGGTACATCAGAGGCAGCACATGAGAGGGCAGAATGCAGTATCAGAACAGCAACAGGGCATTGTGGTCAACAGAGCAGGGACATCAGAGGCAGCACAAGTACATGGTTCAAGGTACCTGTCCCAAGGACAACAACAATGCAAGGCGGGTTACAATGGACAATCTACACACCAAGTCAAATGACATGTGAGTGAAGGTAAATACACCTCACATCACGAAGCTGGTGGACTGCCTGAACTACTTGCCTCTGACACACTGGTAGCACCAGAAACTGGAGTGTGAGACACAGCCACAGATCTAGTGACTGACACATGAGCCATCGACCCAGACACACTGCCAGCACCAGACATAGGAGTGTGAGACACAGCCACAGATCTAGTGACTGACACATGAGCCATCGACCCAGACACACTGCCAGCACCAGACATAGGAGTGTGAGACACAGCCACAGCTCTAGTGACTGACACATGAGCCATAGACCCAGACACACTGCCAGCACCAGAACCAGGAGTGTGACACACAGCCACAGATGTAGTGACTGACACATGAGCCCTCGATCCAGTCACACTGCCAGCACCCGAAACAGGAGTGTGAGACACAGCCACAGCTCTAGTGACTGACACATGAGCCATAGACCCAGACACACTGCCAGCACCAGAAACAGGAGAGGGCACAACTGAGACAGTGCCACTACATGATGCATGACAGCAAACAGACACAGTGCCACTATCTGACAACTGAGAGTGAACCTCTGATGTGCCACTGGGAACACCGAAATGATGAGCCACAGGGCTGTATGGGCCAGGAGGCAGGGTGGCTCTGGGAGCTGGGGATAGCTGTACTGGAGCGACATCGGAGTGGTCAGGTGTCAATGGTGTGTGTCTACGTTTCTTAGGGATATGTGAGGTCAACCTGGACATGACAGGACTGGCAAGTGGTGCGGACTCAAATGAAATATCACCCACCAAAGGTGGAGCATCTGCTGCTGAGGGTCTGCTCTCTTGGGACCTGCTGGACCCTGCTTGTCGTTTGCTGTGGGCCTGCCTTCTGGCCTCTGCATCATGTGTAATGGGGGATGCAACAACAGGGTACTCCTTCCTCTGCTTCTGACGGGCCTGGATGGGAGTGGAGGTATGGGGGAACTCCACCGCGGTTTCCGTTCCTTTGACAACATCAGCCTCAGTGCAGCCAAGGGTGATGTATGCCTGTCCTTGATGGAGATAGTGTCTATGGGAGAAGCCTTGTCCTTTGGATGTGCCTTGGCCGTAGGAGGAGTATTGTCTCTGGACTTTCCCTGTTCCCTGGACGGTGCCCTGTCCCTGGCTGCAGACATGTCCTTTGGAGTGTACCTGTCTCTAGAAGTGACCTTGTCCCTGGGAGTGTCCCTGCTCTTGGGAGTCTCCCCTTCCTTACTATTGTCCTTGTCCTTGGGAGTGTCCCTACTCTTTTGATGTGCCTTTGCCTTTGTAATGTCCTTGTCCCTGCTCTTGGGAGTCGCCCCTTCCCTAGTATTGTCCTTGGGAGTGTCCCTGCTCTTTTGAGGTGGCTTTGCCTTTGTAGTGTCCTTGTCCCTGCTCTTGGGAGTCGCCCCTTCCTTAGTAGTGTCCTTGTCCTTGGGAGTGTCCCTGCTCTTTTGAGGTGGCTTTGGCTTTGTAGTGTCCTTGTCCAAGGGAGTGTCCCAGGACTTGGGTGTTTACCTTGCCTTGGGAGTACCATTTGTGTGGGATGCCTGTGTAGCATGTGAAGCCATTTCCCCCAACACCCCTTGGGGATCCTGTGTGTGAACTCCAGTGTATGTAAATGTAAATGTATTGGCATTTATATAGCGCACTACTTACCCGTAGGGTCCCAAGGAGCTTCGACCGCTGCGAAGCCCTTCCTGGCTTCCCTGAGAGATGGTCCCTTAATGGGTATCTCCAGGGTGAGACCAGGCATCCCCAGCGGTCTGGTGGGGCCGTTAGTGAAGATGAGGCAAGCTAATGCCCAGAGTTGCCGAGTGTGTTCGTGATCAGAGTGGGCACCGAGGCGAGAGAATTATCGAGTCCGCTGACCCTGGTCCAGAAACCTGCTGCGCCGGGAATCGAACCCTGGTCCCGGGCTGTCCTCTGCTCTCGGGTCTGCCGCCTCTAACCAGTGAGCCACACTACTTCACTACTTCACTCACGTCGTCTTTGATAACAGATTTTCCTGTCCTAGGGGATGGTGTCTGTGCCCTCTGTGCCCTCTGTGCCCTCTGTGCTGCCTGTGGCTGCTTCTAGTGCAATAACGTGTAAAAGAGTCCTGGTCAGAAAATTCACTCCCCCCTGAGACATCAAGTGGTGTAGATGGGGGAACAGAAGTAGCACCCTGTCTGTGTGACTGTACAATGGCAGAAGACACAGTGTTTGCCAATGACTGGACTGTTCTGTGTAGACCAGCAACATCGCCATGCGTCCCCTCCATGAATGCCACCACCTGCCCCAACTTCCTATCGTGGTCTTGGAATGCATTGATCATGTTGGTCTGCCCCACACACAGCTGTCTGCCGGTCCACAACTGCCGGCCCAGCCCGGTCACCCACCGCCGTCCCAGGCCCGGTCACCCACCGCCATCCCAGGCCCGGTCACCCACCGCCGTCCCAGGCCCGGTCACCCACCGCCGTCCCAGGCCGGGTCACCCACCGCTGTCCCAGGCCCGGTCACCCACCGCCGCGCCGGGCCGGTGACTGGCCTGGCACGGCGGTTGTGGACCGGCCATGGCCGGCCGTTCTACAGTGGATGATGCAATGTGACTGTAAGGGGGGGTCATGAACTGCCATTTCGAATTTCATAATCACAAGGATGTGTTGGCCTGCACCTCCCCCGCGGAATGCGTGCACTGCCATGGTGGCGCCACTGATTGTATATTTTCAAATGCTGCACCGTCGTGGTAGTCCACACATGCGTTATGAGGGTTGTGACCGTGATGGCGAAACAGCATATGTCATGCACTATATCATGTGTGTTCATACTATGCCCATTGATGTGCACCCAATTTGCTACACATGTGCATGCCGACGTGTCGACCTCTTGTTGTTCCATACACACGTTTCAACTCATACACATCTACACAGTACATCAAGGCTGTCTGGCCACATTCAGAATCTGTTCTCAGTGTGTGGTTTGTGTGTGCAAGTAACAATGATGGGGGTACACATGCATTCTGAATGAATGATTACGTATTTGTATCGCGCATGGCTACCCGGAGGCATCCCAGCGCTTTAGACCACGTTCATTCACCAAATTCAGACAAACAGCAGAGTTTTCAAAGACTTCCTGAATCTAAGATGGTTGCTTTCCATTCTGATATAGAGTGGAAGATTATTCCAGAGTCTTGAGGCCTGTAAGGAGAAGCGTCGGCCACCCATACGCACTTTACTAATTTTTGGGATTGACAGGAGGTTCTTATTAGAGGATATTCATTCCCGACTAGGAAGGTAAGGGCAGAATAATGATTGTATCAGTAAGGGTGCTTTTTTGTGAATTACTTTATGGACCGTGACCAGGGTTTGAAATTCGATCCTTTGCTGCACTGGAAGCCAGTGCAACTGGCGAAGTGCGGGTTTGGCAGATGTTCTTTGCGGGACGTTCAGCAACATGCGTGCTGCGCAATTCTGAAAGTCTGCAGTATCTTAATTGTCCCTTGGAGGAGCCTAGATATAATGCATTGGAATAATCTAGGCGTGATAAGATCAGCGCCTGCACTAGGATCCTTCTGGCTTCGAAGGGAAGAAGGATGATAATTTTCCTCAGAAGCCTCATGAGTGCATAGCATGTGGCAGCTACCTTCAGGGCCTGCACTGAAAAATTAAGAGCTGGGTCCATCCATACCCCAAGGCTCTTAATTTGGGTCTTAGGCTTGGGTGGTTGGCCCAGATTCTCCGGCCACCAATCCTCCACTGTGGTGGGTGCCTTGTATCCCAACATCATCACCTCAGTTTTTGCCCCATTAAGTTTTAAGAAGGATTCGTCCATCCATTCCCGAACTTTATTAAGGCAGATGGAGAGGCTTTCAAAGGGGGCATCATACGTAGATAGTGAGATAATCAGTTGTGTATCATCTGCGTATGTGACAAGTTGTACTCCCCAGGGAAGCACCACCTCAGCCGAAGGCCTCATATAGATATTAAATAAGGTGGGGCTGAGGGACGAGCCCTGGGGTACACATTTGGGAGAAGGAAGCCTCATTTTCAAAGACCACAAAGGTCCTATCAGACAAAGGAGTGCAGCCACTGTAGTGCGCGGCCCGAGACACCAACTTCCTCCAGCCTGTGAAGCAGAATGGAGTGGTTCACGGTGTCGAAGGCCGCGCTAAGATCTAATAATAGTATGGCCGCATGATTCCCACTGTCTACGATCTTCCTTGCTTCCTCAACCACTGCAATAAGTGCTGTTTCAGTGCCCTGATTTCTCCTAAACCCTGCCTGCGTGGTATGAAAAAGGTTGTTATCCTCCAGAAAAGTAGCCAATAAAGAATTGACATATTTCTCTGTGAGTTTGCTAATGGAGGGCAAAAGAGAGATGGGGCGATAGTTTGCCCAATCTTCAGGGTTAAGGTTGGGTTTCTTCAACAGGGCCTTAACTTTGGCCTGTTTCCAAGTCGGCGGCACCAGGCCTGAAGTCAAAGAGGCATTGGTCACCTGGCCTTGCGCAATGACATTGAACTTATCTTGGACCCTGAAGACCAACAAGTTCCTCGGCCTCCCATCCCACCCATGTCGACTGATGAGGATAGTGGTGAGGAAGAAGGTGTGGACCAGAGGCGTCAGCTCATTGATCGATATTTTCCTTGAATGTGAGTAACTACCTCTTGTGCAGGTTGACAATGCGTGCTGTTTGTTTGCTGGTGGTGTGTGGATGTGGTGTTTCAAAGCTGGCTGTTCTGGTATCTTATGTTTGCATGTGTGTGTGGTATTTTTTGTGTACATGCATAGCTCCATGATGTATGTCCTCTCATTCACTGAATTGGTAAATAGTGTTGTTTGTAGGATGTTGCAGTACAGTGTGTTGTGATGGGTGTGAATCAGTTTCCTGACGTGTGTTTGTTGTCTCTCATTTTCCCTAGGTCACTCCCACAGAGGCATGATTCTCACCGACATAGATCCCTGCACCTGGTAAAGTCTGATTCTGAGACAATCATGTGATTAAAACATGGAGGCAACACATCATTGAGTGTTAAATGAAATTTATTTACAGGTTGTGAATTGATGCTGGTGGATATTTACAAGTAAGTGTTGGGTGGGGGAGTGTGAGTTGTAGGTCATGGTAGATGAAAAGACTATGTTGATACCACATTGGGTGATGTCCAGCTAGTCCAGCAGACCTGTGCCAATACTTGGTGTTATGGGACAGGATAGTTTGCGGGTGGATGGCAGGCTCAGGCAAGGTTAGAGTAATTGGCGGCCCCTCTTTGAGCGGGTAGATGGTGCATCCCCACTGCTCTCACCTACTTCCAGCCTCGGACGGCCCCTCCGTCTTGGAGCCGGAGCGGATACAGCTGGGGGGGCAGGTTGGTCAGGGGCCACATCCGTGTCCATGGGCTCAGGTGGCTGTGGTGTTGGTGACCGTGGCGGCTGGACACCAGGGTGAGGGGGGGGGTGCTGTGGTGCGGGATAACCAGTCCCTTCACAGTGCTGTTTGCTGGCCCATGAGGTCCACTATTTGCCCTATGAGGCTATCAATGGACCGCAACAGATTACTGTTCTCTACTGAGTCCTGGTGGGCACGATCAGCCTGTTCCTGCCCCCGCTCATAGGAGGCCTGGACTCTGGCTAGAGCTTCCAGTGTTTCTGCACCAGGATGGGGTGGGTGTCCTTCCCCACCTCGCCTGTGAGAAGCACTCCTGGTTTGGGATGTTCCCTCAGCTCTGTCCTTTCCCGTCCACTCTCCCTGCTTGGCTGGGATGTAGATGGCCCTGCGTCGTGCGATGGGTCAGGCAGGGTGGCACAGGCAGCAGTGGTGGTATTGGTGGTGGTATTGGTGGTGGTGGTGGTGGTGGCTGCACAGCTCACTATGGCAGGTGTTGCTGGAGTGACACAGGCCAGGGTTGTGGAGGCAGGGATGTCTTGTGAGGCTGATGGCCCTGGGAGTCTGCTTGGGCCCACTTCGTCCTCCGCACCGGAGCTGGCAATGGGATCGTCCCCAGAGAGTCCGTGCTGTGAGAGGGGCGACTGTTGCAGGCGGTTGCTGGTTTCGCCAGTCAAGTTGCAATCACCTGAGGGACAAGATTTTCATGATCAATGCTGTGGACATGACATGTTTTATTTTTCCAACATTACATATCACTGACCTCTCACTCACTCCACCCACCTCTCACCACCCACCACCACCCTCCCTGTGGAGAAGGGGGCCTGTTGGGAGTCGTAGTGCTGGTCTCTCACACACCCCACCCACCACCACCCTCCCTGTGGACATGGGGGCATGTTGGGAGTCGTAGTGCTGGTCTCTCACACACCCCACCCACCTCTCAACACACCCCACCACCCTCCCTGTGGACATGGGGGCCTGTTGGGAGTCGTTCACATTTTGGTGAGTGTGGCCCACATGCATGGGTTGGGGCCTGGGAGATGTCTTCTCAGTTGTGTAAGGCAGACCATGTCGGTGTGATAGTGGTGCTTGGTTTGTACTTACCAGCCTCTTCTCCCTCGTCGATTCCTTCCAGGCTCTCTGGGTGCAGTATGCCCTGCACCTTTTCCTCCCATTCTGCATACGGTAGGGGCTCCGGGGGTGTGCCGCCGCCAGTGTGGTGTGCCCGCAGGTGTTTTTTTGCACGGATGCCTTTGACCCTTGTTTTGAGGTCATGCCACCGCCTCTGGATGTTGTGCTTTGTTCGAGGCACGGTCCCTGACGCATTCACCCGACTGACTATCCTGTCCCACATGTGGTTTTTGGTTGCCACGGTGGTCTGCTGGATTAGTGTGCCGAAAAGGTGGGGTTCAACACAGATGATTTCATCCACCATGACCTTCAACTCTGTGTCAGTGAATTTAGGGTTTTTCTTTGGTGCCATGGTGTGTGCTGTTCAAGGTGTGGGTAGAGTGGGTTGGGATGTGCAGGTGTGTGGTGTGTAGGAATGGTGTGGTGGGTGTGTTTGTGTGCAGGTTGTATGTGTGAAATTTGTGTCTGCTGTTCGTCGTATTCAGCCTCTTGCTTGCAGCTATGCTGTGATGCAAAGGATTGTGGTAGTGGGTGGGAATCATTTTATACTCTGTGTTGTGGTTGTGTCCCAATGGTTGTTGCCAGTCAGGTGCTAGGTGGGTGTGTTGACTTGTGTGGATTTTTAGGTGCTTGGGGGGGTGTCATTGTGGCTTGTGATTGGTGTGGGTGTTTCAGGTGGGTGGTTGTCCTGTTTAGTGTGTTTTGTATTTACTTCCGTCAGCCATTTTGAAATTGGTTTGACGGTAGGGATGGTGTTCGTGTTGTCCTTCCGCTGGGATGCTCCGTTTATCGTTGCATCGTTTCCGCTGCGGTCGTGGATGGAGGTGAGTTCCGTAGGACTGGCGGCGTTATCCTAATCGCGGGCACGGAGCCTCCGCAGGTATTGCGGTGGCTGTGCTTGTTCCCGCGGTCATGTTTGTCCACGGCGGATGGTGTTTCTTAGGTTCCGTCCGCTTGCGGCGGTCTCAGGTGTACTCCGTCCGCCGCGGACGGAGTTTGATGTGGTCCGTCCGCCGCGGTCAGAGTTTTGTTACATTATTATCCTAATTGCAACGGCGGTTTATCCGCGGAGCGGTCGGGAGTATCTTGGCCGCGTCCTTGGTGGATGGAACTCGTTTCCGTCCGCGATCCTAATCGGTTCCTTGATATTTAGATTCGTACTGTATTCAATGAAAAAAATAAAATGTACCATTTGCTTACTTTACTCTCATTCACTGGACTAACCCCTCATCCATCCTGGCCGTAGTGGAATGGAAGAACTTCAATAGTGCCCAATAAGTCTTAAAGGCGCCGTCTAACCAGGCTTAGTGTTAAGTTGAATACCATAATGCATGTGTGTTTTTTCGTTTGAGTTAACTATATAAAAAGGTGCACTTATATTTGGCAAGACCTACCCTAATAATCACTAGTAGATTATATGTAGGGGGATTAAACCTACCTATAAGTCCCTAGTATACAATAAGGCCCAGCTGTTAAGAGGCCATCACTCTTTTTGCACATGCTTGTGTGCACTACTGAGTGCCTGAGGTCATTTTAATAGCAGCCCATTTCTTACATCCTCAGTGTTAGAAATGGGATCCCTGGCTTGCCAGGGCTTGCGCCAAAGTCAGTCAGAGACCACCACTCCCAAGTCAGGGCAAGGGAGTTACACGCCAAGATAACCCCTGCTCACCCTCTAGGTAACGTGGCGCGAGCAGCAAGGCTAAACTTGGAGGCGATATGAGTTAAGTATTTGCGCACGCACCCCAGCAACAACACCCAAGGCCCACCACAAAGGAAACTCCACACAAGGTTATATATAAAAATAGCCTTTGTATTACACCAAAACACATTAGATAAAAACACACGCTTTACAATGTGCCAACAGGCACGGGCAGAATTTACAGGGGATATGTACAAGGGACAGGGCCACATGGACCACTGTCAGGAATCAGCACTTTCAGAACTTAGCACTTAGAAGGTAAAATCAATGTAGCACAAAATAACATACATAAAGTAAACACCCAGTAACTACTGGTAACCAGGACCTCACTAGCACCACCTTTACTAGGAGAACAACCACCTAAGTATCACAATACCTGTAGGGGTGTAAACACAACACATGATGCATAACATACATTCAGAGGTTTAAGGGAGGAAACACATGACGCCTAAACACATTCAGAGGTGCAAATAAATGATGAATAAAATACATTCAGCGGTGTAAGAGCAAGGCACATGATGCATAAAAACATTCAGCGGTGTAGAACAAGGCACATGACTTATTCTCAACACATTCAGAGGTGCAGAAACCACAATAGCGCAAAACTCACACTAGTCACCATCTGTGACTGTCCCTAGGCCAACTGGCCTCTCTAGGGCTAGGACGCCCTGTGTCCCAAATGTCAGGGGGCCTAAACATGGCAGCTGCCCATGAAGTGCTGGGCAGCTGTTGTGGAGAATGGGGCCAACGTGGGAGCCTCCCTGGGCTCAAGAACAAGGTAAATGGAATGGCACAAAGAGCTTCAGCGCTCTAAACAATTCAAATGCCCCCAGAGCCTCTCTGGACTCTCTAAGAGCAAAGTTGCAGCCTCACTGGGCTGTCGGGGTCCCTCATGGGGGACCCGGGAACACTGGGGGTGCCTCGAGCCTCTATTAGGCTCGAGAATGACTCGTGGTGCCCTCAAGAGCCTCTCAATAGGCTCCGAACGCAAAATGGGGGCGGGGAGCCTCTCAGGGCTCGAGTTCGACTTATGCCTAGCCGTTGGAGTCCCCCTCTCTGGGACTCGAAATCAGGAACGGCCCCCAGAGCCCTCTCTGGGCTATAAAACAAATATGCGGCCAGAGCCTCTCCGGGCTCAAGGAAGGAATGCCCCCGGGGCCCCACTCACCGGTTCCTGTGGCGGGGGGAGGGGCTCCTCCTCACAGGGGGATAGGACTCCTCTTCGGCCCTGCTCCTCTTCACTGGGGACACATGAGAGCCCCCGCTCCTCGGGGCTCTCTCTTTGCACTTTGCTCGGACTCCTCTGAGTCCAGGGTTTCCCTCGAGGCGGCGTTCTTGTGGAGGCGGAGTGGGCTCTCGCCTGCTTCCTCAGCTGCGGGGTGGGACTTCCGGCACCTTCTCCCAGGGCCGCGCAGCGATTGGCTGGCTTGGGAGCTCCTTCCGGGTCATCGCGGGCAGTGCGGCGGCCCGGCTCAGGCACCGCAGGCAGGGGATGAATTCCCTGAGGAGTGGGCTCCCTCGAGGAAAGCAATGCACGGGCAACAGCGGCAATCTCGGGGGCAATGCCGGGTGGGCACCGGCTGTGAACGTGCGGCAATGAGCGGGGTGGCACCCGCGCCGCTTGGCACAAAGACAAGGCAATTTGCAGCGTGGGCAGCCGCAAGAGTAAAGCGCTCTAAGCGCTCTAAGCGCTAGAGGCCACACGAAGCGCTCTCAGCGCTAGAAATCCGAGACAGCACTCCCAGCGCTATAAGGAAATCAATAAAGCGCTTTCAGGCGCTAGAGGCTCCAAAAACACAGCAAGAGCCCTTTAAGAAATGCAGCACGCAGGGAGGGGCAAGGCTGGGCCCAGAGCCAGCACACTGGGTCTCCAGGCAGGGAGACAATCCAAGTGGCGGTCCTCTGGCCCAGCGACAGCAGCAGCCCCCCTCAGGCAGGATCCTGGAAGAGAACAACATCTGTGGGGACACAGCCCCATTTTTATACACCACATTCCTTTGTCTAAGGGTGCAGGGTGGGGGAGAAACCAGTCGCAGCTGGTTTTGGAGCACTCTTGATGGCTCAACCACCCATTTAATTCACTGGCAGGGCTAGGGTCATCAGTCGCAGCACAGGGGGTGGAGCCAGCATTGTGTGGGGAAAGTCCAGGCCCATCAGGGACCAGGTGCACTCCTTCCCAGCCATCAACATGCTAATCCCACACTCGCCACCGGGCAAACCCATCCAGCCTTCCTGGAGCCAGGCTCACCAGCCAGCTCCAGCCAATCACACGCCAGGCATATTTTACATTAATATGCCAAGTCCTAGAAGTGGCATTTGTACACAAGACACACTCATGCCACATACACCATTGCGAAGCATTCACTCTCACGAGTTCGCGCATATCAAATTCGAACCTGTACACCCCACGCATCAGGAACTACCAGGGACACATACATTCCCCATGCATTCCTATGGGAGGGCAGGCCTATCTCATCACATGCACTCAGAGTGCGCACGCACTTTCCACGGGGACACAGTGAAAGTGCGCAGAACCCAAAAATCACAATCACCAGGTCACCATTACAATCAAAAGGTTTAGGGGTGAACCTGCCATAAGGGCCTAGTCCAACACAACCCCCTTCCAGCCAAAACGCAGGGGAGAACAATCACCACCGTGATGGACTTCCCTGCTTGGGGCGATAGAACACGGACGCGGGCCCGCAACTGGGCTACCCCACTGGTACTCCCAAGCTGTCCGCAGCCAGGACCAGGCCCTGGGCCACCCAGGTGCCACCGGTCCTTGCCTATTCGCAAAGTTAATGTATTCGGCACAATGCATTTCCTATAGCTCAGTTGCATGACGCTGACTCAGCGCTAGGCATGTGTTTAGACAATGCATTACTGATCATGTATTACAAGCAAAGTGGTCTTTTAGTTTGATGAGCATAAGGCAGAAATAGTCACATAACCATACATGTTCACTATTGATGAGTGTAATTACGTGGATACATACATGCCATTCATGGACACGGAGTATGGCCACTTAGTGATTCGTTGTTCTACGTGTCTTGTAATACAGTGATTGTTAACAGACCTAGAAAGCCATGTGCTTCCACAGTACAGCTGATTGTGAGCTTACAAACACACTGCAACCCTGGGACCACAGCCTGTAAAAATTTTGGCCACAACACATTCACTAACCACATGTAGTGAGCACTGTGTGCAGCATGGCTTACTCTGCAGATGTCAGCTTAATGACTTTGTCATATCCAGTTTGATTCTGCTTCCTCAGTGTAAAATGAAATGGGCATTTACTGTTACTTTGTTCATAGGGGAATGGCCTGTCTGACACTTATGTGGCTTTTTGTTAGTCCATGCATGATTCAACAACATTCACAAAGACTTACAATATGTTATTTTTACTTTGAGGGTGTCAGCAAAAATTAATTACAACTGGATGTAGTGAGCATGCCATAGTTGGGCACATACAGAGTATAGCTTGACTCCTCACACATTACTTAAATCACAAGGAATTAATCCATATACTCACTGGTTGCATTGGGGTCTTCAAAACTGTCTATCTCCCCCTGTGTGTATGGTGCTGGACCTCCTACAAAACATGGACATATATGTACATTTATGCATGACATCCAAAATTTTGAACATTCTAGCCTGAAGATTATAGTGTAACACATGCATGTGATTTCTAGTCCATGACTACCCTTTAACTTTGGCAACAAAATTTTGTATGGAAATATACATGGACACTGCAAATGCATGATGAACTCCAAATGAGTGTACATTGTTTGACCATGGTTTACAACTCACCCCCCTGTGCACACTGCTCCCCTCCTGCTGCAAATACCCCTGTGGTCCCGCCCACTTGCCGCCATTCACCATCCCCTGCCTCCCGCCTCCCAGCTGCTACTCCCTCCCAGCTCCCATTCTAATGGTGGTAGGTGGGCGGCCGAAAGCGCGCCTAAGGCAAGCCCGTCTGCGCATGTCTGGACGGTGCCCAGCACCAGAAACCATAGACCACACAAACGCCACAACAGCAGACTCCACTACGACGCCAGCAGCCTCCACGTACTCATGGCAGGCCAAAAGCACAACAGCTTCAAGGACACCCTGAAACGGACCCACGGACCTCGCTCAGGCCACACATGCAGCTTCACCTGTGACTGGACCACCAAATGTCCAAGGACTGAACACACACACACACACACCTCCGCAGCATACTCCACAACACCTGCTCTGCTACCTTACACGCCGTTCAGCTCTGGGATCTGCCCAACACCTCAGCCCCAGATGTGGCCTTCAAGACTAACACCTGATGGAACTACTCCTTGGCCAACAACATTGCTATAGCCATCCCGGACGTATACAAGATCACCTGCACAGATTGTGCCAATGGAAACAGAGGAGGAATAGCCATCGTAAACCAGTACACCCTCAAGTTCGCTACCCATGTAGACAACACCTTCCACACTGGCAAACACATGCACTTCCAGATCCACACCAACCTCACCCTCAGAGGAACATTCATCTACACACCCCCTGGAACCTAGGCTTAATGTAGTGACTCCATCGCCAACCTTGCCAGCACCCATGCACTTGCCTCCACGGACTACATCATCCTTGTGGACTTGAACTTTCACCTCAAGAACAATAACGACGCCAACCCTGCCACCCTGATCCACAACCTACCGAACCTTGGCCTCAAACAACTCCTCACAATACCCATCCACACGCTGGACCACGCCTTCTCCACAGGCACCACCTATACTCTCGGGCACATCTGCTACCTGCGTGAATGTTTACACAATACAATGCAGTCCATGATAGACATAATACGTATTGCATACTTGACTGTTGAAATGTACGTGCATTCATGTTTCTGATGGATATTTATGTGCATTATACTGTTTACAAAATTAAAAAGCCGATAGACAGATTTGAAAATAAACATTTAAACAAAAAAGTACACATCAGTGCATTTGTTCATCCATGGTGCGCTGCATTGTAAATGCTGCGCACCAATGGTGGGTGAGCAGCCGCACTAGATAAGTGGGGCCTCATTTATGAAGCAAGTCAGAGGGAAATCCCTGGAGTGCGCTAATTAACTTCACATACCAATATAGATACACTTATACATTTAAATGGCAGAAACCTATAGTTTACTGTGCTATAGGGAATACATAATAATTTCCACAGAGAAATAAAGTAGTTTACAATCTATTTTTAATAAAAACCATACATCTGAACAACTTAAAATACAAGACAATTAAAATTTCAAAGAAATATTCTTTGAAAAGTAAAAATACTTGAAATCAATATCTCTCATGCAAAATTAGACAATACAGCAGTTAAAATTTCAGGACAATGGAAAAACATATATATGACATTTCAGCAGTTCATAAATGATCAACAATGAAATAGGAAATAAACACTACAAAGTGACGAACCCCTAGTATAACTGTGGCTCCTAGATGTCTTTGCCACTATTGATCTGTGGATCCACGGGCCTATTATTACATTAGCTTCTGTAGACAACTGTGACAGTAATACATGTACATCCAGTGTTTACTGGGCCCTAGTTGGATTCTTTATATCTGAGAAATGCGTTGACGCGTTTCGGTGCAGTACATTTAATTCTGTGGCACCTTCTTCAGGACTTCTTTGGTAGGGGTTTCTTGTTTCAAAGAGTCTTGGTTTTTACTTTCTCCCCACTGACTGTGGTAGAGGATCCAAGCTGGGGCCTGTGTAGCGTTTCAATGGATTTCTGCAGTCTCTTGCTACTACGCCCTTTCTCTTTTTAAAGAAGCTCCTCGTATTGGGATGTCTTTTTCCATCTTTTCAGTCCTTTTGGCAGTTTAAACTTGTATATCTTATAGTATTTTAAAACTTTCCTTGAAGGGCATAGGATAACAGGATTGCTCCCGGGAACTGGAAATGTTCTCGGTCTTGCCGGAGCCGCGTCTCTGCCTCGTTCAAATCACTCTCATTTATGAAGGCCTTGCGCCACCGGTGCGTCACTTTTTCCCATTTTAAAAGTGAGGCAAAAGTGGCGCATGGCCTTAATAAATGAGCTCAGTGGTACATCCCTGCTAATATGCAGGGATGCGCCAATAATTGTAAGTCTGCCCCTTCACGTCCGTGATACGTCACAACCCTGTGTGTACTTACAGCAGGCGTGAGGGGTGGGACAACATGTTAGACATAGCGTGGCCTTCAGCATTGCGTCATCCAAGTTGCATTTGAAACACAACTCCACAAATGCCCCACCATTACATCACAGTATTTAACACACATTGCACAATAATTTTGCCCCTGGGTGCAGCTGAGAAAATGCAACACAATTGTGGTGGGCCAAGGAGGTAAATGCGTGTCGCATGTGTGATGGTGCATCCCTGCATATTTAAAAAAATGCACCAGGACACATTTATCAAGACAAAATGGCATTGGAGCCGATTTACAAGCCCCTGCGTCACAACTACGTCACTTTTCATGACGTACTGGTGGCGCAGGGTGGTCCTACATATTTACAAGGAGAGGAAAACCCACCCTGCGTGTCTTGCCCTCTCCTTGTAAAAACGGCCCCTTCACACGCAGCACTGTGCATGGAAGGGGTGTTCCATGGGTGTTGCTGTGGATGTTCCCAGGCAACACCTATGGAGTGAGACACATCTACCGATTTACTGAAAAGTGGTAAAGCTGGAGATGCATATAAATGCTACGCCACCCTAGAGGTGGCATATCGAGGCACATTGATAAATGTTTCTATTTCTCCTTGTTTGTTACACTTTCAATGCATGCTGCATTTTACAGCACACATTGAAAGAGGAAAAAGTGCCTTGCAATAGTGTATGTGCTGGATTTTGGCCCTTCATGCACAAAAACAATCTCCCCAAAGCAGGCATCCTTAACCATGGTGCAAGGGTGCCTGCGCCAGTGCATGGCTGGAGTTTGTGCGTCAGCGCAGGGGGATGCACAGACACACAACATATTCTTGTAAATATGTTGCATCTCTGTGCTTTCAAAAGTAACGCTTTTACAAAAAACAATGGATGGCCCTTGACACAAAAATTGAAGATTGTAATAATTATAGGCCACAATGTGCGCTATAACAACAAGAAAGTCCAGCCGGACTTACAGATTTATTCAATAATTCAGTAATCAATTTGAAGAACAATAAAACAGTGGGACACAGTCCTGTATCCACAATGCTTACATAAACTTGGAGACAATACAAACATATGGGATGTATCAGGCATGTCACCAAAATGGAGCAAGAAAAGGAAACTCTACAATGTGCTTGCTTCACATATGTGGGGAACAAAACAGATTATGCACATAATAGTGAACTAGTGTTAAGCCCACATATCATGTCGACGGCGTTTCGATCCATTCAAGAATGGTGGATCATCATCAGGACTACCATTGTCTGCCTGATTAAAAGCCTGCAAAAACGTGAACAAGGGGAACATATAACAATGATTTAGACTTCTGTGTATCACTTGAATTATTTCTAGAGTTAGAACTCATACCATGCTCTTAAGGTGTTGCTAATTCATACCTGTGGGAAGTGTCACGCAAACTGTGCTAGGCATCCACGGCGCAATGTGGTAAAACCATGCGACATAAACAAGGTGTGCAGTTATGTTATGTTATGTTATACTTGATTTTATATAGCGCACGGCTACTCAAAGAGTGTCCCGGCGCTTTGGTTTGCACACCTATCTCATAACATAACAAGTAAAAGACAGAAAAAAAGAGGATCCAGAAAAAAACAACCCCAGGGAACAACTAAGAAGTGAAAAGCCAGGTTTTGAGACCCTTCCTAAAAGCCAGTAAATTTGATGTACTGTGCAATGCCACTGGAAGCGTATTCCATAGCTGGGGGGCCAGCAGTCTAAAAGAACGCCCTCCAATACGAGCCCTTTTTACACGCGGAACCGAGGCGAGGAACAAGGATCCTGACCTCAAGGGCCTGGCTGGATGGTAAAAGGCAAGCCTTTTTTTGAAGGTATTTCGCTCTTGAGGCATGCAGAGCTTTATGCGTCAAAGTCAAGTGCAGTAATGATTGTAATTCAAGGTGTAGCTCACATGCCTTAATGAGTAATACTATAATGGCATTGTGTGAAGGTGTAGCTCACATCCCTTGGTGAGTAATACTATACTGACATGGGTGAAGGTGAACCAAGGAAGGGAAAGCGATGAAATAATTACATCAGGACGAGGAGAGCTGCCACAATAAGTCCAGAAGAGCTGGGGGGGACTGGGTCACAGCTAACTAGCCGTGGTGTGCTGACGCGCTTGTGCCTAGGTGAGAATAGCGATTGTCAGCAGATGAGTTATAATAAAACCCAACCAAGACCAAAACCTGAAGAAAGGGCTTACCGAGTACCCTGGAAGGGATGAAGCAGTAGACTCGGCACCGTAGTTGCAATAAGTCTAAGGGGCGTAATAAAGGGACATCAGACTGCTGTGGTAACCATAATGATTATTAATGCACAAAACCACTGTGTCCGGGGTGGCGCTTACCTGAGGTTAAGATATTAGGGTAGTAGTGCGGGGATCCTGGTAGAGCTACAGCTGGGGGCGATATCTCATAGAAGATGCAGCGTGGATCTCAGGGTGACCAGAGTTGCGACGCGTCTCAAATTGAGGCAAGGATGTTTGTAGGGAATATGGAACCGGTGGGGGTCCAAGGGAATAGGGGACCTAAGGTGATGAGACAGTTACCAGTTAGTGCCGCCGCCGTAGGAGTGCCATGCGGCGCGAGGAAAAGGAGACTTACCCGTGTGTTCAGCTATTAGATGAGCTGAGTAGGTTCCTGCATAACGGGGGGAAAAAATGAACCTTAGCGACCCATAGGCTGCCTACAGTTAAGGTGAGGTAAAGCGGGCGGCGGAGCAAGGCTTACCTTCGTCCTCGGTGGAACGACAGGAGACGTCCCGGTGCACGATCGCGCCGTGGAGTGTCAGGAAGAGGGCAGGCTCGGCGGATATGGATTGTATCGGCCATGTTGGAAGGAGATATTGGACTAAACAATCCGCCATCTTGGAAGGGGTAAAGGATTACCTTAAGTGCTAAGTAGTGGAATGGAGCTAGCCCATGGCAAGGCTTCCGCTAGCAAACATGGTTGTGAATGTAAATTGAGAAGGGGGGGTGGTGCAGGGTAAATTAACCTAGTGCTTCAGTGAAGGACCCATGCATGCAGGCGCGGTGTGATACACATTCTCATGCTTGTACACATGGTTTCATGGAGAGACGAAGGAACCATCATTGTAATTTGCATTTGACCGGACAATTAATGTACCATCATAGAAGCAGGGGAACCATTGGCCATTAGTACTGCGGTTGTTCAATTGTCTGAAAGTGAATGATCATAAAAGTGAGGTCCAATCCTCAGTGCGGTTCAGGCCATTATGGATAATGTCAAAAAGGAGAATCATTTTCAGTTCCTCTTTGTTGAGCAAAAGTCCAATATCTCCTCCGCGTGGTGGCAGTTTCACACTCTTCAACACAGTCCATTTAAGTTCGTTGTCTGAGTGTCCTTTGGTACAGAAGTGGTCCACCAGCGAGGCGTTGGGAGTTTTACATCGAATCCTGCTGCGATGTTGACCAATTCTTGTCTTGACTTTCTGCCTTGTTTGGCCAACATATACAAGCTTGCAAGGACATTGGATTAGGTAAATAACATCAGTACTGTTACAGTTCGTGAAACTTCTACATTCAATGGTGACTTTATCAAACACAAAGGATTTACCCTCAATAGTAAATTCGCAGACATTACATGAGCCACATTTTGCATGTCCTACCAGCGGAGTTTGGGTCCATAGAGAATCAATAGTACTTAAATTTGGAGGGCTAGGAAGAGCAGAGCGAACCAGATGATCTTTTAAATTAGAGCTCTTTTTATATGCAAACAGCGGCCGATCAAGTTGCAAAGTGCCTGCATTAAGAATGGGCCAATGCCTCAGTATACTTTTTTTGAGCTCATTGGATGAAGGAGAAAAAGTAGTAACACGGGTCAGTCTTGTGATTGATTCTTTATTTTTAGGAGACAAAAGTGCTTCCCTAGGACAGTACCAGGCACGTTTGGCAGACGTTCTTACTAATCTGTTAGGATACCCTCTTTGTTTGAGTTTGGTAGATAGAATAGCAGCTTCTCTGAAGTAATCCTCCTTGGCATAGCAATTCCTTCTAATGCGGAGGAACTGGAAGTAGGGTAGCGAATCTCTAAGGGCTCTGGGGTGATTGCTGTTGTAGGCTAGCAGTGTATTCCTCTCTGTGGGTTTGCGTTGTAGTTTAGTGTGGAGATGACCATCCAGATGGTATATATTGAGGTCCAGAAAGGGGATGGAATCAGTCTCAATGGTGCTAGTAAATGTGAGCCCACAGCAGTTATTATTTAACCAATGGATGAACTGGTTTAAGTTAACCGCATCACTATTCCAGATTAGGAAAATATCATCAATATAACGCTTCCAAATAACGACATCTGATGAAAAGGGGTTGGAAGCTGTTAGAATGGAGTTGGACTCTATTTGATCCATGAATAGTATAGCCAAGTTGGGGGCAAAAACCGCCCCCATGGAAGTCCCCTTAACCTGTTGGAAATATTGTTGGTCAAAGCAAAAGAAATTTTTTGTTAAACAAATTTCCAGTAGTTGAAGTATGAAAACAGTAGGCATGCGATGTGGTCTGGGTCTGGTGTCTAAAATATCCCGTATGACCAAAAGGGCAGCAGTCTGGGGAATATTTGTGTACAAGGACTCTACGTCCATTGTACAAAGTAGCTGGTTGCCTGCACTGAAGGGTAATTCCTCTACAAAATTGACCATGGCCATGCTATCTTTGACATAACATTGGGTGTCTATTACAAAATCTTGGATGAAGTAGTTGACAAACTTCCCCAAAGGCTCAAGGATCGAGCCACAGCCGGATACAATTGGGCGGCCCGGTGGTGCTGTAATGCTTTTATGTACTTTGGGTAAAGTGTACAGTACTGGCATGCGTGGAGATTTAGTATTGAGGAATTGGTGCTCTTTCTGATTGATAATTCCAAGATCTAGTGCTTCTGTGGTTACTTTTAGAATAATAGTTTGAAGCTCCTTAGTGGGATTAGATGGAAGTTTCACATAGTGGTCAGTATTGGCCAATTGTCTTAGGATTTCAGCTGTATATTCGTCCCTGTTTTGCAGGACAATCCCTCCACCCTTATCTGCGCTTTTGATGACCAGGTTTTCCAGGTTTTTTAGTGAGTTGATGGCTTTCTTTTTTTCCAAAGGTAGATTATAGGGAATGAATCTCTTTTTAGTTTTCAAGGTGTTAAGGTCATTGTAGACTAGTTTCTCAAAGGTAATTACCTCTGGGGGAACCATAGAAGCAGTGGGCAGGAAAGTGGAAGGTGGTCTGAATGGGGTACAACCAAGGGAGAGGGATTCAGTTGGAAAAATGCATCCAAGCGTACCTTCCGATAAAATCTTAGAAGTTCCGTTTGGAGCTCCAAGAAATCAGTACGAATAGTCGCTACAAAAGAAAGGCCTTTGTTGAGCAGTGAGGTTTCTACACAAGAGAGATTATGTCTAGACAGATTGAATATGGGAATAGCTTGTGAGTCAGACATTGTAGACTCTACCGTTTGTAAAATTTCTGCCTCGTCTGACGTTCGCCTGGAGGGTTGTGCCAGCGAGGGACCCGTTTGCCTCGTCCCCTGGCAGGAGTGTTGGATTGGCCCCTGTCTAAAAAATTATTCCTGTTTTGAGGGGGGTTTCGGTTCGAGGGACCAGAGTTGTCACTGGAGTCTGAGTTATCAGATAGGTCAGCAGAGGAATCGGAGAACCCTACCAATGTTTGGCGTTGGTTGAATCTACCCCAGGGTCTTGAGTTGCGGGGGTTGGAGTATGCGCGGTCCAGGTAAAAATCTTTCTGGAGATATGGATACGCTGACTCAATGTGAAAAGATTTGATGTCTTTTTTGACTTTGTTCGTTTTTTTGTTCTGCTCGATTCTATAAAACTCATCAACAGTTTTCTGGATTTGGTCCAAAAGTTTCTTGGAATCAGGGACTAGACTATCGTCCTTAATTTTTTTCTCAATGTCTTCGATCTCAACTAGTAAAGTACTTAGTGTCTCTGTGGCTATCTCTATACCCAGAACCAGCCAATGTCTGGAACAAGTTGTTCCAATATGACTAAATCCTTTAATGTATTTTGGATTGTCAGTGAAAATGCCAGGGACGTTTCTCACTATCAGCCCTATAGGAATAATTTCTGCTTTTAAGTATTGTCTAAGCATTAGGGTCATTAGTTCCAAACGGACATATTTTTTCTTTAGTTTCTCTAGCTCCTCAGGGAGAGCAGATGGTGTAGTAGTTGAACTATTGTCAGTTGGGTCAGAAAACAAGGACGGACCTTCACAGATTTTCTGAATGTATTCCAGTGAGTACACAGGGGGAGGTGTAGACATGATACAAACAGGGTTGACAATTGGAGTAAACAAGCAACGGGGTACAGTAAGGGCCCACTTCAAAAAGAAGTAGATAGGATTAGATCCCTTGCAATCCAGTGATTGCGCAACATACTACTATAAAAAACAAGGGAACCCTCTAGGTAGGCAAGGACCTGGGGTATCAACTTTTACAAAAAACAATGGCCCTTGACACAAAAATTGAAGATTGTAATAATTATAGGCCACAATGTGCGCTATAACAACAAGAAAGTCCAGCCGGACTTACAGATTTATTCAATAATTCAGTAATCAATTTGAAGAACAATAAAACAGTGGGACACAGTCCTGTATCCACAACGCTTACATAAACTTGGAGACAATACAAACACATGGGATGTATCAGGCATGTAACCAAAATGGAGCAAGAAAAGGAAACTCTACAATGTGCTTGCTTCACAAATGTGGGGAACAAAACAGATTATGCACATAATAGTGAACTAGTGTTAAGCCCACATATCATGTCGACGGCGTTTCGATCCATTCAAGAATGGTGGATCATCATCAGGACTAAGAAAAAAAAACAGGGTGCCTTTTCCTGAATGTTATACCTTATTAGGTGTGCCTCTTCCACTGGAGGTTGCCACCTATGTATGTACCGGAATTGTGCAATCTTATCTAGGTTACCAAATTTACAACATGAATTATCAACCTTTCAGTGTCATAAGGGACCATGTATGAAGCATAGACTTGTTAAAAATTATAATGCATTTATTGAAAAAAGTTTAAAAAGTCATAGTATTACAAAACTGTTGCGTTAAAAACCGTTACACGATATATATTCAATGTATATAGACAATATTACTAACACATTTCTTAAAAGACAATATCCAATGTATTTAAAAAGATTTTGTACAACATAATTTTCAAAACACATATTCATAAAAAACACAAATGTTAGGAACAAAACTGTCGACGCGGCGTTTCGGTGCCCCTGATGTTCTTGCACCTTCTTCAGGACTTGTTCCCTGATTGGTCACATCCAGGTTGTATTCCCTGGATCCTTTTGATCATATGAGTCTGGTTAACATCTGCTCATATCCTCTTTCCCTTCTTTTATATGGGACTTCTTCTCAATCAGTGTTTTTGGTTTCTCTTAAGAGACTATGGAAATTTAACCACTTCAGTACTGTAAAGTAAAGAGAAAACTTTTATGTATCTTCACTTCTTTATGACTAACTCCTATTCGATTTTAGAAGTAGGTCTGTATGATCCTCACCGGTTTTTATTTCCACTTTTTACTTTAGGTGTCAGGAGGATGCCTCTGGGAGCTCCCTTTCTTATTGGTTGAATCCTTCACACCCCTGCTCCGTCTTTTTGGATCTTTAGAGTTACTCTTAGTCTACTTCACTCATGCGGGTGATAGTCTTTAAGTAGATGCCTTTTAACTTGGCTTGAGTTTTTGATGAAGGGAGCTGAGCTGCGTGGCGTCCTCCTTGCCTCTCGAGTCTTCTCGAGAGGCAAGAGATCGAGAAGACTCGAGAGGCAAGGAGGACGCCACGCAGCTCAGCTCCCTTCATCAAAAACTCAAGCCAAGTTAAAAGGCATCTACTTAAAGACTATCACCCGCATGAGTGAAGTAGACTAAGAGTAACTCTAAAGATCCAAAAAGACGGAGCAGGGGTGTGAAGGATTCAACCAATAAGAAAGGGAGCTCCCAGAGGCATCCTCCTGACACCTAAAGTAAAAAGTGGAAATAAAAACCGGTGAGGATCATACAGACCTACTTCTAAAATCGAATAGGAGTTAGTCATAAAGAAGTGAAGATACATAAAAGTTTTCTCTTTACTTTACAGTACTGAAGTGGTTAAATTTCCATAGTCTCTTAAGAGAAACCAAAAACACTGATTGAGAAGAAGTCCCATATAAAAGAAGGGAAAGAGGATATGAGCAGATGTTAACCAGACTCATATGATCAAAAGGATCCAGGGAATACAACCTGGATGTGACCAATCAGGGAACAAGTCCTGAAGAAGGTGCAAGAACATCAGGGGCACCGAAACGCCGCGTCGACAGTTTTGTTCCTAACATTTGTGTTTTTTATGAATATGTGTTTTGAAAATTATGTTGTATAAAATCTTTTTAAATACATTGGATATTGTCTTTTAAGAAATGTGTTAGTAATATTGTCTATATACATTGAATATATATCGTGTAACGGTTTTTAACGCAACAGTTTTGTAATACTATGACTTTTTAAACTTTTTTCAATAAATGCATTATAATTTTTAACAAGTCTATGCTTCATACATGGTCCCTTATGACACTGAAAGGTTGATAATTCATGTTGTAAATTTGGTAACCTAGATAAGATTGCACAATTCCGGTACATACATAGGTGGCAACCTCCAGTGGAAGAGGCACACCTAATAAGGTATAACATTCAGGAAAAGGCACCCTGTTTTTTTCTTAGTGATTAACCCAGTCCTTTTCCTGACAGGAAGGGTAGCTCCCTACGCATAACTTTTCTGATCATCATCAGGACTACCATTGTCTGCCTGATTAAAAGCCTGCAAAAACGTAGACAAGGGGAACATATAACTATGAATTGCGTTCGTTTGTTGTAAATCTGAGACATCTTTTGTATAATTTTAAACATAGCAACCTTTTACATATCTGTACATTAGTGAGAATGACAACATGAGTAAGATTACAAATGTACTCACTGGTTGGCCCACCAACATCCAAGCCAAAATGATCAAGCACATCACCCTTGCGGCTGATGGTGTCCTGCCAGCGGTGCCTGATTTGGTGGACTGTCCGCTCCACCTTGAATAATTGTGCCAGATGTTGCTGCACCAGTATCCATTGTCTTCTCCGTTCAACTGTGGGGTATCCTTGGCTGACACGCCCACCCATGCTCACCATTCTAGGTAGGTAGTGGAATATTAGCCACAGGAGCCCACCAAACTCCCTGTCTGTCCGGTTCTTTGACCTGCCTGACATTGTGATCAATGTAAACTTTATGAAAATTAAACTGAAGTCAGATAATAAAGGAAACTTAACAATAAAAAGAGTGTAATGAAATAAAAACCCAACCCCTATAATAACACTAACACTAACTACCCCTATAGACACATACCCCTAAATAGAAAATACAAATAGCACACACAAGACTAACAATAGACAGACCAAAGGACTGCAAAAGACACAAAAAACTGACAAAAAACACAGGGAAACACTACTCTCAATCAGAACTCTTTCAAACACCTCCTCCACCAAGCACACACCCAAAGAGTAACAAAGTGAAAAACATGTACTTCCTGGTTTGCAAGAATCTAGAATGATGACATCACTTCCTGCCGGAGTTGCTGCACGTTTTTATGATTTACAACACGCTTTTTACGATGCGTTATTATTTCAATTGCTAGCTAATCTAATCCTGTACATGTGTGACGCTTTTTTATTTTAAGTGTAGCATCGTATGTTAACATGCATTTGCAATTTTGAAGCGGGACATTTGTTATAGTGCGATGCTTTTTGTGTAGATGCAACACGTTTTTGTGGATTTGCGAAATTTTAATGGTATATGCAACACTATTTAATTATACAATAAACCAAAGCATACAGCAGCTGACCAAAGTTTCGCACATCAACTTTTTCTGTTTCCAAATAATTAGTGGTGCAACCACTCTCACCATCCGCTGCCAAGGATGTCTGTCAGAGCAATATTACAAAAGAATAGAGAGGTGCACTCGATGAAGTCAACAGCACAAAAAACTCATTGATTATGTGAATCTTCTGTTCTTTCTTTAATGTATTCTTTCTTTTCTTTTAAAATACAACAGCACAGCCAACGCGTTTCATTCTCTTTCGTGCCTAGGGAATTTCATCAGGGCTGTAAAAAGATTTTGACATGCATAAGCATTTGGTTTGCCTTGTGTTTAAATGTACATGTAAAATGACATTCGTCTAAATAACATAAAAAATTAAATTAGAACTGTCTAGAAGATATACCAATAGACCTAGTCGTATTAAAATTACATGCCAATGGCATGTTTGCTAGCTTCTTGTGGATGCAAGTACACCTCACCGGTACCTTGCTACCAAAAAGCAAATTCAAGCCATGTAGCTTAACGTGAGATAAAATCACCGACCCGTGCCAATTGGGGAAAAAGGCACCCAAAAGAAGATTAGTGCAATTGTGCCATGCATAATGCTTACTAAGAATCAGAGGCATAAGTGTCACAAAGTGTGTGGTCAGAATGACCGTAATCAAGATATAGAATAGAACGTCAGAGTAGCAGTACCATCACTGAAATCACCTCAGAAGGCATAGGGGATAGAGTATGGTCACCAGGATCCCCCTCAAATACCACAGTATGTGTCCAAAGAATATTAGGGCTCACCATATAATGGATAATCATTCAGATACGATAATCCTTAATATGATCGCACCTATGGAGCTGGTGCTGAAGGATTGATAATCGCAATATGATCCCAAAGTATTCCTGAAATTAAGATATGATGATATAGTTTATTGACGACACTACCGCCATGACTAGGAGGAGTTCCTAAGACAAATTTATGAAAAAATATTTATCTACAGGTCATGTTACACATTGGGTAAAGTATATCCCAATTACACATGGTGCTTATGATTCGCCATATCTCAATGTGATACAAAATAGAAAAGGGAAGCGAGATATGTAAACATAACTCCCGAGTCTGAACTGTGCCTGACAGAACCGAGGAAATGTCAATAATAAGGGGAAGATATTCCCTTACAAACTTGTTTGTAGATGCCAAAAAAGGGGGATAATCGTGAGCTGGTTTGTACCTGGATGGAATTGGCGCACAGTTTCAGGCGGAGTGTTTGTCGTGGTGTCCCAAGTTTGCCACAATGTTAAGCTGAGAAAGTCAACGAGTATGTATCCTGGCCCCCTGTGTATAAGAGATGCACAAGTATCATATTATATTATGCGTAGAGAAAATAAACAAACTTGTGTCCAGGCCCTATGTTTATAAACCATACACATGTGCCATGTTATATCAGACCTTTAAGAATGAGTCAAGGCATATTGACAAGACATACATGTTTCCAGAAGTATTAATTATATAAGGAAAGCCCTCTAGAGTATCAATGGATTCTAAATGGTGACTCGTGACACTTTTTGTATAAATGAAGATCATTACAGTCAAGGATACGATATTAGAAATAGGGGGAAAAAGATCGGTCGCTGGAAGACATAATATAAGTTGGTTCCCTCCTCCCACTAGTGTGATGGGCGGTAATTCGGTCTGTATCGACCTCCCCTTATTGAGAACCAGCATATTTACTCAAACTCAAAACCCCCCGGAATGCTGGATGATAAAATCTCGCTAGTTGGTGCATAGTATCTTAAAGGATCGTCGTAGATGAAGGGGGGACGGTGTGCGCTGGATGGCAAGTGGCGTCCAGACTAATTACAATAGTATTCGTAGGGTGCGCGACCTGAAAGTAAATAAACGGTCTAGGGTCACCAAAAGTGATAGCGTTTTTAAAATTTAGGTAGAGTTCTGATTCCCTGTAATGTTACGTACCTGTGATAAGGTCTCTGCAGTCCCCTGCTCCTCCCCATGGATTATTGGAAGCGGGGGTTTGTCGGTACCTGCCATATTTAAAAGAAGTATGCTGACCCCGGGAAGCGGTCACGTGGTTCCTACGGCAGTGGGACTGACCTGAAACAACTCAATGTGAGCCCGTGTCTTCAGTAGCGGCAATCTCTAAACATATCGAAAGTATGAAATACTCCACAGGTATATTTGTAAAGAGGACGATGGGTCGGCACCGATATATGTCGACAAGTTCTGAATAAAGTAAAAGGGAATATTTTCTTCGTATATACAGCAACACGCTATTAATCGGCCATAGTACCAGGAAGGGCGGCCGTGCCTATTTATTTGTATAAAGGCATATCCATAGGGCTATCTAAGTATATAATGCCGTTAATATAACAGACTATGTGGTTTCGTGCTTCAACAGTGCTGACCATTGCGTTTTTTGTCCAACTAGTTCTCAGAAACATAAGTTAGTTGTATGAAGGTCTAGAGAGGCCATGGCGGCCATCTTTGAAAGGTGCAATTGGTACACAAAGGATATTGAGATTCTATTGTGGGTAGGATATATCCTTTCCCCCAAAGTAAGATTGAAATAGAAGTGATAAAAGTAGGAGACCCAATGTCTGTTTATCCCAAGCTGCCGTGAAAATGGTAGAAATTGTGATCAAAGAACAGAGTTTCTATGCAAGTAACAGTGAAAGAATAAAAAGGGAATAGAATCAAACAGAAAGGTATTTCAGAGCAAGATGAATACCCATATGGTAAGTATGTATCACATATGTTACAGAAACACTCCTGCATGTGGAAGTCAACAATTATATGCGGTATAAACAATTGCAAAGTCATCAGTTTTGACACACAGTCGACATTTGCATATTAAAGAAGGTCTGTCCAGAACATTTACAGTACAATACAATATAAATTCTGCTCAACCCTCCACCCTTTCCTAGATTTGTGATTATTCCGCAAGGTGTGTACAGATTTTTACCATTATTTGTACATTTAGTTCTTATTACCAGTACAAGTGGGGAACAAGGAAAATGACAGGGGCGGTGGCATTATTGTCTTATTCAAGAAAATAATGAAGCTCTTTATCAGTATTGTGCCCCTTTTGTGTTTCTCGCAAGCAGCAAATCCACTTGGCTTCCCTCTGTCTAACTGCCAATTCTCAGTCACCCCCTCTTTTGTCCTGTGGTACATGGTCAATTCCATGAAACCAAAAAGAGGTGTCCCCCGGATGTTTTTCGTCATAATGTGAACTCACTGGATAGCGTTTGGGTGGAAACCATGATTTGCGTGGGGTGGTTACATAGCTTTGACATAAATTGTCCCCAAGGGATCTTCCCTTTCTGTATGAGATGAGTGGTCTTGTTGGTATAAGATCTCGTAGACCAGGGGCATTTTTTAGAACTTCCCAGTGTTTTCTAAGTACATTGTGAACTTTATTGCTGTTAAAATTGTATTGGGTCGTGAAGGTAATACTGTGGTCCTTTTTTGTGGGGGTGTCATGGGATATGGTCAGTAAGGTATCTTCCCTGCGTAGGTTACTTGCTTTTTGTATGGCGACGTCAACCACTTTTTGATTATAGCCCCTCTTTAGAAATCTGGTTTTTGCCTTAACCAGATTTTGGGCATAGGTATTTTCTTCGCTGCAATTTCTGCGTAGCCTCACCATCTCACCATATGGTATATTATTGATTACAGAGTGTGGGTGGGCACTATCCGCATGCAATACCGCATTGCATGAGGTTTCCTTCCTGTATAGACTGCTTTGTACCACATCTTCCTTGACATAAAAACAAATGTCAAGAAAGTTGATGGTTTCCTTGTTGTGTGTCATAGTCAGTTTTACTTTGTATTTGTTATTGTTGAGATACATGTGAAATTGTTGTAGAGATTCCATTGAACCAAACCACAGAACAATGATGTCAATGTACCTCCCCCAGAACACGATGTGTTCGGTCCAAGGGGAGGCACATTTGTTCCAGGCATGCATCTTTTCGAAATAACCCATGAACAGGCAGGCATACGAAGGCGCAGCCTTAGAACCCATGGCAGTGCCACGGGTCTGGTGATACCAGACAGAATCATGTAAAAAATAGTTGTTATTGAGAATTATGTCAGTCATGCCCAGTATCATATTGTTAAAGTCATGTTTATCAGCTGGTTCCCTGTCCAGGAAGGATTGTAATGCCTCTATACCGGTGTCTCTATGTATACAGGTATATAAACTCTCGACGTCAAATGTGACGAAGGAGAGTTCGTCTGACCACTGATACTCATTCAACTTAACCAGGATGTCTTTGCTGTCCCTTATGTATGAGCGGAGGGCCACCGCATATTTCTGTAGATGAAGATCTACAAATTCAGAGATTTTCTCAGTCGGAGACCCAATTCCGGAAATGATTGGGCGTCCTGGTGGGAAGGCCCCCCCCTTATGAATTTTAGGCAAGATGTATATGCAGGGGTATTTTGGCTTTGTCACCCTAAGATATTTTAATCCATCCTCAGATAAGAGGCCAGTTTCCTTCCATTCCATCAGTTTAGCTGTAATCATACAGGTTACTCAATTGATAGGATTGTTGGAGATACGTCTGTAGCAACTGGTGTCACTAAGTTGGCGGTTGATTTCGGTCATTTAATCACAGAGGTTCATAACCACAACATTACCGCCCTTATCTGCTCTTTAATAACAATTGTTTTGTCAGCCTTAAGTTTTTCAAGGGCCTGTCGTTGTTTGGCGGTAATGTTGTGGTTAGGAACATCGGAGAGTGCTCCTGTGTCCTTCAATATGTATAGATCCATGGACACCCTTTCATAAAAGGTGTCAATGCTTGGATGGTAGTTGAAGGTGGGTGTAAAAGTGGACTTACATGTAAGCTGGCTGTCTATACTGTAGTCCTGTTCTATGTCCAGCTCCCTCAACATAGTAGTCATATCCTGTTCCTGTTCTTCTTCCAAGTTATACAGTAATAGGGCAGTAGGGATATCAGCCACTTAATGTGGGACTTGTGAGTTAGTCCCTCTTTGTGGTGATTCCCTCGGTGGTTGACGTGAGAAAAAGTCTTTTAATTTCAAAAGTCTAGTAAATTTGAAAAGATCAATGTGAACATTGGTCATATCACCATTTTGAGCTGGGCAGAAACTGAGACCTTTACTCAGGACAGCCAGTTCATCTTCATCAAGAACTTTATTTGACAGGTTGACAATTTTTAAATCAGTAATACATTCTGAGACAACAGTTTCCTGGGTGGGGATTGACAAATGCATTATTTCTGCTTGGTTCCCGTCCCTGTTTTGCATATTGCTCCCGTTTCTGTACCTGCCCTTTGCCCGCCTTCCGCCTCTCCTTGTCTTGGTGGTACCCTTAGGGGTTTGGGTTGGTCCTTTTTTTGTTGCAGGCGACTGCTCGTGCGTATTTTGGCCAGCTCCTTCTGAAAAGAGGAAGCCCCCTCTCCTAAAGGGATCTCGGTTATGGAGTTAGACCTAGTGCTATTTATAGATGCGGTGGAAGCACCACTCTCAGATCGCGCATCTTCCCTTGTCTCCCTTTCCTCACGTATTCTCTTTCTTTCTTCTGCCCCTTGAATCTGATCAAATTTCTTAGCGAACGTATATATTCGTCCGTCTCTATAGTCCCTGTCCTCTCTCCTTATTTTTTTAAAATTTCTTTTCCTTTAGATAAATTTGATGTTCATCCATAACTTTTTTTAGTATGGCAACATTCTTTTCAATTAGGTCTTTGGCTTCCAACCCATTTATTTCTGTTATTAGGGCATCAATTTCGGCCATTAATTTCTCACCCTTTTCTTGGGCATGACGAATCAGTATCTTCATCATGACCTGTGAGGCATGTTCTAAATTGCCCTCCCACTCATTGAGTAGATCCTCCCCATGATCTTCAAATGTTGGGAATAACAGGATTCTCAGTCCCCTAGGGACTTTTTTGTTGGATAGATATTGAGTGAGGGTAGCCCCATCCCACCAGTGTGATAGTTCTAATTTTTTCAAACGCTCAAGTTTGAGGAATAAGGGCCTTTAAACTGGGTTTACTGGTTTCAACCGAAATTGGTGTCTCGTTAGGTCTATTGGAACCAAACAGGTTGAGAGCCATTTCCTCCCTCCCATATCAAAAGTTAGGCATTCTCGTAAGGACAGTTGTTACGAATAAAGGAGAGTGCAAAACAGTCAATTCCTAGGAATTATACAATAAACCAAAGCACACAGCAGCTGACCAAGGTTTCGCACATCAACTTTTTCTGTTTCCAAATAATTAGTGGTGCAACCACTCTCACCATCCGCTGCCAAGGATGTCTGTCAGAGCAATACTACAAAAGAATAGAGAGGTGCACTTGAAGTCAACAGCACAAAAACTTCATTGATTATGTGAATCTTCTGTTCTTTCTTTAATGTATTCTTTATTTTCTTTTAAAATACAACGGCACAGCCAACGTGTTTCATTCCCTTTCGTGCCTAGGGAATTTCATCAGGGCTGTAAAAAGATTTTGACATGCATAAGCATTTGGTTTGCCTTGTGTTTAAATGTACATGTAAAATGACATTTGTCTAAATAACATACAAAATTAAATTAGAACTGTCTAGAAGATATACCAATAGACCTAGTCGTATTAAAATTACATGCCAATGGCATGTTTGCTAGCTTCTTGTGGATGCAAGTACACCCTCACCGGTACCTTGCTACCACAAAGCAAATTCAAGCCATGTGGCTTAACGTGAGATAAAATCACCGACCCGTGCCAATTGGGGAATAAGGCACCCAAAAGAAGATTAGTTCAATTGTGCCATGCATAGTGCTTACTAAGAATCAGAGGGTTAAGTGTCACAGAGTGTCTGGTCAGAATGACCGTAATCAAGATATAGAATAGAACGTCAGAGTAGCAGTACCATCACTGAAATCACCTCAGAGGGCATAGGGGATAGAGTATGGTCACCAGGATTCCCCTCAACTACCACAGTATGTGTGCAAAGAATATTAGGGCTCACCATATAATGGATAATGATTCAGATACGATAATCCTTAATATGATCGCACCTATGGAGCTGGTGCTGAAGGATTGATAATCGCAATATGATCCCAAAGTATTCCTGAAATTAAGATATGATAATCTAGTTTATTGACGACACTACCGCCATGACTAGGACGAGGTCCTAAGACAAATTTATGAAAAAAAATGTATCTACAGGTCATGTTACACATTGGGTAAAGTATATCCCAATTACACATGGTGCTTATGATTCGCCATATCTCAATGTGATACAAAATAGAAAAGGGAAGCGAGATATGTAAACATAACTCCCAAGTCTGAACTGTGCCTGACAGGACCGAGGAAATGTCAATAATAAGGGGAAGATATTCCCTTTCAAACTTGTTTGTAGATGCCAAAAAAGGGGGGTAATCGTGAGCTGGTTTGTACCTGGATGGAATTGGCGCACAGTTCCAGGCAGAGAGTTTGTTGTGGTGTCCCAAGTTTGCCACAATGTTAAGCTGAGAAAGTCAACGAGTATGTATCCTGACCCCCTGTGTATAAGAGATGCACAAGTATCATATTATATTATGCGTAGAGAAAATCAACAAACTTGTGTCCATGCCCTATGTTTATAAACCATACACATGTGCCATGTTATATCAGACCTTTATGAATGAGTCAAGGCATATTGACAAGTCATACATGTTTCCAGAACTATTAATTATATAAGGAAAGCCCTCTAGAGTATCAGTGGATACGAAATGGTGACTCGTGACACTTTTTGTATAAATGATGATCATTACAGTCAAGGATACAATATTAGAAATAGGGGAAAAAAGATCGGTCGCTGGAAGACATAATATAAGTTGGTTCCCTCCTCCCACTAGTGTGATAGGCGGTAATTCGGTCTGTATCGACCTCCCCCGTTATTGAGAACCAGCATATTTACTCAAACTCAAAACCCCCCGGAATGCTGGATATTAAAATCTCGCTAGTTGGTGCATAATACCTTAAAGGATCGTCGTAGATGAAAGGGGGACGGTGTGCGCTGGATGACAAGTGGCGTCCAGACTAATTACAATAGTATTCGTAGGGTGCGCGACCTGAAAGTAAATAAACAGACTAGCGTCACCAAAAGTAATAGCGTTTTTAAAATTTAGGAAGAGTTCTGATTTCCTGTAATGTTATGTACCTGTGATAAGGTCTCTGCAGTCCCCTGCCCCTCCCCATGAATTATTGGAAGCGGGGGTTTGTCGGTACCCGCCATATTTAAAAGAAGTATGCTGACCCCGGGAAGCGGTCACGTGGTTCCTACGGCAGTGGGACTGACCTGAAACAACTCAATGTGAGCCCGTGTCTTCAGAAGCGGCCATCTCTAAACATATTGAAAGTATGAAATACTCCACAGGTATATTTGTAAAGAGGACGATGGGTCGGCACCGATATATGTCGACAAGTTCTGAATAAAGTAAAAGGGAATATTTTTTCTTCGTATATACAGCAACACGCTATTAATCGTCCATAGTACCAGGAAGGGCGGCCGTGCCTATTTATTTGTATAAAGGCATATCCATAGGGCTATCTAAGTATATAATGCCGTTAATATAACAGACTATGTGGTTTCGAGCTTCAACAGTGCTGACCATTGCGTTTTTTGTCCAACTAGTTCTCAGAAACATAAGTTAGTCGTATGAAGGTCTAGAGAGGCCATGGCGGCCATCTTTGAAAGGTGAAATTGGTACACGAAGGATATTGAGATTCTATTGTGGGTAGGATATATCCTTTCCCCCAAAGTAAGATTGAAATAGAAGTGATAAAAGTAGGAGACCCAATGTCTGTTTATCCCAAGCTCCCGTGAAAATGGTAGAAATTGTGATCAAAGAACAGAGTTTCAGTTTATATGCAAGTAACAGTGAAAGAATAAAAAAGGAATAGAATCAAACAGAAAGGTATTTCAGAGCAAGATGAATACCCATATGGTAAGTATGTATCACATATGTTACAGAAACACTCCTGCATGTGGAAGTCAACAATTTGATGCGGTATAAACAATTGCAAAGTCATCAGTTTTGACACACAGTGGACATTTGCATATTAAAGAAGGTCTGTCCAGAACATTTACAGTACAATACAATATAAATTCTGCTCAACCCTCCACTTGTTCCTAGAATTGTGATTATTCCGCAAGGTGTGTACAGATTTTTACCATTATTTGTACATTTAGTTCTTATTACCAGTACAAGTGGGGAATAAGGAAAATGACATGGGCAGTGGCATTATTGTCTTATTCAAGAAAATAATGAAGCTCTTTATCAGTATTGTGCCCCTTTTGCGTTGCTTGCAAGCGGCAAATCCACTTGGCTTCCCTCTGTCTAACTGCCAATTCTCGGTCACACCCTCTTTTGTCCTGTGGTACATGGTCAATTCCATAAAACTAAAAAGAGGTGTCCACTGAATGTCATAATGTGAACTCACTGGATAGCGTTTGTCTTTGCCAATGATTGCCCTCCGATGCTCTTGAATTCGTAGTTTTATAGGGCGGACAGTGCTCCCCACATAGATAATGTTGCAGCTACATCCCAATACGTAGACCACGTGTGTGGTATTCCAATTGATGAAGCTATTTATCTTGTGATTCTTAGGTGTATTATATGTGAAGTTGGTAATTTTATTTAGGCCTGAATCACAGACAATACATGATCCACATGTGTAAAAACCCAAAGGTTTGGGTGGAAACCATGATTCGCGTGGGGTGGTTACATAGCTTTGACATAAATTGTCCCTAAGGGATCTTCCCTTTCTGTATGAGATGAGTGGTCTTGTTGGTATAAGATCTCGTAGACCAGGGGCATTTTTTAGAACTTCCCAGTGTTTTCTAAGTACATTGTGAACTTTATTGCTGTTAGAATTGTATTGGGTCGTGAAGGTAATACTACGGTCCTTTTTTGTGGGGGTGTCATGGGATTTGGTCAGTAAGGTATCTTCCCTGCGTAGGTTCCTTGCTTTTTGTATGGCGACGTCAACCACTTTTTGATTATAGCCCCTCTTTAGAAATCTGGTTTTGACTTAACCAGATTTTGGGCATAGGTATTTTCTTCGCTGCAATTTCTGCGTAGCCTCACCATCTCACCATATGGTATATTATTGATTACAGAGTGTGGGTGGGCACTATCCGCATGCAATACCGCATTGCATGAGGTTTCCTTCCTGTATAGACTGCTTTGTACCACACAGTGATTTTATCTCACGTTAAGCTACATGGCTTGAATTTGCTTTGTGGTAGCAAGGCACCGGTGAGGGTGTACTTGCATCCACAAGAAGCTAGCAAACATGCCATTGGCATGTAATTTTAATACGACTAGGTCTATTGGTATATCTTCTAGACAGTTCTAATTTAATTTTGTATGTTATTTAGACGAATGTCATTTTACATGTACATTTAAACACAAGGCAAACCAAATGCTAATGCATGTCAAAATCTTTTTACAGCCCTGATGAAATTCCCTAGGCACGAAAGGGAATGAAACGCGTTGGCTGTGCCGTTGTATTTTAAAAGAAAATAAAGAATACATTAAAGAAAGAACAGAAGATTCACATAATCAATGAACTTTTTGTGCTGTTGACTTCGAGTGCACCTCTCTATTCTTTTGTAATATGCAACACTTTTTGTGTACTTTGATATTAGTTACATTTGGTGATGCAACAAATTTGTTTAATTGAGACATTTCATGGAAAGATGCAACACTTATCTGAAATTTGAGTGACTCTTCTCAAATTTGAGTGAATGTTCAAATTTAGTGACTCTTTCCAAATCGGAGTGACTCATTTCAAATTTGTCAGTATAAATCAGTGCTTCTGTGTGAAGATGTACCAGGAAGTACTGCATCATCTTTTTGTAGCCTACTCGATGGGGCTAATCCCCGGCCTCAAGTAAGCAGTTAGGTGGGCCAGAGTGAGGGTGATCCGGCCACAGCTGACGGCGTGAGCCGGTGCACGTTGGAAACTTAGAGCAAAGACACCGGAGGTGAGATGGACCTCGGAGTAGCTGGAGATCCCAGCGGTGCCCTGTTGTATCCTCGTTGGGCTGAAGATGCGCAGCATACTTATAATGCTGGGAACTCGAGGTGAGGTTGACAGTGCGGTCTGCTGGTCCCCAGCGGTTGCGGTTACCTCCAGGGGCACATCGGCCTGTGTGTTTGGAGCAAGCGGTGTGGTGGAGAAGACCGGCTGTATTGCAGAGGACCCCCACGGATACCTTTGTGGGGCAGCACAGCGCAATTCCACGTGCTACAACATTCAGCCTCTGCCCTGGCCGGGAACACGCAAGGGACCAACTGGCGGAATTGCTTGGCTGCCCCGACTGGACGCAGTACTACATGCTGACCCAGGGTGCCAGCGGGCACCACATGTGGGAGACACACGTTCTGCACCATTACCCCAGTACTGATCCCTGTGGCTATGGTTGAGGAGTAGGGCAATCAATTGGAAGACCTTAACAGGTCGTAAACCAGCAGCGAGGGACCCAGGGGTGATGACAGAGCTCCACCTCTTTTGGCCGGGGCCAATATTGAGGGGGTTCTGTTTCTAGGCCCTGCGACCAGGCGGACATTGGAGTTGCAAGTGCTGGGGCCCGACAGAATCATGGAGGCCCACCTGCGCAGATGGTGGGTGGACTGTAGCTAACCATCACTTCCGAACTGTGGCCTAGCTGATGGACTAAGATTGGCACAATCAACAGCACATCTGGGTCGCTCACCAGATGTAAATGGTTTTGCACCCCATAGTGAGTAGCTTGCGAGATTGAATTCTGACCATTATCCCTGTTTGGTGTTGGTCCAATGGACTGGGCAGCGGCAGGCGATTCCCACCTGGCATTTGAACGCGCTGGCGTTGTAGGACTCATTTTTATAAGTGGTAGTGCAGGAAGGTATGGTGCGTTACTTTGACCATAATGAGGTGATGGCATCGTGCAGGGGCCCTTGAATGGGATGCCTTTGAGGCGGTGATTTGTGGAGTTTGTATCTCCTCCACAGCAGGGGCTCACAAGACTCTGCAGCAGGATCTTGGGAAGAGCGAGGATCGGTTACGTCATGTAGAGCGGGCAAGCCATGCAGATTCAGTGCATCACAAGGTGGCTTCGGCTGCACGTGAAGAGGTCGCAATACAAATGGAGAGACTCCGCTGTTTTGATCATAAGGAATACCTCATTTGGGCTCACGTTGAGCATGATGAGGTGGGCTCCCTGTTGGCCCGGTTGGCTAATCCTGCCGCCCGCAATTCTGTCCCTGTGTACTGTGGAGGGCCGTTTGGTATATTCCCATAAAGAAGATAATGAGCAATTCTTCACTTACTATGACCCCCTCTATAGGAGCGCAATGCCAGACATACCTGTGGACCTTGATGATTTCCTAGCCGCTGCTCAACTGCCACGCATAGATTCGAAACTGGCAGATAGCTTAGGAGGAGAGATGACAGAGTGTGATATTCGTACAGCAATCAAACATATGTATCGACATTAAACCCCAGGTGCAGATGGTTTACCAATCAAGTTTCACGCAGCATAAGCAGAAATATTGGCCCCACGTTTGGAAGCTATTTACAGGGAATCTTGTGACAACAGTGTATTGCCTGCGAATGCCCGAGAGGCACTTATAATCCTGTTATTTTGATTTCAAAGGCCACGTACAGACTTTCAAAGAAATCCTGGAAGACATCAACCTCCACAGAGGGAAATTCTGTCTATGTAGGGAGTTTTGTGAAGAGTGTTGCAAAACTTTCTTGAACAATAGATAATGAACCTTCCATGCACCCGGTCATTCACATGTGACTACGGATGTTCCCCGTGCAGCATTTACTTTATTGTGTATTTTAACCATGCCAGTCCTTGATGAATACACCCTTGCTCCCCTCCAGGAGATGGAAACACGAACTTCCACACACATATTTGCTAATCATATGGGCTGTACAGTTCAAAAAATGATGGACCTACTTTAATTTTCAGATTTAAATTTATTTAACATTATTACATACTTAAGTATGATCATTCATGAAAAAAATTGTGTCACAATGTGTGTGAGGCGTCTTATCCCTGCTGCAGTGTTTCAGATGTTTTGTCCTCCTGCTTGATCTCCATCACCATCATCCATTTGCTCAGGGTGTTGGTCCTCTTCGTCCCAGGGGACATTTGTTTTTACACATATGTTGTGTAGTATTGCACATACTAGTATCATTTTACACACAGTTTCTGGAGAATACAGTAGCCTTCCACCAGATACATCAAGGCAACGAAACCGGGATTTCAGCATTCCAAAGCTTTTCTCTACGATGTTAGGTGTCTTACAATGGGCATGGTTGTATGCCTTTTGAGGTTCCGTCTGTGGGTTTCCAAATGGAGTCATCACCCATGTCTGTAGACCATATCCTTGATCAGCTGGAAGTAAATGTAAATGTCTTACTTTAGTGTTAATTCTGTATACATAGTATGTGTTGTACAAATAGTTTGTGAAGTTTGTAATGGTGAATTAATTTGTGGTCAATTGCATATTGTGTTTGAGGTTGCTGATAAGCTTTGCATGCCCCTGACACTACTTGTTTTTTTGGGGACACACTGTCAGTGCAGTGCACTGCACCATATTACTTTGTACTGACGGAGACCCCCTGGGTGGATTTGTAACTCCTTGTTACTTTGAATCATTTACACACAGCACTTTCCTTTGTTGATGCTTACTTTGGTGTTGTGGTGGGTGGTTGCTTTGTTGCTTTGTTGCTGTGGGTGGGTGGTTGCTGCTGTGAGTGTTGTGGCTTTTACATTTCCCTGCTCACATTGAGTTCTCCCCCTAAGAGGCACAGTTCTCAAGATAGAGTTGCATTGGGTGGAATGGCATGCAGAGGGACTTGGTGCCTGTGGAGTGGCCGTGGCCCATTAGTCCTTGGTAACAGTGTTGGACCTTGGAAACAAGAGCTGCAATGTCACATTGGGGTCACCTCAACCTAAGTCATAGTAGCAGAACATTCCCCGTATTGACCCTAAGATCAGTCTCACAATGGAGAAGACTGTAATACAGCGGATCAATTTTTTTTATGGTTGTGGGTTAGGGAGGGGGCCAGTATTTTGTGTGGGGTACTGGGGGAGGCTGTTGGTCCTGGAATTGATGGAAACTGGAGTAGGCATTAATACTGAGTAATGCAGGTTGGAATGTAGTCATCATGGTGTCACTGGCTATGGTATTATGTAGTACATGGGGGGGGGCTGACCTGCAGCCTAAGATGGAGTTTGCATAGGTGCTTTGCTCCATGCTGGACCTCCTGCAATCCGACCATACATCCTGTCCCCCTGGCATTAATAAGGCTGGAGCAACGTGAACTCGTACCCGAGTATGGCGTGGCTGTCCGGCTGACTTTTGCTGGAGTGTGGTTGTGCAGGAGGGCTTGATTGCTCCCACGCGTCGGTTTTAGGACACGCCTACACTCAGGGCCTGGAAGTGGCCTGGTGCTTTCTGCTGCACCGGAGTGTCCTGCCATGGTGCGTTGGCTGTTGTCCTCACAAGCGGCAGACCCTAATGCGCAAGGGCCAAGTTTGGTCCTCCGCTCCTTGTCCCGGTGGGGACACCCAGGAGCCTGTGTGCTGACCAGATTGGGTGCGTGACTCTTACCTCCTTGCTGCTTCCCGACTACACACTCGCTGGCAGCAGACTTGGGAACACGCTAGGCAGATGCTCTGGGTTCTGACGGGGAAGGAGGAGGTGGTCCAAAACAGAGCCTTGTCTTGGATTCCTGCAGCATGGACGCATGCACATATTGTGCAGTGACAAACGGTGTCGAAGGAGACAGATGTCTAGGAGGATGAGTGCTGCGCTCTTGACCTTACCTAGCAGTGTCTTGATAATGTTGGTGGCAGCAATGAAGGCTGTCTCGGTTCTGTGGTTGCTATGGAACCCTGACTGAGAGTGTTCCAGGATTCTGTTCTCTTTGAGGTACCGGGTTAGCTGTGTGATAACGATTTCCCCTATGACCTTGGCCACGAAGGGGAGCAGAGTGATGGTTTTGAATTTTTTGTTGTCTCTTGTGTCTACCTTGAGTTTTTTTAGTCAGGCCTTCATGTTTGCATGTTTCCTGTTGTCTGGGAAAGTCATGGTCTCAAGGGAGAGATTAATGACATCGCAAAGGTGGCGTGCAATGGAGCTGCTTGCTCGGATGCAGAGGAGTCGTCCATGACCTTGGACCACTCACACCCTTCGTTTTAAGAACACCAATGCTATACATCATGCCGCTGACTTAACGAGGTGGGCACAGGGATGAAACCTTACACATCTTGAGATCCCAACACAGACATATACAGGAATATTCTTTCTACTCCCACCCACCCAACTTACGTACCCGGTTACATCATTTCCATTGTACCACACATCTATCCCCTGCCATACACCACAGTACGTTCCTGGGCAAAACTATCTCCACCCATTCTACAATATGAGTGTCGCTGAAGTGGGTGGGGGTACCAACGCATATCCATACATGCAGCCAGCAACACTAGTGGATCATGTGTTTGGGGCTACATTGGCCAACACTGTTTATACTTACTGTAATGTGAACGAGTGCACCGCTACTACCAGGTGCATTTGAAATTGTTTACACCCCGGCGTATTTTCATTGCAGTAAGCTCCATGAGCTGCTATGTCCTGGAGCTGACAGACTGCGTGACCCTCACTTACTGTTGTCCACCGCAATCCACTACTGGAAGCAGGCACATTTATCGTCTAAAATTGGACACACCTATGCTCCAAATATCCCTCTTCGTTCTTCCCCTACCCAGCGCGGTGTCTTGTCAGCTGGCCAGGTCCGGGACTAGATATAAGCGGACACAACCACAGTTAAAGTTTTTCTCTACAATGGTGCACTGAATTCTCATGGCAAATGTGCCCGTACTAGAGCAGTACAAGAGACTCTTTTTATCACACATGCATCGTTTGTAGAATTTGTCCGGCAATATTGGTTGGCATTGCGGACGGAACACCCAACATTTCAGTTGTTGCTGTCCATGCACATCATGGCCCATGGTCAACACCTGGTGCACTGGCGATACCATGTTTTGAGTTAACACCAGAAGTTACCACTGCTGACACTGTCTTAAGTGTGAGTTGGCACTGACACAGGAACTGGAGTACAGGGAGTGGGATGCCGCCCTGGAGCATACCTGTCGGGTGTTGCATAATTTCCACATACAGTCCATTCATCTACTGATACTACATAGGACGTATGTTACTAAGCAGGCTATACAATTCATGTACCCCTTGGCTGCTGCCCAAGATATCCACAGGATTCTTCAGATGTCACACATATGTTATTCTCATGCACCTGTTCTGGGGGGGGTTTGGTCTGAAGTTGTCGGTGGATTCTCCACATTGACTGAGCACAATGTTTGCAATGCCATGGAAGTGTATTTCTTGGATCTTCTCCCCCTCCCAAAGTAAGCAAAACTGGTGTGCCACTTTGCTGGCTGTGATGCTTGCAAACAGAAAATGATGACACAGCGACTACATTCATGCAGGGCGCCACAAGAGGGTATCTGGAGGGAGTAGGTCATCAGATGGGTGGTGACAGAGGAGGAGGCACTGCCCCAAGTAGAATATAGGAGTTTGCAGAAGAAACCGATTGCGTTGTATTGGGCTCAGGTGCAGGAACAATTTAAGGAACTGTTAGGAGAAGATGTAGATGCATCCCTATATTGACCGGTTGAGTTAGCCGCATCGGCATGGGGCTATGTTATGGACAGCAACTCAAACTAGATCGGGAATTACATTTGTGGACCAAAGAGGTGATGGGGTGTTTACATTACCAAACCTGACTTAGGCCTTCACCCGCCCACCTTCTCACCCCTAACTGTCTTGCCGCCTCACTGGTCCTTCCTCCTCTGCCCCCCAAGCCTAGGGAAACCTATGCAGTATTATTTCAGTGACGCCTTGCCTCATTCATAGGAATGTAGCAGACAAGTTGATTGTTCATCATTTATAGGGAAGTATAGTTATGGGTGGTATATTAAAGGAGGGTATGCATGGATGGCACAGATGTGGGTTACTATTAGCAGACTGGAGTACATTGATTACTTTTAGATAGTATTTGTCCCCTAGATGGTTGCGTAACATATATGTTTCAATACAAATCTTGACATGTTATGATGTGTGTGTATGTATGTATATATATATATATATATATAGCACGCTCAATCATATATATATATATATATATTACCTACTGGCGGTCGCCAGTAGGTATATATAGTTAGGATTGTTTTCCATAGGAAATCCCCAACATTCTATTGGGAATAACTTTGGCGCTGGGTGATGAATCTGCGCAAATTTCTCAAAGAAGATGGCTCGCTCTGCTCCTTCCCTGAAAGTTTGGGGGGGATTCGTCAAGTGGGGGCTGAGAAAAAAGGGGGGTCCCAAAACGTGTTTTCCCCATGTTAATTTCCATAGGACCTTTAGACTCAGCTACAGCTTGAACCGCTGAAGGGAATGACACCAAACTTGTCAAGATGGTAGTGTCTGGTATGCAGATCACGCTTTTGGTAAAATAGTGTAAATCCCTCCAGTGGTTCCTGAGAAAATTAGAAGAGAAATCAATTATATATCTATAAGCGCGCACGGGTGCGCGCACCCCGCGATATTTTGCGATTTGTTTTGGGGGCGGGGCTTGGGGGGGGGGCTTGGGGGGCTTCTCCTTTTTATTTTTATCTGTTTTATTTAGATTTCGAGGGTGCTCACCCCTCGTTTTACCCCCGAGATCACCGCCGCGGCCCGAGCCGCCTCAAGATGGCCGCCGCCGCCTGGTTGTGGGCCGGGCCGGGAGGACCTGGTTTCCGCTTCCCCCTGCCTGGGGGAAGCCTGTGCCTGCCGGTCTCCCAAAGGCCACAACGAGGAATGCCTCTGGCAAAATGCCATCATATGAGGCACCCTAATAGTCTTCCCTCCGCTCTGAGTCCGGCTGATGCAGCCCCTAGTTCCTTGAGGTACTACTCGCCACCCGGTCCTACTCCAACATGGCCACCGCTTTTTCCCTCGAGGAGTGCCTTTGGCATATCGCTATCTTATGAGGCACCCCTATAGTCACCCCCCCCCCTCCCCTACCTGAGTCTGGCTGATGCAGCCCCTGCTTCCTTGAGGGACCACTCGCCATCCGGCCCCATTCAAACATGGCCACTGTTTTTCCCTCGAGGACCCAACTTATATTTTTCAATAACCCTATCTTCGTCTCGGTGTCGTTTCTATCCCTACAGACTCCCCTGACCCACCCTTCGTTTGCTCAATTCTTAATTTTTTCCCCCTCTCCGGCTTATGTGGCAATCCATTATCGGAACTAATCCACCCGTTCCAACATGGCCGCCACGATTACCAGTCTGACCCGGCGCCGTCGATTCAGCCCAGCGCACCTGTTTATCATTTCACCGGCCGACTCCCTATGGGGGCCGGGGCAGTGTGTTGTTGGGGGGTGGGGTGGGGACGGGGGCGGGGCACACACCTTTTAAGTTCCCCAAAGACCGAGAGGGCTCCTACCTGCTTCCGGGGTCCCGATCTCACCATCTGCAAGAGCAGCAAGAAAGTGAAGCACGACCAGGAGCTCATCCTCCGAGGGCAGGAGGGACCCGCGAGCCTGGGGGGATAGAGGAGGCAGAGGCAAGGAGGGAGAAGGGACCGGGAAGACAGGGTCAGACCGGAGAGTGCGGGACAAGACAGGGAGAAGGGGACAGAACAGGGAACGTCAAGAGAAAGCGGGGCGAACAGGAGAGGGGCAAGACAGGGAAAGACAGGTGAGAGGGGGGCAGGCAGGAGAGAGAGAGCGGACAAGACAGGGAAAGACAGGAGAGAGTGGGACAGGCAGGAGAGAGCGCAGGGGACACAACAGGAAAAGACAGGAGAGAGGGGGACAGGCAGGAGAGAGCGCAGGGGGCAAGACAGGAGAGAGGAGGGACAGGCAGGAAAGAGAGGGGGGCAAGACAGGAAGGAGAGGGCGAAGGGACGCAGAAAATGGAAAGAGCAGTAGAGAGTAAGAAGAGAGAGGGATAGCGGGGCAAACAGGAGAGGGGCAAGACGGGGAAAGACAGGGGAGAGGGGGGCAGGCAGGAGAGAGAGAGTGGACAAGACAGGAAAATGGAGGTTGGACAGGCAGGAGAGGGCGCAGGGGACAAAACAGGAAGAGACAGGAGAGAGTGGGACAGGCAGGAGGGAGCGCAGGGGACACAACAGGAAAAGACAGGAGAGAGGGGGACAGGCAGGAGAGAGCGCAGGGGACAAGACAGGAGAGAGGAGGGACAGGCAGGAAAGAGAGGGGGGCAAGACAGGAAGGAGAGGGAGAAGGGACGCAGAAAACGGAAAGAGCAGTAGAGAGTAAGAAGAGAGAGGGATTAAAGATGCAGAAAACACTTTTCAGACGCACCACTTACACAATACATATTTTCCCATTAATGTTATTTGTCAAATGTGGCACATTATACGCTCTAGCATCTATAGTGGCCAGTTTTGGTGAGTTACGGTTTTGGTTAAAGATAGCACTTTTCTACTTTTCTTATAAACATAGGAATTTAGGGACAAAATATATATATCTGTAAGCGTGCTCCGGCGCGCTTCTGTTACGGGTTTTGTTTGCGCTGCAGAGCCGATACGTCACGGTTATGCGACGCGTCATGAGGCGTCTCACGTGGCTACGTGATACTTCATGTAATAAAGAATATATTTTACAGCTATAGATATTAGCTTTTAAAAAACCAATGAAATTCACTGAAAAAACCATAGGTTATACACTATATATAGTTAGGAATATTATATATATATATATTACCTACTGGCTATCGCCAGTAGGTATATATAGTTAGGATTAATTCCCTATGGGACTTTTGAAAATTCTATGTCTAATAACTTTGGCGTTTGTGGACGGAATCGGCTGAAATTTTCAGGAAAATGGCACATTTTGTTTCTGAGCAGCCCCTGAAAATTTGGTGGGGTTTCGTCAAGGGGGGGCTGAGAAAAAAGGGGGGTCCCAAAACGCGTTTTTCCCATTCATTTTTCCATAGGGCGGTTGGACTCACTTTTAGCTCGAACGGCTGAATGGATTTGCACGAAACTTGGCAAAATTGTAGGGACTGTTAGCCCGATGTGCCTTTGCTAGGTCTCAATATATGTGCTCCAGTAGTTTTTGAGAAATTAACGTTCAAACCAAGATATATATCTGTAACAGCGCTCTGGGCAGCGATCCGGTCCGCTTACTTTTCGCTTATCGGAACTTTGCGCGCAGAAAGCTGATTGGCTCTCCGGTGTCTGTCAACATTCTAAACAGTCCGGAGCGGACGCCATCTTGTCTCTCGGTAGGATCGAGAGAGAAGAAGAGGTGGAAAACGAAGGGGGAATTTAATGAAAGGGGGCAAGGTATCCCCCTCTTGACCCCCTAGGAATGTTGTTGGGGTTATTAAAGGGTCCCGTGGGGAAAATAAAAAAAAATGATTTTTCACGGTAGAAGCGCGGCCGCGAACTGGTAGCGAAACGGGAATTCGCCATTTTGTGCTTCGTAAATTAAATTACTAGTTATAAGTGGGTGCGGGAGACGTATCCTAATCCCCTATGTTTCCTGAGGGTGGGTGAGGAGGCTGATATATGTTGATACATCTCTTCCAGCGGCTGTGCGTGAGCTTTTTTTTTTTTTTTGCTGCGTGACAGTCCGGAGCGGCCGCCATCTTGTCTCTCGGTAGGATCGAGAGAGAAGAAAAGGTGAAAAACTAAGGGGGAATTTAATGAAAGGGGGCAAGGTATCCCCCTCTTGACCCCCTAGGAATGCTGTTGGGGTTATTAAAGGGTCCCGTGGGGAAAATAAAAAAAAAATGATTTTTCACGGTAGAAGCGCTTCACGGGCCGCGAACTGGGCCGCAAACTGGTAGCGAAACGGGAATTCGCCATTTTGTGCTTCGTTAATTAAAGTACTAGGTATAAGGGGGTGCGGGAGACATATCCTAATCCCCTATGTTTCCTGAGGGTGGCTGAGGAGGCTGATATATGTTGATACATCTCTTCCAGCGGCTGCGCCATCTTGCCTTTTTTCGAATGCCACAATTTTGTCGTGCACGGCAGCCATTTTAGATGCCAGGCTGGTTCCAGGCTATCACCTAACCCTGCGGATGTAGTTTATGGCCCCAGCTGTAGAGAATTCAGACATGCCAATCCTCCTGATTCAGGCGTGTGAGTACTGATTTCAGTGCTAGTCTCCCGCCTCCCGATTTCTGCAAGCAAAAACCCGGGGGCATATTACGAACAACTAGCGATAATTTTTGTCTTTAACTTGTTTAGAGACAAAAATTATCGCCGCACATCGGCGATTTTTATCGCAGATAAACCTTGCTATTATCGCAGAAAAGTCAGCGATATTCATGTATTATCGACCTAATGCTCTTAGCCATGTTATCCATCTCCCATTGGATAACATGGCTAAGAACTGCTCAGGGCAGGTGTTAGATTTTGGAGATATTCGCGCTTAGCGCGAATATCTCCAAAAGTTGGTAATAGAAGGTAGCGATGTTAGGGACTGTTTCCAGTCGCTAACATCTTGGCACGCCACTTTGCATGTCATTAGTGATAAGTATCACTGACATGCAAAGCGGGGCCCAAGATGGTCGCTATCTCCTTTTAGCTGTCACTAACTGGTGTTAGCGACAGCTTGATAATAGGGAAATAATTTTATCTCCGCTTTCATGGTTTTTAAAGCCAAAAAAGCGGAGATAAACCCCCTTGATAATATGCCCCACGATTCCTTGGGGGTTTCAGCTGACAGGGCTTGGTATTGTGTTACATGGTAATTTTTCCATGAAACGTCAGAGGGTCGATGCAGGGGTTCTAGAAGAGGTGATAAACCATTTAAGCCTCATGAACAAGCGCATGGTCTTTTAAAGATTTGTGAAGTACTCGGGGCGGCGGTGTGTGTGTGCCCTCTTTCAGGAGCGGGCGGGGGGGCACTGCCAGCAACTTGCCAGGTCAGGTAGTGTTCAACACGTGCATCACCCTTTCTCTGCCTGCTATTGCGCTCCATGCTTCGGAAAGGTAAGAAAAAGAACGTGCATTTGAGTTTGAAATGTCCGATCCTGCAGCAGCACACTTCCAAAGCCCACACATAACAATAACCCGATTCAAGGCCCCATTCACCCGTTTTTAAAAAAATAGATAACACTCCAACAAAGTAAGGTTATAAAACTTTATTAACTACTAACTTTAACAAACGGAACAAAAACTAAAAACATTTAAACATTTCTCAACACAAAAAGCAACAATGATTAGAAGCTGTCTTTTGTGCGAATAGTCCCAAGGCAGCACAACGTGCAGAGTTCTGGACGGCACCCAGGTGATGTCGCCTGGGTGCCGCACTGGTTTAGGGATCCTACAATGCTGCTCCGAAAATTGGCGTGGGGCGTCCCGGGTGGGGCGGGGGGAGGCCTCGTCAGTAGCGGTCTGTTGTGCGAATAGTCCCAAGGCAGCACAACGTGCAGAGTTCTGGACGGCACCCAGGTGATGTCGCCTGGGTGCCGCACTGGTTTAGGGATCCTACAATGCAGCACAGAAAAACAGCGTGGGGCGTCCCGGGTGGTGCGGGGGGAGGCCTCGTCAGTAGCGGTCTGTGTCCAGTGTCACATGGCTGACACAACATGTACGACAGGCACCCAGGTGATGTCCAGTAAACTGCCGCACTGGTTTTGGTATCCTACAATGCTGCTCCGAAAATTGGCGTGCGGCGGCCCGGGGGGGGGCGTGGGGGAGCCGGCGTGAACGGGCCTCCCCAGGTGGCGGCCATCTAGCTGAGTTGCGCTCGCTCTTGCGGCCACAGCGTCTCGCTCACCATGTTGTTGAGTTGCTCCCACTCTTGCAGTGCAGCGATAGGCGGCTGCCACATGGCTCTTAAAATGGCGGACGGCTCCTCGGTTTTGGGCCTGGTTCACTGAAATGGCCCTGGGACACTTTGGAACTCGGACGCTTGCCTGCTAGGGCTTGGGCTCCATTCTCGAAAAGCGTCCCCTCAGCCGTGAAGATTGTATAAAAGTCTTGGGGGCCCCCGACTCCCGCAGGCTTCCGGTGGGGAGCGGCTGCCATGATTGCTCGCGGAATGACCACGACGGAGCCACGAGATGGTGGTGCTCTCATGCTGACGCCAGCTTCAGTCTGAATGATCCAGAAACAAGGTGGGGCTTTCATCGTTTGGGAAAAAAAAATGTTCTAAACCAATGAAAAGTGTTATTTTTAGGTCATATGACCAAGCCTTCCATCTTTAGGAAACCAAAAGTAAAATGAACCAATGAAAAGTTTTATAAACAAGTCACATGACCTGTTATGCGACATAGGGCTACAAAAAGCGTAGAAAATCCGTTGGCACGTGAGGCGGCGTCAGTAGCGGACCGATGTGCGAATAGGCCGAAGGCAGCACAACGCGCCGAGATCCGGATGGCACCGAGGTGGTGTCCAGCAAATTGCCGCACTGGTGTGGCCATCCTACAATGCTGCGCCGAAAGACGGCGTGTCCAGCTGAATTGCGGTCACTGTTGCGGTACAGTGACTCGAACGCGCCGAGATCCGGATGGCACCGAGGTGGTGTCCAGCAAATTGCCGCACTGGTGTGGCCATCCTACAATGCTGCGCCGAAAGACGGCGTGTCCAGCTGAATTGCGGTCACTGTTGCGGTACAGTGACTCGAACGCGCCGAGATCCGGATGGCGCCGAGGTGGTGTCCAGCAAATTGCCGTACTGGTGTGGCCATCCTACAATGCTGCGCCGAAAGACGGCGTGTTCAGCTGAGTTCCGGTCACTCTTCCGGCACAGTGACTCGAACGCGCTGAGATCCGGATGGCACCGAGGTGGTGTCCAGCAAGTGGCTGCACTGGTGTGGCCATCCTACAATGCTGCGCCGAAAGTCGGCGTGGGGTGCCCCGTTGGCTTATGAGGTGATGTCAGTAGTGGACTGATGTGTGAATAGGTCGGAACCAGCACAAGGCGCCAAGATCCGAATGGCAAGTCCTGGATGTTGAGTGCCTCAGTTGAGATTTCTGAGCAGTGCTTGTAGGACTGTCTGAAGCTTATTTGCACCTGCTGCAGCTTCACTAGGTCCGGCGGAACTTTTTGCCTTTTCCTTTCTGCTTCTTTTCCTACAATGCGTTTCATCTGAAGACACGACCAGGTCCCTGAATGTGTGCAGGGGGACGCTATTGATTGAATGAACGCGCCGAGATCTGGATGGCACCGAGGTGGTGTCCAGCAAATTGCCGCACTGGTGTGGCCATCCTACAATGCTGCGCCGAAAGTCGGCGTGGGGTGCCCCGTTGGTTTAAGAGGTGATGTCAGTAGTGGACCGATGTGTGAATAGGTCGGAACCAGCACAAGGCGCCCTGCACTGTTGAGCCTTTTTCAATGTCTGTTTTTTGTTGTTTCCCCTCCATCAAAAACAAAACAAAAATACAAGGCGCCAAGATCCGAATGGCAAGTCCTGGATGTTGAGTGCCTCAGTTGAGAGTTCTGAGCAGTGCTTGTAAGACTGTCTGAAGCTTATTTGCACCTGCTGCAGCTTCACTAGGTCCGGCGGAACTTTTTTCCTTTTCCTTTCTGCTTCTTTTCCTACAATGCGTTTCATCTGAAGACACGACCAGGTCCCTGAATGTGTGCAGGGGGACGCTATTGATTGAATGAAAATGGCGGCTTGACACAAAGCTGACTCAAGCGTTACTGTTGGTGCTATACAGACAAAAATTGGTTTTCAGTTTGTACATTCTTCAGGTTTTTTTTTTCCATCCAAGTCTGATTGAGAGTTTGTAGAAAAATGGCTTCAGATTTTCCACATACTACTCTTCAACATTCTTCCTAAATGTAACAATGTGAAACTCACTAGGAGAACGGCTGTTTCTGTTTCCTTTCAAAATGCTGCCACCAATATTTTCTGAATGGAAGACACCATCTTGTAGCATAAAGGGCCGAAAGGGGTTCTGGTCTGGCCGATGGTTGGTGGAGACATTTTGACTATATCTTGGACCTGCCCGGCCTCGCCCAAAATGGCGCCGGTATAAATGGGACTCGTAACTCTTTGCCCGCAAATGTATATCTAGAAAATGTTATTGTAAGTGGCCCTGTCGTATTTTAATTACAAAATGTACGTCCACCGATTCCGCAACTGTTAGACACCTTTGTTCTTGTCACCTAATGGCCCGCTCGTTACGTTCTTCTACAGTGTAAATGTCTCCTCATCATATACGATTTCAGTTTGCTCCGTGGCCGGCCCACGTGGTTATAGGCCCGTATTTGTATACTGACATTTTCACAATAAAGGTTTTTAAAACAAAACACGGTAGTAGTATTTTCATTTGTAAAGTTTTTACTTTTAGTGACTGTTTTCGAATCAGTAAAAGGCAAGTGAAATAAAGCAGTCCAATTACATGACGGATAAAAGGTATAATATGTAGGAACGCAGTAAAGATAAATGGTCAAGGGCAGTTGTGTTTTTCATGTCTGCAACATAAAGTGATCGATAAGAATCTGATAATCAGGCGTATCGGCGACTAAGACAGCAGGCCGAATCTCTTTTACTCAACGGCTCCGTCATGGAAGGAAGAAACGCCCTTTTTCTCGAAAAAGGAATATATTTTACTTGCAAGACAGTTGTAAATTTTCCGGGAAAGTACATTAGCCTGGAATATTATAACATATGTTTGAAAAAAAAATATTGTTCGAAAATAATAAAAAGCGTAATTTTTAGGTCATATGACCAAGCTTTTCATCATTAAATTAACAAAAGTAAAATGAACCAATGAAAAGTTTTATTAACAAGTCACATGACCTGTTATGCTTACGTTACGCGCTGCGCGCCGCGCCTCGGATCACTTCCGGGTGCGCTAACGCGGCGTGTCATAAAACGCATTACGCGACAACGTAGGTCAAGAATATAGTCTAAATGTCTCCACCAACCAGCGTTCAGAACACAACCCCTTTCAGCAGTCCAAAAAGTTCTGTTAAATGACAACAGAGGGGACAGGCAACAAGAACCATCAGTCAAAGAGGGGAGGGCAAGTTCTTCTCTTCCGGGTCATGTTGGGGCGCTACCGGAACTGATCGAATTGGTAGTCTACAGTGTTTCTGGATGTTTCAGACTAAAGCTGGCGTCAGCATGAGACCACTACCATCTCGTAGCTCCGTCGTGGCCATTCCACGAGCAATCATGGCAGCCGCTCCCCACCAGAAGCCTGCGGGAGTCGGAGGCCCCCAAGACTTTTGTAGAATCTTCACGGCTGAGGGGACGCTTTTCGAGAATGGGACCCAAGCCCTAGCAGACAAGCGTCCGAGTTCCAAGGTGTCCCAGGGCCATTTTAGTGGACCAGGCCCAAAACCGAAGAGCCGGCCGCCATTTTGAGAGTCCTGTGGCAGCCGCCTATCGCTGCACCGCAAGAGCGGGCGCATCTCAACTACATGGTGAGCGAGACGCTGTAGTCGCAAGAGCGGGCGGAAAACAGCTGAATGGCGGAAGAGGCACAGTGTAGCAAAAGCGGGCGGAATGGCAACTAAAACGATAAAGGGGCGCCCCACTACAGCTTGTCTTCAGGTCAAACGGATTGTGGGACAAGGTCCAGAATTGAAGAGTCATCAAAAGGCAAAAAGTTCCGCCGGACCCCGGGAGCCGGCCGCCTATGTCGGGGGCGATCTCAGGCTACACCAGTGCTATAAGACTTGGGGAGGGTGTCGGAGCCAAGCGTCTTCTCCGAGTCCATGGCCATCACACCGCCCCTCAGGGGCCTCCGTCAAGCTGTTTAGGAAGGTAACATATCACATTGTTTTCTAATGCAGTCAGGTCCACAAACGACACTCACTTACTTTGAGAATAGTGAAGCTGCAGTAGGTGGAAATAAGCTTCAGACAGTGTTACAAGCGCTGCTCAGAACTCTTAACTATGGCACCCAACATCCAGAACTTATGCTATTTGAGAATGGTAGTGACATCGAAGCATCTCAGGGACCAAAACCATTAACGTACTTTCACGTATGAAAATCTTACTTGGGGAGGGGGCAGGAGCGAAGCGCCCCCTCCCAGTCAGCGCCACCACACCGTATGTTGAAAATCTGAAGCCATCGTTCTACAAAGTCAACCAAACTTGGATTGAAAAATCTAGAAAAATGTACAAACTGAAAACCAGTTTTGGTCTGCATAGCATCAGTAACAACGCTTGAGTCAGCTTTGTGTCAAGCCGCCATTTTGATTCAACAAAGCACAGGCATTGAAAAAGTCTGAAATTCAGAACTCTAAACTATGGCACCCAACATCCAGGAGCTTGCTATCCGGATCTTGGAGCCTTGTGCTGTTTTCGATCTATTCACACATCGGTCCACTACTGACATCATCTTATAAACCAACGTTATGTAAATAGTTTTTTAATAAAATGTTTTACCCTGTTTCTTTGCTGGTGTGTTGTCTATATTTTTAATATTTGCATAGGGTTTGTCGTTATTTTGTGCGGGATGGGTGATGGAGCCGAGCTGTCTTGCAGCCCTCATGGTGTGGAGCTCAGTTCATCTCACTATTTTCGTATTTCTCAAGAAGGGTTGTTCCTAATATTTCTATTTTAGCGAGGTCAAAAAGAGATCCAATTAGTGGCCTACTGATTTTGCTCGATTACTTTTATTTGTTTACACGATTTTTCACTATCTGCAAAGACTAAACAGAGTATTGCGACTTTGTGCTTGTTTGTAAATAGAGAATGATCCAAAGAGAACCAATTCTAAAACAGTAAATGCTTGGACAACAATCAATCAAATGGAGAGACAAGGAGGCACGACGGATTACAACGGGGGTAAAGGCCTGCGTTAACTACCCTTCAGTATCTGCAAAGAGAGAGTACTACTAAGGCAAAAGAGGGGAGGGGGGGGGGGGCAGCGTTCAAAGCACATCAGCGTGCATAAATACGAAAATGTTTTTATCTATCACGTACTTGACATTTTAAAGCTTTTCATATTTGCTATTAAAAAACCAATGAAATTCACAGAAAAAACCATAGGTTATAGTGGATATATAGTTAGGAATTTGCATTTACAAAACCTTGAAAATTCAATGAAAAAACCATAGGTTATAGGCCATATATAGTTAGGAATTAGCATTTACAAAACCTTATTTTACTCGCATAAAACCATTGAAATTCCATATATAGTTAGCTAACTATAAGCGCTAACTATATATCGCGCACCCGCAATCCACTGCTGATGATGTCACATATTACATCATTCATGACATGGTCAGTGACATCACTGATGACATCACTGATGACATCTCAAATGACATCACTGATGACAACTCAAATGATATCAATGATGACATCTCAAATGACATCACTGATGACATCACTGATGACAACTCAAATGACATCACTGATGACATCTCAAATGACATCACTGATGACAACTCAAATGACATCACTGATGACATCTCATTTGTCATCACTGATCACATCACTCATGTGATAATACAATGAACCTCTTCAGACTCTAATATAACCTTACATACACTCAGTATAAACAGACACTCACAGACTGTCACTCATCCATGGAGTTACTCACACACCTAGTCAGTCATGCAAAGAATCAATCACACCTCCATTTCCTCAACTATACAGTTATACACATCTTACTTATTCAAACATATAATAACACATATTTACTCTCTTATATAATCCCTGATACAAGCTCACAGTGATCGATACAGCCACTCACACATTCACTGGCTCTTATGTTCAGTTATTTATATATCTCAACTCTCACATGTATTGTGTTTTACATACGTACTTACTTGCACATGTAGCAATGAGAAATCCATTCACTCACCAACACACCCATGGACAGTCAACCGCCCATATAGCTGTTTCCACATGCACTCTTGAACTCATACTCCTAGTGAATCAACTGCTTACACATCTATGCACAGAGTCACGCACCTCCCAGCCACCCACACACACACTCAGCCTCCCATTCAAATACTTGGGCAACCAATCAATAACCCATATGGCCACTCTTATAGCTACTGATCAACACATGCAGCAGCTTACACAACAACAAACATACTGATGCACGAATTAAGACAGTTTAGTCACTAACCCATGTACTCAGTGAGACACATTTAATCACTCACTCATACAGTCAGTCATGCACCTACTAAATTCTTCATCCAGACACTTATACATCCACTCATTCTTCAATATGTGAAACATATTTAAACTTTACAGACACATACAATCACTGGATGTTGTGATCAGTGATGTCATCAGTGATGTCATTTGAGATGTCATCAGTGATGTCATCAGTGATGTCACTGACCATGTCATGAATGATGTAATATGTGACATCATCAGCAGTGGATTGCGGGTGCGCGATATATAGTTAGCGCTTATAGTTAGCTAACTATATATGGAATTTCAATGGTTTTATGCGAGTAAAATAAGGTTTTGTAAATGCTAATTCCTAACTATATATGGCCTATAACCTATGCTTTTTTCATTGAATTTTCAAGGTTTTGTAAATGCAAATTCCTAACTATATATCCACTATAACCTATGGTTTTTTCTGTGATATATATATATATATATATATATTACCTACTGGCGATAGCCAGTAGGTATATATAGTTAGAATTTTTTCTCTATGGGACTTTTGAAAATTCTATGTCTAATAACTTTGGCGTTTGTGGACGGAATCGGCTGAAATTTTCAGGAAAATGGCACATTTTGTTTCTGAGCAGCCCCTGAAAATTTGGGGGGGTTTCGTCAAGGGGGGGCTGAGAAAAAAGGGGGGTCCCAAAACGCGTTTTTCCCATGTTAATTTCCATAGGGCGGTTGGACTCACTTTTAGCTCGAACGGCTGAATGGATTTGCACGAAACTTGGCAAAATTGTAGGGACTGTTAGCCCGATGTGCCTTTGCTAGGTCTCAATATATGTGCTCCAGTAGTTTTTGAGAAATTAACGTTCAAACCAAGATATATATCTGTAACAGCGCTCTGGGCAGCGATCCGGTCCGCTTACTTTTCGCTTATCGGAACTTTGCGCACAGAAAGCTGATTGGCTCTCCGGTGTCTGTCAACATTCTAAACAGTCCGGAGCGGCCGCCATCTTGTCTCTCGGTAGGATCGAGAGAGAAGAAGAGGTGGAAAACGAAAGGGGAATTTAATGAAAGGGGGCAAGGTATCCCCCTCTTGACCCCCTAGGAATGTTGTTGGGGTTATTAAAGGGTCCCGTGGGGAAAAAAAAAAAAATGATTTTTCACGGTAGAAGCGCTTCACGGGCCGCGAACTGGGCCGCAAACTGGTAGCGAAACGGGAATTCGCCATTTTGTGCTTCGTTAATTAAATTACTAGGTATAAGTGGGTGCGGGAGACGTATCCTAATCCCCTATGTTTCCTGAGGGTGGCTGAGGAGGCTGATATATGTTGATACATCTCTTCCAGCGGCTGTGCGTGAGCTTTTTTTTTTTTTTGCTGCGTGACAGTCCGGAGCGGCCGCCATCTTGTCTCTCGGTAGGATCGAGAGAGAAGAAAAGGTGAAAAACTAAGGGGGAATTTAATGAAAGGGGGCAAGGTATCCCCCTCTTGACCCTCTAGGAATGTTGTTGGGGTTATTAAAGGGTCCCGTGGGGAAAATAAAAAAAAAATGATTTTTCACGGTAGAAGCGCTTCACGGGCCGCAAACTGGGCCGCAAACTGGTAGCGAAACGGGAATTCGCCATTTTGTGCTTCGTTAATTAAAGTACTAGGTATAAGGGGGTGCGGGAGACGTATCCTAATCCCCTATGTTTCCTGAGGGTGGCTGAGGAGGCTGATATATGTTGATACATCTCTTCCAGCGGCTGCGCCATCTTGCCTTTTTTCCAATGCCACAATTTTGTCGTGCACGGCAGCCATTTTAGATGCCAGGCTGGTCCCAGGCTATCACCTAACCCTGCGGATGTAGTTTATGGCCCCAGCTGTAGAGAATTCAGACATGCCAATCCTCCCGATTCAGGTGTGTGACTACTGATTTCAGTGCTAGTCTCCCGCCTCCCGATTTCTGCAAGCAAAAACCCGGGGGCATATTACGAACAACTAGCGTTAATTTTTGTCTCTAACTTGTTTAGAGACAAAAATTATCGCCGTACATCGGCGATTTTTATCGCAGATAAACCTTGCTATTATCGCAGAAAAGTCAGCGATATTCATGTATTATCGAGCAAATGCTCTTAGCCATGTTATCCACCTCCCATTGGATAACATGGCTAAGAACTGCTCAGGGCAGGTGTTAGATTTTGGAGATATTCGCGCTTAGCGCGAATATCTCCAAAAGTTGGTAATAAAAGGTAGCGATGTTAGGGACTGTTTCCAGTCGCTAACATCTTGGCACGCCACTTTGCATGTCATTAGTGATAAGTATCACTGACATGCAAAGCGGGGCCCAAGATGGTCGCTATCTCCTTTTAGCTGTCACTAACTGGTGTTAGCGACAGCTTGGTAATAGGGAAATAATTTTATCTCCGCTTTCATGGCTTTTAAAGCCAAAAAAGCGGAGATAAACCCCCTTGATAATATGCCCCACGATTCCTTGGGGTTTCAGTTGACAGGGCTTGGTATTGTGTTACATGGTAATTTTTCCATGAAACGTCAGAGGGTCGATGCAGGGGTTCTAGAAGAGGTGATAAACCATTTAAGCCTCATGAACAAGCGCATGGTCTTTTAAAGATTTGTGAAGTACTCGGGGCGGCGGTGTGTGTGTGCCCTCTTTCAGGAGCGGGCGGGGGGGACTGCCAGCAACTTGCCAGGCCAGGCAGTGTTCAACACGTGCATCACCCTTTCTCTGCTTGCTATTGCGCTCCATGCTTCGGAAAGGTAAGAAAAAGAACGTGCATTTGAGTTTGAAATGTCCGAACCTGCAGCAGCACACTTCCAAAGCCCACACATGACAATAACACGATTCAAGGCCCCATTCACCCGTTTTTAAAAAAATAGATAACACTCCAACAAAGTAAGGTTATAAAACTTTATTAACTATTAACTTTAACGAACGGAACAAAAACTAAAAACATTTAAACATTTCTCAACACAAAAAGCAACAATGGTTAGAAGCTGTCTTTTGTGCGAATAGTCCCAAGGCAGCACAACGTGCAGAGTTCTGGACGGCACCCAGGTGATGTCGCCTGGGTGCCGCACTGGTTTAGGGATCCTACAATGCTGCTCCGAAAATTGGCGTGGGGCGTCCCGGGTGGGGCGGGGGGAGGCCTCGTCAGTAGCGGTCTGTTGTGCGAATAGTCCCAAGGCAGCACAACGTGCAGAGTTCTGGACGGCACCCAGGTGATGTCGCCTGGGTGCCGCACTGGTTTAGGGATCCTACAATGCAGCACAGAAAAACAGCGTGGGGCGTCCCGGGTGGTGCGGGGGGAGGCCTCGTCAGTAGCGGTCTGTGTCCAGTGTCACATGGCTGACACAACATGTACGACAGGCACCCAGGTGATGTCCAGTAAACTGCCGCACTGGTTTTGGTATCCTACAATGCTGCTCCGAAAATTGGCGTGCGGCGGCCCGGGGGGGGGGGCGTGGGGGAGCCGGCGTGAACGGGCCTCCCCAGGTGGCGGCCATCTAGCTGAGTTGCGCTCGCTCTTGCGGCCACAGCGTCTCGCTCACCATGTTGTTGAGTTGCTCCCACTTTTGCAGTGCAGCGATAGGCGGCTGCCACATGGCTCTTAAAATGGCGGACGGCTCCTCGGTTTTGGGCCTGGTCCACTGAAATGGCCCTGGGACACTTTGGAACTCGGACGCTTGCCTGCTAGGGCTTGGGCTCCATTATCGAAAAGCGTCCCCTCAGCCGTGAAGATTGTATAAAAGTCTTGGGGGCCCCCGACTCCCGCAGGCTTCCGGTGGGGAGCGGCTGCCATGATTGCTCGCGGAATGACCACGACGGAGCCACGAGATGGTGGTGCTCTCATGCTGACGCCAGCTTCAGTCTGAATGATCCAGAAACAAGGTGGGGCTTTCATCGTTTGGGAAAAAAAAATGTTCTAAACCAATGAAAAGTGTTATTTTTAGGTCATATGACCAAGCCTTCCATCTTTAGGAAACCAAAAGTAAAATGAACCAATGAAAAGTTTTATAAACAAGTCACATGACCTGTTATGCGGCATAGGGCTACAAAAAGCGTAGAAAATCCGTTGGCACGTGAGGCGGCATCAGTAGCGGACCGATGTGCGAATAGGCCGAAGGCAGCACAACGCGCCGAGATCCGGATGGCACCGAGGTGGTGTCCAGCAAATTGCCGCACTGGTGTGGCCATCCTACAATGCTGCGCCGAAAGACGGCGTGTCCAGCTGAGTTCCGGTCACTCTTCCGGCACAGTGACTCGAACGTGCCGAGATCCGGATGGCACCGAGGTGGTGTCCAGCAAATTGCCGCACTGGTGTGGCCATCCTACAATGCTGCGCCGAAAGACGGCGTGTTCAGCTGAGTTCCGGTCACTCTTCCGGCACAGTGACTCGAACGCGCCGAGATCCGGATGGCACCGAGGTGGTGTCCAGCAAGTGGCCGCACTGGTGTGGCCATCCTACAATGCTGCGCCGAAAGTCGGCGTGGGGTGCCCCGTTGGCTTATGAGGTGATGTCAGTAGTGGACTGATGTGTGAATAGGTCGGAACCAGCACAAGGCGCCAAGATCCGAATGGCAAGTCCTGGATGTTGAGTGCCTCAGTTGAGATTTCTGAGCAGTGCTTGTAGGACGGTCTGAAGCTTATTTGCACCTGCTGCAGCTTCACTATTGCCCTGGTGTGGCCAAAGGTGGCACATGACATAGGCGGCCGGCTCCCGAGGTCCGGCGGAACTTTTTGCCTTTTCCTTTCTGCTTCTTTTCCTACAATGCGTTTCATCTGAAGACACGACCAGGTCCCTGAATGTGTGCAGGGGGACGCTATTGATTGAATGAAAATGGCGGCTTGACACAAAGCTGACTCAAGCGTTACTGTTGGTGCTATACAGACAAAAATTGGTTTTCAGTTTGTACATTCTTCAGGTTTTTTTTTTCCATCCAAGTCTGATTGAGAGTTTGTAGAAAAATGGCTTCAGATTTTCCACATACTACTCTTCAACATTCTTCCTAAATGTAACAATGTGAAACTCACTAGGAGAACGGCTGTTTCTGTTTCTTTTCAAAATGCTGCCACCAATATTTTCTGAATGGAAGACACCATCTTGTAGCATAAAGGGCCGAAAGGGGTTCTGGTCTGGCCGATGGTTGGTGGAGACATTTTGACTATATCTTGGACCTGCCCGGCCTCGCCCAAAATGGCGCCGGTATAAATGGGACTCGTAACTCCTTGCCCGCAAATGTATATCTAGAAAATGTTATTGTAAGTGGCCCTGTCGTATTTTAATTACAAAATGTACGTCCACCGATTCCGCAACTGTTAGACACCTTTGTTCTTGTCACCTAATGGCCCGCTCGTTACGTTCTTCTACAGTGTAAATGTCTCCTCATCATATACGATTTCAGTTTGCTCCGTGGCCGGCCCACGTGGTTATAGGCCCGTATTTGTATACTGACATTTTCACAATAAAGGTTTTTAAAACAAAACACGGTAGTAGTATTTACATTTGTAAAGTTTTTACTTTTAGTGACTGTTTTCGAATCAGTAAAAGGCAAGTGAAATAAAGCAGTCCAATTACATGACGGATAAAAGGTATAATATGTAGGAACGCAGTAAAGATAAATGGTCAAGGGCAGTTGTGTTTTTCATGTCTGCAACATAAAGTGATCGATAAGAATCTGATAATCAGGCGTATCGGCGACTAAGACAGCAGGCCGAATTTCTTTTACTCAACGGCTCCGTCATGGAAGGAAGAAACGCCCTTTTTCTCGAAAAAGGAATATATTTTACTTGCAAGACAGTTGTAAATTTTCCGGGAAAGTACATTAGCCTGGAATATTATAACATATGTTTGAAAAAAAAATATTGTTTGAAAATAATAAAAAGCGTAATTTTTAGGTCATATGACCAAGCTTTTCATCATTAAATTAACAAAAGTAAAATGAACCAATGAAAAGTTTTATTAACAAGTCACATGACCTGTTATGCTTACGTTACGCGCTGCGCGCCGCGCCTCGGATCACTTCCGGGTGCGCTAACGCGGCGTGTCATAAAACGCATCACGCGACAACGTAGGTCAAGAATATAGTCTAAATGTCTCCACCAACCAGCGTTCAGAACACAACCCCTTTCAGCAGTCCAAAAAGTTCTGTTAAATGACAACAGAGGGGACAGGCAACAAGAACCATCAGTCAAAGAGGGGAGGGCAAGTTCTTCTCTTCCGGTTCATGTTGGGGCGCTACCGGAACTGATCGAATTGGTAGTCTATAGTGTTTCTGGATGTTTCAGACTAAAGCTGGCGTCAGCATGAGACCACTACCATCTCGTAGCTCCGTCGTGGCCATTCCACGAGCAATCATGGCAGCCGCTCCCCACCAGAAGCCTGCGGGAGTCGGAGGGCCCCAAGACTTTTGTAGAATCTTCACGGCTGAGGGGACGCTTTTCGAGAATGGGACCCAAGCCCTAGCAGACAAGCGTCCGAGTTCCAAGGTGTCCCAGGGCCATTTTAGTGGACCAGGCCCAAAACCGAAGAGCCGGCCGCCATTTTGAGAGTCCTGTGGCAGCCGCCTATCGCTGCACCGCAAGAGCGGGCGCATCTCAACTACATGGTGAGCGAGACGCTGTAGTCGCAAGAGCGGGCGGTAAACAGCTGAATGGCGGAAGAGGCACAGTGTAGCAAAAGCGGGCGGAATGGCAACTAAAACGATAAAGGGGCGCCCCACTACAGCTTGTCTTCAGGTCAAACGGATTGTGGGACAAGGTCCAGAATTGAAGAGTCATCAAAAGGCAAAAAGTTCCGCCGGACCCCGGGAGCCGGCCGCCTATGTCGGGGGCGATCTCAGGCTACACCAGTGCTATAAGATTTGGGGAGGGTGTCGGAGCCAAGCGTCTTCTCCGAGTCCATGGCCATCACACCGCCCCTCAGGGGCCTCCGTCAAGCTGTTTAGGAAGGTAACATATCACATTGTTTTCTAATGCAGTCAGGTCCACAAACGACACTCACTTACTTTGAGAATAGTGAAGCTGCAGTAGGTGGAAATAAGCTTCAGACAGTGTTACAAGCACTGCTCAGAACTCTTAACTATGGCACCCAACATCCAGAACTTATGCTATTTGAGAATGGTAGTGACATCGAAGCATCTCAGGGACCAAAACCATTAACGTACTTTCACGTATGAAAATCTTACTTGGGGAGGGGGCAGGAGCGAAGCGCCCCCTCCCAGTCAGCGCCACCACACCGTATGTTGAAAATCTGAAGCCATCGTTCTACAAAGTCAACCAAACTTGGATTGAAAAATCTAGAAAAATGTACAAACTGAAAACCAGTTTTGGTCTGCATAGCATCAGTAGCAACGCTTGAGTCAGCTTTGTGTCAAGCCGCCATTTTGATTCAACAAAGCACAGGCATTGAAAAAGGCTGAAATTCAGAACTCTAAACTATGGCACCCAACATCCAGGAGCTTGCCATCCGGATCTTGGAGCCTTGCGCTGTTTTCGTTCTATTCACACATCGGTCCACTACTGACATCATCTTATAAACCAACGTTATGTAAATAGTTTTTTAATAAAATGTTTTACCCTGTTTCTTTGCTGGTGTGTTGTCTATATTTTTAATATTTGCATAGGGTTTGTCGTTATTTTGTGCGGGATGGGTGATGGAGCCGAGCTGTCTTGCAGCCCTCATGGTGTGGAGCTCAGTTCATCTCACTATTTTCGTATTTCTCATGAAGGGTTGTTCCTAATATTTCTATTTTAGCGAGGTCAAAAAGAGATCCAATTAGTGGCCTACTGATTTTGCTCGATTACTTTTATTTTTTTACACGATTTTTCACTATCTGCAAAGACTAAACAGAGTATTGCGCCTTTGTGCTTGTTTGTAAATAGAGAATGATCCAAAGAGAACCAATTCTAAAACAGTAAATGCTTGGACAACAATCAATCAAATGGAGAGACAAGGAGGCACGACGGATTACAACGGGGGTAAAGGCCTGCGTTAACTACCCTTCAGTATCTGCAAAGAGAGAGTACTACTAAGACAAAAGAAGGGAGGGGGGGGGGGTGCAGCGTTCAAAGCACATCAGCGTGCATAAATACGAAAATGTTTTTATCTATCACGTACTTGACATTTTAAAGCTTTTCATATTTGCTATTAAAAAACCAATGAAATTCACAGAAAAAACCATAGGTTATAGTGGATATATAGTTAGGAATTTGCATTTACAAAACCTTGAAAATTCAATGAAAAAACCATAGGTTATAGTCCATATATAGTTAGGAATTAGCATTTACAAAACCTTATTTTACTCGCATAAAACCATTGAAATTCCATATATAGTTAGAAGCGCTAACTATATATCGCGCACCCGCAATCCACTGCTGATGATGTCACATATTACATCATTCATGACATGGTCAGTGACATCACTGATGACATCACTGATGACATCTCAAATGACATCACTGATGACAACTCAAATGACATCACTGATGACATCTCAAATGACATCACTGATGACAACTCAAATGACATCACTGATGACATCTCATTTGTCATCACTGATCACATCACTCATGTGATAATACAATGAACCTCTTCAGACTCTAATATAACCTTACATACACTCAGTATAAACAGACACTCACAGACTGTCACTCATCCATGGAGTTACTCACACACCTAGTCAGTCATGCAAAGAATCAATCACACCTCCATTTCCTCAACTATAAAGTTATACACATCTTACTTATTCAAACATATAATAACACATATTTATTCTCTTATATAATCCCTGATACAAGCTCACAGTGATCGATACAGCCACTCACACATTCACTGGCTCTTATGTTCAGTTATTTATATATCTCAACTCTCACATGTATTGTGTTTTACATACGTACTTACTTGCACATGTAGCAATGAGAAATCCATTCACTCACCAACACACCCATGCATAGTCAACCGCCCATATAGCTGTTTCCACATGCACTCTTGAACTCATACTCCTAGTGAATCAACTGCTTACACATCTATGCACAGAGTCACGCACCTCCCAGCCACCCACACACACACTCAGCCTCCCATTCAAATACTTGGGCAACCAATCAATAACCCATATGGCCACTCTTATAGCTAATGATCAACACATGCAGCAGCTTACACAACAACAAACATACTGATGCACAAATTAAGACAGTTTAGTCACTAACCCATGCACTCAGTGAGACACATTTAATCACTCACTCATACAGTCAGTCATGCACCTACTAAATTCTTCAGCCAGACACTTATACATCCACTCATTCTTCAATATGTGAAACATATTTAAACTTTACAGACACATACAATCACTGGATGTTGTGATCAGTGATGTCATCAGTGATGTCATTTGAGATGTCATCAGTGATGTCATCAGTGATGTCACTGACCATGTCATGAATGATGTAATATGTGACATCATCAGCAGTGGATTGCGGGTGCGCGATATATAGTTAGCGCTTCTAACTATATATGGAATTTCAATGGTTTTATGCGAGTAAAATAAGGTTTTGTAAATGCTAATTCCTAACTATATATGGACTATAACCTATGGTTTTTTCATTGAATATATATATATATAAGCATTTTAAAAACCAATGAAATTCACTGAAAAAACCAAAGGTTATACACTATATATAGTTAGGGATTAGCCTTTAAAAAACCAATGAAATTCACAAAAAAAAAACATAGGTTTTAGGCCTTATATAGTTAGGAATTAACATATAAAAAACCATTGAAATTCCTCCTACATAGTTAGCTGGACATTTTATTGATATAAAACCTATGAAATTCGACATATAGTTAGGTCCACTAACTATATATTTCGCGCATCCGCAATCCAATGCTAATGATGTCACATATTACATCATTCATGACATCACTGATGACATCACTGATGACAGCTCATTTAACATCAATAATTACACCACTAATGATATACTTCATGTGATAATACAATGCACCTCCTTACACTCTAATACACCTAGTGTAAAATACAAAGTATCATTTTTGAAACTATTGACACACCAATACCATTTACTACATACCCACTAACTAATTCCTACGTCTATGTGATAATACAATGCACCTCCTTACATTCTAATACACCTAGTGTAAAATACAAAGTATCATTTTTGAAACTATTGACACACCAATACCATTTACTACATACCCACTAACTAATTCCTACGTCTACATGCACATTCATTCATTCACCCATAAGGTCATTCGTACATACTGTCACTCATCATTGCAACACTATCATATGCACTCATACACCTATGCAGACACTCACACACTGCCACTCTTCCATGGAGTTACTCACACACCTACTCAGTCCTGTAAAGAATTAATCACACTTTGATTTCTTGATCTATACAGTTAAACACAGAACAGCTTACATTTTCACAGATATACAAACACATACTTACTCACTTATACAATCAAATCCTTCATCCATACTCTTATACATCCTCTCATTCTTCAATATGTAAAACATATTTAAACTTTACAAAAACACACAGACACTGGATGATGTCATCAGTGATGTCATCAGTGATGTCATCAGTGATGTCATGAATGATGTAATATGTGACATCATCAGCATTGGATTGCGGATGCGCGAAATATATAGTTAGTGGACCTAACTATATGTCGAATTTCATAGGTTTTATATCAATAAAATGTCCAGCTAACTATATAGGAGGAATTTCATTGGTTTTTTATATGTTAATTCCTAACTATATAAGGCCTAAAACCTATGTTTTTTTTTAGTGAATATATATATATATATATATATGATTGAGCGCTCTATCTCAGAATATGTTCCAACATCCTGTATTGTATTACATAGTTGAAAATGCAAAATAAACTGCGTTTGTCAATATAAATGTATTACATAGTGGTCATCTGAACTGCAACAATATGTACACCTGTGATGTGATCTGCAATAAAATGTACGTCTATGAATGTAATAAAATTCAAGCAACATTTGGTTTGAGATTTGCAAGCCCCTTACGCCTCATTTACGGCACGGTTGCATCACTTTCGCGACGCAGCGCAACCGCTAATCCAACTCCATGGTGTGAGGTATTAATAACGTGACGCATATGGGAGATGCGTCACGTTGTAAATCCCTGCGCCATTAGGAGGCGTTCCTGCGCAGGGGGCCGTTCCTGCGCAGTGGCTGAGGGAAATCTACAAAATTTCACTCATTCACTTTTAAGCCCTTGCTGCATCAAAACCCTGTGCCTGCTTGAAGCAGGCATACGGCTTGGGGCAGCATTGAAACAATGGGTCCACCACAGAGCATTGCTGGAGCTGCGTCACGTTTGCAACGTAACTCCAGCAAAGCCCCACTTTTACAGCCCAGATGGATGACGCATTTGTGCCGTTTTGGGACAATGGTGCATTGCATTGTAAAGGCAGCGCATCATGGGTGGTGGAGCTGCTGTGCACATTTACTGGCGCATCCCTGATGATTAGCAGGGATGAGCCACTAATTGTAAACCTGGCCCATGAAGTGCAGTAATATGTATCCTGCAAACCAAATATGTGTAACCAAAATAATTTATACATGCATTTATTACAAAGCACTGCACCTTTCTATAGTTAATTTGTGTTAGTTGCCATGGGACATTTTGACATTGACTTGCGCATCCCTGCATACCAGCAAGGATGCACCAGTTATTCGGCACCACACTTCCACCACCATGAATGCACAGCATTTACAATGCAGCACACCATGATGGAAAAACTTGACAGATGTCCTGACGAATCTGTGCCATGAAGGTGGTACATTGCTGGAATTTCATTGCAAGCGCAACACAGCACAAAAAAATGCTCTGGGGGGGCACGATTTTTACAATGCTGCATCAATCCTGGAAACGCTGATACAGTTATGATCTCTGCGGATCAGCTTAGGGCTCTGCGCCCTAGTAGCAACGGGAAATGTCCCGTCCTAAAACCTTCCCTAACGGGCACACAAGCATGTCCCCACTGTGATTTTTCCCTATCTAATGTTCAGCCCTATCCTGAGGTTACACATATTCGTAAGTTATCTACCCAACCCTCTGATCAAAACCCCCGTGTTTACACTTTTTATTCTGTTAATTGTAGATCTTTGCCCCAACATAAATCGGATATTTTTCATCTCTTAGTCGAAGACAAACCATGTGCGGTGTTTTTAACGGAGACCTGGCTGCATGAAAGTGCAGGCCCCGATGTAGCCGCCACCTTGCCCTCTACCTATGCTATTGCCAGAGTAGATAGAGTGAGACATGTTGGAGGCGGTATTGCTGTGATTTTTAACAGGGAGTTTAAATGTGACCTTGAAGTGGTTAATATGCCTGGATGTGAAGCAGCATTTTTTAAAATCTCACTTAATCCTAATTTTATGTTCTCGGGTTTCTTAATTTATCTCCCACCGGGAAATAGTAATGTCTGGGCTGCGAACTTGGTTAATATATTTTTCTCCCTATTTTCTTAATGCCCAAAGCCTAACTATACTGGGTGATTTAAATCTCCATTTGGAGGACAAGTCCAACAGTATAGCTATGAACCTCCTGGAGGATTTTACTGCTCTGAATATGACATTGCGCAATGAGGGCCCTACTCACAAATACAGGACATTTGCTGGACCCCATTATATCTAACATACAGGAGTTAAAATGGCTTAAAACTGACCCCATTTGTTGGTCCGACCATTTTCTAACTCTCTTTAGTATGACCCTTAGAGAACCCATGCAGCTATGTTCCACACGGCTTCCGATCCACATGAGAAATTGGAAAAGACTGGACCTGACCGAATTGCAAAACGCACTGAAGAAATCCCCCCCTGTTTTGGGTTGTGATATGGATAAAAATGCGTTGGAAACCCATACATGGTTGGAGAGGGCAGTTGACATTTGTCTACCTACTGCCAGGTGTAGAGGGACTGTACATCGCCTACTGGCTCCCTGGTACACTGAGGACCTTAAACTAGAAAAAACTAAGTGTAAGGCACTTGAACGGAACTGGCGCAAACATTACGACCCTCTAAAAAAAGAGATTTATCGTAAGGCCAGAAACCTTTATCACTCGGCCTGTACGAGAGCCAAAGCCTGCTATGTAACAGAGACCATTAATACCGCTGCTAACAAAGCACGGACTCTTTTCAATACAGTCAAAGAACTAGCTGGTGCAAACTCTATGGCTGCTGCATGCCCCCTTACCACCCAAAAATGTCAAGACCTTGCCACTTATTTTGTGGAAAAGATTGAGACCATTATTGCCAATATCAACCCTCCTCTGAAGGATAGCAAAGAAGCTCCGCCTCCAGTTAGGTCAGTTGGATGCCGGCTTGACTCTTGGCCACCTATTACTTTGGAATCTTTGAAATCCCTAGCTACTTCTATTAAGTCTGGCTCTCCTTGTGATCCTCTCCCCATCAGCATTTTGAGGCAATTGGACGACTCTGCTCTGAAGGTCATCTCTGAGACATTAAATGCCTCGATTCATCTGGCAAAAGTTCCAGCGTCCTGGAAGCACGCCATGGTCAGCCCTTTGCTAAAAAAGCCTTCTGCTGACCCTGAGGTGCTGGCCAATTATCGCCCCATCTCCCTGCTGCCTGCTTTCTCTAAAATTCTGGAGAAACACATTCACGGTGCACTTACCACATTTGTGGAGAATAACAACCTGCTCCATTTCTCCCAGTCAGGTTTTAGGGCTGGTCATTCCACCGAGTCCGCCCTCCTGGGTGTCACCGAGAAGATTAGGGGGCTCTTGGATGATGGGCAAACGGTTGCACTTGTTCTGCTAGATCTAAGTGCAGCCTTCGACACCATCTCACACGACAGACTGCTTACCAGGCTGAGAGAGGATGGTGTTGGAGGGACAGCGCTGGATTGGATTGAATCTTATTTGTGCAACCGGACGTTTCAGATCTCGTCTTCACAGGCCCAGTCTGACACCTTCTTTTCGCCCCACGGCGTGCCTCAGGGCTCAATCTTGAGTCCGCTATTTTCTAATCTGCATCTCCGCCCTCTCGCCGATCTAGCGGAGCGAGTTGGTCTAGAACTAATGACCTATGCGGATGATTCGCAGATTATCTTTTCTCTCACAAATTCAGATCCTTCATCCCCCTCCATGCTGAAATTAGGTCTTCATGAAGTCTTCAGCTGGATGTCAACAAACCAGCTGAAGCTCAATGGGGAGAAGACAGAGATCCTTCTCTTAGGAAAAAAATAGAGACCTTTGGCAGGATACTCACTGGCCGCCATCCCTGGGCGCTTTTCCTACTCCAGCTACCCATGTCAGAAACTTAGGGGTACACATCGATGACACACTATCGATGAAACAGCAGGTCAACAAAGTGGCTGGTATGTGCTTTACTATCCTCAAATGGCTGAGGAAGATTATCTGGATGTTGCCTGTTGATACCCAGAAGACCATAGTCAATGCCCTTATTACATCTCGGCTTGACTACGGGAACATCCTTTACCTGGGTTCCAACTTAGCCGTGATTAGGCGGCTTCAGCTTGTCCAAAACTCCGCAGCCAGGTTGCTGTGTAAAATGCCCAGGACAGCGAGGATTTCTAAGCATCTTAAGGACCTGCACTGGCTCAGGGTGGAGAACCGGGTTCGATTCAAAGCCCTGAGCTATATGTTCAAAATAAAGGCAGGAACTGCCCCAAAGTATTTAGAAAAACTAGTTAGGCCCTATTTTCCTGCACGTAATCTCTGTTCTTCAAATGCAGCAAATTTTGTGGTACCCAGATTTAATCTGGCCAGAATGGGAGGGGGATCCTTTTCCTATCTGGGACCAGTCCTCTGGAACTCCCTTCCCCCAGCTTTACGAAAGGAGGAAAATTTCGCCAGCTTTAAGAAAAGCGTTAAGACTTGGCTCTTCAATAAATAAAAGGTGGTCTCTGGCCGTTTTTTGCTTTCTGTGTTGTTGGATTCTTAGTCCTGGCGCCGGGAAACCCTTTGTGGGTATCTGCGCGCATTACAAATGCAAAAAATAATAATAATAATAGTAATAATAATCCTTACACCTGCTTCAAGCAGGCACAGGATTTGACCCAACATGCGCTGTAAAGTGAGTACATGGAATCCTGTGGAATTCACTCAGCCACTTTTAGGGGGCATCCCTGCGCAATACCCCCCCCCCCCCACATTGACTTATTACATCATGTTGAAATGCCAACATGTGGTTTGGCAGAGTGCGAACTATTACTGCATAGCATACTTGTATGTACAATTATTTGTACTTACCTACAAGGAGCCCATTGCCATATTGTCTATTTTGGAAACGGTCATTGATAATGCAGTTTCTGAATATGTACGCATCATGGACACTCCCTGGATATTTTGCCAGTACATTAATATATAGTCCACGATGTTCCACAATGGCTTGGACTTTAATGGAGTGTGTATGCTTCGGATTTCGATATAGGTGTTCTGTTGCTGCAGGTGGAACAAACTGTACATGTGTGCAGTCTATTGCTCCAAGCACATGTGGAAAGCCAGCAATGGCATAGAAGCCCTGTTTGATGTCCATCTGCTGCTGGTGGGTGCTTGGGAAATGGATGTACTGTGGTGTTAGTTCAATAATCGCATCCAAGACTGATGGCAGGAAGGCTGAGAAAGAAGCCTGTGAGAACTCTGCCAATAAAGCTGCTGTTGTTTGGAATGATCCTGATGCCAACATGTGCAAAACTGCCAGTAGCTTTGTCATTGGTGGGATGTTGTTACCCCTTTCATTTTCTGACTGCAACTGTGGTTTGATCTGCCGCAAGAGGGTCAAAATGGAGACTTTTTTGAGGCGGTACAGTTTTATGATTTGTTCATTCCGTAATCCAGTCAGTGTAGTCCTCGCAGGGAAAATGCGCTGTTTTCTCCTGCGCTGCCTTTGGAATAATGCTGGAAGATGAGGTTGTGGAACTACTTGTAGAGGTGGTTGTGCAACTCCCAACTGCAAAATTAATAGATCCATATTTCTTCCAACTTGTCAAAAATACTCTGCAACACTTTTTGAGTCGTTCAGTCGGACTTGCGTTATTTCCTGTGCGTGGGTTTCTGAGGCGTAGGCTTGCGAGAGTTTTTTCAGAGTTGCGTGACGCATTTTGTAGATGCGTCAACGTGACGGAATGTCATAAATATGGTTGCGACGGAAATGCGTGACTTTTTAAGTGGGAACGCCTACCTTGCATATATTTATTCTTACGCGACGGAGCCAAATCTTGCGCAGTTTGATGTCGTCGCATCTCAGGTTACGTGACGCATAGTCATGGATGCGTCACCTTTTAAATCTTGCGCAAAAAAAATCAACGATGCGCCATAAGTGACGCATCGGTGGCACAATGCCTTCATAAATCTGCCCCCTTGTACCTCAGGGGCGCTCAGTTCATCTTTAGCAAACTTCCTGGCTGGAGGCAAAGTGTCAAAATTTCAAATGTGTAAAATAGGCAGTTTCCTGCTTTATTTGTCCATATTGCGAGATCGTAAATTGTATCTCAGTTTTGCAGGAGCTGTTTGATCTGGAAACAGTGTATTTTCAGCAGACGTTGCAATGTTTAAGTTCGCAGATGGCAAAGTTTCTTCTGATGCAGAGGACAAACGTTCAGAATTCAAAGGAGTAATTTCAGGAGGAGAGTCAGAGTTCGATGTGTCAGTTATTAGTTCGGCATCGCTCAAAGGGATGAACCTGGGAATTTGTTCAAACTCAGAGGCACCGATTCCCTTCTTCACCCAGTTATCATAAGGAAGTGGCAGGGGCACACGTTTTGACGTGCGTCGTGTGAATCCAGTTCTTCCGACCGGCCACACGAATAGCAGTTCTCGTTGCTAGAAGCACCTGGTACGGGCCGACGAATCTGGGTTGAAGATTTTTCGTTCTTGCAAAATTCCGTACAACAACATGGTCCCCTGGTTTCAGCTGATGACCTGGACTCTCCGGTGGCTTTGGCAATGCATCGAAAACCTGTTGGTGAATAAGACTCAATTTAGCAGTCAAGTCGTAAAGGTAATCAATCAACATTGGATATTCCAGAGAACAGAATTCTTTTGGCCTTGGCACTCCCCAAACATTAGCGGGACGACCAAAGACTATTTCATAAGGACTAAGCCCTACTCTAGAATGTACAGTTGCTCTCGTGGATAACAAAGCCAAGGGTAGTGCATCTGGCCAGGACAAACCCGTGGATGCCTGTATTTTAGCAAGTTTTAGTTTGAGGGTGCCATTGTAACCCTCAACTAAACCAGCTGACTGGGGATGGTTCGCACTGTGAAATTTCTGCTTGATCCCTAAACCGGCACACACACTCTGCATAACTTTCCCTACGAACTCACTTCCGTTATCTGACCATACAATCCGTGGCATTCCATACCTAGGGAAGTATTCTTTGAGAAGAATTTTGGCAGTTGACAAGGCAGTGTTGTCCTTCAGTGGATATGCTTCGATCCATCTGGAGAAAGCACAAACTACCACTAGGACATATTTTAGGTTGTTGCAACGATCCATGTGAATGAAGTCTAACTGGATCACTTCAAAGGGGCAAGAAGGAGGAGCGAAGTGACCAACAGGTGTAGGGATTCCCTTGCCAGGATTATGCATCAGGCATATCATGCAATTTTTCACCACTCTCTCTGCACACTTACTAATCCCATCATTCTTCCAGACTGGAGCCAACATCTTACAGATCCCTTTAGAACTAATATGCGCTGCTCCATGTGCCATCGTCACTACTGCAAGCACATACGCATCAGGTAACATCCAACGCTGTTGTTCCGACAAATCAATCCAACACCCACTCGAGTCCAATTTACCCGTACTCTCTTTCCATGCAAGCTTTTCCTCCTCACTCGCTTCCTTCTGAATTTCTTTCACGCTTTCTACCGTGTCCTCACACATTCCAGACTCCGAAATCCATCTTGCAGACGTTGCAACATACATCCTACTCATCATATTCCTAGCTGTCTGTTTAGCGGTCTCATCAGCAAAAGCATTCCCATGACCAACATCATCCGTGATTGCTTTATGAGCACTGCATTTCACAATCGCAACTTCAGTCAGCAAGGTTAGAGATTCCAACAAGTCGTTAACTAGTTGACCATGTTGAATCTTAGTCCCATGGGACGTAATGAAACCACGCTCTTTCCACAAACGGCCAAAGCTATGGGCCACGCCGAACGCGTACTGACTATCTGTGAACACATTCACTCTCTTTCCCTTTGCTAAAACACACGCTCTCGTTAGAGCGATCAATTCTGTAGCTTGGGCAGAATTCTGACTCACTCTTGCAGTCTCCACAATCGTACTCAAAGTCGTCACTGAATAGGCAGCAGTCACATCACCATTCTCCAATTTAAAGCATGACCCATCAACATACAACGTGCCATCTGGATCTGAAAACGGAGTGTCTTTTAAATCAATTCGTCCTTTTGTCTCTTCCTCGGTTCTGAAACAACAATCATGGGGTTCAGAATCACTCGACTCCTGATTAGTCGGCAACAATGTTGCTGGATTCAATACATTGCATCTTTTGATCTGTATATGACTTGCTAGCAGTGTCAGCTCGTAGCCAGATAATCTAGCACTGGTAAGGTGTTGCGTCTTAGTTCGATTCATGAGTGTGTCCACAGCATGAGGAACCATGACCACTAGCATGTTATTCATCACCAAACCAGCAGATTGTCGAATGGAAGCCGCAGCTGCTGCTGTAGCTCTCAAACAACTTGGCAACGCTCTAGCTACCGGATCTAGTGTTGATGAAAAATACGCACAAGGGCGTTGTTTATCACCAAATCTCTGTGTCAGAACACTCAACGCGCAACCTTCTCTCTCGTGAACATAGAGCGTGAATGGCTTGCTGTAATCGGGTGTACCCAATACAGGAGCTGAACATAGTGCGTTTCGTAACTCAGAAAAACTCTCCTGACGTTCAGCAGACCATGGCATCGGACTCAGAACATTTTTCCCAGTCAAAGCTACCAATGGTTTTGCTAAAAGAGAAAAATTTGGAATCCATTGCCTACAGTATGAGGTAATACCTAAAAAGGCACGTACTTCTCTCTGTGTGCGAGGAACATTCATCTGCGTAATTGCTTTTATTCTCTCTGGGGTCAACTTCCTTCCCTCCTTTGACAAGAGATGACCTAGGTAGGTTACTTCTTGGCAACAATATTGCATTTTCGAAGGTGACACCTTGTGATTCAAACTAGACAAATGATGCAATAAAGAAATTGTAGCTGCTTTGCAAGTTTCCTTGTCATCAGCAGCCACTAGAAGATCATCTACATACTGCACTAAAGCAGAACCAGGAGGAAGTACGAAGGAATCTAACTGACTTTTTAGTGCCTGACTGTAAATGGATGGGCTCTCACAATAGCCTTGTGGAGCACGTTTAAATCTGAAGCTTCAACCTCCTAGAGTGAAGCCGAAAATATCTCTGCTTTCCTCGGCTATCGGAATGCTGAAAAAGGCATTCTTCAAGTCGATAACTGAAAACCATGTGGCTGTTGCAGGAATCAACGTCAACAATGCAGTGATGTCTGGAACCACAGGAAACTGTGTAATCACAATTTTATTAACCTCTCTGAGATCGATAACAAATCTATATACTGGAGGTTTTGAAGGATCAGTACACTTCAAAATTGGCAATACAGGACTGTTACAGACATTTCCTCTAGTTTCTTCAACCATGCCTTTCTTAATCAAATCTTGCACAATCAATAAAAGTGGACGTTCACCTTCACTAGAGATTTTGTATTGTGGGATTCGTGGAAATTTTACATTTGCTTTCAAAGTGACTACATATGGTGGAATTTCTAAAAGACCTACATCGTTAGGACCAGTCGCCCAAAGAGTATCAGGGAGAGAACGCAGCTCTGGTGGGAGCGCATCCATCGACAAGTACATTGGAGAGGTGATTCTTCTACCCAATGTAAGCTGTACTCCTTCCGGAGAACAGTACAATGTCGCATATAGTCGTTTTAACAAGTCTAAACAAGCAGATTTTCATTACAACCTGTCGTCAAAATCAAAGGTGCTTTCAATTGACGGGGTCCAACAGAAATAGACAAAGGACCAGATACGGGGTTGTAAACAGGGGCGCCTGAAAAACCTACAGAAACATTTGTTAAGCCAGACAAAGGTGCGCCAGGGAGTTTCTCATGTATGATAGAACTTTTTGCTGCACCAGTATCCAACAGAAACGGTTCGACTACACCTGATGTTGCTACTGCGACATAAGGCCCACTCTGATCCACTTGAACTGATACTACTCCCTCTCTTTGTCCATGGCTGTCCTAGTACTCATTTTGCTGAAATCCCTCATCATTTTCACAATAGTCTTCAACATGATATTGCTGAGATCTATTCTGTTGAGCAGACTGTCCATTTCGCTGATCAAAATGATTAGAAGGGCGATCATTTGTTTGTGGAGGCATAGCACCTCGTCCTCGACCCCTAGAATTTTGCATAAAACCACCACGACCTCTCTGAGCTGCTGCAGCGTTATTCTGTGCTAAGACTGGACACTCATTCTTATAATGACCTTCTTTCTTACAATACGCACACTGATTCCACTGGTATTGCTGTCTCGGAGAACCATAATCTGTCCTTTGATATGACCCTTGCTGTGTATTAGTCTGGTTCGTGCGAGGCGGTTATGCTTGCTGTAAAAGAACTTTAGTTTTTAAATCTTTCGTTTTCTTCTCTGACTTTTCCTTCTCCTCTTTATCCCTGTTTTCATAGTACTGGGCAGTCGCAAGAATTTGCGCAGTCGTAGAGACAGCCCACGCACTTTCGGAATCTTTTAATTTATTACTAAGTTCTGGCAACAAATTGTGTACAAATTTATCAACGAATAGTCTCTGTCCTCCTTCTGTGCTCATATCCTGACCACTGTGATCTACAAAAGTCTCTTCGAACCTTGTGAAAAAGTCGGAGGCACTTTCGTCTTTCTTTTGCCTGCATGCGGACAACTTGTCCCAGTTAACGCGCAATGCTGGCATCAGAGTCTTCATTAAGTCAATTATTCTACCTGGTAGGTTAGCAATTAGAGGTTCGGGTTTGGAACCACCTATTTGCTGACCATCCGCTGCAATTATAGCTGCCCAATCACCACCTAGGGCAACAGGATGATTCTCTTTTCGAATTTTAGCCCAAATTGGTTGCGGAACTACATTCCCAAATAACAATGTCCGCTAAATTCATCATGCAAGCCTCAACTGTCTGTGCTAACTCCTTATAATATCCGGCTGGATTCTTACGCGGATCAGGCAAGGCCTGTTTCACTGCTAACACTTCGGCTCGCTTCCACGGAATGTGTATCCACACTCTCTGGAATTGCGCCGGAGCGGCAACGACACCATTGACAGCATCAGCTTGTACAGCTTCGCGCCAAATTGGAGGAACCTCCCTCATTGGATATTGGCGATTCTGCTTAGTACTACTCTTCTCTAACTCCCTTGGTGAACGAAGTGATGGATCATTCCTATAACTTAAAATCAGTTCCATCGCTTCTTTTATATCCTGACCAACTATCATACCAGCAGCAAACTCTTTTTGAACACTAATTAATTCTTCTAAATTCGATTCAGAGTCATCTTCTTCTAATTCCTCACGTAAAAGGGAGCACATTTCGTCGAACACATATCGTTGTGTTGGTTCTTTCCATTGCATAAATGTATCTAATACATCTCTAGTACTATATCTCCTACTCTTCGAAATCCATCTAAGAGCTGTGGAATCTAATATTCCCCGTTCTTCAGTACTGGGAAGCTGACTACGTCTCTGTACAGAGTCAGAAGTAGGAGTCTTAATCAGATTTTTATAGAAGGGAGATAGAATATTCGAGACAGAATCAGTGATTCTCCGACGAACAGAAAGTGGAGTCATAATACTGGCAGAAGCAGAAAACACGGTAGCAGTTGGAACAGATAGAACAGAAACAGTAGGAGTATCAGGCAAAGTAGCTTGTGAACTAGCAGGTGTAAGTGATACAGGTATAGGCAAAGAAGTCGGCAACCCTGGAAGAGGGGGTGCGAAGGAACATTAACATTGACAACAGGAGGTACAGGAGCTTGATTCTGGGGAGCAGGAGCAGGAATACCAGGTTGTCCAGCAACCGGTAATTGAACATTCGGTAAAGGTGGAGCCGTAGCACCCTGTGCATACGGTGGGGGTGACCGTAACAAGTAAGACAACAGAGGATCATTTTCGGGGTCCTCTACTATCTTAGCTGTACTCGATGGCAAGGCAGGATAGCACTTGTCTATCGCTAAATTACGCTCTCTATTGGCCACCTCCATTGCTTTCTCGGATTCGTTGACTTGCAGCTGCTTAGCAGACTGCTCTAAAGTCAACTCTTGCTCTTTCTCCTTCTGTTCTTTCTTCAACTTTTTAATTTCTCTCTGTTTAGATTCTTTTCGCCAATAACGTAGAGAATCAAACATTGCCGGCCGGGCTTTCTTCTTGAACAATTTTGTTTCTAAATTATCAATAACTTGGGGTTCAAAACTACCATGCAGTGGCCAATTAAGGACACCGTCTTTTTCTGTATATCGGACCCATACCTCATTATAAGATATAGGACCCACTCCAAACTTACAATATAGATCATATAGAGGAGTTCCGATCGGAGGAACCAGACATGAGTCTTCCAACCGGGAATCACTGTTGCAACCAAAACACGATAACATACAATTTTTCCGACTTACCATTTTATAACCCGGAACACAGAACAAACAAAAACACGAACAGAAATGTGCACTCGAACCAAGAACTTAGGCCTACCAAAAGCGAACAAATGAATCGATACCCAAAACTAAACCAATAGATTATCGTAACTAGAACAACCAGTGATAATCTTACGAAACCAAACCAAACCAAGAACTAAAAGGATCTTATCCAAACAGGAACAACCCTTACGAAGTAACCAACTAGCAACCACTTAATACTTAACTGAGGCACTGAAGACGTCACCAAGGAGAAACCCGTCACGTCTCGCCGTACTAAGGACTGCACCTCGGGTCCAAGACAGGGCGACGGTCAAGGCAACGGACCACTGCAGCCGTCCTGAACGGGAACCCTCGTGGAAGAGAACGTCGGGCCACTTTTGCGATATGCCGGGATCGATGAAGTGGGGCGCCTCCCTCAGGAATCTTCACACGAAGCTTCTCGAACTCTTCAGGCTTTTGGACCGGTACCGAATGACGTCGCCCAACGTTGGGCGCCAATTGGAGTTCTGGACTTTTTGGTTCCGTCCAGAGGTGTCAGGGATAACACCCGAAGACCCCGGAGTTCTACCTGTCTCGGTGCACAAATAAACAGAAACACGGGCTTCTCGATGGTGGCGTCAAAGACCAAAGGTTTATTACTGCAGGGACACAGAAGTCACAGAAACTACACACGGGCAGTGTCTAGGAGCCTGTTCGATTTGTACAAAGAGGGTTGCTCCTTATATACTAAAAATTGAGCTTGAGGCAAATTCTTTACATGTTAGTACATTCCCAAACCTTTGTGTCCTAAACAATAAATATTTGGCGTTGCACAGGAATCGTCGACAATATCTGATGTCAAAACATTACGAACGAGGGGTTCCCACTTTTCCATCATAATCTCATGTCAACTTTTCATTCAAGACCCGGACCGCCTCATCGTAAATTTCGTTACCTCCCCCTAATAAAGGCCCAGAAGGAAAGGAGCAGAGACAGGTGCAGAAGATAGAAAAGCAGGATAAGGGATGTTTGTGGGTCGTAAATGGGCAAGGCTACCAGCTTCGGCCGCCTAATCATGATCAGGCCAACGAACACGAGAACCAGTATAGCAGGACTAGCCTCGGGCAGAGGAGGCAGCTTCTGTCGAGTCATGCAGCCATGGCGTGTTCTGTTCTAAGGTGCACGTGTCACTAGAGAGGTGAATCTCCGGCTAAAGCCTACGTGTCCTTAATCGAAATGAAGTAATCAGAGGTCATTGCGTGTCCATTGTCTATGTGAGGGCAAGAAACACAAAATGGCTGCCATAATCTAAGATGGATGCCATGGGTAGATCAGAAATGTGTTTGTAACAGGAGTACTCTTGCTCGTAGCATAGCGAAAACTGATACCAAAATTATGTATTTACCACAATGCTGAAAACACGGGTTCAGATCGTCACGGAACCTCACGGCCACTACGGCGCCTCTCCGGGCTGGGTGGTGGGGTATTGTTGCTCCGCACAGACTGTGCGTCCTCCTCACTGGGAGTGAGTACTCCTGGACCAGCTGTACAGAGTGCCCTCAGCTCATCCACAGCGGATGTTGCCTGCACAACTGCTGTGGCAACGTCTTGCATGCCATGTGCAAACTCACGCTGCATGAGTATGCTGCGCCTGGAAGACACGTTGATGGCAGAGGATAATCTATTGATGGCCTGTGTATTAAGGTCCAAGCGGTCCTGCTCCCTGCACCATGCAGCACGTTCTGCACGCAGCTACCCACATAGCTCGTACATGGCGTCCCTCACCTCTCCTTGTATGCCCCTGAGCCCTGCCCTCATTTCACGTTGTAATGACTTTGTTTTTAGCTTGCAGACGCTACACCTGGAGCATATTTATTTCCAAGCCTGCAAAGACAGTATCATCTTCCTGATCAGCCAAGCTCTGCGTTGTGTGCGTCTTCCTATGCCCTGTGGACGTTGCCTGTCCTGAGGCCTGGACTCATGCTGTGGGTATGCTTCTTGGGACTGCAGATTAGCATTAATGTCCTCTGCCTCATCCTCCATTGGTGGCAGTGGCCTCACTACGTGCCGCCTTGGTCACTTGGGAGGATTGACAGGGCTGTCCTCCCCATCTGTATCTGGCTCCTGCCCTGCATCTCCGGAGTCTGGATGGTCCCTCAATGTTCCACTGCCTGTGGGCTGGGTAATTGCTGGTGCTGTGGACAGGACAGCACACATTATTATTTGTTTCATTTGGTATTTGTAAATAAATTTCTAAGACGTTTGGGTCTACATTACTGATTGAGTTTCCCTTTCCTGACCTGCACAGGCAAATTTGGCTTTGCGTGGCTGCGTAACACAACTTAGATTTACATTTCACTACATCTCCCATAATGCATTGCTCTGACTGCCTTTGGGACTGCTTTGGCTTTGAATGTGCTTCCCCTACCCTCTAGGTTGATGCAGAGGGTGGGGGTGGGGGGGTTGTGATGGCATGATTCTTACCTGCTGTGGATGCTGGTTGGTCCGAGCTGTCTAGGTCAGCCTCGCCCGTCACGCTCTCTGGTGCAAGTGTACCCTCCACAAGTTCCTCCAGTGGTGTAGATTCAGGCACAGTTGATGTCCCCCCACCGGTGATCTTTGACTGCTCCATCCTCGCAGCTAACTTTTCCTTGGAGCGCTGACGCAGATCATACCAGCGCTTGCGTAGCACCTCTGCACTCCTGTGAGTAACTCCCGGGGTACTTACTTTTGCCTGTTTTTCTACCCAAATCCTGCTTTTCCTGGCCTCTGGAACTTTTGCAAAATAGCAAGTAGTGGTTGGGCACCATTTCCTGAATGAGGGTCTCAATTTCTGCCTCAGAAAACTTCATTTTCCTCTTTCTGGCATTTTCTCCCTCCTGCTGCTGTGTTCCAGCCATTTCCTTGCTGCCACAATCAGCCATGGTGTGCCTGGAGCAGTCTTCAGTCTCACTCACTCCCTCTCTGTGAGTCTCTCTCTACAAACACTGTTGCAGCATGGGTAGTCTGTAATTCCTGGTGGTGATGTCATCAGACTGCACCAGTGTTCCGATTGGCTGTTTTGCGAAAATCGCAAAATTGTGATTTTTCCCGTTAAGGAATCACAATTTTGCGATTTTTTTCCGGTTTAAGGAATCGCTTTTCACGTTCTCGCAGATAATTAGCGATTTGTACCGAATTGCTAATTATTTGCGATTTTTTTTGATACATCGCAATTTGCGATTCGGAATCAGCGATTCGGTAAAAATCGCTAATTCCGATTCTCAAATCTTGTCCTACATACATATGGCCCTTAGTGCTGTCCAGCACTTCAACAGTCATGCAATGGCCGGGAACGTGAACCACCATGTTGGGACATGCCGAAACAAAGGCTGCTTCTCTAGGTCCACCAAAAGTAAAACTCTTTCAACTCAGCTGTTTGCTTTGCGGAAGAAGAGAAAAGGCTGTAGACTTTTAGAATGAAGGATTCTACATCCATTTAAAATCCATTAATGGCTTGTTTAGCACAGTTATGCACGATATGGGCAGACCAGTTTGCAGGCAGAATGTCTCCATTTGCTTCTTTCAAGAGCTAGGACAGAACACAGAATTATGTCATCCATGGTTGATACATGTGTTGTACCCACAGTATGCAATGTGCTGCATTTTCAACCCATGGCTATTTAATTGTGATCTGCTGAGCAATAGCTGTAGCAGTCCTTGTGGCATCCTCCTAAAAATCCAGCAGATTGTAGGCCACACCAAAGTGAAATTAGAGTGCAACAACAAAAGTGGGTAGAGTTTAATGTTACCTATGTTTGAGACATCACTGCAAATGGAAAAATATCCATCTTTTAAATCTTCGTGTGCTTACCGTAACAATAGAGGTGCAAGCACATTCATAGTGATGCTCGATGCCTTTGTGCGGCCACAGGCTGCTTTCATCACAATGGATGAGTCGGGATACATTAATTTGCTTAGCTTGATGCCACAATCCAGGGAGCGGTAGGAAATGTGATGCTTCACAGCATGGTGCACCTGAGTCACCTCTGCAGCATGACCTAAAATGAAAAAAAAAATACACAAGGGTATAAGCACGCAAAGAAAAACACGATAAAGGCAATCTGACTTGGTAAACACTGCTGCACATTTAAAGAAAGTAGCAGAAAATTTTTAGATGGCTTGCCTATTCAGTTTGGGAGTCTTAGAGTGTGACAAAGCAAGAAGAGTGTTCAAGAATTACATAAAACCTACGTTGCTTTATGATGAAGCAATCAATGACTTTGGATACTTCTGGCTGGAAGCTTGGTTGCAGGTGTAGAGATAGGTCTCAGTCAATTATTATCTTTAAGCACTTTATTGGCAACTCTGCAGTCAAGGAAAAAACAACATCCACTGCTTCAAATCCCCGACTCCTCAACCGTCTCCAGCCTCCCCGTACATTCCACCCTCAACACTCCAGATCCCTAATGACGCCTCCAGTATTCCAACACAGAATACTCCGACATCACACATCTTCCCCCTTAAGGAAAATTAAAAAAAAAAAAAAAAAAAAAGAAAACAAAACAACAACAAAGAAAAAAAAACGTATTTCCATTGGCATAACATAGTAAAAACATATCATTCCCATTTAGCATAGCACATTAAACATTTGCATTTCTCATAAAATATATAATAACATTAAATATATAATAACATTCCCATTTTATATAATCAACATTCCCATTTTGCTTAACCCATTAAAACATTCCTATTTTTCATAAAACTCAACCACATTCCCCGCCCAAACTATTTCAGAATAAAACCTCCAATTACCTCAAACCTCCAAATACAACATCCTGCTGACCAGACAAAACTCTACTTCCAACACCGCTACCAGCATCCTCCCCTTTTTCTACTTCCAACACACAGACACAAACTATCCTCCCCTTCTTCTACTTCCAACACACAAACGCTGAACCAATTACGACCTCCTTCCCATTCCCCTCTTTTTGAATCAAAACTTCACTTTCCCCGCTGGCATCCACCATCAAAACACTTCTTAAATCCAGATCAACCTCCATGAATGATGTACACTTGTCACTTCCCTCAAATCTGCTTCTCTGTACCAATAGTTGTCTTACACCATATGACTCCTCCGAAAAGTTCCTGACAACCAAGGAATAATACTCACTCAAATCCAAGAAGGATGTCCTTGCCACAGCAACTCGAGACATACACATCAAAGACTCTATCCTTCCAACCATACCACACACATCTGATCCCCTTAACTCCACCTCCAACTCACTCTTTATTGCAAACAGAACGTCTCTCACTTTAAAACTCACTGCCAAAGCATTTTCCTCCAACTCAACTTTGTGTCTAAATTCTTCCAGTGCACCAAACTTTCCTGGAAAGAAAACATCACTAAACTCACACGTAACCTCTTTCCTCATCTCATCACTTACATCAACATCCAAAATCCAAACTTGTACTCTTGTGTTAGGATTTAATATCATGTCAAAACTTGCAAGATCCTTCCAACCTAAAACACAAGGGCCTTGCTCTTTAACATACATCCTCCCTTTCACCACTCTACCCTTAAACTCAAATCTCACATCTCTATACCCCACAACCTCACCAGTATGACTCCTTTGTTTAATGTCACTCCTCATTAACTTCCCACCAATTTTCCTCTCAAATTTCCTTTTCCACATATCCATATTCACCATAGTGTGAGGTGACCCCGAATCTGCCACCAACATCACATCATCATCTTCTGTCTCATCTTTCAACTTGAACCCAAGCTTGAACTCCTTAAGTACACCAACTTTATCTGAAACCACTTCACTGTACTCTCCTTTGGTTTTTTTTCCAAACTCATCATCTTCTTCCAGTACCATAACCTGCTCTTTAGCATTGGGATTGAGAATTATTTTCAAACTGGCTTGATCTTTCCATCCTAAGACACTTGGCCCATACTTTGCCACATACATCCTTCCTTCTGCCACTCTCCCCTTAAACACAAAAAGGACATCTCTACACCCAAGAATAGGAATTTTCTTCCCAGTGAATCCTCTCGGATTGATGTCACTTTCCATTAAATCCAAGCCAATTTCTTTCTCAAACTTCTCCTTCCACATATCTAAATTGACAATCGTATAAGGTGATCCTGAATCAGCCACCAATGTCACGGTCACTCCTGCCACCATAATTTCACACTTTGGTTTGCTTGTTCCATTACTCTTCACTTCCAAGATAAAATCCTTTACAATGAAAACGTCATCATCCGAATCGTCTTCTTCATCCTTCTTCTTCCCCTCGTCTTCTGCCTCTGTTACATATTTAATTCTTGTAGACTTCTCCCTTCTATAACAAACTCTAGCAAAGTGACCAACCAATCCACAAACTGTACACTTCTGATCTCTTGCTCTGCATGCTAGACTGTTCGCCAAATGTGCATAACTTCCACATCTATAGCATGCTAAATTGGATCCACCTTCTCTCTTGTATTCATCCTTCGCGCCTTGAATGTACTTCTTCTCCGACTCCCTCTCATTGAATTCGTCTCTCCTATTTGCACCAACACTGCTCGTCCTTGTAGTTTTCCTTACAACACACACCTCCTCCTTTTTCTTTCCCTTCTCATCATCTAAGGCCGCTTTCGCACATCTGACCGATACTTCAGCTTTCCTTACCACGGCTAACACTTTGTTGAGTGTTCCATCTCCCATTGTCCATAACCTTTCTTGAACTCTCTTATTATTTGTTAGCATAATAATCTGATCTCTTATTAACTCCTCCTCAATCTGTCCAAATCGGCATTTCTCCGCCATTATTTTCAGAACTCCTAAATAGTCATCAATTTTCTCATCTTGTTCTTGCTTTCTTCTGAAAAACTTGTATCTATCAATTGCCACACATACTGTTGGCGCATAGTACCTCTCTAAGTCATCCAAAGCATTTTCATATACATCTGCTTCTTCATCACTTTTCTCTTTTTTCTGCATCCTCTCATATTGTCTAATACCTTCCGGTCCCAAAGAATGCAATAGTATTCCCTTCTTAATTTCCGGTGTCATTTCCTCATTTTTTATGGTGAACATGTAATTTTTAAAGTATACCTTCCACTCTTGCCATCTTATTTTTGGTTCACCAGGCTCCGTTAAAAATGGTATAGGCGGTGTCAAAGTGAATGTCTGCGCTGCACACATTTTTTTTTTAATGCAGAACTGTTTCCACTTTACTTTACTCCACTTCTTTCTTTATACAGTCACAAGAGTGCACAAATGGGCACTTATTCAACTTTATTGTAGCTTGTCTGAACCTTTAATTAACTTTTGCTGCTTCCCGTTGTTTCCTTTCTTTTTTAAGGCGACAACATTAACTTATTTTCCGCTTATCGTTGTTTTCTCCCTTTAAAACCGGGAACTCGGTTTCCAAAATGGCCGCCGACGTGATTACGTCATACGCTGGCCAATCAGTGCCTCTCCTCGCTTGCGCGTGACAACGCTGTCTTCCAGGTCGCCCTTCACGCGCCTCCCCTCGCGCGTCACACTCGCTCAGACGCTGCTGCCGGGAACCGTCGTGTCTGTGTTCCAGTGGCTGCGCACTCCTCTTCTCACACCACGCGCCACTCAGTGCTTCTCACGCCGCACGCGCCTTCCAGCCGGCACACGCTGCTTAACGGTACTTTCTTCTTCCTTTCACGAATTCAAAATCGTCAAAACTTGTTAATTTCTTCACACCGCCATACCGCTCACCTCAAAATGTTCATAAATAGATGTTTTTTCTCATTTTCCTGCTACTGTTCTTCAATCCTTTTCTTCCTCCTCAGTGGGTCCACACAGAGTTGCCCCAATCCCACCCTCGTCGCCAAAATTGTAGAGATAGGTCTCAGTCAATTATTATCTTTAATCACTTTATTGGCAACTCTGCAGTCAGGGAAAAAACAACATCCACTTCTTCAAATCCCCGACTCCTCAACCGTCTCCAGCCTCCCCGTACATTCCACCCTCAACACTCCAGATCCCTAATGACGCCCCCAGTATTCCAACACAGAATACTCCGACATCACAGCAGGTAAGATGAAATTGTGGCCAACACTCGGCGGTGGGTGACTGGCCTGGCATGGCGGTGGGTGACTGGCCTGGTGCGGCGGTGGGTGACTGGCCTGGCACGGCGGTGGGTGACTGGCCTGGCATGGCGGTGGGTGACTGGCATGGCGGTGGGTGACTGGCCTCGCACGGCGGTGGGTGACTGGCCTGGCACGGCGGTGGGCGACTGGCCTGGCACGGCGGTGGGCGACTGGCCTGGCACGGCGGTGGGCGACTGGCCTGGCACGGCGGTGGGCGACTGGCCTGGCACGGCGGTGGGCGACTGGCCTGGCACGGCGGTGGGCGACTGGCCTGGCACGGCGGTGGGCGACTGGCCTGGCACGGCGGTGGGCGACTGGCCTGGCACGGCGGTGGGCGACTGGCCTGGCACGGCGGTGGGCGACTGGCCTGGCACGGCGGTGGGCGACTGGCCTGGCACGGAGGTGGGCGACTGGGCTGGCACGGCGGTGGGCGACCTGGGCTGGCACGGCGGTGGGTGACCGGGCCTGGCACGGCGGTGGGTGACCGGGCTGGGCCGGCGGTGGGTGACTCGCCTGGCACGGCAGTTGTGGACCGGCCTACAGTGTATGATGCAATGTGACTGTAAGGGGGGTCATGAACTGCCATTTCGAATTTCATAATCACAAGGATGTGTTGGCCTGCACCTCCCCCGCGGAATGCGTGCACTGCCATGGTGGCGCCACTGATTGAACATTGTTGCAAAAGATGCATCTGTTGCGGAAGCGCGCACATGCGGTTGCCGATGTGTGACCTTGACGGTCCGTGCACATGCAGCCAATGGGAAGAGATAACGCGGGGCACGTATGCGCAATCGAAAATAGCGGAAGCAGTGCACCGCCATGGCGACGCCACTGATTGTATATTTTCAAATGCTGCACCGTCATGGTAGTCCGCACATGCGTTATGAGGGTTGTGACCGTGATGGCGAAACAGCATATGTCATGCACTATATCATGTGTGTTAATACTATGCCCATTGATGTGCACCCAATTTGCTACACATGTGCATGTCGACGTGTCAACCTCTTGTTGTTCCGTACACACGTTTCAACTCCTACACATCTACACAGTACATCAAGGGTGTCTGGTCACATTCAGAATCTGTTGTCAGTGTGTGGTTTGTGTGTGCAAGTAACAATGGTGGGGGTACACATGCATTCTGTGTATGCGTATGTGTGTTGCCTCTTGTGTGACCATGCATGTAATGTGAGGATGCTCACCATTGTAGGTGTGGTCATTGGTGCATGAAGACATGGAGTGTGTGTAGCATTATCGTATTGTGTGTGCACGTGCATGTGTGTCTGTGATGACGCTTGATATTTAGATTCATACTGTATTCAATGAAAAAAATAAAATGTACCATTTGCTTACTTTACTCTCATTCACTGGACTAACCCCTCATCCATCCTGGCCATAGTGGAATGGAAGAACTTCAATAGAGCCCAATAAGTCTTAAAGGCTCTGTCTAACCAGGCTTAGTGTTAAGTTGAATACCATAATGCATGTGTGTTTTTTCGTTTGAGTTAACTATCTAAAAAGGTGCACTTATATTTGACAAGACCTACCCTAATAATCCCTAGTAGATTATATGTAGGGGGATCAAACCTACCTATAAGTCCCTAGTATACAATAAGGCCCAGCTGTTTAGAGGCCATCACTCGTTTTGCACATGCTTGTGTGCACTACTGAGTGCCTGAGGTCATTTTAATAGCAGCCCATTTCTTACATCCTCAGTTGTTTGGACATGTTCTTTGCCAGTACCACCAGAACAAGATCCTCAACTAGTCCACTTTTTTATTATGTTTTGACTTGAAAGTTTAGGTGTTTTGTGAACACTAATCCACATGGTAAAGGTATAGCAAATATTTTGTCACTAGACAGAAATTTGTCAAAAGACACAGCCTGATATTTGTCCTCTGAACACATAGCACTTGTGACAAGCAGAGAACAAAATGAAGGATGTGTGTACTGGGTTCCTTATGACAATGACAACTCTATTACCATGTTATGGGGAAGGGGGGATATGTTTTTAAGCTGTGAGCTGAAGCCTCATTCCTTAATATCCCCCAGAGAAGTTTACACACAGCCTACAGGCTCAGGCCTATGCTAGCAGAGCTAGTTATCCAATCTATTATTTGGATCGTAAACGGTATTTCACCAAAGGTAGCCTTTGTATTAACTAGATCAGACAGCCTGATAAATATGACAGTAAAGCACACTCTCCCATCAGGCATGTACAAACAACATGGCAAAGGCAAGAATGCTGCTGTCAGTTTGTGGGTATGTTGAAGTGGGCAGTGAGTGAGCTACTTTAATTTGTAAAGAACAAACTGATACCTCAATGCTAGGTAGATTTGAAATGATTCCAAAATACTACTGGCACACCCCAAAAAAACTTTCACGCTCCGTTAACCTCCCATCTCCTGTTCACTTCACCATCTTTTGTCACCCAGATTTAGTACATGGCATGAAATAAATTGAGCGAATGGAAAAACAGAGTGCAGCCCCATATTTACATCATGTCCACAATAAAAAATATTGTGAGATGCTAAGCACTGAAGTTGGAAGGGAATCACTGCAGTTAAGGTGAGGTCGACAAGCAGCCGGAAGCAAAAACATCCTTAGATATAAGTAAGTAAAGATCATGGTAACATGGTCAGTGACGGCTACCGCCCCCCTCCCTGTGTACCCACATCACCCAGAACACATTGACACGGAACATGATTTTCTTTGGAAGGCGGGGGTTCGCAGGACCCCCCGGCCTTATTTATTAAGATACAAAATAATAAAATTATTAATTAATTAATTATACAATTTTATGCAAACATATTCAGGAACGTTAGATACAATCATATCAACAAGTATGATAGGCTAACCTTAACAAGATTCTAATACAGCTTGTTTCCTAACCGTATCTAACATCCTCCTCTGAACATTTTTGCATACTAACATTTCTGGCCATATGGCGAGGTCGCTAACTGGTGTCAGGTTCTACAAGCTGCGCCCTTACCGCAGGTGCGCAGCCGAGCCCGTTAATTACTCGGTCCATCCGTGCAGACGAGCCCGTTAATTACTCGGTCTACCCCGTGAACTCCATTTAACCACTGAAGGAGGGCCCTTACTCGCGTCATACGCTGACGTCATGAGTACGCGCGGGGTGGCTACCAGCCTGAGGACAGCGTGACTCCCCTACCCGCGCCCCTTTGCAGCACCAGTTATACCTGCCCCTGAAGTTCTAGGAGGGGCCAGTGACCCCTCCATCTGGGCGGACACCTCCAACGGATGATGCCGCCCCCTCAGACCTTAAAATAGCTGCTCACCAGTCATGACCTTACTGCCACAGGCCAGCATTGTTACCCGACGATCTGGCCTCCCCCCTTCCTACTCCTAAGAAAGGTCATACTCACCTCACAAATCCCTCTGGCCATGCCAATATGTTATTCGACCACACGACGTTCCCCGCCTCAGTCAAGTGCACCCCGTCCCGCAGGTAGAAATGTTCCCCCCAAATACACCCATGAGGTATCGTCTGCAACCGGGGGGCTCAAAATAATTTGTCCAACTGTGTGTTAATCCTCTTTACCGAGTGATTCAATGCCTTGACCGAGTCCCTCCCTCGCCACTGCCACCGAGGAATAAGTTGCGACCAAACTACTGTACAACCCGGGCATGTCCTGGCCACCCACCTCGCAGTGGAGATGATTTCCTCTATAAGGATGCGCCTCCCCAGTTTGGCCAAATCGTTCTCCCCCAGGTGAAGTATCACCACTGACAGAGGGGCGGGTTGCTGAGATAAGAGTTCCTGAAAGTAATCTCTGAACTGGCTGATGCATAAGCCCCCCCTCCCATAGAAGGAAACAGAAGCCCCTTTTTCTCCGCCCTTCTCCTCCTTTCACTTGAAAGAAAAACATGCTTCGCATGCCGCACATAAGAGAGGCCCACAATCCAAGTCACCAATGTCCGTTGATCTTCTTGTCGCTTGTGTTGAGCTGCTGTCGTTCCTTGACGCCCCTCGGCGAGTTCCTCCCCCGCGTGACAGGTTTGAGAAACTGCAAAAGCCTAAAATACCAGGCGGGAGTCACCTTGCCATGTTATAACATGTCAATCCATACATATCGTTTGTAACATTCAGACGACCATATTCCAATTCTCTTATCCTTTTCTTCTGGGAGTCCCCTTACAACTGCTTCAGTTGCTGCCCCAATTCTGAAAGAGTGGGTACCAAATTCTGTAGGATCCAAGCCTGCTGTTGTGACCGCCAACCCCAAGACTCTTCTAAACCGATACCTGGTCAGTGGTGTACCGTCGGCATGACACAATAGTGCCCCCCCCCCGCCGAACCCTCCCGCTGCCTTTCAAAGACCTCTACATGCGAGACCGGGCAGCAAGGATTGGTCCGAGCCCGATGGAGCACTATGGTATCCCCCCGTCCCTCCTGGTCAGTTTTTGATCTATGAACTGTCACCCACATTGTATCCTCTCTGATCACAACGCAGGCCACCTAGAGGCCGCCCTGTTTGTCACCTTTTGACATCGCTACCAACTCGCCTATCCTTAGAGCTCCATAGAACGCTAGTGCGAACGCAGCTTTGTACAGCAACACCTCCCATGTTGAGCTACAGATGCCGTGAAGCGCTGATAATAGGGCTGTTAGCCTTACTAGACCTATCGGCTTTCTCGTATCCGCCGAGTGTCCCTGTATGCGGCACCAACCCCTCAAAGCCTTGCGCACCACAAAAGTGTTCGTAGGATCCCTCAAGCCCTTGGCCTGTGCGAAGTAGACAGCCGCCCTGTGCCTATTTGCAGCTGCCACTGAGCGCCCCTCTTTGTGCATCAATTCCAGATAAGCTAGAAAACTGTCCTCTTGCGCCCAGCTAACTTCCCACCCGTGCCCCAAGAAAGTGCAGTAAGACAAGAACGCCCCTTCGTATGCTGTCTTGGTCCTGGGGGCTAAGCTAGATGTCACGTGGTGCGGTAGTCTGGGGCACCAATCTGCCAGAGAGCAGCCGGGAAATGTGCTTGCGAGGGGTCTGCAGCAGGAAGCTGCAGCAGGAAGCTGCAGCAGGAAGCTGTTCCCAGAATACCTGTATTTAAAAGCGAGAAAGGGAGTCAGCCGCATTATTGAGGACGCCTGGCACATGTTTGGCTCTGAAAACTACATTCCATTTCAAGCATTGCAGCACAATCTCCTTTACCAAGCGCAGTATGAATGGACACCGTGCCACTTGCTGGTTAATGCATTCCACCACGCTCATGTTATCCGACCAGAACACCACCGACTGATTGCATAGGTGTTCTGGCCAGACCATCAATGCTACCCATATCGGGAAAAGTACCAGAAAGCCGATGTTGGTGGTCAAACCCCACAACCTCCACTCCTCAGGCCACCGTTTAGCGACCCATTTGGTCCTCAGGATGGCGCCAAAGCCCACACTACCAGCAGCGTCAGTCCATAAACCCAACTCTGCTGATGCAATGGGGGGGCCGGGCCACACTATCCTGCCATTAAAGCCCTCCAGGAATGCCATCCATATCCGCATATCCTGGCAAACCTCAGATGACAACCTAGTGCGGTGATGTTTCTCACGCAACCCTTTCATGGCTTGGGCAATAGAGCTTGAGAAGGGGCGAGTCATTGGTATGACCCGCAATGCAAAGTTCAGTTGCCCCACCGTCTCCTGCAGTTGTTGTAAGGTAACCTTGTCTTTGAGGAGGCACTGGTGCAGCGCTGCCCTAAACATCGACCCTTTGTCCATGGGCAACCTGAAGCACCCCTTGACTGAATCTATTTCAATTCCAAACAAGTGGACGGGCCAACCATCTTTCCTGGCGCCAGCGGGACCCCGAAAGCCCGCATGAGCACGCAAAATTCCAGCAATGCCCAAGCACACTCCTGAGTACCAGCCGCACCTAGGAAAAGGAAATTGTCTAAATAATGCATGAGCTGTTTGTGGCCCGTCTACTGCCTCATGACCCATTCCAGAAAAGAGCTAAAAGTCTCAAAGTATGCACATGAAATTGAACAACCCATGGGCATGCACTTATCCATGTAGAAATCGCCGTCAAAGGCGAAACCCAGGAGGTGGTGGTCCGAAGAATGGACAGGTAAGAGACGGAAAGCAGATTCAATGTCCGATTTTGCCATTAATGCGCCCGGCCCTAATCCCCGCAATAATACCACGGCCTAGTCAAATGAAGCGTACTTCACACTACAAATACCCTCATCTATAGCATCATTCAACGATGCCCCTCTTGGTGCCGATAAGTTGTGAATCAGTCTAAACTCGCCCTTCTCCTTCTTGGGTACTACAACCAGTGGTAAACACACACAAAGTCAGGTACAGGCACCTCCTGGAATGGCCCATCTATCCTGCCCAAGGACAGCTCCTTTCCAATCTTAGCAGCCACTACTACAGGGTTATGCTGTACCGATAACTGATTCCTTCAATGTGCGCTGCCTGTGTATCCCCCTGCCGGGACCCGGAAACCTTGGTAGAAACCTTCCTGCAGTAGGGCAGCCGCTGTGTGGTCTGGATATCTGTTCAACCATGGAATCATTGCCAAGACGTCTATGGGAGTGGGACCAACCATGCATTCTACCCTATTCTGGTTTCTTCCCCCCTCTCTGACCTTGGTGACCATTTCTGAACCTGCACGATGTCTCGGGATGGGAGGTGTGACTGCAAATTGCGCAGGCATGTCTAAATTTACATATGCCAGCTGGGCTTGCACAGGAGCATTTGTTAAAGTCCCAACACACACCCCTTCTTTCCCCTCCACCCCCCCCTATTCTTCCCCGGGAAGTCGTTCCCCTGCGCTGACCGAAAGGGCTGCTGAGGTTTTGCGGAGAACACCTTAACTGCACTGGTGGACTGGGCCGTGTTCCCTGAGAACTACTTATGCCAAGACAGAGTCAACCTTGTCCCATTTCAATGATGAGTCAAATTCCTTAGATTTCCTAAAATTCACATCATACTCCTTCCACGCCTCCCCAGGGTACTGCTCGCTCCACCCTACAATCCTGCTCTGGTAGCAAGCCATTGCTGCCTGTACATTAGGGGGGGCGTTCGACCGTGTTATCCGTAGGGATCGAGAAGGCCCTAATCCAATTCAGCAATGTTTCCTCCACCCTGAATTTAGCACACTCTACTCTCCATTTGCTAGGGTGCATCCATTCTTTAAGTAGTTTGGCATTCTCCATTTCCCTATTGTCCAACAACAGAGAAAAAATATAAATATACTTTCCCGCCAAAATCATTTCTTTCACAGCTCGGGAAACATGTTGTGCTAGATCCTCACTCCTGGACGGGATTGAACCGTCCCCCAGGAGAGGCAGAGACACCTCCTTACCATTTCCGGACACTTGAGCCGTTCCACCTTCGATTCCGTTCGGTTGGGCGGTATTCGTACCTGCAATTGAAGAAGAAGAGGGGCCCGCAGCACCCCCAGCAGCCGTTGCTGCCCTAATTTTTTTGACCATCTTAGCCGCATCCGCGGCATGATCTGACGTCGAAGGCAACATACCCCCCTTTTGCAACCAAGGCAATATAGCAGTTATCTGAGCTGTTAGTTCGGGTGGAACTGGAGCTTCAGCATCTGGTACTACTGCCGGCACCACTGGCCCACCTGGGGGCAAGCCCAGCGGCGCTGATGGGCTAGGTAAAGGGGCAGCCGGTGGCGGGCCCAATAGGTGCTGGCACGGGGGCCGTCGGAAGCGGCCCAACGGGGACAGACGGGGCCGGCCCTACAGGAGGGCCCCCCGATGGCAAGGCAGGAGCCGGGACTACCGGCTCAGGGGTAGTGGGAACAGCCGGAGTTGCAGGAGCGGGGGCGCTACACCTAGGTCTCTTGGCCTTGCTCCTTTTAGGTAAGGTATCGAAATCCCCCCTTGGCAAAGGTGCTGTAATCTGGCGTTTGGGCCTACCCTGTGGGCCCGCAATACCATCAATCCTCTCAATCATGCGAGCCTCTAGGCCGTCAACCTTACCCAACCTTTTATCAATGGCATTCATTCTACGCATCATGGCTTGCATCATCATCTCCATTTTTGTTACCTTAGCCCCCTTAGCTCCTGGCATTCTGCTGCCCGCTGTATGACGCTCCTACTGCTCTGATTCGAGACCCTTGCACACTTAAGAACAGAGCTAATAATTCAACCAGCAAAATGAAAACACCAGTTTGACTGCCTAACAAAATGTTTTGGTTTTCACCTATCTTCTCCATCCATTAGCTTACCTACCTATTGCCGTGCCTTTGTGATCCCACCAGCCAGCTCTGGCCTTGTAGCCAACAGATTTTGCTTTTGGCATTTGTGGTTTGATCTTGCCAATACAAGCGCAGGTTTACACATGTAAACATGCAAAATGATGCAGTCCTTGATCCCAGGACTAAATGAAAGAAGACACTTACATTTTTCCTATTTCGCCCCTGCTGCCTCTCTGCCCCAGAACTTTATATCATCTAATGATCCATTAAGGTACCCTTGTCACCCCATAAATCGGCTGTGTCACCCCTCATGGATATCACATATTGCCCCACAGTGATTATTGCACTGTCTTTCCCTGAAGCTCATCATCCTCTGACTCCTGGTATACAAATGCCTGTGTTCTTATGGCCCTCATCCTGGACCTGGTTGATGAATATCACCCATGACCCTTGCTGCACATGGTGGTTTAAGAGTAGTATGTGTGCCAGATCTCCTGTGTTAACACATACCGTGGTAATAGAGGCATACACTATACAAATAGGGCAAACACATTGGTATGTAAATCTTCCCACACCTTTGCATCAATCTACCCACCAAACCACTGCTGATCCTTACCCACCCATCCATCCATCCATCCATCCATCCATCAATCCATCTATTCATCCATCCATGTACATAGACATGAACATCTTCAACCCGTTCATGCATCCATCATTCGCCGTCTGCCTGTTCCCACATGTGTTATCTGAATTCATGAGTGTTTCAATGTGCTTGTAGGTGTTTTAGGTGTGTATGAATGTTATTTCTTTTTCCATCCAAAAACAGCATACAACAGGCACCACTACATCACACAGATGTAAAACCAACCAAACCTGTTGACTTTTTCCATTGACTATCACTTATCCAAGCTTTGCAATATCCATGGATCCAACCTTGAACTCATTCTTGCATTCATACTCATGCAAAATACCACATAGACTCAACAGTCAATGAAGAAACATGTTTGAGAACAAGCCAGACCAAGTGGCTTATTTTATAAAAATGAGTCCCATTGGGTTTGGCAATTCTTATTCTATATGTCATGCCTCTATTGGCAAAATGGTGAAACCATAACTGTGATATAACTCCCAGCATGTGAAAAGTTCTGTTATACTTTGAGTGTCCCTTCTAGCCAAAGGGCCCATTGATCTGAGCACTACACTCGAAACACTAAAGGGGAAAAATGGGGAAAATCATCCCGGGCCCTGTATGACTCAGACTGTCCAGTCATATTTAAAAAAAACTGCATTAAAGATGCTGATCCGGTTATGTTCCTTCTAAGCAAAATAAATACTTTTTATTCAGTTTATTTTTTTGTAGTGCTGCTGTTTTGATTCAACCATGGGTTGCACTTTGCATCTACCTGGACATCTAATTTGTAACACCTGGGGCAAATTGACACCAATTACATCTCTATCTCCCCAACAAGGGTGTGACAAAGTAGTTGTAATCCCATCTGCAGTTGTTTGCAGTCTTGAGTGTGAGAAATAGGCCATTTGACTCTTTCACCAATCCTGCCACATGGTCCTGTTTGTCCTCATCAGTTGCACAGTTGGATTTACTTGTATGCTAATGCCACAGAGCTGAATCTAAAAGTTCAAGAGAATTGGGTGATTGTGCGAGAAATGTGGCACCCGGCACCCAGCCATCTTGGTAATCTGCATGCACACTTTGCAGACTTGGACTTAAAGCTGAACACCCTTTCTGCAGCCTAGATATTGTTTTACCAGTTAAGACCATTACGAGGCATCACCGTTTCATTTCTGGGTTACTGTGATCTGCAAAAAATAGACTTTCATCAGTTATCATCATGGATGCGGTATTTCAATTTAGAATCAATAACAAGGAACAAATATACCATGATTAGGTATAACCCACACTCCGATAAGTACATCTTGGATAAATGACCATTAACAAATGAGAGGCTAGGAATAACCATCACTAGGTACATGCATTTGGAAAATTAATCCGTAATCGTAAGCAATTCATTTCATATTTAAAAAAACATTCATTTATACTGTGCAAACAAGTGAATCTCCAAAGCTTAAATTAATTGACCTTTTTTGCTTTCAAATTGGCATATTTCTTCAAAGCAACACAAAAATGGCACTGGCAAGCTCTTCAAGGAGATCATTAAAAGCTGTAATAGCCCACCATTTTGTAAACACATGAATAGAAAGGCATTATCATTTACAATTCCAATAGCTCAAACTCGCAAATGTGAGACCAATTGCATTGCAAATGTTTGTTAAATATTAGGACAGTACCTACTGCACACCATGATTGAGGGAGACCTGCCTTACAAATTGCACAGCTAGGGGGGCCACAGATGTTTTGCAGATTTGTACAAATCCATGGGAACCCCGTCCAGACCTAGGGGCCTTCCTTAGTGGACTTTTGTTTATTGCTTCCCTCACCTCATCTAGGTTGAATTCCAAAGCTAGGGGACATGCTACCTCTTCTCCGTCGGTCATTGTGGCACCAGTGGACCCATAAACTACTTTAAAGTGGTTGAGCTAGGCTCCTTGACTGATGGAGGTAAGTACAGAGTTCGAAATTGCACCCTCCAGTTTGATATTTGTGGCAGAGGCCAAGAAGACTAGTGTCTTTTGTCCTACAAGCTATGACCAGCTTGCCCCAGTGTTTGCTGAGAGTACTGGAGTTCTTTCAAACTTGTCCTTTGCGTGGCGGTGTAGTCCATTTAAATGGTGCACTTAGTAAGTGTCCCTAGGTGTTTCCTTTAAGACCTCATGAAGTTGCAAAATTGGTCAAATTACTTACTCATCTTGTTCTGGTCTGCTGGGTTTCATCAGGAGGATACTTACCACTAAACACAGCTCAACAAATTGGGTGGAAATGAACTGGTGACTCAATCATGTTAAGACAGTCAAATACTACTGGTAGGTGGTTAGTGCAAATTGTTTCTAAAAGGATGCTCATGCCCACATTTCTCCATGCCAACCACAATCCGTGGGTCTTGACTTCAAGGGACTGAGAATCCATGATCTTAGGGCCTCCCTCCTCCTAGGAATACATTGTTCAAGACTTAACTGAATAGGGTCACTGTGTGCCCTTTCCTTAATGGCAGTCCTTGATGGCCTGATGCAAAAGTCATGGCTTTCAAAAAAGTAACCTACAACTGAGGGTCACTCCCCTTCCCTCCCCTCAAAAGTAGCTTTAGCTGGGTAGAGTGCATCACAAGGTTGAGTAACATTAAACGAATCGAACATTATAATGATTTGGAAGAGAACCTGGGCCCTCTTTTCCCTGGGGTGCCTATCTCTCCCTATCCTAAGGCAGTCAAACATGGTCTGCTCTTTTTCTACCTGGGTTGCCCTAGTTCAACATTAAAATCCCCACCTAGAATAATTTGAAATACTTTGTGCAAAAAAGCTAAGCGTACATAGGCCAAGAATAAAATCAGACCCCACATTCAGATTAGCAGTATGGTCTGTGACAAAATACCCATTATAAAAATTAATTAAAACAATACTCAAACCATTGTACCGCATAGATACAAATACATGAAATACACTATATGAGAGGATTTAGGTGACACTACAATGCTGGATAACTTTAAAAGAGATCATTTGGCCCATCCAGGCCCTGCCCTTAAAATAAGGAACAACATGGACCATGTGATAGTAATATACATCCATACTGATATCCTCAGTGGGCCAAATGTCCTGGAAAGAATATCTTAGTTGCAAATGTCAATCTTTTCTGCTGGCAATGAAAGAATATTCACATCATGGGCTTGGTCCACAGGGTAGTTTGGTTTATCTCATTATGTGACCTAGGTATCTATTTGCACTAAAGATTAATCTCGATCTAGCAGGGCTCCAGGGTGTAAGATATACTAGGAGGGGCAACTGATTAGCCGAGACAATATCTAATCTCCTGAGTGAGGGTATGATTTCCTTTTTATAAATATTTTTATTAGAACATGAAAAATTGGAAAAGTAAATAGATTACATGTCAGTTTACATATCAAATAGCAAGACCAATAAGTTAATCAAGCATAGTCAAGTTATAAAAAACATTCCATATTGCAATTTCCAATGGCAACCTACAAGGAATCAGGCTCTCAACGCCTATAACTAGAATATCCTAACTACATTTTTTTAATTAATAAGTTACGTTAAATAGGATTAATAAATAAAGGGCCAAATGCCAGTCAATTTGTTTCATGTCTGACAAATATAGTAATACGATAACTTCTACAAAGTGCCACGTGCATATATAACTTATTTTTAACTAGTTCATGATTCTCCGTTTTCATCTATGAACCCATAAGGAAAAAAGGTTGCCAAGTACCCCTAAATCTTACTACAGCTTGTATACGTTTGGCATACGCCTCTTCAAATCTACAGTCCTAGTCATTTTATTACACCAATGTTCATTGCGAAGTTGTAGACTGGTTCTCCAGTTTTGCAGAACAAGTGATCTGGCAACTGCAATAGCAATTAAAATAAAATAATTTTTGTAAAACAGTTCACTTCTCCTGAAGAACCAAATAGCACCAGCATGGCTGACAGACTAATTTCCATGGATAGAATCAAAGAAATATCTGCAAAAACCCTCTTCCAGAAATAAAGAAATATTGTAATTCATTACATTCGAAAAATATATGTACCCAGCCCCCTTCCCCCCTCTCTGTTACAGCGAAAGCATTTATTCGGGCAGGTTAGAAACATTTTAGATAATTTCAGGGGTGTAAAATATAGTAACCATCTGGATAAAAGATACATTCTTTTAAAATTGGCGCGTCTGATAGCTTTATTCACTAGATCACTAAGATCACTAAGCTGATAACACTCTCTGGTATTGAACTTGCATCCTGTCTCTGAATGAATTTTTTGGAGCTCTTTTGACAAGATCTCTTCCGAATTGGGTTTTTGATGAAGAAGCAGATACCAACAGCCAACCCCTACCATTGTATGTACTATACGCTTGACAATTGGCCTTACTGTCTCATCTAGCCTTGCATAGTTAAATGTAATTTATTTATTTATTTATTTTCAGTTTATAGAGCACGGCAGCTACCCAAAAAGGGTTTCCCGGCGCTGACGGAGACAAGAGACACAAACACTGGGTCATAGATTATTGGTTAAACAGACAGATTTTAATTGCTTTCTGAAAACGGCCATAGCAGCTTTCAGCGCGGATGTCCATGGGGAGGGAGTTCCAAAGCCTGGGACCCATAGAGGCGAAGGGCCTCCCGCCAATCCTTGAGAGTCTGACCTTAGGCACACAGAAAAGTTCTTGGGTGGATGACCTCAGTGTGCGTGTTGGGGAGTATGTCTTGACCAGTGATTTCAGATATCTTGTGGCCGTGCCTGCTTTAATTTTGTACATATAGCTTAGGGCTTTAAACTTCAAATGGCTCTCCACTCTGAGCCAGTGAAGGTCCCTAAGACGCCCTGTGATAGGTTCGTATCTTTGCAGCCGCAGAGTAGACGCACTGCGGCGTTCTGAACCATTTGGAGGCGCCTGGTGACTTCCTTGGTAGCCCCAGGTAGAGTACATTACCGTAATCCAACCGGGAGGTCACCAAGGCATTGACCACAGACCTCTGGGTGTCAACAGGCAGCATCCACAAAATCTTCCTCAGCCAGCGCAGGATGGCAAAGTAAGTGGCCGCCACTTTCTTCGCTTGTAAGCCCCTGATCTATAATAACCCCCAAGTTGCGGACGTGCTCTGATGCGGATGGAATAGGGCCCATTTCGGCCTACCAATGCTTGGAACACCACAGATCATGCTTATTCCCAAGGATCAGAATCTCTGTTTTCCCCCCATTCAGCTTGAGCAGATTTTGATTCATCCAGGTAGCTATTTCACTGAGACCCGACTGAAAGAGGGAAGTGGGGGACTGATCCGATTGTGAAAGGGAAAAGACGATCTGCAAGTCATCCAAGTAGGTGAACAGTGTGAGCCCCGCTTGCTCGGCGATGTAGGCCAGGGGAGTAACATATAGATTAAAAAGAAGCGGGCTGAGGATTGAACCCTGGGGCACTCCAAAAGGAGAGGCATGAACCTTGTATGACGAGGACTGGGAGAAGACTTGGAAGGTCCGATCGGGCAGGAAAGATTCCAGCCTTTTCAGGGCCTTGCCACCAATGCCTAGGGAGGCCAACGCTCTGAGCAGAATGGCGTGGGAGATGATGTCGAAGGCCGCACTCAGGTCTAACAGAATCAGTGCGGATGTGTCCCCTCGGTCCAGCATGAAGCGGAGATTCTCAGTGACTCCCAAGAGTGTTGTCTCAGTCGAGAATCCTGGGCGAAACCCTGACAGAGTCATGTAACAAATTGTTTGTCGAGACAAACTGGGCCAAATGCTGGTGAATATGTCTTTCCATTTCCTTGGAAAAAATGTGTAATAACGAAATCGGCCTAAAGTTAGCAGGGTTTTTAGGATCTGCCATAGGTTTCTTCAACAAAGGAGAAACCATGGCATGCTTCCAACACGCAGGAATGCTGGCCTGATGTAGTGAGACATTGAGTGTGGAGCAAATCCTGACGAGCTGAGGCTCATCCAGAAGTCTGAGAACAGGGACAGGGAGGGGATCATTAGGTGAGCCTGATTTGATTTTGGCCAGGTGTTCTGATAAAGCAGACGGATTAAGGTCAGGCCATTCGACCATGGGGGCATATGTGACCGGAATGATGCTTGAGACGCTGGGGCGATGGCCGTGGTCAAGGACGTGCTTCCACCATTGAGCTCAGATATGTCTTGGTAGATTTTCTCGATCTTAGTGGTAAAGAACTGAGCAAGCTCTTCGCACTGGGTACTGTGCCTGATCCGGCTAGGTCTTTGACCAGCCCAAAAAGCACTTTAGACTTATGTACAGCGTCGTTTATGGTTTTAGAGACGTAGGTGGCTCTGGCCTGGCCACATCTTTTATGGTAGCGCTTCAGTTCCTTTTTGTAGGCCTGATCTGCTGCGGGAGAGTAGTCCTTTCTCCATAATCTTTCTAATTTTTTGCAGTAAGATTTGTCTGTTTTTAATTGTTCGTTGAACCACGGGGCCGGTGGTTTGTGAGTGACTGATTTTTTATTGAACAGGGGCAGGCAGCTATTAATGGCTTCCGAGAGCCAAGAATATGTACTAGCTGCTGCTGCTTCTACATTGTTCCTTTTAGTGTAATCTTTTGGAGGATGGGAGTTTAAGTGCTGGTTGATGGCGGTCACGTCCAGCTTTTTCCAGTCCCTCCTAATGGTGGATGTGGAAAATTTGGACTGGACCGAGATGTCCCGGAGGAAGAGGCTGAAACAGATCAGCGAGTGTTATGACGAATGGATGGGGAGTGCTGGACGGCATTGTATATGGACCATATAGGAAAAGATAGGGTCCAGCAGGTGGCCCCCTTTGTGTGTGGGACCATGATTGTGTAGTATCATGTTCAAGGCTGCAAGATCCCCTAGGAGATCCAAGATCTCACGCTTGTGTTTAGCTAGCGATCTACAATTAAGGCTAATAAACGTGAACCCAATGTTGCAGGAAGGTCTGATGTGGGGCGCGCAACTCTGGCAGGGGTATGCGGCTTCCAGAACAAACGTACAGTTCCTGCAGGCCCTAGGGGCCTTATCATTCAGATCGAAAACAGTGCAGGCAGACTTTGTAGATGGTCTAAGGGAGATCAATTGGGCACCTGAGTAGGTAATTCTTAAGCTACAATTTCGAGCGGGGGAACTGGGCCCGTATGAGCGCGGACGGGCGCAGATGGGCTTTCCTTTGGCGCGCCTTCGGCACGCCCGCTGTGCGGCCAAGTGACGATAGTCATTTATATCTGATGAGGGCGGGAGTTCTCAACAACTAGACCACCCCAGAGTTCCTCCTAACATGTCCGCTTACCCTGCTAACTCCCTGTGTGTCCCGCGGCAGCGCCTAGTCGGCTGCAGGGACCAGGGTTCAAGTACAGAGGGTAGCAGAATGCGAGGTGTGCAAATCAAGGAAGGTGTATATTTGTACAAAGCTCAGGGCCAGCGCAGTATTCAGTATAATGGCCTGGAGACAAACCGTTTCCCAGTTAATTAAGGAATCAAGGTTATAGAAATCCCAGAGCTGAAGCTAACCGAGTTATTGCCAGTCCTGAAAAAGCCTTCTGGAGAGTTTAAGACCTCCGACTGCCCCATCCTGTAATCCTATATAGGGGTGTAAGCGTGAAATAAAGGGGCATCTCCTGATTTAGAAAATTACTGCATTCTATCAGCCAGTGTGAAGATAACCTTATATTGTGTTTTTTTGGGAAGTTTCGCCAAACGTAGGAACAAGGCGAGTCCAATGGGGCTTTCATTGAACATACGCATCAATTTTTTTTATCAAAAACAGAATTCTCCTTACCCAATTGGGAAAACAGATCAAGTAAAGAAGCCTGATAATATGTTAAAAATGTGGGAGGGCCAGTCCTCCTGAAGTTACATTAAGTTGCAATATAGAGAATTTAACCCTTGGTTGTTTATTATTCCAAACGAACTTCCTTATTAATCGATCTAACTCATTAAAAAAATAATTCGGGAATTTCAAGGGTGGATTAATAAATAGAAACAAAAACAGTGTAACCATTGAGACCCTCCCAACTAAAGACAGTTGAAGCCGAGACCAGTTATCGAAAAACTTTTTGTCTTTCGTGAGCAATCTAGTATAATTCAAAGAAAATATTTGCCCAAAATCATTAGTGACATGTATCCCCAAATATCTAATTGGGTGCAGAGGTTTTAGATGGATGGCAGATGGGAGATCCAAAGGAGTCGTAATAAATGCTAAAATTTCAGTTTTAGCATGGTTAACTTTGTATCCTCCGATTTGTGTAAAGTTTTGAATATCATACAACACATTATGTAAGTTATCTGCCCCTGCCTTTAGATATAAAATGATATTGTCTGCATAAAGCTTAATTTTTGCCATACCATCAATGAGAGGGACAATACTTATGCTCTTCCGGATCTTCTCAGCTTGGGGTTCAATAAACAATGAAAATAGGAGAGGAGATAACAGGCACCCCTGGCTGCTGCCTCTTTTGATAGTAACCTTACCATTTACTAAACCATTAAGCATGTTTGTAGCTTCTGCCTCTCTATACATTTTTGTTAACATCTGTATAAGTTGTTGTGGAACGCACTCCAGTCTACCAAATCAAAAGCTTTTTCAGCATCCATCATCCTAATCACAGCATCAGTCTGATTATTAGAAAAGTAATCCATGGCTTGCATTAAAAAATACGTATTCGATACCATTAAATGTCCAGGAATAAAACCATTTTGATAATTAAGAACCACCTGTTGTGCGCATGGAGCTATCCTTTTTGCCCAGATTTTCATAAGAAATGTATAATCTGTATTTAATAGACTGATAGGACGATAAGAGCTTGGATCGGCAAGATCCTTATCCATTATAAGAAAAACTATTACTACTTTCCTTAACTTTTGGGAGTATCTATACCATCCTTGATTTCATTATACAATCTTACCAAAAAGGGAAGCAGTTCAAACTGAAATATCTTATACATTTCTACTGGGATCCCGTCTGGTCCACTAGCTTTAGCATTACGCTTTAATACTACTTGTACTTCCTATTTGAGAGCTCAATGCCACTGAGAGCTGCTGCGATAGCAAAGGTAGCTCCAATGACTGAAAATATCTCTCAAGATCTGCCTCATCCACCCCCTGCGTTTCTCCATAGATATGATTAAAATGTGAGCTAAACACCTCACCGATACCCTGCTTATCATCTACTAGGAGGCCTGTTGCTGGATTTTTTATTTGGGAGATTAATTGCACTGCTTTTTGTGATTTCGTGGACCATGCCAGGAATATTCCAATCCGTGACTCTCCTCGTAAAGTTTTTGTTGGTAAGCCCTACTTCCTGCAATTTCCTCTGTTAAGCAAAAATATTTCAGATTCTCCATTGTCCTAGCTAGCTCTTGCTGCTGTGCCTTTATTATGGGCGCTGGAGAATCTGCAAGACTTATCTTTTGTCTAGCTTCCTCCACCGTAGTTTGAAGTGTGGCAATCTTATGTCTCTGTAGGTAAATTCTTGCCTTATAAGAAATAACCTGCCCTCTTAATGTGGTCTTAAATGCCTCCCATACCGTAAATCAAGGGGCCGTATTTAAAATTGTGTAGGAAAAACTCCTTGATAAACCGCCTGGTTTCTGTTAACTAGATCGTATCTTGTAGAAGAGATTAATCAAATTGCCATCTGGGTCTATTTTTCTCTTATTTAATAATAGTGTAAAATAAACTAGCGAGTGGTCTGAAAACGAGTTGGAGACCATTTCTGCCAGACCCCTAGCAACTAATTTATCCACAGGCTGATCCAAATCTACCAGAGTAGCAGGTATATTGGGAGAGAGTATAATAAGCTAATCTCCAGGGATCTGCTAGTGAGAAATCTTTTGTTAGGCTATTAATTAATTTTGCAGTTTTAGGTTTTAGTTGATGCTTTGTTTTATTTGATGAATCCAGGGCTAGACTCTGAATAAAAAGTAAAATTAATACTACTTGTGTTTCAGGGATTCCTATTCCTATTAAAATCACCCCCCAGAACTAAAACACCTTCCATACTTATTACTAATTGGTAAATATGGAGGAGTGCTGCAGTATCGTCCTCGATAAGGCCATAATAATTTACCAAATTCAGCATTGTTTCCTGCAGCTTGACTTTAACCCACAACCATCTGCCTTTCCCATCTCGCTGGACATCCCTAACCTGCCAGTCAAGTGTGTTTGTAAGTATAATTCCTACCCTTAGAACAGCTAAATTAGCGGAAGAAAAAAATGCCTGTGAATACCTTTTGGGAAGTACTATCTTAGAGTTATCATATCTAAAATGAGTTTCCTGTAAGAGCACAATCTCAAGAACACAATCTCAGGGGAAGAGAAGTAACCCAATTTAAAGAAGCAACACTTTTCCGCGGGTTAAGTAATCAATTAACATTACAGGAAACAATTTTCACATTCTGCATTTAAACATAATCATCTGTAAATCTGAATATTCCCAAGTAACATGGGCTGCACTGAGTAAAAGTAAATCTGTAAAATCGATTACATTTTTCCTGTTCATTTATCCCTGCGTCTATGCACCCCCTACAAAAAAGGAAATCTCAACAACTCTGAACCAACCCCCCTCCCCCAGAAATGTGGTCAACCTTTCCGGTCCCGCATCCCATATCTCTCCTTTCCTTAGCCAATGGGGTGCTCTGTAACTGCACCCTAGGTGATCTGCCTCCCATCCATACAACAAAGGAGACCTAAATACCCTGGTGGATGTGAATCAAAACTTAGAGTAAATTGACAAAGTTAAACACAAACAACACAAATTCATCTTGCGTAAGTAATTTATTATTTATTTTTTTGCACTTTTATGGCGCTCAGCTACCCAAAAAGGGTTTCCCGGCGCCGACGACATGTAGTTGAGCAGAGGTATGAGATGCATAAGATTAGTATGGTTGCTTCTGAAAGAGCCAAGTTTTTATGTTCTTCCTGAACCTGGCGTAGTTTTCTTCTTTTCGGATGTGGAGGGGGAGTGTGTTCCAGAGAATAGGCCCTCGGACAGAGAAGGATCTTCCTCCCATTCATGTCAGTCTGAACCTGGGGACCGCAAAGTTTGCTGCTGTTTGGGAGCGCAGGTTTCTTGCTGGTAAGTAGGGGGTAGCTAGTGCTTGCAGATATTCCGGTGCCGTTCCTGTTTTAATCCTGAACATGTAGCTCAGAGCTTTGAACTTGATGCGGTTTTCCACCCTGAGCCAATGCAGGTCGTTCAGGTGTTTCGACACACTGGCCATTTTTGGGTTTCTGCAAAGGAGTCTCGCAGCTGCGTTTTGTACAAGCTGTAGCCGTTTGATGACTGCCTGGTTCGAGTTCAGGTAAGGAATATTGCCGTAGTCAAGGCGCGATGTAATCAGTGCGTTGACTACGGTCTTTTGGGTGGCAAGGGGCAGCATCCATAGGATTTTTTTCAGCCACTTCATGATGGTGAAACAAAGGCCTGCCACTTTATTGGCCTGTTTGAGGGATAGGGCGTTATCTATGATAACCCCAAGGTTTCTTACCTGGGTTGCAGGGGTGGGGAGGTTTCCCAACTCAGGGGGCCAGTGGGAAGAGTTCCATAGTTCTTTATTTTTTCCTAAAAGGAGGATCTCGGTTTTGTCACTGTTTAACTTCAGCTGGTTGGTGGACATCCAGCTGAAGATTTTTTGGAGCCCTTGTTGGAGAAGGGAATGAGCTAAAGGGTTTGAGTCTGATAGTGAAAAGATGATCTGGGAGTCATCTGCGTAGGTCATGAGGGTGAGTCCTACGCAGTCGGCTAGGTCAGCTAAGGGTCTGAGGTACAGGTTGAACAACAACGGGCTCAGAATGGAGCCCTGAGGTACTCCGTGTGGGGCACTGAAGGTATCAGAACAGGCAAGAGTAGAGGTGATCTGGAAAGCCCTATGTGTCAGGAAGGACTTAATCCATATTAGAGCGTCACCCCGGATACCGTTTCTCTCAAGTGTGGCCAGGAGTTTGCTATGTGAGATGGTGTCAAAAGCCGCACTCAAATCTAATAGAATGAGTGCGACCGTTTGACCTTCATCTAGCAGTTTCCTGATGTTTTCGGTTAAACCCAGCAGGGCGGTTTCCGTGGAAAATCCCGCTCTGAAGCCAGACTGTGATGGGTGAAGGAGGGCATTTTCCTCGGTGAACAGAGTGAGGGCAGAGTGAATGTGTCTTTCCAAGAGTTTGGAGAAGACTGGGAGCAGAGATATTGGTTGGTAGTTTGCTAGTATTTCAGGGTCGGCTGAGGGTTTTTTCAAAAGTGGGTTGACCATAGCGTGTTTCCCGAGTGATGGGACTGTGGACAGTTGGAGGGACGAATTTAAAGTGTCTGCTATGATGGTCAGTGCTGGGGTGTCAATCTGTTTCAAGACACTAACAGGTAGTGGATCACGTGGGGAGCCTGATGTGATGGTCTTGAGGGAGGATTTAAGTGAGTCCACGGTTATGGGAGGCCAGTGTTCTAAGATGTTTAATTCGGCCGCCTCACGGGGATGTCTTCTTGTGAGCCATTTGCGGCGGAGTTTGAATTGATGTCGGTGATGATTTTGTCTATTTTTTCAGTGAAGAAAGAGGCAAGGTCTTGGCATTGTTTTTTGTTCAAAGGGCGGGTTGTAGCGGTTGTTTGTGCACCTGCAAGGTCTTTAACCGTGTTAAAGAGCGTTCTAGCTTTGTTGGAAGCAGTGTTAATAGTATTTGCTACATAAAGGGCTTGGGCCTTAATGCATGCAGAGTGGTAAACATTTCTGGCTTTATTGTATATCAATTTTTTTTCTTGAGTGTAGTCCTTCCGCCACTATCTTTCAAGGACTTTACATTTTGATTTTTCAGTTTTTAGACTTTCATTAAACCAGGGGGCTGGGGGACGGTGGACGTTCCTTTTTGCCTGGGATGGAGAAAGACATTCATCTGCTGCATTTTCCAGCCATGAATGGGTTGCCTCGGCTATGCTTTCAATATTCAGGGCCTGGATAGGGGGTTTGATTGCCAGGGTTTGATTTAATGTTTCAACATCTAGTAGCTTCCAATTTCTCATGGAAGTAGCAGGCCAGGCCATGTTAGTTTGAGGGATTGCTGGTAGTGCGAGACAGAAATGAATGAGATGGTGGTCCGACCAACAAATGGGACTGGTTTTTAGCCATTTTAGTTCGGGAATATTGGAAAAGATGGGGTCTAGCAGGTGTCCTGCTTTGTGTGTGGATCCTGAGTTGAGTAGTTTTACGTTAAGTGCTGCTAGGTCATCCAGTAAGTTCATACATGCCATATTTGTGGAATCTTCGAGGTGCAAGTTTAAGTCTCCAAGAAGCGTGAAGTTTTTGGAGTCAAGATGAAACGGAGTGATGTGATTTGCCAAGTTCGCCGCCCAGGTGTTAGCATTTCCTGGGGGCCTGTATATTAGGAGACCGGAGAACGTGAAGTTGGGGTTTAGGGTGATTTTAAAAGATGCCGCTTCACATTCTGGGATATTAACAGGCTCCAGATTGCAAATAAGTTCCTTACAGAAAATGATCGCAATACCCCCGCCTACTTTGTCTTCCCTGTCTTTCCTCGCAATGGCATAGTTGGAATGGAGAGCGGTTGCTATATCCGGACCCGCACTTTCATGCAGCCATGTTTCTGTTAGGAACAGGACACTGGGTTTATTGTCTAGTAGGAAGTTAAAAATGTCTAGTTTATGCTGCGGTAGAGATCTGCAGTTAACGCTATAGAAGGAGAATTCGCAGGGGGCATGTTTTGGCCGTTGGGGTTGTTAGTTTGCAAGGTCTTGGGTCAGGGTGGGGTTGAAAATGGGTACGGGTAAAATTACAGTTTGTGCAATTGGGCTTTCTGATGGTATTAGCACAGTGCAGTTGCTATGTTTTGCAGGCCGTAGGGCTCTTAATTGGTTGGAGCTCATACCTGTGGTTTGTCGGGCTGGTGGAGTATGGTTCCATGCCCCTTGTCCCGGCCTGGCCCGGACGGGCACAGACTGGCTGGTCTTAGGCTTGTCTTTGGCGCGGCTATGGCGCAGTCGCAGCGCGTATTCGCTGTGCATCATAGAGAGTGTCGGATTTATGTAGAGGACGGGCTAGTCATCAGCTCCGCCTCTACACACTCGCTCGCCCAATCAGTGCCTGCCCCGGCCTGGAAGACGGAAGAAGGTACCGCCCTGCACCCTTCACACAAACAAGCCTAGCGCTTGCGGTGGACCGGGGCTACAGGGGACACAAGTGTTTTTAAGGTGAGGGTCTACCGAGGTATTTTAAAATGCAACACACAGTGCAATTTGTGAAATCAATCGACACGGTGCTATTTAAAAATTAAAGTTGTCGCTCTCAAAACATCAAATCGTTTCACAGCGCTGCTTGGCTGGGAGCAGGTATTTTAGCATTACAAAGTCAGCAGTGCAAATTTTTCATTCAATCGCACAGCAAGTCATTCTTAGCATGTACTGCATCAGCATACAGTTCGCTCATCAAATGAAACCTCACTCAAAAGCTCCTGAGCTGCTTCCACCCGTGACAGTGTATGGATCTTTCCCTTAGCCAGCACCCTTAGTTTAGATTGTTGTGTAATGGATGCCTGTGCTCCTTGAGACTCAAATAAATACAACAGTTTAACGAATGCTTTACGCCTACCTGCTGCTCCTGCAGACATGTCTCAAAAAATTTGACAATTAATACCCTTGTTGATAATAAACTGTCTCTACTGAATAGCTTTAGTCAGGACGTTAACTAGGATTGCACGGGGATATTTATAGCCAGGTATGGGGTAGGCTGGGACCCGATGAGCCCTGGTTAATGTCAAATCCCCAGTAAAATCCGGTAGCACTTTTTGTTTAACCCCTTCGCTGCTAGGCCTTTTCCCCCTCCTGTGCTAAGGCTTTTTTTGGCGTTTTGTGGTAGTGCGCGCTTAGGCCCTTGTAAATTTTTGACCACATAAGGTATCTACGCCAAATTTGCGTCCTTTTCTTCCAACATCATGTGGATTCTAAAGGCAACCAGGGTTTGTGGATTCCCTTGGAGGGGTCCCAGAAATTAACCAAAATATAATGATTTTTTTTGTTTTTTTCAGAAAAATGGGAAAAACGGGCTGCAAATGAAAGCCTCTGGGTTTTTCCCTGAAAATGTTATCAAAAAAGGGTTTGTGGGGCTGAAATCTCCATTTTCTCAGCTTTTAGGGAATGACAGTCTTTTGTCAGAGAACCGACATTTTTCACAGTTTTGGCATTTTTCTGGGACATAGCCTATTTTTGTTATTTTTAGAGCTTTCCACCTCTTTCCAGTTAATGGTAGAAATGAGTTTGAAAGCAATAATGGATCCTGGAAAGCTGTACATTTTCGAAAAGTAGACAAAAGTCTAAATTCAGAAAGGGGTCATTTGTCTAAATCCATGAAGGTTTCTTCATAGAAACTAACAGTTAAATATTGGAATAATTGAAAATTTGTTGAAAAAAACAGCCTTTTGTCTCAACGTTTTCACCTATAACTTTTTCTAATTTTGACAGCTCTTGGAAAGAAATATACCGTTACATCTGTTAGACCTTCCTGGTTGTGGGGATATATAGGACTTGTAGTTTCACCAAGAACCCTACGAACCCAGATCCAAAAACTGAGCAGCAACTTGCAATGGTATTTTTTCATTTACTGGGTATAGAGCACTTTGTCTTGGAAAATGTATACATGGAAAAATCTGTATGAAAGACACCTATGTATTTCTGAATTGGGTACAAATTATAGAGTTCAGAAACAGTATATAATTGCAAATTTTCAAAATTGGGAATACTCATACTAGCATGAGAATTATTGGTCATTTTTAAAAATGTTTTTTTTTACACATCTTTCATTGAAAGAGAGAAATGCATGGACGTTCAAATGGTAATAACAGTTGATTTACGAATCTGAATTACCACAAGTCTCCCGATAAAAATGGTACCTCACTTGTGTGGGTCGGCCTTGTGCCTGCGACAGGAAACGGCGCAAAATGCAACGTGGTCACACCTAAATTTTGCAGTTACAAATTGACCCTTTTTTGGTAAAGTGCCTATCTGTAGTTTTTGCACCCTAGCTCTGTCGACACCTAGGGAAACCTACCAAACCTATACATTTTTGAAAAGTAGACACCCAGGGAAATTCATGATGGGGTGACTCGACTGCCTACCACCAGGTTTTGTTACCCAGAATCCCTTGCAAAGCTTAGATTTCGACAAAAAAACACATTTTCCTCACATTTCTGTGGTGGAAAATTCTGGAATCTGCGTGGATCAACAAATTTCTACCCTCCCAGCGTTACCCCAGCTCTCTCGATAAAAATGGTACCTCACTTGCATGGGTAGGCATAGTGGCTGCGACATGAAACAGCGCAAAACGCAACATGGTCGCACCTCAATTTATTAGTGAAATCTTGCACTTTTTGGATAAAAAGACTACCTTTTGTTTTTGCGCCCTAGCTCTGGCAGCACCTAGGGAAACCTAGCAAACCTATACATTTTTGAAAACTAGACACCCAGGGAAATTCAGGATGGGGTGACTCGTCTGCCTACCCCCAGGTTTTGTTACCCAGAATCCCTTGCAAACCTAAATATTTGACAAAAAAAACACATTTTCCTCACATTTCTGTGGTGGAAAGTTATTGAATCTGTGTGGATCAACAAATTTCCACCCACCCAGCGTTTCCCCAGGTCTCCCGAAAAAAATGGTACCTCACTTGCGTGGGTAGGCATAGTGGCTGCAACAGGAAACGGTTCAAATCGTACGGTGGTGAATTTACAATACCCAATTGCAAAACAAACTTGATTGGGGGGGGGGGCTACGTTTTTGGCCCGGGGCTCGGTGGCATTCTTTGGAAAGTACCAAACCCGAACAGTTTTGAAAAGCAGACACGTGGGGGAGTCCAGGTAGGTATGGCATGTGTGTGTCCCCCAATGGTTTCCTACCCAGAACTCCTTGCAAACCTTAAAATTAGGTACAAATATCACTTTTCCAAACTTTTTTGCAGGGGATCTCCGTGCCGGCAAAAATGTCCTACCACCCAGTGTTCCCCTTGTTCTCCCGAGTAAAAGGATACCTCACTTGTTTGGGTGCCCCAAAGCAGAACAGGCCAAAAATGAATTTTGAAAAAAGTAGTATTTAAGTCTTACAAGTTAAGCCCCCCTGCCTTAGTCATAGGCCTTTGGCCCACCCACACAAGTGAGGTATAATTTTACTCGGGAGAACAAGGGGAACGCTGGGTGGTAGGACATTTGTGCCGACACGGAGATACCACGCAAAAATGTATGGAAAACTGTTTTTTTAAACATAAATTTATGGTTTGCAGGGATTTCTGGGTAAGAAAACATTGGGGGACCCACACATGCCATACCTCCCTGGACTCCCCCGGGTATCTAGTTTTCAGAACTGTTTGGGTTTGGTAGTTTCCAAAGATGCCCGCCGAGCCCCGGGCCAAAAGCCCAGGTGACCCCCCCAAAAAATAAGGTTGTTTTACTAAAGGTACTTTTTAAGTCTCCACCGTACAAATTGGGCATTTTCCTGTCGCAGCCACTATGCCTACCCACACAAGTGAGGTACCATTTTTATCGGGAGAGCTGGGGTAAAGCTGGGAGGGTGGAAATTTGTGTGAGCCCAGTGACGCCACGCTTTCCCACACAAAAAAAGTGTGAATAAACTGATTTTTTCAGCAAAAATTGAGGTTTGCAAGGTATTCTGGGCAAAGGAACGTGGAGGATCCACGCAAGCCATACCTCCTTGGAAGCCCCCGGGTGTCTACTTTTCAGAAATGTGTGGGTTTGGTAGATTTCCCTAGATGGCCGTCTCGCACGGGCCAAAAACCCAGGTTAACCCCTCTTACAAAAGCTGGTGGTATTGAATGTCAATACCACCAGCTTTTGCAAGAGGGGCTACCTGGGTTTTTGGCCCCGTGCTAGACGGCCATCTACGTAAACCTACAAAACCCACACATTTCTGAAAAGTAGACACCCGGGGGAGTCCAGGGAGGTATGGCATGCGTGGGTCCCCCAATGTTTTCCTATCCAGAACTCCTTGCAAACCTTAAAATTAGGAAAAAATATCACTTTTCCAAACTTTTTTGCAGGGGATCTCTGTGCCAGCAAAAATGCCTACCACCCAGCGTTCCCCTTGTTCTCCCGAGTAAGAGGATACCTCAATGTGTGGGTGCCCCAAAGCAGAACAGGCCAAAAATGAATTTTGAAAAAAGTAGTATTTAAGTCTTACAAGTTAAGCCCCCCTGCCTTAGTCACAGGCCTTTGGCCCACCCACACAAGTGAGGTATCATTTTACTCGGGAGAACAAGGGGAACACTGGGTGGTAGGACATTTGTGCCGACACGAAGATCCAACGCAAAAATGTATTGAAAACTGTTTTTTTACCTAAATTTATGGTTTGCAGGGATTTCTGGGTAGGAAAACATTGGGGGACCCACGCATGCCATACCTCCCTGGACTCCCCCGGGTGTCTAGTTTTCAGAACTGTTTGGGTTTGGTAGTTTCCAAAGATGCCCGCCGACCCCTGGGCCAAAAAGTCATGGGAACCCTCTTGTAAAACCGAAATTGTTTTGAAAGATTTAAGTTTTCAATTTGAGAGCGTACAATTCTTGAAACACTATTGCATGGCAATTGCGACAGACATTTTCAAGTTTGCAGGAGATTGTGGATAAAAAAAATAGAATACACCAGAAAGACATGACCATATACTCCCATGGTTTATCAATAATATCTAAATTTAGTAAGTTATTTCTAGCTATATTATACACCTTAACAGACTTACTCAAAAGTCAAACATTCAAGCACGGCTATCTATTTCTCAACAACACACACATACAGGTTGGATTTGGCACGAGGGCGAATGATGGTTCAGTACATAAAATTTTATTAACAAGATATTTCATCAAAATGAAATGCTCTGTCAATAAATAAATGCATGAAAACCGAACCAGTGACTCGCAACTCGTGAGCTGTAAAGCCACGACAAGGCACCAACCATTTTACAGGCCATTCATGCACCTTTCATACCTGATACACACCAGACCATTGACACCATCCGGAAGGAAAAGCAACACATTACGACATTCACAAAAAGGGACAAGGTACACCCTACTTCTGAAAGAGAAAAAAAAACAAATATTACTGGACAGCCATGTAAACCGCAAGCACACACACATACTGGTTGGATTTGGCACGAGGATGAAAGATGATTCAGTACATACAATTTTATTTGCAAGTAATTTCACAAAAATGAAATACACTGCGTATAATTGAAAGTATGATAAACTGAACCACTGACTCACAGCTCGTGAGCTGTAAAGCCACATCAAGGAACCAACCTCTTTACAGGCCATTCATACACCTTTCATACGTGTGACACATACTAAACATTCACACCGCCAGCCGCGGACCCATCACATTACAACACTCACACCAGCAGACCGCGCCATTCAAGGGCCCATCACTTTCACACGCCCACGTATCTGCCACAGCAACTACACAAAATGATGGACTGCGTAGAGTGTCACTCAACTAGCAGTGTGTGTAGTGACCAACAGAAAGTTAGTACTCACACACCGCCAGCCGAGCGCCAGTCCACCCACACCACCATCCAAGCACCAGACCATGCACACCGCCAGCCAAACACCACTCAGCGCACACCATCCAGCCAAGCGCCATTCCACACACACCGCCAGCCAAGCACCAATCCGGGCAAAGACAGCCAAGTACCACTCCACGCACACCATCCAGCCATGCGCCACTCCACACACACCGCCAGCCAAGCAGCACTCCGTGCACAGACAGCCAAGTACCACTCCACGCACACCATCCAGCCAAGCGCCACTCCACACACACCACCAGCCAAACACCACTCCACACACACCACCAGCTAAGCACCACTGCACACACACCACCAGCCAAGCACCAGTCCACGCAGCCCGCCAGCCAACCACCAGTGCACACACACCACCAGCTCAGCACCAATCGTTGCACTCCACCAGCCAAGCACCATCCACTCACACTGCCAGCCAAGCACCTAACCATGCACTCTGCCTGCCAAACAAAAATCCACACACACCACCCGCAAAACACCAAACCATGCACTCTGCCAGGGAGGCACCAGTCCACACACACCTCCAGCCAAGCGCCAGTCCACGCACACCGCCATCCAAGCACCAGCTGGCACACACCACAATCACATTTAGAATTCTTCTTTTCAAAATAACACTAAACAAATGGAAATACCTACAAATCAGCTAACACAAATTCTAAAACTAAACACATTACACTAATGCCAAACCTTGAAGCAAACCAAATTTTTTTACAGAATACAGACCAGGCAATTCACTTTACAGCTCATTAAAACTCCCAAAACTTCGTTTTCGTGTGGTACGATCTAAAACAAGCTGACAGACACAATCCAGGCTTAGAAGGACAGTCAGGACAGTATATACGAGACTCCTTCCGCACGCCTCTTCGCCAACAGACTCTGCATCTTCTAGTCGGAAAGTCTCTTGCGGTAGTGGAAGGAATAGATTCAGGAAAAAGGCGATCTTTCAATCAAGCCACTTCCTCCACCACTCCAAATCTAGGAACACTTGCCTGCTGCACAAGTACAAGGCTGCCTATTATAGACTCTTGAAACTTAACAAAAGGCATCTTCGTCTCAGGACAAGACTTCTGGTACACAACAAAAGCATTAAAGGATGCCAAGTGGAACAGATGGATAGCCAACTTCTTGTACCAAACGTAAGCCTTTCGAAGAGCAGCATAAGGTTCCTATTGTAATCAAAGATGATGCGTAGTCAGGGTCTTGTAGTCCATTAAGTATATTTATTCATAAGTACAGGAAGATGGAAAGTCCTTAAGAAGTCCCTTAAGTTGTCTTAATCATAGCCCCACCAGGAGCAGCCTCCTGGCTGCTCAGCCCATCCAGACCAACTGACTCTCACCACATACAAACACACTCCAACATTCCTCATGACCTCATCACAGGCTGAGCAGCAAAGCAGAGAGACACCATAGGAAGAGTGCACAAGTAGAGTAAGACTACAACACATCTCCCCCATTATAATAATTGAAAACGGAGAGAAAGTGTGAAGCTGTTGGACACACGTTAAAGCAAAGGAAAGAATAACAGTCAAACGTAAGGGAAAAGTGTAGTGGAACAAAAAAGTGTAGCGGAACAACAAAAGAGAGGAAAGAAAGATGCATGAAATAAAACATACCACACAACTCATCCTACCCCCTTGATAACGCACATACCACACATCCTACCCCCTTACTCAAAAATGCATAGAGATGGTAAAACGCACAAGACAGAAAAGAGGATGCACTACAAAAACAAATAGAACACCCTACTCTCTGATAAGATAAGGAAAACAAGGAATGCAAGACAAAAGATACAATCAAAAACTTTAAAACGGAGTTTCCAAAAGGCAACACACCACACGGTGTAAAAAAAAACGCCACATAACAGGTCCAACACCCATAGAAAGGTAACAGTAAAACCAAAACTGTTAAATTATGGGTACTAAAACTCAAGGCAAACGTGACATGGGTCACCCTAAAGCAAAGCAAACATGCCATGCCAACTGCAAATGAAAAACAACAACCCAAACAAACACACAGCGAGCTACATCAGCCCAAAGGCAACTCACCCTGGGCACTCCTTCACCCGAAGGACAACAAAATCAGGGAAAAGAAACAATCCCAAGTTAGTCAAAATTTGGGAATTACAACACCCAAAGGAAAACAAAAATAATGAAAATCGCCATACCCATGGCAAACATCTGATAGGTTTCTTTAGACCTAGAGCAACAGATTTTGGGAAACTGAACCCAAGGAAAACAAAATGTGGATACTAAAGACCCATGACAAGCTAAAATAAGGAAAACCTTAAAACCCATGACACACACGTACAACTGGATGGGCACACTCCACCAGAGTCAAAAGAAACAGCACACACACTTATCATCCACAACTCCAGAAAACAAAAGACAAACTATAAATGACCAGCAAAATAAGAATGTCTCATGCTCCAGTGAGCTGTCTAAAACAAGGAATGTTGTGAATACGGGAAGATTCGCGACGTCTTCCACGAAAACACAAACACTTCTACCAACGTCACAACAAACCTACAACTGTAACATGACCCCATCCAGATGTTAAAATCACAAGTAAATAGAACATAACAAACTAAAACAATAAACGTGGTCACCGTAGTCTAAGATGAGCGATACCTCACCCGAAAGTCCAGTCCATGTGAAGATGAGCGATACCTCACCCGAAAGTCCAGTCGACAAAACAGAAAGTCAAATCCATAGATGAGCGAAACCTCACCCGAAAGTCCAAAACTTCACCCAAAAGTCAAATTCAAATATTTATTTATCCAAAATCCAAATGTTGCAGGTAAAATCCAGTGTAGGTAGAGAATTGCGCCATAAGCAGCATCCCCAAGTCGAGATGTCCCATCATACAATCCAAAGTAGTGACACTGGAAAACACAAACAACACGAACTTCAAGACTTCAAAGGTAAGGTCGTGGTTCTCAGGACATACAAAGGGATTCATCCCAAAGTCTCAAAATGGCCGCCACAGCGTCGTCCAGCGTCTATTTCTAATGGAAATAGGCCACACTACGTCACAGGAAAACTTCACCAATACCAGACAGGATTCCAAAGACGTCATCAAACCAAAGCAGGCAGGCGAAGTGGAAGGAGCTCCTGAGACCAACCGTCATCAACTCCACAGCAGTGAGTAAACGCAGAGAAATGTTCATCTCGCGCTGTTCAATTCTTGCCAAAATACACTGCATGTTAAAATGTCCTTCACTGTGACGGCAGAACGGCACAACAAATTATGAGCAGACCACAAATATGACAAGAAATGTGCCCACTCGCTTGCTCACAATTCGCTTCCCCAGCATGAAAAAAAAAAAGAGCTTTGCTTCACTTGTCCACCGCTGACTAAATTTCACGAAAGTCTATTTTTTAAAATAAACAAACTTCTCCATCACGCAGATACTTGCTCGAACACCAAACCTAATAAATGAATTCCTTGTCCATATATTTTTGACCAATAGATGGCAGCAACAACCCAGAAATCAGTCCGAAATGTAAGGAAATTTTCTGAATGTTGTACACATCGAAAATAATCCAACCTCATTGCGCTGCTTTAACACGAACGCTGCGTGTTATTTCCAAAGCGGTAAACATTAGCTGCAGTTTAACCCTTTTCAAAAAAAAAAAACGATGTAGCGCTTTATCAGTCAGCTTTGAAGATCAGCTTTCCTCACATTAAAGTTAGCAGGTTGTTGTCTGATCACATTGGGGAAACAGTAAACCCAGCCCAGCAAAGTCAATAAGTAAAGTCATACAGATTTAGCACTCACCCAAGTACAACAAGCACTGGCACATCCACGTTGGGGCCGACCGGTCTTTGGTCACTGGTGGGGCATGTGGACAGCCAGTTTGCTTTTTTTTCATGTGGTACTTCTTTTCCTTAAGCTACTTCAGTTACAGGAGTTTCAGCTTCTTTTTTCTTGTGCTTCTTTAGTTCCATATGTACAAGCCCATAGTTGTAGGGTAATCCTTCAGCCTTCAGCCACACGTAGTCTTTTTTACCTCGTCGCCAGTATTGTAATCAAAGATGATGCGTAGTCAGGGTCTTGTAGTCCATTAAGTATATTTATTCATAAGTGCAGGAAGATGGAAAGTCCTTAAGAAGTCCCTTAAGTTGTCATAATCATAGCCCCACCAGGAGCAGCCTCCTGGCTGCTCAGCCCATCCAGACCAACTGACTCTCACCACATACAAACACACTCCAACATTCCGCATGACCTCATCACAGGCTGAGCAGCAAAGCAGAGAGACACCATAGGGAGAGTGCACAAGTAGAGTAAGACTACAACAGTTCCAACCTCTGATCTACTCTGTCAACACCACCCATGAACTTATTGTAAGCTAAAATGCACACAGGTTTGCGCACTTCAGCACCTTGACCCCAAACAGGCACAGGTTCTGTACTTTCATCGTGGATAGTAGTCAGCATGTACACCTCTCTTGTCTGAAAACTTCACAGCTAGAAGCTCCCCACTTCGCAATGCCGTAGACTGTCCCCGCACAAGCCTTTTGCAAACAAGTTCCTTTGGGAAACCTTTACGGTTACTGCGCATTGTGCCACAAGCAACAGTGCCCACTTTGGCCAACTCCTTGAACAACTGAACACCAGTGTAGGAGTTATCTACATATAAATGATGGCCTTTGTTAAATAATCCTCTACCTTGTTCAAACACAATTTTCTCAGTTACTCCAAAACTAGCAGGACAACCAGGAGGGTTAATGCTGGACTCCTTAACAGTGTACACCCTGAATTTGTAGACATATCCAGTCTCACTGTCTCACTGTCACACAGCATATACAGTTTGATTCCATAGCGTGCCCTCTTACTAGGAATGTATTGCCTAAAAACCAAGCGGCCCTTGAACAACACCAAAGACTCATCCACTGCAATTTCTTTACCAGGTGCAAAGATCTCAGAAAAACGATCAACAAAGTGATCAAGGACAGGCCGAATTTTAAACAAACGGTCACACTCAGGGTGATCGTGTGGCAACGCTAAACTATTATCAACAAAATGCATCATCCGAAGAAGCAGCATATACCGATCACGACTTATGACTGCTGGAAATATAGCTGTTGCCATCAAGGGACTACTGGACCAATATGAAGTCATTGATGGCTTCCTTAGCAAGCCCATCAAAAAAGTTAATCCCAAAAACGTCTTCATCTCTTCAACATTTGTGGGAGTCAACCGGATTGCTCTAGCATAGGGCTTAAGGCTGGCACTGTTGGACCTCAAAAAATGTTCAGCATGCAAATTACTTTGATGAACCATCTCTTGCAAAAACACATCGTCAAAAAACAACTGAAAAAAATGTATTGGTAGAAAATTCTCAGTATTCACTCTACATCCAGGAACACCAGTGAACTCTGGCAATGCCGGCTGCACCATGCCAGGGGGAACCCAGAGGCCATCCCTATCAACGGGGGGAGCAGCCACCCAAGCCTGCAGCTCAGAAGCCTCTTGCTGCTGTTCACCAACGGGAAGCCTAACAGCCACAGATACTTCTGGCTGCACAACACCAACAGAAGACATAGCATCCCCAGAGGGCTCTTCCTGCACTACACCAACGGGAAGCCCAGCAGGCCCAGATGCCTCTTGCCGCTCTACACCAATGGGAAGCCTAACAGCCACAGATACTTCTGGCTGCACAACACCAACAGAAGACATAGCATCCCCAGAGGGCTCTTCCTGCACTACACCAACGGGAAGCCCAGCAGCCTGAGATGCTTCTTGCTGTATTACACCACCGGGAAACCAAGCAGGCCCACATGCCTCTTGCCGCTCTACACCAATGGTAAGCCTAACAGCCCCAGATGCCTCTTGCTGCACTACACCAGCCGGAAGACGAAAAGCACCAGATGCCTCTTTGCGCACCACAGCAATGTGAAGCCTTTTGGGCGCAGGCTCCAGCCCACATGCCTCTTGCTGACGTAAAAAGAAAGGAAACCTTGTGCCCCTAGGCAGCAGCACAGGTGCCTCTTGGCACACTACCGGCACCACAATGTCCTCCTCTACCATAGGCCCTTCATCAGCACTAGAAGAAGATTCATCATCCGATGATGATGATTCCATGCGAAGAGAAAACTCACTGCCAGAATCTTCTGCCGCCACCTGAGAGTCCGAATCGGACTCACTCTCTGAACCATGGTCAGAGGAAGACTCAAAAAGCAAACCAAGAACCTGCTGAGCAGTAATCCTGCGACTAGCCATTATCCTTACAAAGCAAGAAGACTGCACACACAAATGAACAACAACCTACACTGTGCAAAGTAAGAAGTAAACAAGGTAAGGCTTTCATAAAAAGATAAACACAATCCAAAACAATTTCACTCTTACCAAATATAGCTACACTCACCAGCACCTCCTCTGTTGAGACACAGCAAAAAGAAATGATATCCCACTAGAAAGAAAAAAAGAAATGACAGATTAGAAAACAAAGTGTACATCAAACACTAATGCTGAATAAGAAAAAGAAAAAAAAGTGTCAGGCGTACCAAACAACTCACTTTATTGTTCTAGAAAACGAATTTGATGGTCACGTTGTACGAGCGATTTCGCTGTGCTTTGGCACTCCAACAATACCAAGGTTCGCAATCATTCCTTTGTCCTGGTTTCCAAACATGTTAAGACCCGAACAGTTTATATTTACACACATTTTTTAAAACCTTTCTAGACATCCATTTGGGCCACCACAAATAGCGGACTGGACTATTTGAAGAGTCATATCCTCGAATTTCCTCTAGCGAAAAATTGGTATGTAGCCTTAATTTTCTGTAGCCGCCAATGAAAAAGGAATCCCTTGCCATTAAGGCTGAATAAGCAAAACAATGTTTTTGCATTTTTCAGATATTCAGAATCTACAGCCCTGATGAAAGACCAGTGATGTCACGCCTGGTCTAGAAACGCGTCGGCAGTTTTGTTTGGGTGGAATAAATTCCCTTTGCAACATACTAGGACCGGCTGGTCCAGTACTTAAACACTTATAAGTCACTAAGTTGTTTCATATTCCCCCTCAAAATTTGTTTTCCTCATGGTTTGAATGTAATATATTTTTCTGTTTGTGTATAAATGTTTGATGCAAGAACGTTTTAAATTGTACATAACGTTTATGTCTGAAATTTGTACAAAGTGTATTTAGTCCTGTAAATATTGTATATGTATTGTCCTTTTTCTGTTACAAGTTTTCGAAAAAGATAAAATATAAAATAATGGACACAAAGTAAAGATTGTCATAGGGAAGTTACAATAAATTGGTTTCTTTTCCCTATCAAAGTATTGTTTAAGTAATTACGGTGTGGGCACTGTGTGTTTTTGTGATTTCAAAGAAGGTCTAGCTCTCACTGTTACGGACCTATCCCCTGTTGTTGCTAACATACTGGCTGTGGCACACACATTCAACGATGTATACAACAAATTTCGTGTTGTAGTTTATGTTGGTGTTAATTTCATATTTCTGTTTGTGGTGGCCCTGGAATTGTTTGGTATTGTTTCTCGCCCACTTGCACACGCCACAACAGCCACATTTGTAGAATCCTTTCATGTGGGAAGTTAGCCAGGTGTTGGTGTTGTGCGTGGGAGGCACGGTAGGGCTTAGTCTGGTGCGTATGGTCTTACCACGTCTGTATGTGATCTGAGGTTTTGTACTGATACATGGTGTGAGAGTTTTGTCAGCCAAAGTACATTCCAATTTCTATTGATGCTTTTCTTACAACAGGGCTGATATTGTTGTAGTCCATGATCATCTTGGTTTGGGCATCTTTGCTGGTGGTTTTATTCTTTAGTAGTTGCGTACTGTTCCTGTTGAGTGATTTGGCCTTTTTGACAGCTTTATTGACCACCTTATGGTTGTAGCCACGTTTGAGGAAACAATTTCGCATGTCATCTATGCAGGCCTTGAATTTCACTTCCTCACTGCAGTTCCAGCGTGCTCTGACGAGTTCACTTTACGGTATAGTTTCAATCTGGTGTTTAGGGTGTGAGCTGTCAGCTCTGAGGATAGCGTTACATGAGGTCTCCTTCCTGAACAGCCTGGTGTGAAGTGTTTTGTTCAGAATATAGATTTCCAAGTCAAGAAATAACTTTTTCAGTACTGTAGTTGCAAGTAAATTTCATGTCCATGTCATTTGTATTCAGATGTTCAAAGAAGGATTCGATCTGGGAGTGAGTGCCGGACCAGATCAGTAGGCACGTCGATGTATCGCCCCCAGTATACTATTGAGTCTACCCATGCCACACCTTTAGTGCTCCAAATCCAAGTAGTCTCTAATGTGCCCATCTAGAGGTTAGCAAACTAAGGGGAAAACCTCGAGCCCCTTTGTTTGTCTATACCATTTCTGGTTAAACATGAAAAAGTTGTTTTTGAGAATAATGCTCATCATGGTTGTAATCATATTGGTGTGTTGCCATAGATTTGCTGGTCTAGTGTTGAGATATTTGGACACAGCCACCAGTCCTTTGTCTTGATCAATAGAGGTGTATAATGAGACGACATCCAAAGATGCCATTTTCATCCCTGTTTGCCATTGTATGTCATTAAGAATGCTGAGGATATGTTTAGCATCCTGGATGTAGGATGGTAGGTTCTTCACCAGGGGATTGAGAAAAATATCTACGTACTCAGCCATTCGCTCGGTAGGTCCACCTATACCAGAAACTATAGGTCTCCCTGGCGGAAAAGGGGCAAGTTTGTCGATCTTGGATAATGTGTAGAGCTAAGGGGCCATAGGTTTATTGATTTGAGATAGGATGTTTCAGCATCATTTAGTAGTCCCGCTCCGTGCCAAGCTTTTAATTGATCATTAATCAGCGTGGTTACAGCCTCTATTGGATTGTTCTTGATGGGCGTGTAGCATAGTACATCGTTGAGTTGGGAGAGTATTTCATGTTAATAATCGGTTTTATTCATGACAACGACGTTGCCGCCTTTGTCTGCTTCTTTTATCACTATTTCCCTGTCCAATGTTGATGTCTTCAGGGCTATCCGTTCACCTCTTGTGAGATTGTCATCGCTGTTATGTCTCCGTGCTCTGTGATTTCTAGTTTCATATCTTTCCAGGTCTTCTAAGACCAACGTATGGAACGTATCGATCGGGTTTCCAGCTGGTAGGTTAGGTGTCCATTTGGATTTGCATTTTAGGTTGCTGGTGATTGTGTTATCATCTTCTATATCTAGTTCTTGCAGCAGGTGTTCAGGTGTGAACAGTACGTCAGTGCCTTCCTCAAGGGTGAGGAGAAGGTGTGTGTCTGAGTTCTTGCATGATTTAATCCATGTTTCCATGTAGTCCAAGGGGTGGAGGCCCTCAATTCCTTCCAGTAGGCCTAGGACGCGAATGTTGCAGCATCGAGAACGGCCCTCCAAGTGTTCCTCCAGGGCCGCCATTCGATGCAGGACCTCCTGTAGTGTGGTTTGCTGTGCTCTGACCGTGGGTTGCAGATCGGCCAGTGTCTTTTCCCCATCTCTCACTTTATCCACGAGTTTCCGGTGATCGTCGCGGATCAGGCCGATGTCTGTGATCACGGTGCCTAGTCGCTCCTCCATGGACAGCCGGGACAATTCGATGGCCGCCAGCACTTGGTCGAGCTTCACTGAGAGAGTTGGGTCTTTTGGCGGTGCGGTAGATTGCGACCATGCCCCTGTGTGTGGCATGTTTTCGGGGGCTGTCTCGGGTACCAAGGTGGGCTGTGTGCCCCTGGGTTTCCCCATGGTGGTGACGTCCGGGGTAGTCTCTTGGTGGATACTGTGGGGTAGGTGGAGGCGCTCTGCACATGTTTTGTTTGGGCTGATAAAGGTAGGGTACAGGTCGCTGCTCTGCAGGTAGGCGCCGACCGTAGCGAAAGGAGGGTCCAGCGAGGAGCGGTGTGGTGCAACCCCCACGCTTGAGGAGCAGCCAGTCTGTGGGGAGCGGGGGGAGTAAAGGTCCAGATGCAGTGTTCCTCCGACAGAAAGGTTATTCGGTTGGCAGCAGGGGGCTCCCAAGTCTCACGACCCTGTAGCGGGAGCCAGGTGGTCAGCGGGACCGTAGGGGGGGGGGTACCTCGATAAAGCACACCAGAGTCAGGCAGCCGCTGCAGTGGAGAGGAGAGCTGACCGTCCGATGGGAGTCCCCGGCGGGTCGCTGTAGACAGCGTGACAACAGGTGCACAGGTGCCCTCGGGGCGTGGCAACGTGAAAACCTCACTGTCCATCCTGACTGGGCGCCATCTTAGGGTCAGGCACAGTGGTTGTCGAGGTGGATTCAGGGGATCAGCAGTTGTCCAGTCCCAGGAATGGGGCCCCAGGTCTCAATGCCTGCAGCACGCACCTTACTCAGGAGGGAGATCGCCGGGCAGCACTCCAATGTAGGGGCTTCGCGCCGGAAGCTGGGTGCACAGCTATGGTGGGGTCGCGCCGATTCAGAGTCCCACGGTACAGGAGGCAGGTTCCCTCTGGAAGGGTGAGTCTCGTGGGCGGTCACAGCAGCATCCGTCGCTCCTCAGTAGTCGCCGCCGAGTAGGGGAGATCGTTAGGAGGTGGCCAGGGACAGCCGGCTCTGAATCACTGGGTCGCGGCCGCCATCTTGGGATCCGGCGCGCGCCTCCGGTGAAAGTATTTTCTCTCTTCCGCGGCCGCCAGTGAGGGTGCTCGGGACCCCGGTGCTATGTCGGATACCGGGTACGTTCTGATCACTGATTCCGACAGGGATGGCCCGCCGCGACCTCTGGAAACGGGCAGGATGCGGGCCCGATCGCGGAGCCTCAGCAAGTCACAGCCCCCATTGTGGCTTGCGTAGCCACGCCCCCTTGTCCGCAATAAACTTTATGCGAAACCCATGTTTTTCAAGACATTTCAACAGTGAGGACTTAATGCACTCTGCATCTCCCCATGTCAACTCAACCAAGCCAAGGAAAAAGGTGAGACGCTCTTTTCCATTGGTTGCAGCAGGGACATGAATAATTAAAACTGTCATGGAAGAATGGGTTATTGATTCATCAATATAAACTGAGATTTTTGGAGCCTGTTCAACGATAACCATGCAAAGTTTTCTCCACATTTCATTAGCAATGCAGTTGGTTGTCTGTGCTGCCCTATACTCGCTGTGTAGAATCAAACCCATCTGCCTCATTCTCAACCTGCAAGGCTACTAGACCTGGAAAGTCTGAAAAGCGGGGACAAAAGTAAAGTGTGTGAAAAACCTTAACATTTGAAGTATGGAAATGCCATTGCTGCCCAGGATAGTGGACCGCAGTACCACCCCCTTGTATGCAGCTTGGATATCACATGCTTTAGAATGTGATTAAGAAAGTTTATGCTTATGGATTTTTTTTCTATAGTGAGGTTAACTGGCTAGCTTTTGTTGGGCCAGTTTCAGCAATACTCCCAGTGATCCATTCTGTGGACATACTCACACCCTGTGATAATGACACTCCAAGTAGCTTAACCTCACTGTATATGTTGCAGCCAAGGCAGCCATTTCCACTGCTTACCCTTGGATAATTTTCTTTAAATTATGCCCACTGATTGTGGTCCCAACACTCTGGCAAGCTGGTATCCCTTTCAAAACTGCCCCCCCCGCCCCACATCTTGGATATTTGTTGTAGTAAAAATAAAAGTAGAGTCTTCCAGTGGAGAAGGTTGAATCAATCAATGGCTTGACATCATACTCTCTGAATCGTGTGCAGGTACATCTTGCAAGCATACACTCTGCTGTACTAGGCTATTTTCAGAATCGAACCATGAGCCCTTGTTTGCATTTGCAAAGAAATCCATGATGCTGGATTTGTGTTTGTCTGTAGAAATCAGAAAGTATAGGATCAGCTATGTTTTGTTGCATTAGTCACTCTCATATTCACTGATGATTAATGAGCAGAAACAATTGCAAAATTGCTTGTCAAATATTTTCAGCATTGCTGGGCCTAGGTGACTTACTTTGCACTTAGAAAAATGTTTGTGGCTCAGAAAGGCGTTGTTTAATCTGCTCAATTAGCCACCCATTCAGGTTTACGTTTATAGGTTACCTCTATAAGCAATTAATAATGTTCACATTTACCCTTGTGATAGTGGTTATTCAGGTTCTCATGTAATGTATGAACATTAAATTGCAAGGATTTGTGGCCATCAATGAACCAACATATTCTGGCGAGGAGTACCAGTGCTTTTTACCACTCTTGGCTACCACTGTTTCAGCCTCCACGCTAGGGAGGGAAACCAAAGTTTCCTGTTGGCAACAGCTGGCAGAGGGACTTTCTGGTGAACTGTGTCATCTCCTGAGTGTGCTTGGGACCATTGCAGCCCATCTCTGTCGAAGGATTGACCAAATAGGTGTGAGCAGGACAAATGTAAGGTAGGGATCTATGCTGAACAGGATGGCTTCCAATCTACCGTCTGTAAGCTGTGGCACATACAAATTATTACACATTAGGCAATTGTACGCATTTTCACAGTTGAAGGATTTCTGCCATCCTGTTGACATGCTTATTAATTCCTTAGAAATGATTGAGGTATTCCATTGATATCTATTAATTTTGAGCACCCAAATATTAATACTTAAAGAAGTTAAAGTGATTTTGGATGTTAACAGAACAGCAGGCTGCCTTTAATAACTGCATTGATACCTTTCAAAAGTGATTATTTTTTACCTTAAACTTATAAACATCCCTGCTTCCTTGCTCTAACGAAAAAGCCACTAGGGATCTAGGAAGAAAGTCAATTGGAAAGGTCATGCATGATGTGAAGCGGAGAATTGGTTAACAGCGAAGCAAAATATGAAATTTACAGGCTGTTCCATCTTGTAAAGTACAGCTGCACAAAATGACTTGAAATGATTTTCATACACGGTAGGTATAGTGTATTGAAATCAGACATTGCACCCTTTTGAGCAATGAGACACTATACAATATTTTGAAAATGCTGCAAAATACCTGAAATAAAGTTGCGTTTCATACCATGTTCTTACGTTCAAAGGTAATCTATAGTTGGGAGAAATTTTAGAGCAAATGCAAATTAGCCTACACAAGCTTCAAGCAAGGAAAATGTAACTTTCTAAAAGCCAGCCAATAAAAAGAGATGATAAAGTGCCTGTTCTCCATGGGAGGGTTAAACAAGATTGGCAAGCCGAGACACAAGCAAGAAGCAGGCAAACAAGTGTGATAGTAAAGCCTACTAATGGTAAGCAATCGATGGGCTCAAAGTCCCAGTATGTTCTTGGTAAGCAAACAATGTCTCACTGGAGACATTCCATGCGTTGCCTAGCAGGCTCGACCTAAAAAGGAAAGTTGAAGCAAATTGCAATTTAAATGCTCACCTAAATTGAAAGCAAAAAATTTATTTTTTAAAAGATAATATACAAAATAAAATGTACAAAGCACATTTCGAAAAAACGTTGTCATTAAAGAGGAGGTAACTGTTTGCAGAGATATGCACAAGCTCTGTGCAGCTACTCAAAGTTATGGGTAAGTGGGTTGACATTGCTGTGGTGGACAGAAGCAAAATAATAAAAATCCAACAAACCTATGGATGTATATTATGTATAATATACATGCCCACCTCCCCAATCTCCTGCAGGATCTGTTACTAGCCCTGGACCTTTGGTTTGAAAGATCAACACTTGTGCTTTCAACTGAGGCCCTTGCTAGCTTGCAAGTGAACTACTTACTTCCTTTTAAGTCTCAAACATCTGAAAAATTTAGTCTCACTTGAATCCAAACACGGAATCAGGTACACACTTAGAAAAATTAGAAACACAGACACACCAACAAAAAGGATATGCAAGTTAAGCAAAAAGGCAAAAAAAGACAACCAGCATATTAAATAATGCACAATCTCTCATTGTGCATTATTTACTATGCTTGTTTTCTTTCTTTTCCTTTTTGCTTAACTTGGATATCTTCTGGGTTGGTTATTCTGTAGTTCTCATTATTCTAAGTGTTATACTTGAACCCTTGTTTAGATTCCAGTATTTATTGCCCCAGGTTCAGGTCCTAGAGCTGCCCCTGTTTGTAACCAAATTTAGTTTCACAGCATGACTGAAAGGATTTCTGCAACGTATTCTACAGTGGCGTCCGAAAAATATTCACCCCAGGATTGCATGGAGTACAAAGCAAGGCAGTATGTTTCTACTTATTGAAATGAGACATTAAGATAGCCCTTTTAGGGCAACTCTGGAATACAGTGAGATTTATACCGACACAAAGCATCTGGTACTGAGCGTTAAATGTCCATTAGTATGAATCAAGCAGATTGGACCATAGCAAATGTGTTTCCTTGAGATAAAGTTTGAGAGCATGCATGGTATGTAGCTATAATTATTGTAGACATTTTTTTTTCTTCTTGTACTTACTTGAAATTGTGTGTGCTGAGTCGAATTTAATATTTTCTGGCCATTAAACTCATGTACAGTTAAATGAGTCATTTTAATGTATGTCCCAAGTAGTATAGGACAGTCTGTTGCTTCTCTCCATAGGGGTATTTTAACAGTCAGTTGTATCATTCACTTTTATCGATTATGAGTTTAGGTACTTGGCCTCCAATAAATATTGTTTTGGTTGCTTCTAACTGCAAAATATAGAAATATTTATTTGTTGTAATTTTTTAGAAATTGTTTACAGTGGAGTAGGATTGTTATTAGTTTATTGAAGAAACATATATAAAGAGAATCGTTTTTTGGGGGGTTATTCCTTATTATTTTGGATTTTAAGTACCAAGCAAAGAAAGTAGTGATTATCACGATTTTAAATATGTATGAGATGAGAAGGTACCTGGTTAAGAAAGGAAATACAGCCTTTTTTAAAAGACCCCTTACTCAACCTAGTTGTTGACATGCTTCATCATTGGGGTCCCACCGAAGTAGCCGAATGCAACTTAGGTTTGCTTCAACACCTGATTACAGTGGAGCAGGTTTGTTTTGTATTATTTTGTGGAACATTCTTAGAAAGAGGTTTTTTTAGTTGGGTGTTATTTCTAATTACCCTGGGGTATAAGTACTGAACCAAGAAAGTAGTAATTAAGTTGAGATAAAATATTTGCAAGATGTGATGGTAAGTGGACAAGAAAGAAAATAGTCTTTATTAAAAGACCCCTCACTCACCAACCTGGTTGGTGACATGCTTCATCATTGGGGTCCCACCTAAGTAGCCGAATACATCTTAGGTATGCTTCAACACCTGATTACAGTGGAGCAGGATTGTTTCGTATTATTTTGTGGAAGATACTTAAAAAGAGAGGGTTTTTTAGGTGGGGGTTACTTCTAATTATCCTGGTATATAAGAACTGAATACAGGAAGTAATAATTATGCTGATATTAAATATTTACTAGATGATAAGGTAAGTGTAGTATATGTCTGTGTTTATATGTGCATATATACATATATATTTATCACACTTTTCTTCCAAACCTCCTTTCCGGCGAAAAGAAGAAGCAGACCCCACGACTTAAGGCAGGAAATGGTTTTATTTATCCAACCTTCTTTGTTGACGCATTTCGAGCATCAAGTGCTCTTGTTCACACAGTGAGCACCGTGTCAGACGTCTTTTTTATAGTGATGCATAGTGAGTAAAACACCCTAAGTGAATCACATGACCATAAACATGGACATAAAAAGAGTCTTGCTTGTGTAACCTCCTTGCAGCCTATATTCAGTATACAGCTTTCGCTCAGTTACAATACTACCAGCGTAAATGCTTGGAAATATTATTAAAATATTCTACTGATGTTATTGTTGAACCTTGAATCAGTAAGTTATGCTCAGCATGAATGCTGTAATGTGGACACATTGTTATAAAGTGATCAAGTGCTGTAAATACATAAATACTTGTAAAATACAAACAACTAAATATATATAACATTAAAACTCACAACATATGTAAGTGTGTTAAAAGAAACAGTACACATATATAGATATATATATATATATATATATAATCAGACCCAGACACACGCACTACTAACAGAAGGCCGAAATCGGCAGAGAAAAGCACCAAGACTCCTTTTCAGGAGGAGTACGAGGTAATCCAAAGCACATGGCTCCGAGGTGGGAAGAACAAGCCCCCGGATACAGATACCCAAGGAGCAGAAAAAGACGGAGAACCAGACGGGCAGGAGGGTGGAACAAGAGGCAGAGGCGGCGCCCGAGTATCTCGCTGGACGAATCGGAAGCGCACCAACAAGAAACAATAGCTTCAGCCAACAAGCCGAGTGGAATGAACAGCACTACCGACCCCTCACGAAATCCTGGCACCAACAATGAGGCAACAAACTTAACAGTAGTCAATCTCACTACCAGAAAGCTTACAACGGAAGAAGAGCAAGTCCTAAGCCTCAGACTAACCTTCTGTCCAAATAGTGAGTTGGAATACAGCCAAACCAAAATAGACCTGTTCCGCTTCACTCGCAAATTGAAATTATACAAACATTTCAAACTGCGACCACATCTACAAAACAAAGAAAACCAAGGGCGAAGAATTACAGCAACAGATGCACTGAGCGGCAAAGATCTACGCTCAGTAGAGATACTAAGTGACCTGGAATTGGAATATACACAGAATCTTGCAGACCTTGATACCGCCCAGAGAGCGGAAATGCAGGGCATCGAACAAGAAAGTGAAACCAGTGGATTCAAACTAGTGTCCACTTTTGTTCCCCAATCCCCTTGGGATGCTATAGATGTGTTCTCGGAAGCCATGAACGAGGATCTATTAAAGTACCGCAAAACCAATCATCAAAACCCCCACCAGAACATCAGGGATTCACAGAGACTAGCCCTAAAAACACTAACGACGGACACGAGAATTATTGTGAAGCCCTCTGATAAGGGTGGGAACGTGGTTTTAATGACTCGTGAATACTACACAAAGGAAGCATTAAGGCAACTCTCAGATGAGAACTTTTACATCAAATGCACTAATGAGACCTACCAGCAAAGTATTACAGACTATGACAAACTTATTTCCAAGTGGTATAATCAACGTATGCTGAGTAGAGATGAACACCTGTTCTTACGCACCAATTGCCCTATGACTCCTACTTTTTACCACCTCCCAAAACTTCACAAAAATCGTGACTGCCCACCTGGCCGCCCAATCATTTCTTCTATTGGGAGTCTCACAGAGAATATGTCTCGTTTTGTGGACCACACCTTATTTCCTTTAGTGTCTACTCTGGACTCGTATGTGCGAGACACAAAGGACTTTTTGACGAAATTGCAGAACTTGGTGTGGGAACAGGAATATCTTTTGATGGTATTAGACATCACTAGCCTCTACACAATTATTGAACACAATCATGGATTAGAGGCTGTGAAATGGGCACTAGAACAACGCCAACTACGATTCTCTAGACACAATCTAATGATTCTAGAATTCGTAGAATTTTGTCTAAAACATAACATTTTCCTGTTTGAGGAACAATTATATATCCAGAAGTCTGGTACGGCGATGGGTACCTGCTTTGCCCCCAGCTACGCGAACTTGTTCGTGGGCTGGTGGGAGGAGCAGGTACCCAGGAGCTGTATGGTAGGAGGCAAAGAGGGCAAGGTCATCTGTTGGCATCGGTATATCGATGACCTTTTCGTTGTGTGGAAAGGCAACCTTGAAACAGCTCAGGAGTACATCAATGTACTAAATAACAACCAAATCAATCTACTTTTTTTGGGAACAGTGAGTCCGGTGGCAGCGGACTATCTGGACCTCAAAATATATGTAGAAGACGGACACCTCCACACAAACCTCTTCAGGAAACAAACTGCTGGCAACTCTACACTGCATGCCAGCAGAAACCATCCACCACAATTAATCAACAGTATCCCCTACGGGGAACTGCTGAGACTTCGCAGGAACTGTTCCAAACCATCTGATTTCGAAGCGGCTGCTTCGGAATGCATATCCCGATTTAGAGCTAGGGGGTATGGCGAGAAAATACTAAACAACACTCTCAATAGAGTCAGGAAAATAGAGAGACAGTCCCTTTTGACCAATACCTCTGAACAGGTCAACCGTAGAGGCTTGCCAGGTAATAACAAGGGTAAGTTCAGAGTTATAACTCCCTATTCAGCAGGAGCGGAAAGCTTCAGAGCAATGCTACGGAAGAACTGGCATATTCTCTTAACTGATAGCGTGCTCAAAGAAGATCTTCCAACCCAGCCACTCCTAACCTTCAGCAAAGCTAGATCATTAGGCGACATACTAGTGAACAGTCATCTAGAAAAAGTGCCCCAGAGAACCAATACTTTAAGGGAGCAACGAGGCTTTTACCCCTGCGGCCGCTGCAAAGCGTGCGCGGGCAGTAAACGTGTCCTCTCCTATGTTATAACAGAAACTGGCAGGAAAATGTATATAAACAAATTCATTACCTGCAGTACACAGTACGCCGTCTATTGCTTGCAATGCCCCTGTGGCTTACGCTATATCGGGAGCACGATCAAGGAGATCAAGCTCAGAATACTAGAGCATATGCGAGCCATCGATAAAGTAGATCAGACCTATCCGGTGGCTCGTCACTTTGCGGAGGCCCACAATCGAGACCAGAATAAGCTTCAGTATTTCGGCCTTGATGTTGTACCCCCGAACATACGTGCCGGTGACCGCTTACGCAGATTAAGGAGACTTGAGTCCCGATTTATCATTGATCTCTGCACGAAACATCCCAAAGGTCTTAACAGTGGGGAGGAGATGGCCTTCCATCTGGGGAAATGAGTAGAGAATAACATCTGGTAGAGATTATTCCAAGATGATAGTCCATCCTAATAAACTGTAATTAGAACTTCTTAACATCATCGTATATGGAATAACTGCATACCAATGTACATAATAGCTCTGGAACTTCTGTCTGATTTTTTGTCATGTATATATTAATTGTGTGAGAGACTCTTCATATCGTTATATGGCCCATAGTACCTGCCTCGTCTTACAACTTCTTATTATGGATCCAAGAGACACTGTATATACTTTGTGATCTAGATCGAATGAATTGCAATTTGATTGGGAATAACGTATGGGCATACTATAAGAGCCTCCCGCATATCCAGTTTCCACTGTATATAAGAAGCACTTTTACCACATATGTTCCACTATGGACTCACTTTATAATTTCCATATGAAACATGAACTGTATGTTGTGAATAATTACACATGTCTTTCTGCTGCTGCACGTGGCGCATCTCACTCCATATGTATCCCACTTTCCTTCTTTTTTAAGTTACCCCTATCATATGGCTGTTGATTAGGAAGTCACTTATTTCCTTTTGTTTATAGGCGATTTGGACTATGTATCTTATATGGGGACATTAGCCGATCCACGGCTGTATGTTTTTTGTCTATCCTATTACGTTCTATTTTGACACGCCACGCATGGAATAATGCGTATGCCCATCTGTGGGCTTAACCACTCGAGGATATCCTATGCATAATGCTATTCTGTGTTATATATACAACACACACTACAAGATGGCCGCACCTATTCCATGCGAGGTGTAAGTCCCCTTGTCTATGTCCATGCCCTATTGAAAGTGGGAGTGATTATTATTTGTTTATAACAATGTCGGAAGCAAACACAGTGCATCACACACTGACGAAGGCAGACCGCCGAAACGCGTCTGTGTGCATCCCTCCGCTAAATAAAATCTAGCGCGTTGAAAATCTTCATCCTCGAGTGCTGTCTTATTCTTTCCGGGAGTTGGAGGGATTTGGAGCGTTATATATATATATATATATATCTCCCATAGAGTTGCCTGTACAGAAAGAAGGGAGCCTCACACGGAGATCACCATTGCCACCTTTATTCTTTGAAGAAAGCAGCATGTAGAAACCGAGTCTGACACTGAAATTATAGTCCTGCCTGACGCGTTTCATGCCAGAAGCATTTCATCAGAGACACTGGACTTGTTCTGGATAGCCCGGCATATTCTGGCTCCACTTTAAGCGTCCAAAAGTGCATGCCCATGGGCGCGGCCACTCCAGCTGCTTGATGGTACTTGTAGTGCCGTCCTTCGTTAGTACGCTGCCATGACCTAAAATGGACGCTTAAAGTGGAGCCAGAATATGCCGGGCTATCCAGAACAAGTCCAGTGCCTCTGATGAAATGCTTCTGGCATGAAACGCGTCAGGCAGGACTATAATTTCAGTGTCAGACTCGGTTTCTACATGCTGCTTTCTTCAAAGAATAAAGGTGGCGATGGTGATCTCCGTGTGAGGCTCCCTTCTTTCTGTACAGGCAACTCTATGGGATTAATTGCGGCGTGCCTGAGCCGTGAAGCGGAGCACCGGGGCTGTTTACAGCCCTCCTGCAGAGACGCCTCATGACGCTTTGCCAAGGAAAGGAGAAGCCGGTTCTTTGAAAATGAAAACGAGCAGCATGCAAGTGAACTTGGCGGCACTACCCACTGGGGTTCAAATTTTAAAACATTTTAGGTCATGGCAGCGTACTAACGAAGGACGGCACTACAAGTACCATCAAGCAGCTGGAGTGGCCGCGCCCATGGGCGTGCACTTTTGGACGCTTAAAGTGGAGCCAGAATATGCCGGGCTATCCAGAACAAGTCCAGTGCCTCTGATGAAATGCTTCTGGCATGAAACGCGTCAGGCAGGACTATAATTTCAGTGTCAGACTCGGTTTCTACATGCTGCTTTCTTCAAAGAATAAAGGTGGCGATGGTGATCTCCGTGTGAGGCTCTCTTCTTTCTGTACAGGCAACTCTATGGGATATATATATATATATATATATATATATATATATATATATATATATATATATATATATATATATATATGCATATATATATATATATATATATGCATATATATATATATATGCATATATATATATATATATATATATGCATATATATATATATATATATATGCATATATATATATATATATATATGCATATATATATATATATATATATATGCATATATATATATATATATATATATATGCATATATATATATATATACATATATATATATATATATATATATGCATATATATATATGCATATATGCATATATATATATATATATATATGCATATATATATATATATATATAGTTAAATATGCATATAAAACCATTTCTAAAATTCAATAAATATATTTGAATAAAACTCCTGCATAAATGCAGATTTTCAATAATTCATCAATTTTGCATATGTCCACTGTGATGCCACTGATACTAGTTCACCTCAAAATTAAGTCTATGCAACCAGCTGTTGTATACAATATAAAGACCCTCAGTCCATGAACCATGTGATTGAAATAAATCATCTTATATGCAAAATTGTGCTAATTCATACTGATGAAATTTACAGTATACATACTAAATACTATTCTATAAACAGTGAATCATACCAATGGTGTGTATACAATAACATAATTATTCTGACCTTATTTGATACAATAAAATAGGAAAAAAGAGGTAGTCTGGTTAACGGGATGATCCATATTATGTTGGTTAATTTCATTTTTGCTAGACAACCAATTATCGTAATTTTGAACCATACAGATACCTCACAACTGCAGATAATGTTACTATTGTGATGTTAGCCACCGTAACCCAGACACATCCAACAGGAGTCATCAATCTTAAACTTTCAATAGCACAGCCATCAGAAGCCTAAGGAAATTATGCAAATCTTCAGTTGTATTCAATCCGTTTGGTTTCTTACTGTCCAACTCCACTATATAGCCTGTTTCCTTTCGTCTAAGCATTTTATCTCTGTTGCCGCCTCTCCTGAGTGGTGCAATCACGTAAATCACAAAGTATGACAAACAAGATAGATCGCTATTATGTATTGCCTTGAAGTGACGCGCGACAGGGTAGTTGGTGTCGTTGTTAACAATTGCCCTTAAGTGTTGCAAGATCCTGGCGTGCACCTGTAGCTTCGTGCTGCCCACATACCGTAAGCCACAGGTGCACTTCAGGACATACACCGCATACTTGGTGTGGCAGTTGTAATTACCTCTAATCTCAATGCTAGCTGAGGAAAATGGAGTCACATAGTGGGTTGTAGTGATGCCGAATTTGCATGCTCGACATGTTGAACATTTATAAAACCCATCTTTAGGTTTTAACCAAGTATTGTCCCTACCTATTTCAGGACTTGCTTTAACTAGATTGTTCCGCATGCTTTTTGCTTTTCTGAAGGTAATGATCGGGTTGTCAGTTAGTCTGCAACCCAATACTCCATCGGTCTTAAGGATTGGCCAGTTTTTCCTGATGATGCCCTTAATCATACGCTCCTGCTTGCTAAATGTTAATATCAAGCGAGGGGCCTCATCTGCATTTGTTTCATTGGTGTTTTTGGGTGTTAATAAAGAATCCCTAGGTCTCTCATGTCCTTTCTCCAAAGCTTTGGAAAGTGTTTGATTACTGTAACCCCTTGCCTTGAGACGTTGCATCATTTTGCCTGCCCCTTCCTCAAAACTTTGTGTGGTGCTAAAGATCCTTTTTAGGTGTAGGAGCTCACCATATGGGATACTTTCTATCAGACGCCTGGGATGCTCACTGCTGGCATGCAAAATGCTGTTGCCAGCTGTAGCTTTGCGGAAAAGAGATGTTTCACATTTGCCCTCAATCTCGATCTGTACATCCAAAAATTCAGATTTAATTTGATCAATCTTGGATGTAAAAAAGAGATTGAATGGATTCTTATTGAGCTCGCCCACAAATTTTGAAGCACTCAATTCATCTCCTTCCCAGATACAAAAACATCGTCAATGAATCACATCCAATAACGTACATTGTCAAAAACAGGGGTGACGGTGAGATCCCGCTCCTCCCACCAGCCAACATGCAAGCAAGCATAGATGGGGGAGAAGCAGGATCCCATCGCCACATCCCTTGTCTGTTTCCAAATATCCTTTCCAAACATAAAATAATTATTGTTTAAACACCAGGCCACTAGTTCATACAGCATTTGTTGTGGCTATAGTACTCACACGACCTTTGCCCCAGGTAATGTTTTATGGCTTCCACGCCATCGGTGTGGTTGATGCTGGTGTATAATTCAATGTCTAATGTTAACATACACCAATTGTCCTGCCATTTCACCAAGCGCAATTTGTTCAAAAAGTCACCGGTATCCTTGATGTAACTCGGCAAACCCTTGACCAGGTCCTGTAAATAGAAATCGATATATTTGGAAACACTCTAACTTAAACTGTTAATTTCAGAGATTATCGGTCGGCCAGGGGTCGGAGTTTGTTGCTTGTGGACTTTCGGTAGTAAGTACAAACTCGGGATCACAGGATTTTCGGCATGTAAAAAATGATATTCAATTGATGATATTAATCCCTCCCTTTTATATGATGACAGATGTTTCTTTAAACCATCTTTCGCTTTTTTGTATTCCAAACCGTTTGATCTGTTGTATCAATCTCAATTTTCTAATTGCCTCATGGCGCTGCAATATATTCTTTTTTCTGCCACAGTACAATGTTTCCACCCTTATCGGATTTATAGATCACATTTTCATTGTTGGCACTGAGTTTATTGACTAAGTTGACATATTGTTTATCTTTGTACGATTGACTGGTTTTTCGACCATTAACTTTGCGATTTAGCATTTTATATGCATATATAGTCACATAAATATTTAAATATGCCTTTAAAGGAATTTCTGTGACATTTGAAAATCGTATTACATTTAATTAAACCCAATAGTGAATACTTTTAAATGCATATTTACTTTGAAAGCAACGTACCTTCGATATTGTCCCAGATGTGCTCATTAGCGATTTTAATTTTGCTTCTCTGATTGTTTTTATTGGCGAAAGTGGTGAAGCAGGTGGTTGCAGAATGTATTCAGCTTCTGGTGTAATTGTCTGTGGTATTGTTAACGGTGGCATTCTTGAGATTTTGGTCTGCTTAGTTAAGATTACCACATTATTCTTGATAACATTTCTAATGATGATTCCATTCCTTTCTTTTTTCGGTTATAATAATCGTCATTGTAGCAAGTCGATTTTATCGATCCACTTTTATCTGCCAGAGCAAGATGATATAAAATTTTGTTTTCATGCTTAGCATTCCTGTAGTGGGTTTTGGTAGAACATTTAATTACATTAGCTCGTATTGCCTTTTGATAAGGTTTGCTTTCTTCCTGTTTTGTTTGTTTATTTTCTTGTATGGTAATCATCTGAAATGAGATAAAAATGTGAGTATACATTCTGTACATAACATCGACAAACGTACCAATTTTCTCAAGTTCGAAAAACATATTAAATGATACGTTTTGCATATTAAAGTGCTACCCATAAGGCTTTCTGATCACTGTAATATGACTCTAATATACCATAGTGTGTTAAATCTACATTAGTATAAATATGATCTAGTATAGAATTGTAGTCTGTTGTGTAGTCTTGTATTTTTTGGTTACATTTAAATTAGTTGTGCATATATTGTAATAGTAGTGATGTGTTCTGCAACACTTTTGTTAAATCTATGTTGAAGTCGCCCATGATAATATATTTATAATCAGGATAGAAGTTCAATATGGTTGTTTAATAATTCTAATAGTGTTTGTATATGTACATGTGGTGGCTTGTATAGTGTTATAAATACGTAGTTGCAAGAATTAAGATGCTGAGTAAAAGTTAAAATGTCAATCTCATGGTGTGTTTCATATATTGGCAATAAGAATGTTTTTTTTTTAAATAAATTGGTATTCCATGCTTTGCTGATTGTGGAATATATTAAATATTAATAGATGGTATTGTTCATTAAAACAATTAGCGGCATTCGCTGTTCTAGTTGTTTTTTTCAGTGAGGTATATGATATCTGCATTCATGATATTATTGTCTGTTATTATTGCTTCGTAATTTCTGTGTAGTAATCTTCTGTTATGTACAATAATATTCAATCGTATGTTATGTACAATAATATTCAATCATGAAACTTTATTCGACAGTTAAGTCATAAAAGCACATTATACAAATATATTTGAAAACCAAATTTTTAAATATCTTAAATTTTAAAATACAATTAAATCATTCTATAACCATTGAGTATAAAAGATTCCATAAGATTCCATAAAATCACCTTTAAAATTATTATTTTTTGAGACGAACATTGATTCAATTCACAAGTATAATAATACAAAAATTCAAGTCTTGCATTTTATAAGGAGACACATAGCTTAATTCTAATTCTAATAGGCAGAACATATTGCAACAACAAGTCCCAATAAACATTAAATATGATAGGTGGTCACTCATTGAAACCTTGGTGCAGTGTGTTCAAACGGGTTCACCAGGCCCAGCTTAAGAACTTCGCAATAGCTATAGCAATTGGAGGCGCTGGATCTGAGCGCAGTATTCGCAAGGCTACTGCGTATCTTCTAATGCCCATTGCCCTACAGATCGTCTTTATCCAAACATTACAGGGCGCAGTGTACATGGGGCAAAAAAATATGTGACCCACAGTTTCACATTGTTCTTTGCACTTACCACATTTGTTATTACTAGAACCTCCCCATCTGCAGGTAAATTCCCGGGTTGGAAGAGCACCCACCCTTAATTGAAAATACAATTTATGGTCATAAGCTTTCTCAATCAAGTCCCAATATCTTTCCAAATCTGGACGGGACTTGAATTCGAGGAAATGACCTGTAAGGTGGGTTGAGAGACCTTGAGTTTTCTGATATGAATACCATTTCCCAGTACCTTTCTTTCAGTTTTTCCTTCGAAGGGAACACGGCATTCAAAGGATCATTTCAAAGCTCTAACAGCCCAAGCTTCCCTAGGAGGTGTCTAATTTCCTTTAGCCATATTATTTTGTGGAATAAGTCAGATCTTATGACATCCATGAGAACTCTAGTAAGGTGTGCTAGTTCCTCTGTGCACCATAGTCTCCGCCGATACAATAAAGGGCGAAGACTCGCTAGGTGTACCACGGGCTTCTTGCCAAGATCCAGCAATAACGGTCTTAGGGGGTGCTTTGAGGGAGACTTGTTACTTTGCGTAAAAACGCATTCTCCACAACAGTCAAGCATTTCAGGTTTTCAAACCCCCATAGCTCTGCCCCATATAGAGCTGAGCTTAGGACCTTCATCCCATAGATGTCTAAGACTGGGCTAATAGGTTTTGTCAAGGAGGTTTTAAACTTAGTTAGAAGGATTCCTGCTTGCTGCTTATGCGTCGGAACAGCCCGATCAAGGCAGACTTTCCATAAACACATTACCCCTGAAAGACTTATGTTCATTAAATGACATAAACTTGGTTTTAGCTGTGTTTACTTCCAGACCACGTAATTTGCTGAATTCTTAAAATCACAGGAGGGCTTTTTGTAAACCACTTGGGGTCTTGGAGATTATTAGGGTGTCATCCGTAAACATAAGGATTGGAATATGTAACCCTGCCAGCAACGGGGCGTCCATGGGTGTCGGTGATAGAAAGTCGACCACCCCATTGACAAAGAGTGAGAACAGGGTAGGTGCCAGAACGCATCCCTGTCAACAGAGAAGTCTTCAGTCACCTCTCCCCTACCCCCACACCGGACCCATGCAAAGTTATCCTCATGTAAGCGGATGATTAGGGACAGCAGCTCTGGCGCCATCCCCATTTCTCTCAGTACCTGCCATAGCTTTTCTCACTGGACTAAGTTGAAATCTGCCCTTAAATCGACAAATACAGCGTAAAGGTCTCCCTTACCTAAGACCACCGTCCTCCAGTACAAAGTGATAAAATGAAAGACTTGGTCTATCGTACTGGTTTGGCATCGGAAACCAGCCTGCATGGGACTCAGGATATCGTGATCCTCTATCCATGTCTGGATCTTGTACAGAACCAGTCGGCCCATGACCTTCTGCACCGAATCTATTAAACTGATTGGCCTGTAATTGCCAGCTAATTACTTATCGCCCTTTTTGAATACTGGGACGATTTCCACACCCTTCCAGGAGGGTGGGACATCTGCTCCCCGGGCAATTGCCTTAGCAATATGCGCAATGTAATATCGCCAGGTTTGTTTGACATTAACAAAAACGTCTGCCGGAATGCCATCCATGCCAGGTGCTCTACCCCCAGTCACTGCATCCAGCGCCCTATCAACATCTGCTGGGGTGAAAACCACCCCTTCGTAGTAGATATGGGGGAGCAGTTCATAAGACTCATCATCACTACTCCTTGCATACTGTGGCTTGAAATAGTCAACCCAGGCATGTTGAGCCACATTATTCAGTGGGCGATCAGGACAACCTCCCCTATCCCATTTGAATATGTCCCAAAACAACTTGGGATTCTGGGCCACACAAGCATCTTTCAGATCCCGCCACTTCTCTTCATCCCAGCTCTTTTTTGCCTCCAGCTTTGCTTTCCTATAGCAGGCCTGTGCTGACCTTACTATGGACATGTCTTTTGTCTTTAGGGCACTGCCAAGACTAACCCGAGCTTTTCGGCAAGCTGAATTGTACCATCTCTCCGGTTTACTTCCCCTTGAGCTCCTTCCTGCTTTGGGCTTCCAAAAATAGGTATTTAGGCCCTTGAAAAGTTTAGTATGGATGTCCGTCACATTACGGCTGGTTTCCATACTAACAGTAACAGAACCCAGCACTGACAGTGCGTTGGTTACATCTTTGTTAATTGCAGCTACTATTTCGGTATTTTCAACGATTCTGCTCCATTTCAGATGGCGCATATTATTGGCTAAAACGTGGTCGGGCACTAATACTCCCTGGTTTGATGGTGCGCCCTCGGTGAGGGACAAATTGAAAATGGAGTTGAGTGGGTGATGGTCACTCTCAATATGATTAGTACCCTCCATGTGAATAAGATAGGGCCATAGCCTTAGGTGACCAAGCAAGTAGTCAATACGGCTAAACCTAAGGCTGTTATCGAAAGTGTTCCTACCTATCTTATCTGATACAGTATGCCCATTAGCTGCCCCCAGATGATTGCCCATGCACATTCCTTTCAACTGGATTGCTGCCTCTGTCCACTTTTTTATTGGAACTACCTCAAGGCCGGAATGCCCCATCGAGAATCGTCCTCTTCCGTAAGCTGGTAGTCATCGTATCCTAGGGGCTCAAAGGTTGTATTAAAGTCCCCCGCTACAAGAGACAAGATATTCGGGGGCAAGGTCACTATCAATTCTTCCAAACCAGTTACAACCTCAGATTTGATCCCCCCTGGGTGACCTTTTGCATATGCCTGATCAAAGAAGAGAGTGAGGACTGGATAAGCTAGTCCGGATCCCCAATTTATATATGGTATATCAATAAGAACTAGCTAGAGGTGCGAGACTCTGTTATGTACGCTTTTAACTCGGAAACCATTGGGTTTGTTTTAAAAGCCCTCACCCACCAACCTAGTTGGTGGCATACTTCATCATCGGGCCCACCACAGTGACACCTAGCGTGTCCCAGGTGTGCTTCAAAGCCAGAGTTACTGCGGAGCTGGTATAATTGCTGAGTGTGATGTGTAGTGAGTGAGAAAGTGAGATTAAAAGCTATACAGTGGGTCCCAGTACCCGAGGGTAAGATAGATACATTTTATTAACTGGGCCCCTGTTAGCGGATAAAAAGGCAATCAGACGTGTTGGTAAATTTATGATTCCCTACGTCCAGTGTGGTCTACATGTTTCAGCCAGGCCTTAAAAACTGGCTTTCCTCAGGACCAATAAGTGAAAAAGTGCAATTAAATTATACTAAATTATAGTGTTTGTGTTGGTTGTTTTAAAATGTGTCGCACTCCCTAAAGTGTGTCTATATGTAGAGGGGGATTCCCTCTTGCTTTTACTACATATAACACATAGGACATAGACAGACGTACAAGTAGAGTCAAATTAGTATGGTAACCTGATAACACAGAACATTGCCGACTGGTAAGGTGTGTGCTCGTCCTATATCGGACTAGGGTGTGGTCATGTACGTGACATGACTTAGTGATTTTATCATGAGACCATTTTGGTGGTGGTGGGCTAAGACAGCGTAATTTTGACATGGTGAGGAGCAGGTAAGTAAGTATAATATATCCTCACACAGGCTAGTATCTGTAAAAGCCTCCTTGGGTCACTCGGCAGAGAGAAAGACCCTACAAAAAGTTTTAAAATAAGCGCAGTTAACGCACAACCTGTAAGGAGAGAGAGATGCAATGGCGCACCCCAATACTGGTGATCGACTGTTTTACTCATGGAAGTACCGGTCTGGTTCCTCCTTGGACCGGTTGTCCTTCTGCGTTGCCCGAATTCGAATTGCGAGGGCCATTGTTCGGTTTTTAAATAGCACGGGTTAATGGCTGCACCTGTGTGATGGTGGAAATAGGAGAAAGTACCTCGCCCTAAGTGCCTAGTCATTTGAGGAACTATGCGCATGTGCAAGGAGGGCAGTGGATATAGCGCATGCGCGTTGTGACCGAGGGGCACGTTACACATCCTCTATTCTATTGCGCGTGCGCACGAGGTTGAGATGCCGATTATGCACTCATGGTCATGGGCGAGTTGCCATATTATTGCTAATAACCACGTGTGGTGTATCGGTGGGAGTACGTTAGGTTTACATAACTCCTTTACTTTTGTTAATGTGGTGTGCTGGGAGCACTGTGCTGTGAAGAAACTGGGTAGAGGAAGGGTCACTCTGCATGGCTGAGTTAAGACGACCCAAGGCCGTCTAGCATAGAGCGGGTCTATGTACTTGTATGCAGCTGGGGCGTCAAATTACTCATTGAGTGAGGGAATTCCATGGTATTGAGTCGTTCAAGCCCTCAAGGTGGGTGGAAAGGTGGTATATCCAGCGTTGTTCTTTGGCAAGGAGAAATTTGTCATTCATTTCCCTTGTTTCGAACTGTTCTATCACAGTCCATGTGAAGTCTTTCGGGATGTGGTTGTGAGTTAGAAAGTGTTCTGTCAATCTGCTAATGTTTTTTCCACATCTGATGGTACTCCTGTGTTCCGTCATTCTGGTTCTGACTTTCCGGGTGGTCATCCCAACATATCAGAGACCGCATCTGCAGGTTATTAGATACACTAGATTGGAGGAGTTGCAGTTAGTCAACTGCCGTTGTATCCAGGTTTTTCCGGGTTCCAATGAGAGGGATTTCGAAGGGGAAGTCAGGTGGCAGACACTACAGTTATTGCACGGTTGGTGGCCAGTTAGTTTTGGAAGGCACCAGGCATTGATAATGGTGTTGTGTGATGTGTGATTCTGTGGCTTGGGTCTGGTTGATACAAGTTGGTCTTTTAAGTTTTTTGCCCTCTTATATGCGAATTGCGGTTTTTCCCACTTCCTGGTGCCTGAGTTAATGATTCTCCAGTTCTTATTAATGATGCTGGACACCTGGTTTGACACAGAGTAGTATGTGGTGACACATGTTAGTGATGAAGCATGCCACCAACTAGGTTGCTGGGTGAGGGCTTTTAAAACAAACCCAATGACCTTGTGCATAGACATTAAAGATATCTAGACATATTCCTAAGGGAGTACTAACTCTTACTGCTAAGATATCGTTGTTACATGCTGGGCTGCTTGATTTTACACCCTAGATCTTGTCTCACCCATATGATTAATCCCCCAGCTGGGCCACCCCTGTCTTTTTTCAATGCTGGGACATAAAAGTTAAGATGGCCAACACGGAAGACAGGATCTACTAACCATGTCTCCTGAAAGAGGCATATGTCAAATTTTTCAATGAAATCCGACCACTCAGTTGGGACAAATTTTGAGCTCAAACCTGCTAAGTTACAAGATTTCATCGAGGTTTTCCCGTTACCTTGAGACAACCCACCAGCGAATTTTAGTCTTTCCAAAAAGTCACACTGGCTTGTTCCATTATCAGAGCCCGAATGGTTCCTTAGAACGGTGTCCACCCTGGGTGAGGGATCATACTGGATATCCCTTTTATCGGGGATAGAATGAACAGTCAAAACTAGTGACCCCCTAGAGAATTTTATTTGACTCTCTACATCTGCTGGTAATAGGACACTATTTTCTAGTTCAACTGTCATATTGTTGTGGCTAGCTGCTGGAGTATCATCATCACATTTGACACTACCCACAAGTAGATCAATTCCCCTGCTTTTTGTACACTGGGTAAATTCTAGATGGTGAGCCCCCAGTCTGGGCAGGGAAAACTGTCAAACGCAGACATCCAACCCAGAAAATCTATCAAAGCCGTTGTGGATCCTTATCCCCCCCTCATTATTAGCATGATATTCTAAATCCCTTGTCGATGAGTTGCGTAAATTGTGCTGTTGTGGTGCACGATAGAAAAAGGTAAGGGGTAGGGAGCGTATTGATGTTCTTGGGTTTGCCTCATACCAGTCGCAAATGTATTCAGCGGCCTTTCTGTCCCTAAAATTAATAATTATGCAATCCCTCTCAATAGACTTGCTTTGGGAGCCCACCCAGTCCACACGCCTAGCAAACAAGATTTCAGCTGATACATTCGGGGGCAGGGGACAATTAGAATTGAGCCAATGGATGCACTTGTTCTTTAGATCCCTGTACTCCTCCCTTGTCCTGACTCAGTGGAGTGACCCCCGCAAGTACTACCACATAAGGGATGGATTCCATGGGGAGATCAATACAAGGAAGCTTTTTAACCAATGGCATTCGGGGGGCATCCAGATTTAATTGGGTCGTGTGTGATGCCTCCCTTGTAACCTCTCTCCTCCCACCCCCACCATTCTGCGGGAGTTGACTAGGTACAACCTGGGCTCCCAAACACGGTGAGGGGGGGATTATGCTGAGGAACAACATCAACTCCAACAGCCACAGGTTTAGCAATGGGTTTATCAATAGGTTTGTTGATTGCCTGGCACTTACTAGGGCCTTTGGGCTGAGACATGGTCCCTGCCTGAGCCGAAGCATGTGATAATTCGAGACATGCTAGCCTGCTCTTGATTATGTCTAACCTATCATAGATTGGGAGGCATGTTCTTTGTAGATGGATTCCAACTTAGTCCAAAAGTCCCTCCCCATTTCCACAGGTACCTCTTCATTAGGAGTCAAAGGCAAAGTTATTACATCATTAGTGGGACAGTCAGAATCTGATCCCAGATGCGCTGGCGATGTGACATTCCTGTTTACTGCGTTGATTTTCCGGGTCTTTGGATGTTTCCCTTTAGCAATATCTCCCCCTCGTTTCCTTTTGGAACTTTTATTCTTTGGATCTTGATCAGTGGATTGGCTGGACAAGGCTTGCTTGGCGTTAGATTCAGACTGTGTCATAATACACTGGACCATTATTCCTGTGTTAGTACTGTTAGGTTACCTCGGTGCAATCCTACAATTAGGATTTGCTTCATCGGATGCTGGAAGGCAAGGGTGACTTTCTTCACGCTGAGGAGCACAATTCCCCCCCCCCCCCCCATGAGCACTTCTTGCTTGGCTAGATTCTACGGTTTGAGAATACACCGGTGAACGTGCCCGTGCCAGTAAACCCAATGAGGAGCGCTTTTCCAGTGCGATGCCCAAAGATAGCCTTTTTTCTGTCTGAACTAATTCATTTTCTACGATTTCTGAAGCTCTTATAAGAAACTGGTCCAAAGTTCCTACTATGGAGCCACAGCCAACGATTTTCTTCCTTTCCCCAGAGGTGATGCCATTATATCAATTACAAGCTTTGCAAACACGGTCACAACCTCGCTTTTGACTTGCTGTTTAACACGATAGCAACAATAATATTTAATAACAGTTATTTGGAGTGGTGTGGCTCACTGGTTAGAGGCGGCAGACCTGGAAGCAGAGGACGGCCCGGGACTAGGTTTCAATTCCCGACGTGGCAGGGTTGTGGACCAGGGTCAGCGGACTCGGTGCCTCCTTCAACCAGGGATCACATCTCCACAACGGCCCCCCACATACGCCGGGGATGGCTGGTTTCACCTTGGAGATACCCAGTAGGGACCATCTCACAGGGAAAGAGAGGACGGGTCCCCCAGAAGTCTACAGCGCGGAGATACCCCATGTGGGGTGATTCATGCGCTTTACAAGACATCATTACATTACATTACATTTGGCTTCACACAAACCTCTAGGCAAAATGTTAGGGTGGCCCCCGTCCCGTCCTCAAATTTTCTCTAACGGCCTCAAACGGTCACGCCCTTGGACCGGCCTTGAACCGGCGCGCGTCCGCGCGGATGCTTCACTAAATCCTTCTGGTCCGTTGAAGAGAAGAGCAGCGGGGAGGTCTCCAGGCCGCCTCTGCAGCTCTCTGGTCAGTGGAGTCCTCGAGTCAGTGGCGGCAAGCAAAGCATGTGGCAGCGCAGCGTCTCCCGCAAAGAGGGAGACGCAAGGAGCTTTTGAAGCGGCCCGGTGCAGAGAGGAGAGGAGAGGAGGGGCGGGCGGGCGGTCTTCAGGTGGCCCCCGCGGCTCTCTGGTCAGTGGAATCCTCGAGTCAGTGGCGGAAGCAAAGCGTGTGTCATAGTGATGTATTTGTGGTATTGATATTTGCAATTGCATATTTGTCCTTTAATAGGGTCATTTCTTCATGTACTTTTGAATGTACAACTATTTTGTCTTCATGAGAGTTTTTAATATATATGTTGGATAATGACTTTGCTCTGCTTAAAGCTACATAATGCAAATTAGGTATTTTGCAATTGTTAAAGTGGATATAAAGTGGTTCAATAGTTTCTCCTTGTGTCCTATGTATAATACGTGCAGATGATTGGCATAGGGGAAATTGTTTGCGTATAATTGTGATAATTTTGTGTAAATTGAAATGGTTGTGATATAGCATGAATTGGTGTCCAATGAGTCAAAATGTTTCTGTGATGTGTCTATTTTGTTGCCTTGTTAATTTCCCAACGTTTTCATTATCAAAATTAATCCATATCACATTAGGGGTGTTATTGATAGTCTCAACAAATTCAACTATACATGTAGCACCATTTGTTAAGCCATCATGAACATTTATATTGCAAGTTAAATCAGATCTTAATTTTAATTCAATATGCAATATGTATGGAAGGCCTATTGTTTTAGTTGGGTCCATGGGTAATTGTTTTAGTATTGTTTTCTTCAGGGGGTTCTGTTAGAATAGATGCAATTGTATCTATTACGTTTGCTGTGTAAACAGGATAGTTTACTATAAGTTGCAATGAAACTTCATTATTAATGTTATTAACTTCTTTGTTTGTTGACATAATATAAGGTATAGTTTTGCTAGTGTCTTCTGGTGGTTCTAATTCTCGTGATTGTACCTGTATTATATCTGTATTTGTTTCCCTTCTCCTAATCTGTTTAGTAGTTCTGCAAATGGTAGGTCATTTAGTTGCCTCATAAATTTTGTTAGTTCAAATAACATAAAATGTGTTTGCTATAAATTAGTACTTACTGGTCTATAGGAATGACTAGAATGTTCAAATATGTATGTGTCAAAAACTGGCTTTAATTGATCAAAATCTCCAATTGCTAAAATAGTTATCCCTCCAAATGGGAGGTTAGACATCTTTATTTCTTGTAATCTATTATGTATGAAATTAAACAAATTTGTTCCTACCATTGATATTTCATCAATTATTAGTAACTTAAGATGCCATAACTTGTCTTGTATTGTACTCCTGTTTTCAATAGTTAGTGGTTTATGAGTTAGCATTTGTGAAATAGGTATTTTAAAGGTACTATGTAGCGATTTACCATTAATGTTATGTGCTGCTTTGCCCATTGCAGCTGTAAGCAATACATATATGTTATCTGGATTTTCTCCTGCTTTTATATTGTAGTACCGTACTAAGGTTTGGTAAAGTGCCATAATAAGGAAGCTTTTCCCAACTCCTTCAGCACCAGTACAACATCGTCATTGAAGGCTACCGCCCCTCTCCCTGTGTACCCACATCAACTCAGAACACATTGACACTGAACATGATTTTTCTTTGGAAGGCGGGGGATCGCAAGACCCCCAGGCCGTATTTATTAAGAAACAAAATAATAAAAATTGTTAAACAAAATATACAATTTTTTAATGCAAAAATATTCAGGAACATTAGATACAATCATATCGACAAGTGTGATCGGCTAACCTTAACAAGATTCTATAACCTTAACAAGATTCTAATACAGCTTGTTTCCTAACCGAATCTAACATCCTCATCTGAAAATTTTTGCATAGTAACATTTATGGCCATATGGCAAGGTCGCTAATCGGTGTCAGGTCTTACAAGCTGCGCCCTTACCGCAGGTGCGCATGCGCAGCCGAGCCCGTTAATTACCTGGTTAACCCGTGCAGCCGAGCCCATTGATTACTCGGTCCACCCATGCAGCCGAGCCCGTTAATTACTCAGTCCACCCCCTGAACTCCATTTAACCACTGAAGGAGGGCCCTAACTCGCATCACCAGCTGCCCCTGAAGTTCTAGGAGGGGCCAATGACCCCTCCTCCCCCTGGGCGGACACCTCCAAAGGATGATGCTGCCCCCTCAGACCTTAAAATAGCTGCTCACCGGTCATGGCCTTACCGCCACAGGCCAGCATTGTTAACCGACGATCTGGCCTCCCCCCTTCCTACTCCTAAGAAAGGTCATATTCACCTCGCAAATCCCTCTAGCCATGCTAATATGTTATTCGACCACAGGACATTCCCAGCCTCAGTCAAGTGCACCCCGTCCCGCAGGTAGAAATGCTCCCCCCAAATACACCTGTGAGGAATCGTCTGCAACCGGGGGGCTCGAAATAATTTGTCCAACTGTGTGTTGATCCTCTTTACCGAGTGATTCAACGTCTTGACCGAGTCCCCCCTCACCACTGCCACCGAGGAATAAGTTGCGACCAAACTACCGTGCAACCCGCGCATGTTGTGGACACCCACCCCGCAGTGGAGATGATTTCTTCTATTGGGATGCGCCTCCCTAGATTGGCCAAATCGTTCTCCCCCAGGTGAAGTATCATCACTGACGGGGGAGCGGGTTGCTGAGATAATAGTTCCAGAAAGTAGTCTTTGAACTGTCTGATGCCTAAGCCTCCCTTCCCAAAGAAGGAAACAGAGAACCCCTTTTCCTCAGCCCTTCTCCACCTTTCACCTGAAAGAAACACATTTTTTGCGCGCCACACATAAGAGTGGCCCACAATCCAAGTCCCCAATGTCCGTTGATCTTCTTGTTGCTTGTGTTGCGAAGCTGTTGTTTTTTGCCGACATTCGGCGAGTTCCTCCCACGCGTGACAGGTTCGAGAAACTGCAAAACCAGAAAATACCAAGCATGAGTCATCTTGCCATGTCATAACATGTCAACACGTACATAACGTTTGTAACATTCAGACGACCATCTCCCAATCCTTTTAACATTTTCGACTGGGAGTCCCCTTACAACTGCCTAAGTTGCTGCCCCAATTCTGAACAAATGGGTACCAAATTCCGTGGGATCCAGGCCTGCTTTTGCGACCGCCAGCTCCAGGACTCTCCTAAACTGATACCTGGTCAATGGTGTACCATCCGTGTGACACAATAGTGCCCCCCCCCCAGTGTACCCTCCTGCTGCCTTCTAAAAGCCTCTACATGCGAGACCGGGCAACAAGGGTTGGTCCTAGCCCGGTGGAGCACTATGGTATCCCCCCCGTCCCTCCTGGTCGGTTTTCGATCTTTGATTTGTCACCCACATTGTATCTTCCTGGATCACAACACAGGCCACTTGACAGCCGCCCAGTTTGTCACCCTTTGACGCTGCTACCAGCTCGCCTATTCTTAGAGCTCCATAGAACGCAGCTTTGAAAAGCAGCACCTCCCATGTTGAGCTACAGACTCCCTGGAGTGCCAACAATAGGGCTGCGAGCCTTACCAGCCCAATCGGCTTTCTCACATCTGTCGAGTGTCCCTGTATGCGACGCCAGCCCCTCAACGCCTTGCGCACTACAAACGTGTTCGTAGGGTCCCTCATGCCCTTGGCTTGTGCGAAGGAGACCGCCGCCCTATGCCTATTCGCAGCTGCCACCGAGCGCCCTACCCTGTGCATCCAGGATAGGTATGCCACAAAACTGTCCTCCTGCACCCAGCTAGCCTCCCACATGTGCCCTAAGAAAGTACAGTAAGACAAGAACGCCCCTTCATATGCTGTCTTGGTCCTGGGGGCTAGGCTAGATGCCACGAGGTGCGGTAGTCTGGGGCACCAATCTGCCAGAGAACAACCGGAAAAGGGGCTGGCGAGGGGTCTGCTGCTGGAAGCTGCCCCCTGAATACCTGCATTTTAAAGTGAGAAAGGGCTTCAGCTGCATTATTGAAAACGCCTGGCACATGTTTGGCTCTGAAATTCACATTCCATTTCAAACATTGGAGCACAATCTCCTTTACCAAGCGCAGTATGAATGGACACCGTGCCGCTTGTTGGTTAATGCATTTTACCACGCTCATGTTATCCGACCAGAACACCACCGACTGATTGCAAAGGTGCTCCGGCCAAACCATCAATGCTACCCATATCGGGAATAGTCCCAGGAATCCAATGTTGGTGGTCAGACCCCACGACCCCCACTCCTCGGGCCATCTCTGGGTGACCCACTCGGTCCCCAGGATGGCACCAAAGCCCACGCTACCCGCAGCGCCCGTCCATAAACCCAACTCTGATGATGTCGTGGGGGGGGCCGGGCCACACTATCCTGCCATTAAAGTCCTCCAGGAATGCCGTCCAAATCTGCATATCCTGGCGAACCGCAGATGACAACCTAGTGTGGTGATGTTTCTCTTTCAATCCTTTCATAGCTTATGCAATAGACCGGGAGAAGGGGCGTGCCATTGGGATGACCGGCAATGCAAAGTTCAGTTGACCCACCATCTCCTGTAGCTGCTGTAAGGTAACCTTGTCTTTGTATAGGCACTGGCGCAGGGCCGCCTTAAACTTAAACTTAAACACTTTGACTTTGGGTAACCTGATGCACCCTTCCAATGAGTCAATTTCGATACCCAGAAATTCCAAACAGGTGGACGGGCCAACCGTCTTCCCAGGCGCTAGCGGAACCCCGATAGCCCACATGAGCACGCAAAATTCCTGCAATGCCCAGGCACACTCCCGAGTCCCCGCCGCTCCCAGGAAAAGGAAGTCGTACAAATAATGCATGACCTGTGTGTGGCCTGTGGACTATCTCATGTCCCACTCTAAAAAAGAGCTAAAAGTCTCAAAGTATGCACATGAAATTGAACAAACCATAGGCATGCATTTATCCATGTAAAATTTGCCGTCAAAGGCGAAACCAAGGAGGTGGTGGTCCAACGGATGCACCGGTAAAAGACGAAAGGCAGATTCAATGTCCGATTTAGCCATTAGAGTGCTCCGCCCCAACCCCCGCAATAGCTCCACTGCTTGGTCAAATGAAGCGTACTTCACACTACAAATCCCCTCATCTATAGCATCATTCAAGGATGCCCCTCGTGGTGCCGATAAGTTGTGAATCAGTCTAAACTTGCTCTTTTCTTTCTTGGGTACTTTCCCCAATGGTGAACACACAAAGGGCCAGATGTAGGTAAGTAACATTTACCGAATCTTAATTACCGAAAATTACCGAATTTTACCGATTCGGTAATCAAGATTCGGTAAATGTGAGGGGTTGGTATGTAGGGAATCCAGATGTTCCCTTTTACCGAATCGGTAAAATTCGGTATTTACCGATTCGGTAAATACCGAATCGGTAAAGCCTATTGATTCCTATGGGCTTCAAAGCCCATAGGAATCAATAGGCTTTACCGATTCGGTATTTACCGAATCGGTAAATACCGAATTTCACAAGGGTGCAGGGGGTGTCACTTTGACACCCCCTAAACAGGCGTGGGTGCCATGTGGCAGGCATACATGCCCTAAGGGCAGGTCTGCCTGTCACATGGCATAGGTGTGCATGCACACATGTGCATGCACACCGGAATCGGTATTTTACCATGAGGTTTTATTTCATGGTAAAATACAGATTCTGTAAGGCCTCTGGGACTCAGAAGAGTCCCACCTACATATGTAAAATACCGAATCGGTATGAATACCGATTCGGTATTTTACAGATTCGGTAACTTTACCGATTCGCAGGGCCGGACTGGGAACCAGAACCGGCCCTGGCAAAGTGCTCGGCCGGCCCCCCTCCCCCCGCCCCCCTCCCCCTCCGGGGAGGTGTGGCCGCGCTCTGTGCCAGGGCCGGTTTTCGGCCGTTTTTGTTACAGGGCCGTTTTTGCAGCATAACGGCCCTGTAACAAAAACGGCCCCCAGGGGGCCAAAACCGGCCCCCAACCTTGCGGCCCACCGGGGGATTTCCCGGTGCCCGCAACGGCCAGACCGGGCCTGCCGATTCGGTAAATATACCGAATCGGTAAACAAGGTCCCCCTACATCTCATTGACCCATTTACCGGTCGGTAACGGCCAAAATCGGCCGTTACCGACCGGTAAAGGCCACCTACATCGGGCCCAAAGTCGGGCACTGGCACTTCCAGGAATGGCCCAGCTATCCTGCCCATGGACAGCTCCTTTTCAATCTTAGCAATCACTACTGCAGGGTTATGCTGTACCGACAACTGATTCCTACAATGCGCGCTGCCTGTGTATGCCCCTGCCGGAATCCGGAAACCTTGAGAGAAACCTTCCTGTAGTAGAGCAGCCGCTGCGTGGTCTGGGTATCTGTTCAACCATGGGATCATTGCCAGGGGTAAACATTGTTTAACACGAAGTTTTGACAACGCAGTACCTTTACCACGCATCCCTTACAACGCAAGTCGTTACCACGACTTGCGCTGGAGAGCGCTAAAGGTTTAAAAATAGTTAATTTACTATCCTAACACCTTCCCTAGGGTCCACGGGGACTGGTGTTAGAATAGTAAATTATACTATTCGAACTCCGCACCCCCAACGCAAGTCGTGGTAACGACTTGCGTTGTAAGAGATGCGTGGTAAAGGGATGCGTTGTGACGGAACGCGTTGTACCGTCATACATCCATTGCCAGGACATTGATGGGGGAGGGGCCAACTGTGCTTTCTACACTATTCTGGTTTCTTCCCCCTCTCTGACTTTGATTACCATTTCTCGATCTGCATGTTGTTTCGGGATGGGAGGTGTGACCGCAAATTGCGCAGGCATGTCTGAATCTACATGTGCCGGCTGGCCTCATACAGGAGCGCTTATTAAAGTCCCAACACACACCTTTCCTTTCCCCGCCGCCCCCCCCCTATTCTTACCCGGGAACTCATTCCCCTGTGCTGCCCGAAAGGGCTGCTGGGGTTTTGCAGGGAACGCATTGGCTACACTAGTGGGCTGGACGGGGGCTGTGTTCCCCAAGAACTGCTTATGTCACGACAGTGAGTAAACCTTGTCCCATGTCAATGACAAGTCAAATTCCTTAGATTTCCTGAAATTTACATCATATTCCTTCCATGCCTCCCCAGGGTACTAACCTGCTTCATTGTTTCAGGGGCTGCCCGTGGCTGGCTGTGGGCTGATCGTCTCTGGCGGGCTCACAGCGGCCGCGCCGCCATCTTGGGTTGGGCAGGACCGGCGAACTCCACCCACGCCACTCCCCCCTCGCTACTCCTCTATTTAGGAGTGTTCCTTGCACCTTCCCGGCGATTGCGAGCAGCCCGGTGGAAGTGGGCTTGCTAGCGGTAGCTGGATGGTCGCTATTCCTGATTTTAATATTATTTTCGTCCCGCTAACTACGAGCGGTGACATGCTTTTTTATTGCTGTTATTGCAGTGCTTTTTAACTATTGTCTAACCTGCCTCAAAGTTAACAGGTCACTAACCTGCTTCATTGTTTCAGGGGCTGCGTGTGGCTGGCTGTGGGCTGATCGTCTCTGGCGGGCTCACAGCGGCCGCGGCTGCCATCTTGGGTTGGGCAGGACCGGCGAACTCCACCCACCCCACTCCCCCCTCGCTACTCCTCTATTTAAACGGCCCATATGTGTCAGCGCAGCGGACGAGCGCAGCGGGCGCGACAAAGGCGCGCCGGAGTTGCGCCAGAGTCAAGCCCATCTGCGCCCGTCCGCGGCCGGCCGGGGCTAGGGGCACCTCATTATACCCCTTTACTTACATACTCACCATCCCAACTCTGCTCTTACTGGAACCCCGGTGCGATTGGACCCTCTGTTACTGATTATCTGACCCACCTTGGTCTGCTTTCTCTCCCCTCCCGCACACCACCCGCGATCATATCACAGCTGATCTCTTCGCCAGCTACCCCCCCCCCGCTTACTCCCCCCCCTACCCCCCATACTCCGGTATTTAATACCGCAGCCACACTCTTGAACACTAGGTCAGCGGTCAACCATCAGTACGAGCTATTCGATTACATCGATACACATGAACCGGATCTCCTGTTTCTAAAGGAGACCTGGTTCAAGGCTGACTCCCTGCCCAACGTTCTAGCTGCACTGCCCCCCTCATACTCTGCCATTCGAGCGGACCGTCCGGAGGGCAGCAGAGGCGGAGGAGTGGCCTTGATAGCTCGCACTGACCTTCACTTTCAGACCCTTCCCTTCCCTCCCATTCCTGAAGTAGATTACCTGGTAACCCGCTCGACTTCCCATCAGGTCCCCCTGACCTCTGTTCTTATCTACCGCCCCCCTCACTCAACCCCTTCTTTTGTCTCCAGCCTCCAAGATCTCCTGGCCACACTGGCGATAAATAACTCGTCAGTGTTAGTCCTAGGGGACCTCAACTTCTGGCCAAACGATCCTGCTGAAAGCTCCCTCTCTAAGGAGTTCACCGATCTCATGACCAGCCTTAATTTTACACCTCACATTCACAGTTCCACTCACATACAGGGTCACACGTTGGATCAGATCTGGACCCTGAACATCCCAACTACACCCCCCATCATTTCCCCTTGTCCCTGGTCAGACCATTCGTTCATTTCATTCTCCCTTGCTCTAGCCCCTGAGACTAAGCCCCTTCTCCCTAAGAACACCTGGGTTAGGAAATGGGGCAAGGCTGATATGCCGTCCCTTTGCTCGTCTCTGGCCAAAACCAGCCCTGACCTTTCCTGCCTTGCAGCCCCTGCTCAGCTGGTTACTATCAATAACTGGCTGACTCAAGCGGGCGACGAATTCGCTCCCCTGAGACAAATTACGGTCAAGCGAGCCCATGCAGCCAACCGCTGGTTCACCTCAGATCTTAAGGAGAAGAAATTGGCTGCACGGAGAGCCAAGCGAGCATGGAGAAGAGCGTATTGTCCTGTGCTAAAAACCACTTACCTATCGGTTCTTAAGATTTACAAACAAGGCATTCTTGACGCCAAAACTGAATTTTATTCTAATAGGATACTGGCAGCGGAGTCCCAATCTAAAGAAATTTTTGCCACTGTGTATGAATTGGCCTCATCCGACAGAGCTACGGCTATGATCCCTCCCTCCCAATTTCTTTGCGACTCGCTTAATGAGTTTTTCATTGAGAAGGTCGCAAAGATTAAAACCAATATCCCTCTTCCATCTTCTACATTCATTAATCCCTCCCCCCTTCCACCATTCCCAAATTAACCAGCATTCCCCTCTTGACCAAAGCCACACTCCTCCCACTGCTCCAAAGGGTGAAGTCGGGCTCCCCCTTGGATTTTGGCCCCGCTCACATCCTTAGAGAAATCTTCCTAGCTTGTCCTACCCCGCCCCTCACACTCCTTAATGATTCACTCAGTAATGGGGTTGTTCCTAGTCTCCATAAATCATTTATTTTACCGCCCGCGAAACATGTTGCGCTAAATCTTCGCTCCTAGACGGGATCAAACCGTCCCCCAAGAGAGGCAAAGCCACCTCCTTACCATTACCGGACGCAGGAGCCGGTCCACCGTTGCTTCCATTCGGTTGGACGGCATTCATACCTGCAGAAGAAGAAGAGGAGCCCGCAGCCCCACTCGCAACTGTTGCTGCCCTGATCTTTTCCACCATCTTGGCCGCCTCAGCGGTATGATCTAACGTTGAGGGCATCATACCCCCCTTCTGCAGCCAAGGAAGTATAGCCGCTATCTGTGCAGCTAGCTCGGCGGGATCGAAGCTTCAGAATCCGGCACTGCTGCCGGCACCACCGGCGGCGGGGGCCCTGTGTGTGGGTGCTGGCACGGGAGGCAACGGAAGCGGCCAAACAGGGGCAGGCGGGGCAGGCCCGACAGGAGGAGCCCCTGATGGCAAGGCAGGAGCCAGTGCCACGGGAGCCGCGACTGCCGGCTCAGGAGTAGTGGGAACAGCTATAGGAGCAGGAGCGGGTGCGCTGCGCCTCGATCTCTTGGTCTTGCTCCTTTTAGGTGAGGAGTCGGAGTCCCCTTCTGGCAAAGGTGTAGCAATATGCCGTTTGGGCCTACCGCATCATCAATCCTCCCCATCACGCGAGCCTCTAGGCTATCCACCTTACCCAATCTCTTATCAATGGCATTCATTCTGCGCATCATGGCTTGCAACATAATCTCCATTTTCGCCCCTTTAGCCCCATTAGCTCCCGGCATTTTGCTGTATACTGTCCGACACTCCTACTGCTCGGATTCGCAAACCCGTGCACCTTGTACCTTCACCAGACAGAGGATACGCACGGGACTATGAGCACCACGCAACTGCGACCGCAACACACCGGCTATTCCGATTGTTAGGGGTGGCCAAACTCTAACGTAGACCCACACAAAGCAATGAAATGCGAGCCCCCCGCTCTCCTCTTACCGTCGACGTGTTCTACGTCCCAGGTGAACGCTCCGGCATGTACGATCCACGCTCCGATTGTCTGCTTCTAATGTCGTGCTCACATACACTCCAGCGGCAATCCTTGACCTGAAAGATAAGAACAGAAAATTAGGAGGCCCCGAGCGCGGGGCACGACCAGTGTGGGGGAGCGTCAGGCGACAAGAAGGGCTACCTGAGCGCTCCCCCCTCCTTTATTCCCGGGGACGTGGGGAGAGGACGGGCCACCCCTCGCCACCCGCCCCTCGCACCTGGAAGTCTGCACCACGCCTTCCGGGTCAGGGATTGGGCGCCGGCCGACCGGTGGTGTGGCGCACACCTCCAGCGTAATCATTGGACGCCGGGAGATCACGCCCCCCCACCACCGGGAGGCAAGGGGAGAGGGGATCGCCGCACCGCCATGCAGGCGGGGGGCCGAGGGCCCCCCCTTTTCAAATGTGTTGCAGGGTGTTTCTTTTGTTTTTATCCAATGTAAGTAATGGTATATAAAGTTAAGTTGTTCTGTAGTTAGATTTTGTATTCTAGCATCCTATTGCCCATTTGGTATTATATTATTAGTTTATACTTCTAATGCCTAAATCTAATGACAAGTCATATAATAGTTGTTCATTAGGTTGGGCTTCATTACATATGTTGTCAGTTGTTTCTGTATCTATTAGAGGTATTGGTAATGTGTGCAATGTATTGTTGGCATTTCCATTAGTTGTGAGTGTTTCATTATGCTTATCATTTTGAAATTCGTACCTCCCCCATCCCAGCCTTGTCATGTGAAGCCCTACATTATATTATAAAATTCACTCCTTCCTTCAGTTTTAAGGGAGTGCTTCTATACCGACCTCCTGGGTCCAGAGCAGCGTTCCTGACTAACCTGGGGACGATAACTGAATCTATAGCCACAGATGACTCCATCACTGTCCTGGGCGATTTTAATTTCTATCTCGAACAAAACCACGATAATGATACTATCTCCCTCACGTCAGACCTAGAATTAATAGGTCTCAGGCAATTAGTTGACGCCCCTACCCATCAAGCAGGGCATACGTTAGATGGCATATTCACTAACATCGAAAATCTACATGTGACCGACATTCTCCCGATGACATGGACAGACCACTTGGCCATATTCTTTAGCATGACCACCAAAGACTCGCTGAGTAAAAGTACTCCTCACCTTAAGCCAGGTCCTTTCAAAGCCTGGAAGGATCTAAATTACGATAGTTTAAACATACTATTAACTAAACTCAAACCGGATCTATCCAACGATCCCAGTGCTGCCACACATCAATTTCATGAATGGCTGAGTGTCGCCACTTTGCAATTAGTACCAACTAAATCCCACTCTAGAAACAGGAGTACCCCGACTGCCCAATGGTACACAAAAGAATTAAAAACACAAAAACAACTAACGAGGAACAAGGAAAGGCACTGGCGACGAGATTATGATAGCGAAAGTAAGGATAAATACAAAGAGGCCCTAGCCGCTTATAAATCTATGATAACAGCAGCAAAAAAGCTCTTCTTTTCCAAACATATAGAACTAGCTAAAAACTCCAGTAAACAGCTATATAATATAGCTAAAACATTATCAGGTAACACACCTGATTTAACACCTCCACCCTCGCAATCACTATGTAATGCTCTATCTGAGTTTTTCTTTGCGAAGGTAAATAATATATACCAAGCTTTTACCTCAGAACCAAGTACCACCCTCAACCCCCACCTTCTGACCACCCTGAGCAATCCCCTGACGAGCTTTACTCCCCTAACCACCGATCAAACTAGGACCATACTGAATTCAGTTAAATCTGGATCAGCCTTGGACCCTTGCCCTACGTTCGTGCTGACCTCGGTCTCAGACACCATTATTCCTGTCATCACCCAGGTCTGCAACTCAATATTGTGCTCCGGGTCCTACCCGGATTCCCTGAAAAATACTTTGATTAAGCCCTTACTAAAAAAAGCCAATCTAGACAGACAAGAGCTGAAAAATTATCGGCCTATAGCAAGTCTCCCTTTTTTAGCTAAAATCACGGAGAAAGCTATGAATCAACAGCTATCTGACCATATAGAGAGAAATAACCTGCTTGATGATACCCAGTTTGGGTTCCGCAAATATCACGGGACGGAAACCGCTCTTATTAAGGCAGCGGATGATATTAGAACCATCCGGGACCAGGGAGGGACAGCTCTGCTGGTACTCCTAGATCTCTCTGCAGCATTCGACACGGTTGACCACAAGACCTTGGTCAACCGTGTCGAAAAAATGGGCATTCAGTCCACTGCGAAAAATCTGCTGACCTCCTTCTTGGCTAACAGAACCCAGGCGGTCACACTAGGCCCATTCCAATCTGCCAGCCGGTCGTTACCGTGTGGGGTTCCCCAAGGCTCATCCCTAAGTCCGACACTTTTCAACATCTACGTGTCGGACCTTGCTAGTGTCATTAAAGCACATGGGATGAGCCTAACCTCCTACGCCGACGACACGCAGCTGGTGCTGGCCATTAAGGGTGACGGTCAGGAGGTGGCCGAACGGTTCCAAGCTGGCATGACTGCAATAGGTGAATGGATGGCAGGTAACTGCCTAAAGCTAAACTCCGACAAAACGGAGGTGGTCATCTTTGGCAAACTCTCACCATCTTGGCCCACATCCTGGTGGCCATCAACTTTTGGCACCCCACCTTCTCCCTCCTCCAAGGTCAGAAATCTGGGAGTCATGTTTGATGACCAACTCAACTTTATGACCCATGCCAATAAGGTAGCTTCCACGGCCCATTACAAACTTAGGATGATTAGGAAAATCCTGCCTTTTCTACCTGACACGGCCACTAAGACCCTGGTTACATCATTGGTTCTTACCTCCCTAGACTATTGCAACGGCCTCCTTCTGAATGCACAAAAAAGAGTCACTAAAAAACTTCAGACTGTACAAAACGCGGCGGCACGCCTGCTATCCAAAAAACCCAAATTCGCCCCCATCTCAGACACTCTGAGAACCTATCACTGGCTTTCTATCCAAAACAGGATAAAGTTTAAAGCCATGTGTATAGTTTACAAGGTAATGCAGGACCAAGGGCCCCGCTTCCTCAAAGATCAATTAAAGCCCTACAATCCAGTCAGAACACTCCGTTCCTCTACACTTAATCAACTAATCACTCCACGTAGTAGAACAGCTACTTGGGGCGACCGTCGCTTCCTTGTTGCAGCCACTAAGATCTGGAATACCCTACCTTACTACGTCAAATCCAGCTCATCACTCCTACAGTTCAGGAAAAAATTAAAAACTTGGTTATTTGACCAGTAACTCATATACTCAGCCCACCGTACCTTCTTCTAAGGATAGACATTACTGCAGTCTAGCGCCGAGACACCCACGGGTATTTGGTTGCGCTCTACAAATGCCAGTAAATAAATAAATAAATAAATAAATATTATACTTGTTACGATTTAAGTGAACTGTGTCTTTAAATTGTAGATATGTGGTAAATAAAATTACCGGACTATTTTTCTAAACATTAAATGACAATGATGATAGCTCAATCAAATGAGAGGCAGAGTCCGTGGTATCAGAGTCATACGGGCTTTAATGAAATGCCTCGAGGCATGGGACATCGGGTTCCATCACCACTAAGGTTCAGGAAGGGACATTCAACATTTTATTAACATCACACAATATATATAGTAAAACTGTACAATTGAAATGAATACAGTAGGCGTAACAGGTGAAAAGAGAGAGATAAGAACACATGTGCGTAACAGGAGGCGTGTAAGAAGGCGTACACGTAGGCGTGCACTGGGCATGTCAGAGAAACGTCACATGAAACGTCACAAGTGGGAGGATGCTTAGAGAAAGTTTTGCAGAATCAGCAGGAACCTTTGGCCTGTATGCGCGTGCAACTGAGCATGACGCGCAACTGGGGAGAGCTGGGGGCTTTGACTTTAGCACTAGTAGAGGAGACTAATGTCTGGGATGTCAGAACGACCTGTACCTATAGCATATCCGATATCTTGTGTTTAGAGGATGTAGTGTCTGAAGTAAAAGGTCTCTCGGGCAGAGGCCGTTCATCACTGAATGTTAGTGCGTGCATATGGATCTTCATGTAAAGAGCGGGGGCCATGGGCCTACCATGGTAACGGGTGCAGTAAATTACTTGCATGGATACAGAAAGGCAGGGCCCTTTGCTCTGCAGCCGGGAATATGTTTACCTATTTCACTAGACTGGAATGTGTTTTCGCGGAGGCTGAACAGATAACTGTAGGCAAAATATCGTTTTGGCAGGCAAGCAGGCCGAGCCGGGCACCGCTCGTCTGGGCAGGATGTAAGGTAGAGGTCAGGGATGCATACCTAAACTGTAGCTTTCAGCTTTCAGCTGTAGCTTTCAGAGACAGAAAAGAACTCGGAGCCTCGATTAAGGGCCTGGCTCGACTGGGCCAGGAAACATGTGGAAAACGTGTGCTTTATTCAAAAGTGTACCATGTAAAGACGTTGGCACCATAGGCCTAGAAGCCTAATTAACGTGATCTTCTTGGGGAACTGTATAACTGACATGTTAAAGTTGGACGCAAATGCATATGCGTCTTTCTAGCATGCACGGGAAAGGGATCACATGGCAAACATGGGACACTTGTGTTTCGGATGGGGTGCGAGTGGGGGACACATTAGCTACCTGAAGATTTCTATTACCTCATTCCCTCCTTGGCCCCTACTACACCCTCTAGGAAATGTCTATATTCATGAGACCATCTATCTGTTCATATAACATAACTTGCTCTTCTTTCTGTATTCGGGAACGGGAACGTGAACTTGGACGGGGAATACAAGCTGTGGCGCACAAGCCCCAAATCGCTGGCCCACATTGCAGACAGAGACAACAACTGAATAGAATAAGCAGTATTATTCCTAGGAATGATAACAATTTCCATCCCCAGGCAGACATCACACTCCATAGCCAACCGGACCAAGTCCAGGTACCAGGGTTCTGGTGTATCAGGTGAGCAATTTTGTGGAGCCGTGTTATAGCCTTATACACGGATGGTGCGTTATTAGGAATAAAAACGCAACAACTGGATCCGATCACTCTACAAGCCCTGCCCCTATCGGCCAGGATGACGTCAAGGACAAGGCGATTTTGAAGAACTACAAGTCTCCTAGCAGATTGCTCTTCCGTCAGGTTACCTAAAGCAGAAGTAGTTTCGTTCACTACTGCTTCCAAAGTTCTAGTTAATTTGCGTATTAATTTACTGTTCTGGACAGGACCTACAAAGAAAAAGAATCCTTTATTGAAATCTGTATATTGTTCCCACGTTGTCTCAGTCTGATCGACAATTGGGGACTTGATCTCCCTTCTATGTCTTATATGTACAAGGCGTGAATTTCGATGATAATCAGGTGGGGCTAGAAAAACAGGTGGTAGAAACGCAATATAACACGTTCCATCCCAATCAGGGGGCAGATGTACATAAGCTGTCTGACCACAAATAAAATAAGAATGGCGAGAGGCTTTGAAAGTAGACTTTCCTTTATCGCTGAATTCGACCACAGTATTACAGTCACTGTGTCCTAGATGTACTGAACCATTCTTTCTAACGCATAATTCACCTTTCACTGGTAAAACTGTTATAAACGGCAAGTCTGAATTAGTCTCGGACTGGACGTTCAGGATCATAAGATTGAGGGAAAAGTTACCTAATTCATACACTTCATTTTCTAGATCCGTCCCTCTCCTTTGGGGAAGACCGTCTGCGTCTGGGAAACATGCTTTATTCATGACTGTATTCAGGTTTCCCCATATCCAATTGCCTTGGGAAACTTTGGACTTACTGTCTAAGGAAGACATTAAAGCAAACCATGCTCCACATGAACCATTATGTGTAAACGGGTATGGAAAGAGGGGCAGAGCTCCCTTGTATTTCTGATAAGGTGGGAGTCGGCCACATACCCAGCAATTGGTGGCATTGCTAGTCTGGTGAGTATGGTGTAACATACGAATGAATGTATTGTTGTGCATCGCTAATCGATAGGACAGCTCATGAGGGGGCAGGTCGCTGAAAGTATGCTCTACAGAGTCATTAGAGGAAGTATGTACATGTGAATTGAAAGGAGGAAAAATCATGTAACAGGAAGCTTATACATATGATCGAAATGCTCAGAATAAACATGAAAATTAACGTTATGATGCATCGACTATGCAAGTTTTTGCAATATTTTTCTCTCTTTTCGATTCGCCTATCTCTCTGACTACTTGGGTCTATCTTATACATGTCATAAACCTGTCTAACCGCTTCACCCGAGGGGGACTTAAACAATTAAACGCTGTCTGACTTACTAGACCTTAGTTTGGTTCTGTACTCCTGTTGCAGAGTTTTTTCTAGCAGGGGGAGTTTAGCGTCAGTGTCTGAAAGGGGGCAGTCCTTAATTGCAGTCTCTGGACACAGTCCGTGAACTCGTTTTATATGACTCGAGTGGAGCCACCCCTTGCGACCTTCTAGCTTTACTGCGGTCCTCGTGGTCATCAACACCAGCTCTGGCTGCTTCCATCTGGGCTCCAGAGGGCTTGATCTGTCGAAGTTGCAGACGTAGACATAATTTCCTGGAACGATTTCATGCGGTTTTACTTGGGTGTTGTCCGGGAAGGCAGCCGCAACCTGTGAACGGCAAGATTGTAGTGCAGACATCAAGGAAGCTAGGTAATCTGTCAGCATATTACTATCGACATCGGTTATTTTTCGAAGCATAGGCGTACCCCACATATTGGGAGGTCTGCCGAAGACTACCTCATAGGGAGATAGTCCTGTTCTGGAATGAGCTACCATGCGCATATAAAAGAGGGCAACTGGCAAGGCTACTATCCAATCTACACCTTTTTCTGCACAAACCTTAGCTAATCGTATTTTCAGAGTCTGGTTGTGTCGCTCGACCAAACCAGCTGCTTCGGGGTGTCGTACACAGTGAAATTTCCACTGGTAACCTAACAGGAGTGATACCTGTTTCATAAGCTAGGACGAGAATGGCTGTCCGTTATATGAGTACACGACACGGGGCAAGCCGTATCGCGGGAAAAATTCAAGAACCAACTGCTTGGCAGTGGTCGCGACTGTGTAATCTGGGACTGGATATGCTTCTGTCCATCTGGAAAGGGCACATACAACTACGAGGACATATTTGAATCCTCTACATCTGTCCATCTGGATATAATCCATCTGGAGGACTTCAAAAGGATGGTCAGGAGGATGGAATCCACCTTGTTCCACGGGAATGCCTTTGCCTGGATTGAACTGACAACAGATCATGCAGGTACGCACTTTCTGTTTTGCTGCTGCACGTAAATGCTTGTTGAACCATAGATTCTGAATGCTGTCTAACATGGCTTTTTCTCCTAAGTGTGCAGGACTATGTGCTGTATTAATGATAACTTGAACCATAGAGTCAGGGAGGAACCATGTGGCTCTTCCCTTCGTCATCCATCCCTGATCTGTTTGGATCCCTCCTTGTTCAGTCCATTTCTTGATCTCGTCAGGAGTGGCATGTGTCTGTATGTCGAGTACATCTAGAGTGGGATCCTTCACTGTCATACAATGTGTCTGTGTTGGTACTTCACTCTTTGTCGGATCTGTCGGTATGTCTGTGTGAGTCTGTGCTGTGAGTTTAGCTGTTCGATCTGCCAGGTCGTTACTCTGGGAAATCGTGTCAGTGACTTTCGTATGTGCCTTGCACTTCATGATAGCAATGGATGCAGGTAAGTGTATGGCTTCTAACAGAGCTTGTATGAGGGGACCATGCTGTATCTTGGCACCATGAGAAGTTAAAAAACCTCTTTCTTGCCAGAGGATACCGAAGTCGTGAACAACTCCGAATGCATACTGTGAATCCGTGTAGATGTTTACTTTCAGGTTCTTGGCTCGGATACAGGCTTGGGTCAGAGCGATGAGCTGTGCTGCTTGGGCAGACAATGTGTCAATACGATGTGTTTCTATGACTTCAGTTTCAGTGGTCACTGCATAGGCGGCCACTAACTCTCCTGTACTTGTTCTCATACATGAACCATCCACGTAAAGTGTCAGGTCTGGGTCAGGTAATGCAATGTCTGTCAGGTCTTGTCTGGGCTTCGTTACAGTATTGATGACTTCTACACAGTCATGTGGTGTCGGGTCAATTGTACTCGAGGGTAACAATGTGGCAGGGTTTAAGGTATTGCAACGTCTGATCTCTATGTGTGGCTGAAACAATGTCAATTCATATCCTGTCAGTCTTGCTATGGTCAAGTGTTGTGTCTGGGTTCGGTTCAAAAGAACTTCCACGGAATGTGGAACTTGGACTGTCAGGGGATGTCCTAACACTATTGAATCGCTTTGTCTGATTGCTAGAGCTGTTGCTGCAACTGATTTGAGGCACGCAGGCAGAGCCTGGGCCACTGGATCTAATGTACTAGAAAAGTAAGCACAAGGCTTGTGTTTTCCTGCTTGATCTTGTGTAAGCACAGATAATGCTGTGCCATCGCGTTCAGTAACAAAAAGTGTAAAAGGTTTGCTATAACATGGTGTCGCTAAAACAGGTGCTTGACATAGAGCTTTCTTAAATTCGTCAAAAGCTTGTGTATGTTCCTGAGTCCAAGGGAGGACAGTCGAAGTCGCTGCCTCCTGTGTTGTCAACTGTATGAGTGGTTTGGCTAGATATGCATACTGAAGGATCCATTGTCTACAGTACGAGGTGAGGCCAATAAAGGCCCGTACCTCCTTTTGTGTCTTGGGTTGTGGCAGATGTGCAATTAACTGGATGCGGTCTGGTGTCAACTGTCTCCCCCACTTGGACAGCAAGTGCCCAAGGTATACCACTTGCTGGGCACAGAATTGTAGCTTCAAAGGGGACACTTTATGCCCCTTTTCGGCCAAGAAATATAAGACAGTCAGTGACGCGCGCTCGCAGTCACGTTCGGTCCGTGCAGTTATTAACAGGTCATCAACATATTGGAGCAGAGCAGTGTCAGCAGGCATGTGAATACTGTCTAGTTGTCGTTTCAGGGCTTGACTGTAAATACTAGGACTTTCCGTGAACCCTTGAGGAGCACGTGCAAATTTGAAGCTTCAGCCATTTAAAGAGAATCCGAAGAGATACTGGCTTTCCGGGTGAATGGGGACACTAAAGAAAGCGTTCTTGAGGTCGATTACAGTAAAGAACGCTGCTTCGGAATCAATAGCCGTCAACAAGGAAGATATGTCTGGCACTACTGGGTACTGGGGAATGATGCATTTATTTAATTCTCGGAGGTCGATCACCAATCTGTAGACTGGCGGTGCATTTGGGTCAGTTTGTTTAAGGATCGGAATGATTGGAGAATTACATACATTGGAGTCAGTTTCTATAACTACTCCTTGGGCAATCAGTTCGTCAATAATTTTCAGTAAGGCTGCTACAGCCTCGGGGGGCAATTTGTATTGTCGGATTCTGGGTAGTACAACTCCTTGCTTGAGTGTGACACGATAAGGTGTAATGTGCATACAACCTACATCAGTTGGACCTTGTGCCCATAAATGCTGTGGTACATTCTGCAATCTTGGATCAAAATCTCTCAACACATAATGACCCTTTAAATCACGTAAAAACAATCTCACTCCTTCCGGAGAACAACATATTACTGCTCCTAGTGCTTTCAATGTTTTAATACCAAGCAGATTTTCAGGACATGCTTTCGTAAGTAACAAGTCTGTAGAACGGGACAATGGACCAACTTCTAGGGAAACTGGCTTTGACACTTCGTTAACAATAGGCTTTCCTGAAAAACCCAGGGAAACATTCTGTGAGCCTGAGAGGGGTGCCCCTGGAACCTCGTCATGACTGATGGTAGTTCTGCTCGCCCCTGTGTCAATCAGAAATTTTCTGTCTTTCCCTAATACCTGACTATGTACATAGGGACCCTCTTGATCTACAGGAACCTCAATAAGAGGCAAGCCAACCTCCCTCTCTAGGCTGTTTCATGAGTACTGCTGGTAATCGGGGTAATCTGACTGTGCATACTGGTACATTTGTTGCGTGACATGTTGCGTGGCAGCAATAGGTTGGGGTTGGGGTACAGCTACTGTCTGTTGTGCTTGCTGTGGAGGTTGCGTGTTCTGTGGAATATGCTGTGGAACATGTTCTTGTCTAGGAGGACGCGGTCTTTCTTTCGTCCTGCCAGTAGCAATATTGTATTTCAGAACGGTACATTCGTTTATATAGTGACCTGGCTGTTTACAATAGTTGCAATTCCCTTTAACGGGAGCTGCAGAATGACCTGGCGGTGCTGTACCCTTTTTCTGACCGTCAGCTGGGACAGACTGAGCTACTAATACTTTCATTTTTGTATCTTTCATGCGCCTCTGTTCATGATCATGTTCCTCTCTAATTCGGTTCTGGTGGTACTGTAACATTTGTAACATTTGAGAAGGGGTATTTGCTTGCCATGTACTCTCGACTTTTAGTACTCTATTCTTGACTTGTGGTAAGGAATTCTCGACCAATTTGGTCACAAAAAGATGTGGATATGATTCACTACTTGTTTTCAGGCCGCTATTAATAATGAAACATTTCTCGAATCTGGAATAAAAATCACTAGTGTCTTCGTCTTGTTTCTGTTTGCAGGCTGAGATTGCATCCCAGTCTTCCTTTTTAATTGCCAATAACCTCGGCAAAACCTGTACTAATAATCCTGGTAATGCTTTAGCTTTGTCCCCAAGACCAGTACCTGGAATTCGTGTATTTTCTTCGTTTTCTAATTCAGTCCAGATAATCTTTTTATCTCCCACCTCCCATTCTTTTTCTTTAAGTTTTTCGTAAATACCGGCTGTCAACAGTACTTTTAACATTTTAAGAATATCGGGGTATGTATAATCTCCCATCAGTAACATGTCTTTTAATTCACGGTGGAACCCTGCTGGATCTTTATCATGACAGGGTACTAACTTTTTCATTTCCAATAGTTTTATTTTAGTCAAGGGTGTGTATACGAATGCGCGTTGAAGCACACCCCCCGTGGTCTGGACGGGATGAACTTCTCGTAAAGGATTCTGTCTGTCAATGTAAAATGTTTTCCTTACTGGGGGTGGAACAGGAACGAAATGTGGAGTCAGGAAAGTTCTGTATTTGTGTCTTTGTTCTAGAATGACATTAATTAAATCGGTACCTAGGCCTCTCTACCTACCTAGGAGTAACTCGTCTAAAATATTATATAGGGGACCTGGATCAGAATGCTGACTCTCATATAATTTAATGAGATGCTGGATCATGTACATACCAGCTAAGCGCTGTTCGGTTGGGGAAAGATCCAAAAATGTTTGCGCTACTGGATCATCTTTATATACGCTGTCATTATCAGCCCATTGTACTGCTGATCGTGCTAGTTCTTGTTCACGCATGGTACTAAGTTCACTGTAACCTATTCGTTGTTTCAGTACTTTATCAGTAGCTTGGAATAAATGCTCAAGGGAACATTGTTCTGATATGGGAGAAAGAAAACGTTTCTTGCTTTCTAGGCGTATGGGTCTGTCAAAAGGTCTTACTCTACCTACGTACGCTATCCTATCTCGGTTTTCTTCTGTATCATCTATCTCGTCGTCTTCTGTGGTTTCACTCTCCCCTTTCTCGGCTTCCCTAGCTACGTTTTCCCTTTCGAGTATTATTACAATTTCTTTACGGATTTTTCTGTACATGGATTCTATACAACCTTGTGTTTTATGTTTACCATCAGCTATATTGTTACTCCAATTAATCAGGATGCCCATTTCTTCTTTACTTGTACCTGGCCGATCTCGTTCCCTTATCAAGCAATTTATCAAAAACTGTAGGATCATTTTCTGTGTTTCAACCTTATGTGCCATGGCCTCGTGAATGCATTCTGGTCTCTCCCCTGTTCTAATGAAATTATATATGTTATCTAGATGTTCTTCCATATGTGGTAGAATAGACAGATAGTTTGTGACTCGTCGTAAACGTAGTGAGTATAGCATCATCTCGTCTTCGCCTGGTACTGGATCATATCTGCAATCTGTAATGTACTGTTTAAGGGATGCGATCGTCGCTGCTCTGGGTGTACGTTGTAATGCTAACTCTCTAAGCGTCAGTCGTTTTACTTGAGGCGGGGTGACAGGATGACCTCCTACTGCGCCTCCTGAAGCGGAAGCAAAGACATGAATTGGCTGTGTTGTAACTACTGGTGTCATAGCTTGAAAGGTAGGTGTAGGTAATGTAGGCAGACTCTTGGTTGTAAGTGTCGAAAAAGGATTGGTAGGACCAATAGCTGGAGGGACAGTAGCAATAGTAGTGACAGGAGGGGGAGTGACAATGGGTGCGAGAATTGAATCTTGAGGAGGTGGGGGTGTCGTGGCTTGAACAGACTGAATAGGCTGATGTACATTATTAGCAGGTGGTACGTGTACATTAGTATATGCTGGAGCTACATCATCTAAATAAGAGGAAAGGAAAATGTCTGCTGCGGTCTGTTTGACGGAGTTTAGTCGGGACCAATGGTGGTGGCAAGTTACGGTGTACTTCCGGGGTCGCCTTGGGCTGGCCCTCAGCGAGAACAGGGTATAGACCTGTAATAAGGGCATTTCTTTGTCTGTCTTGTTGTTCTATTCTGACTTGTTCTCCTTCTTCTAGTAACTCTTTTTCTCTAGCTTTTTTGGATTCTTCTCTACTTCTCTCTCCTTTCCTGATTTCTTTCTCTGTTCTTCTATGCGCTTCTTTACGCCATAATTCTGTGGCATCTTTCTGGGATTGTCTGGCTTTCTTTTTCCATAATGCTTCTTCTACTCTCATGATGCAATCAGCATCCCATGTCCCTGAGACAGGCCATCTATACTTCTCTTCCAGATCTTTAGTATAGTCCACCCACAAATCTAGATACAGTATGGCATCTAAGCCATGCTTATGGTACATAAAATGTCCGGGAGTGTCCCTAGGCGGGACGGGAACTGCTTCTTCGAGTATCCCTTTCCTGGTTCCTATCTGACGTAATTTCGAGAACAGGGGCATATTTGAACTGAATTGAACGCGAACACAATAAACACAATAATGAATTGCAAACAATCACTCATACCACGACATTAAACACATTAAAACATTTTCGAACAGATATTGCCTAGTACATAAAACACAATACTGAAGAATTCTCGAGATCTAGAATACTGAATTACTTGATGCACTGCTAGAACAGTACAGACATACCGGTCCCATAAAGAGACACGTCATACCGTATTCACCTAAGTGAACACGTCTGGACCAGGTCTGTGTACCCAGACCTGTCTTGACCGGGCACAAATCAATGAACCCGTCTAGATGCGTTCCCAACAATGGTACTCACCGGGAAGCAGAAACTGAAGGCCTTGGAAACTGGACTGGACTGCGTCGGACTACGGTTTCTCCTACGCATGCGCTTCGGAACAGGTGGGCCTCTGGATACCTCGGACCTTGCTCTCTCGACTTGGGGCTCTGGTCGGGATCCTCCGCATTCCTCACCGCCTCGTCTGGATGCCGGGTCGCAGTCTCTGTCTCCTCCGTGGGCCTGAGGGAGATAGCAGGAAAACCCGCAGGTGTGCACTGGATCCGTCACGGCTGTAGAAGGGGTCAAGGCCTGCGGTACATCGCCGGCGAGTGGGGAAGGGGGGGAGTCCCTATTCGGGCGCCAGATTATGTGGTAAATAAAATTACCGGACTATTTTTCTATACATTAAATGACAATGAGGATAGCTCAATCAAATGAGAGGCAGAGTCCGTGGTATCTGAGTCATACGGGCTTTAATGAAATGCTTCGAGGCATGGGACATCGGGTTCCATCACCACTAAGGTTCAGGAAGGGACATTCAACATTTTATTAACATCACACAATATATATAGTAAAACTGTACAATTGAAATGAATACAGTAGGCGTAACAGGTGAAAAGAGAGAGATAAGAACACATGTGCGTAACAGGAGGCGTGTAAGAAGGCGTACACTGGGCATGTCAGAGAAACGTCACATGTGGGAGGATGCTTAGAGAAAGTTTTGCAGAATCAGCAGGAACCTTTGGCCTGTATGCGCGCGCAACTGAGCATGACGCGCAACTGGGGAGAGCTGGGGGCTTTGACTTTAGCACTAGTAGAGGAGACTAATGTCTGGGATGTCAGAACGACCTGTACCTATAGCATATCTGATATCTTGTGTTTAGAGGATGTAGTGTCTGAAGTAAAAGGTCTCTCGGGCAGAGGCCGTTCATCACTGAATGTTAGTGCGTGCATATGGATCTTTATGTAAAGAGCGGGGGCCATGGGCCTACCATGGTAACGGGTGCAGTAAATTACTTGCATGGAGACAGAAAGGCAGGGCCCTTTGCTCTGCAGCCGGGAATATGTTTACCTATTTCACTAGACTGGAATGTGTTTGCGCGGAGGCTGAACAGATAACTGTAGGCAAAATATCATTTTGGCAGGCAAGCAGGCCGAGCCGGGAACCGCTCGTCTGGGCAGGATGTAAGGTAGAGGTCAGGGATGCATACCTAAACTGTAGCTTTCAGCTTTCAGCTGTAGCTTTCAGAGACAGAAAAGAACTCGGAGCCTCGATTAAGGGCCTGGCTCGACTGGGCCAGGAAACATGTGGAAAATGTGTGCTTTATTCAAAAGTGTACCATGTAAAGACGTTGCAACCATAGGCCTAGAAGCCTAATTAACGTGATCTTCTTGGGGAACTGTATAACTGACATGTTAACGTTGGACACAAATGCATATGCGTCTTTCTAGCATGCACGGAAAAGGGATCACATGGCAAACATGGGACACGTGTGTTTCGGATGGGGTGCGAGTGGGGGACACATTAGCTACCTGAAGATTTCTATTACCTCAGATATTATTCATAATATGTATCCTTATCACCAATTATTTGTTCTTCTACCCTCCAGGGGTAATAAAGCATTAGCAATTCTCTGTGATAATTGTCTGAGTCATTTATTCTGTTAAAACTGCAATAGTGAATTATTTTAGCTTTTGTGCGTTGTGTAGAGTGTTTCTATTGTTTCATCCTGTAAGTGTATCTCAAGTTCTACTTCATCTGAGCTATAAAAGTTATTTTCGGTGAGGAAATTGTCATGGTCAGCTTCTCTTTTTTTCCCAGTTTTTTATTTTCATTATACATAGATGCATAGTCAGCTAATGTACATAATTCTAGTGTTTTAGGCCATTTGCTGTACTTTACAATAATATTATCATAAAGTATTTACGCTTTTCTTGGGGGCTAGTATTAATGAATACAAAAGATCTAGAACTTTTCCGTAAAGAAATTTGAAGTATTAGGTAGGCTGCTTCTTGCGCACTTATTTCTCTACAGTTTAGGAACTTGTGCTTAAGTTGATCTTTAATATGTGGATTATGATATACTTCTTTTGCTGCTTGTGCATTTATTCTGCTCATTCCACGTTGTGATTTACTAATATATGAAATGATATATAAGGCACATGCATACACGTCTAGTATGTATTGTATATCTGTTTGCCTGCCATGCTTGTAAAATTGTAGCATTGTAGTTATTATTAAAGCATTCAGCTGGTGTTAGTTTTAATTTTTGTTTATAATAGAATGTATACATAAAACATATTGCTTTATATCTAGTTGCATATAATCAAAAAATTGACAAAGTATAACCTTGGAAGTCTTGTGTGTTCATAGTTTCATGTATTAGTTCAATTTGCTGTAGGAGTTCCTTATCTGTTTTGTATAGTGGTAATGGTTCTAGTATAAAAGTTTCAGGCATTGTATATTTTAGGTACTGATATTTGCATGTTTTTTGTTTGATGTCGCAATTTTTTGTATGTCTGTGTCTTTGTAGGGGTAATAAAACCTCTATATATGGATCTTGTGTGTTTGCACATGTCACATACAATTTTATAAAAGTAATAACTTCATTCAGTTCTGATGTTTCATACTGTGGAGCATTTTCCATCCATATTAAAGCATGTATATGTGGTGATCCCCGTTGTTGGAATTCAACTCTATAAAAGTAATCTATAATTTTTCCCATTGGGTTACTTTCATGTAATAAAATACAATTAAATAGTTTACTAACTTGGAAGTCAAAATGTCTTGCACATGTTATTGGATTCTGTTGTATCAATGTGCATTTTGTTTCCCATGACATATTTTCAAATTCTTTTGTACATTCTTCCCTTTTTTCAGTACGCAATATGTTGCCTTTTTGGCAATATGCTATTGGTGATACTTTGTTGAACTATAATTGTATTAGCTTCAGTAATGGGTATGCATCTATGATGGAAACTATCTGTATATATGTTTGCATGTAATTTACCTGTTGATGTAGTTGGTTGTTGTACAATATTTATGTTTATGCTGTTACTATTTTGTGGTGTTGTGCTGTATGTTTCTGTGGTGCGCTTAAGTGTTTTCTTAACTATATTGCAATATGTGTCCATAGTATTTGTATATTGTGGTATAGTAATGCTTTTGCTGTTATTTGTAGACATTTTTTAGGTGTAGTTATTGTTGTAGGCAAAAGTGTATTTGGATATGTTTCAGTAACATGAGTATATATCATATAACGATGTAGATGGCTGCTCTGTATCAAAAAAGCTACTGGTATTTTATTTCATAATTATATTTTTTGCTGGGGGGCGTGGCTTGGACGCCGATCGGGATGGCGGCGTGAGCTCGCAGCTCCGCGCGGAATCCCGCTAATTCTCCTGATTTCTGCACCCTGGGCGACCCGAGGTCGATACTCCTGCCCTACGAAGTGTAGGGGGACCGCTGGGCGTTGATAGAGCGTTGCCGGCAGACTGCTGGCCCCGAGGAGACCCAGTTGGGCGACGGCTGAGGTGTCGCAGAGAGTGAGAAGAACATGGCGGCGGAGCGGTCGGGCAGCTCCGGACACCGACATTGAGCTGATTTGGCGCCGACTGGTGGAAGGCTCTGCAGCCGAGAGATCGAAGCGGTAGGGACTGTGGTGACAGTCCTGAAGATCGGGGGACAGGGACCCGACCCCGCTCGGACTTTGAGGACACTTGCTGGCCGCTATCCCTCCCTTTTCCCTTCCTCCTCCAGGCTCACGAGGGGGCAGGTCGAACAGTGCTCACCCCCTTGGCCCTTGGAACTGCGGGCATCGGCGGTGGCACTTGATCCTGTTCAATATTGGGAAGTTTGCGCTGACCCACGAGTGCCGGGACTGGACGGGTTTCCTGGCCTGTGACGCAGTACCCTGAAATGGCGGCTACGGGAGGGCCGGTGGCCGTGGAGCGCGGACAGGGAGACCTAGCGTGTCGTCCCAGATGGGTGAGACCCCCCCGACGGAGTTGGACCAGGAGCAGCGACTGAATCGACGCCTGGATGCCATACTAGATGCAATTACCTCGACCAAGGAGGCGTTGCAGCAGGACATTGCGCAAGTAGCCACGGGGCTGGGGCTATTGTGAGCGGACCATGCGAAGCTGGCGGATAAGGTCAAGGACCATGATCAGCTGCTATTGGACCTGAAACCGTCGGTAGTGACCGCGGAACATAAGATCACAGACATATTGGCCCGGTTGGACTTGCTGGAATGACGTGCGGAGGATGTCGAAGGCCGCAATAGGAGGAATAACGTGCGGGTCGTAGGCCTGCCGGAACGAATTGAGGGGGAGGATGCGGTGGCCTACATGGAGGACTGGTTTCGAACTGTGGTGGCGCCGGAGGGGCTTACTCCTTTCTTTACCCTGGAACGAGCCCACAGGGTGCCTGCTCGCCCGCCGGGGCTTGGCCGCCCCCCCGACCGATGGTGGTGCGGCTCCTCCATTATAAGGACCGGGACCTCCTCATCCAGAGGGCTCGGATGTCGGGCCCGTTTAAGGTGGAGAACAGCAGGGTTACAATCTTCCCGGACTACACCCAGACGGTCCAAAGGAACAGAGCATCGTTCCTGTCGGTGAAGAAGGAGCTGCGAGAAGAGGGCATTCAATACTCCTTGCTCTTCCCGGCCAAGCTGCGGGTCATCCTGGATGAGACCACGCACTTCTTTCAGACTCCGGACGAGGCATGGCACCGGCTGGAGTGGTACAGAGCGGGGACGGACAGGTCGCACAAAAGTAGGCGAGATCAGCCTAAACAACCTCAGATCAGACAATCGCAACGCATCCGGTCCCGCAATAGGCGCCAGCGGGAGAAACGGGAGGCTCAAATGGCTGCGCAAAAGAGAGATGCGCTCGCAGCGACGGCGGCCATCACGGGGTCGCAGCAGGAAAGTGAACTGGTGGAGACGGACTCTGGCGGAGAAGGCAGCAGGACAGGAGAGGACCTTTCGGAAGCAGAAAGCTCGAAGGGGCCGGTGGTGACCCCCCAGACTTCTGATGGGATATTTCACGGTTGAGGCTGTGTTGGGACTTGGACAAGATCTGATGGTAGGGCGGTATCCTGTTGGTGATGGGTGGGTTGCCGGATAGGGTGCCACGTAGGTAGGACGGGATGGGAGCGCGGGGCGTGGGCTCCGCTAGCTGGGGTCGGCGATAACTCACCCCCCTAGGGCCCTTAAGGCCTTCTGTGGTGGAGACCACAGGTTAGGAGAATGTGTGGTTGGTTTGAGGTTTGGATCGGGGCTGACACTGGGTTTGTAGGCTCTGTCCTGGGGAGTGGCGTTTGGGGTGTTTTTCTGTTCAGAGTTTGTTTTGGGGGGGCAACTGCTTTGGGGGGGATGTGAACTGGTGTTGTTTGACCTGGACTGATCGCTGCTGGTATGGGGACGTTACCTAACTTAAAATGCCTAACGTGGAATGTCCGGGGGCTACGAACCATGGTCAAGCGCCACAAGGTGCACGCATATCTGGTGCGAAGGGGGGTCCAGATTGCTATGCTACAAGAGACCCATCTGACAAAAAAAGAGTGTGCTGCGTTGCAAAAAAGATGGCGGGCCAGGTGTTCGGCACCACTTACTTAGCATATGCCAGGGGGGTATTGATTTGGGTGAGAGCAGGGATACCGTTCCAGGTGCTGAACCAAGTAGTGGACCCTGATGGCACGTTTGTGGCGGTGGAGGGGAGGTTGTATGGTAGGGATGTGGTTCTCTGTTGTGTGTATGCGCCAAATACTGATCAGGCCTGATCCTTCGATGGCCTTTCCGGGTCCTTGGCCTCTTTCCTAGCGGGCCCGGTGGTACTAGGGGGGGATTTTAACTCGATTACGGATGTGGTTTTGGATAGGTCTCATCCCCCCCTTGTTGATTCCCCGGTACGTAAGTTGGCCATGCACAGGAAGGACTGGCAGGACAGGTGGGGGTTGCGGGATGTGTGGCGGGAACAGCACAGGGACACCAGGGACTATTCTTTTTACTCAGCTCTCCATGCACTACATGTGAAGATAGATTCAATGCTCTGTGGCGGGTCCCTGGCCCCATTGATTTCACACACAGAGTACTTGGCTAGAACCATTTCGGATCATAATCCCCTATTGGTGCATATCCAGTGGCAGCGGGAGCGCTCGGCGATTCCAACATGGCGGCTCTGGCCAGACACGCTGGAGGACTCAGTGTTTAGTGACGCTGTCCAACAGGGCATCGATAATTACTTCGGCGAGAACGAGGGTACGGCCACGAGTAGGTCCGCTGAATGGGATGCGATGAAAGTGGTGGTGAGAGGGGTATGTCTGGGTCGGTTTTCGAATGCTCGTACGACTGTGTTGAATGCACTTGCGAAAGCGGAGGAGAATCTGAGAGACTTGGAGCGGCGCAGGCCGGCCAGGCCAGACTTACAGGCCCGGTTGTTGGAAGCGAAGGAGGTGGTCGCCACCGAAACGGAACGGTTGCGGTGTTACGACTACAGGCAATACGCCATCAGAGCGCATGCTGAACGGGATAAGGTGGGCACGCTCTTGGCCAGACTCGCTAACCCTGAACTTAGGGGCTGCCCGGTCCTTAGCATTAACAACGCCCTGGGGGAGACGGTATATTCCCAGGCAGCGGTGCTGGAGTGCTTTCATGTGTATTATGAGGAATTGTACCAGAGTCAGTTGGGAGTGGAGGCTCAGGAAATTGAGGAGTACCTAGGGGCGAGGCAGCTTCCGGTCCTTGATGAGGAAGACGCGAAAGAGTTGGGCGGTCCGATCACGCTTACTGAAATACGAGCGGCCATTAAAAATATGGCTCGGAATAAAACACCCGGGGTGGACGGGTTACCAATAGAATTCTACCAGCAGTTTGTAGACAGCTTGGCACCCAGGCTGCTGGTGATGTACACGGAGGCTTATGAGTCAGGGGGTTTGCCTGGGTCCATGAGGGAGGCTTTGATTGTATCGCTCCTAAAGCCCGGCAGGGATGCAACAGATGTGAGGTCCTATCGCCCGTTGTCCATGTTGACGGTGGACTACAAAATCCTGAGCCGGATTCTGGCCGCCAGGCTGGCCCCACACATGACGGGCCTGGTACACAGGGATCAGGCGGGGTTTATCCCTACGAGGAGCACGGCGTTGAATATCCGTCGCCTGGTTGGGATAATGGACGCCATTTTGGACGAGGATGGGACCCAAGCGGTCTTATCCGTGGACATAGAGAAGGCATTCGATAGTTTGGAATGGGTCTTCCTGGATGGATTGCTGGAGAGGTTTGGCATAGGTGATGGGTTCCGCCGGTGGACGAAGGTCTTGTACTCCTCAGCGACGGCGCGGGTACGTTTGGGTGGTCTGGTGTCTGCGGCATACCCGGTGGGTAGGGGCACGAGACAGGGGTGCTCCCTCTCCCCCCTCCTGTTCGCTCTGGCAATGGAACCCTTGGCGGTCCACTCTAGGTCGGTGACAGATACGCGGGGATAAATAGCGGCGGGCGGCTACATCACATCTCGCTATATGCGGACGACCTGCTGCTGTACCTAGACGACACGGAGCGGGCCCTGGAAGGAGCGATGGACCTGTTATCGGAGTTTGGCCAGTTGTCGGGCCTTAAGGTCAACTGGGCGAAGACCTGTGTGTTCCCGCTGAGAGCGGAATCGCCCTGCCCTGCTCGTGACTTAGGGGTAGTTTATGAGCCATCTTGCTTCACTTATCTGGGAGTCCGTATCTACCACGTGACCACGGACCTATTAGAAGGCAACATTGGTCGGTGCGTTTGGGCGCTGAGGGGCAGTATGTTCTTTTGGTCGACCCTCCCGCTGATGGTACTGGGTAGGATTGCTCTCTTAAAAATGGTGGCGCTCCCCCGCCTCCTGTACTACTTCCGGACGTTACCCATTTGGATTCCTCAGAGGATCTTTAGGGACCTGAGGACGATGATTATTGGTTTCCTGTGGGGACATGGCCGCCGTAGAGTGGCTCTGAGTACGTTGCTACGCCCCAAGACTGAGGGGGGGGATGGCTGTTCCTGATTTTGAACTGTATTACTTGGCGGCGCAACTCCAGGTTCTCACGCAACATGTGGCCCGGGTGTTTAGGGGACCGGAGGGGGAACGAGAGCTGGGGATACAACGCCATGTGCTGTCTTATATCGTTATGCAGCAGAGGCTGGAGCTGCGGGGCCTCACTATGGAGGAACGGACGCTCAGGCTGTGCTGGCAGAGAAGTCTTAGGAGAGCGAAGGCGACTCGGCCTTATGCGCCGGAAATTCCGATTGGCATGCTGACGGCCCTACCACACGGGGGCGATTGGTCCCCGTTGCTGGAATGGGAGGAGGTGGGACTTCAGGTGGTGGGAGACCTGTATATTGATGAGACTTTGGTGCCCTTCGGAGTGCTTCAGGAACAGTTCGGGCTGTCTGACGGGGGGTTCCTCTTGCATGCGGCGGTGGTAGCGGCTATACAGAAGCACTGGAAGGGAGGGCTCATAGAACCGGACACAACTATGGCGTGCCAGTATGTGGTGATGGCAGCGGGCACCTTTAAGGCTGTGACTTGCCTCCATAACAGGATGCTGCACGAGGGACTGGAACCGCTCCAGGGGCTCAAAGCTAAATGGGAGGAGAGTGTGGGCAGGCCCATTCCAGACACGGTGTGGAGCCACATTTTACGGCGCACATGGAAAGGCACGAGGAATGCCCGTTTCCAACAAGTGCATTTCTTTGTGCTACATAGGGCCTATCTGACTCCGGAAAAAATACGGCGGTACTTCCAGGTGCAGGACGCACGGTGCCCGAGGTGTTCGTCTCCGGAAGCGGACATGGATCATTTGTTTTGGGGTTGTCCGCACTTGGAGGCCTACTGGGCAGAGGTGGGGGACCTCCTAAACGATGTGACCGACAGGGAGGTGGACTTCGACATGGCGGCGTGTCTGTTGCTCTGGTTCCCGCACACCAAACACACTAAGGTGACGAGCAAATTTATTGACTTGGGTCTGATACTGGCACAAAGAGAGATCTCATGGCATTGGAAGTCAAGGAGCGGGCCGTCAGTGAGGAGGTGGAAGAATGAATTGCTGCGGTGGTCTGAATGCGAGAGTGTGCTCCGAATGAAACAGGCTGTCAAGCTTGGTAATGAGAAAGCCTTGGATGCAGCGCGTGCGTGGGAATTGGTGGTGCAAGCCTTGCGTGACTCTTTAGTGGAAGATGAGGACTGAGTGAATGGGACCTGTGGACACTGCGAGGCGTACTAACTCAGAGTTGTCATTGACACTGTAGCGGGATCCATACTACACTTAAGGACGGGACACACACCAATAGCAGTTGCCGGGGAGGGGACACTGGGGGGTTGTTTAGTGGGAGTTCGGGGTGGGCCGGAAGCCAGGAGGTTGGTTGACCGCGATGGCGACTCTGAGCTGAGAAGGGCCGGTGGGGCGTAGGCGATGAGCGAGAGGTGGTAAAGGGGCGCGGGACAGGTATGGTGGGCCCTACAGTGCTCGGGCCGGTCCGGAAGCGGCTAGTAGCACTGACCTGCATATGTGGGATGGCTGACGATGTTATTTGTTGCGGGTGGGGGGGTAAAATGCAAATACGTAAAATGATCTTTCGACCATTGTCCCTAAGGGACGCTCACCGTGATGCCTTCCTACTATTTAGGGTACTATGCCGCCCGGCCTCTGGGATGCGGGCTGAATGGCTGTGTATGGTATACGTTTTAATGATTGACCGGGGGGACATTACGAGTGGACTGGTTGAACATTTGTATTCTGTGGTTTCTAATTCTGCAATAAAAACAAATAAAAAAAAAAAAAAAGAATAATTATATTTTTTGCTGTTTCTATACGAGTTTGGAGTGTGTGTGAAGAATTTGTACATGCTTCAGTAGAATGCACATAAATGGTTTTCATTGGCACAGAACTAGCATTTTTTTCATTAATTAGCAATGTCTTATGCAGTGATTTTTTTATTGCATTTATATCTTTAGGAGTTAATTCATATGCTACACAATTAGTATTTGGCCGCTTTAGACTATGTGCAAGATTTGTAATGTACTCTAGAAGTTTTTTTTAAGTTATTTGTATAGTAGTACATGTTCCATGTGGGTGAGAAATTCCTGTGTTATTGCAGCGATGTGAATCAAATACAAGGTATGAATTAGTATTGTTTATATTGGATATAACATACATATCCATGCAAAGCAATAAGCCTGAATGCAAATTTAGGGCAGATTTTAATGTTTGTATATTTGGGAAAAATGGATCAAAAGGTTTTAATATGTTGCCAAAATAAGGTTCATTAAGCTTAATAGAATAGATGGTAATATTGTATTTTATACAATTTGGCAAATCTTCTGGATGCATATCTGTATATAAAGCATCGCCTAAGTCCATAATATAATGTAAAACTTCTATAGTCCATGTATTTTCAAGTTTGTAGTAGTTGTGTATAATTGCAAATGTGCTATTTGATAAACATTGTTTACCTCTTGAATTGGCTGAAAATTTCTCATGACCTTGATGATAATCTGCTTGTAGTATTTCATATTTATAGTAAGACAGAACTGATGTGTTTGTGAACTGTAGTCAAAAAATTATATCCGGTATGTTCCAGATTTATTAAACTGCATCTATTTATGCTATACCCAAGAGGGAGAGGGAGGGAGAGGGAGAGAGAGAGAGAATCAATCTGATCTGCTACAGAGATTTTTCAATTGCTTCCTATTCTTAAAAGTGCATAGACAAACAAAATGGTAAGCTACTTTTACCTTGATGATGTCTTGATAGGGAATTAGCAACCTGGGGAAGAATAAAAACCAGCATTAATTGAGAAAGTACATATTAGTATACATTTTCTTTGTTTGACAAGATAGAATGAAAGACAAAGAGTGTGTAGTAGAGTGTGTGTAGTAGGATTGGGTGTGTGTAGTAGAGATTGGGTGTGTGTAGTAGAGTTTGTGAACTCTGTCTCCGCTGGTTTGTACCACCTAGTGGTGTGAATGGAGGGAAATAAGAAGAAAAACTGGTGAAAAAGGTTGACAGTGCCTCATGGGAGTAACACCATTGGAGTATGCAGATTGGTTCTCACCTGCACCCTCACGTTCTCATCATCAGCAACTGCCAACCTGTAACAGAAAAGTGTGGAAAAGTAAGGAAAAAAGTGAGTAGTAGAGTAGTTGAGGGTGTGTAGTAGAGATTAGTAGAGAGTGTGTAAGAGTTAATAGTAGAGTGAGTGTGTGTGTGTCGCAGAGAGTATTAATGGTTTGGACGAAGAGAAATAAGAAGAAAACAGTACTTAAAGCTGACAGTCCCTCACAGAAGTAACACCCTGGGAGAATGCAGATTGGTTCACACCTGCACACTCAGGTTCTCATCATCAACTGCCAACCTGTAACAGAAAAGTGTGGAAAAGTAAGGAAAAGAGAGTGAGGAGTAGAGAGTGAGGAGTAGAGAGTGAGGAGTAGAGAGTGAGGAGTAGAGAGTGAGGAGTAGAGAGTGAGGAGTAGAGAGTGAGGAGTAGAGAGTGAGGAGTAGAGAGTGAGGAGTAGAGAGTGAGGAGTAGAGAGTGAGGAGTAGAGAGTGAGGAGTAGAGAGTGAGGAGTAGAGAGTGAGGAGTAGAGAGTGAGGAGTAGAGAGTGAGGAGTAGAGAGTGAGGAGTAGAGAGTGAGGAGTAGAGAGTGAGGAGTAGAGAGTGAGGAGTAGAGAGTGAGGAGTAGAGAGTGAGGAGTAGAGAGTGAGGAGTAGAGAGTGAGGAGTAGAGAGTGAGGAGTAGAGAGTGAGGAGTAGAGAGTGAGGAGTAGAGAGTGAGGAGTAGAGAGTGAGGAGTAGAGAGTGAGGAGTAGAGAGTGAGGAGTAGAGAGTGAGGAGTAGAGAGTGAGGAGTAGAGAGTGAGGAGTAGAGAGTGAGGAGTAGAGAGTGAGGAGTAGAGAGTGAGGAGTAGAGCGTGAGGAGTAGAGCGTGAGGAGTAGAGCGTGAGGAGTAGAGCGTGAGGAGTAGAGAGTGAGGAGTAGAGCGTGAGGAGTAGAGCGTGAGGAGTAGAGCGTGAGGAGTACATAATAGAGGGTACGTAATAGAGGGTACGTAATAAGGTATGTGTTGCAAAGTGGAATTGAAAAATAAATACATTTGAAACAAAAGCTTCACAGTGAGGCTTAAAGGGGAAGCAGGTGTACATGGCTCTGTAGCATGATGCAACAATTAAACATGGCGAAAAGAGAAGTTTTTCTGTGAGAAAAAATGCTGTATGCGAGTGTGCGCTGCTGTAAAGTGCAATGCACAAAGTAAACATGGTATATAAGCAAAAGCTGCCCAGTGATGCTAAAACGCTAGATGGGGTGTGTACGTCTGTAAAGTGCAACGTTAAAATTTAACTTGCTTTTGGAAAAAAACTGTACATTAAAAGTAAAAGGCTAGGGGCAGGTGTCCACGGCTGTAAAGTTGCAATGCAAAAACAAACATGACCTTTAAGATATTTTTAAAAATGTAGTTGAAAGATGTGCTAAAATAACATAAGAGCTTATTTGTATTTATCCATATAGTGAGTCCGAAAGGTTTGAAGTGGGTGTGTCCGCAAATTTGCAAAATACTGCAAAAGTTAAGAAAGTAAACAATCAAAGTTTTTAGTACGAGACGTAATTAAAGCAAAAAAAATCGCTAACGTAAAAAGAATACATTTGGATGCAGTTTTTTAATGTACTAAAACAGAAATGCTAACAGTTGTAGGCTAATTGTTGCTGTAAACTGAAGAACAGATACAAGTTTGTAAATGAAGGGCGGTAAAATGATATACGACATAAAAGTTATATTGTTGGTGTTATGGAAATAGTTACAAGTTTAAAAACAAAAGCTGACAATACAATAAAAGCATTAAGAGTTATATTGTTTCAGTAAAAAAAATGTCAAACAGTAGCAGGTTAAATTTTTAGTCTTATGCAAACAGTTAAAAGTATTGAAAGCAAGGCCGGCAAGATGATAAACGCGCCAATGGAAGTGATTAACAGGCAAAACGCTATGAGAGGTTTTTTTTTTTAAAGGAATGGAAACAGATGCTCTGAAATTGTTGGTTGCAACACAGTAGCAGATACACGCTGCAGCTGATAGAGAACAGGGTTAGTAGAATTGTTTTGTTGGCACATTTCTGCATGGATACAAGACAAAGTATAACTTTATAATGTACATTGTGTAGAACATTCTTTTAAAATATGTTAAAATAGGTGCTAAAACGGTAACACGAAAGCGTATTTCCATTGAAATGTTATAGTCAACTTATTGTGTTTTAGTAACAGAAGTAGATCAGCTCACGATGTATACAGGATGGCGTTCTTCTAAGAAATATTTAGACTGGTTGCTCTTCCAGTTTAAGTACACTGAAAGGAGAAAAAAGGGCAGGTACTTCAAATGAATAACAAAAGAGGGCAACACTTCTTGTTTATGAAATCAACAAAAGGGCAGTGAGGTATCCACTGTGCAAAATCTTGGTGGTTTTGCTATTTTAGTTCCTAATGATTTCGGTGTACATCCAAAGGGAATCTAAACAGCCACCGACCTGTGCTGTTAATTAGCAATTGCATACATTTAAGAATTACTTAAGATTCCCTGAGCAAAAAGTAGTAATCTTGTTATAACATACAAACACAAGTTTCCAAAGGTAATATCACAAGAAATTCAAGAGAGAATATAAGTCAGTGGTTTCTTTATTTGTCGTATTTTTGTTTCCACGAGGACTTGTTAACAATTTCTCCAATCCTGGATATTGAAATTACTACAGCAATACAGCAACACAGCCAACACGCGTGTTTCGTCTATGGAATTATTCCAAAAGACTTAATCAGGACTGTAATGAAAATTATATATAATGAATATACTATCCACTCTTTTGGAAGCTAAGCCTAACCTCCACTGAGTGATAGGTAAATAGGATGGAAACCGAGAAAAGGAATATTTAAAAAAGAAAAAAAGGAAACTAGGATCAGAACCAAGAGAAGCACCCGAACTGCGCACGAGAACCAATCACCAATTGTGCCATCTATTTTCAGATTGCACTGATATTCTTAAATTCGAGGTTTATGAATTAATAAACCACCTTCATGCAGTGCAGCATAAGTCAATCAGCCTCTACTTTTCTACTTACCTACAGTAACTAATATCATGTAGCCTTATTTCCGATTCTTACTATATTTTTGGCTGCTAAAACATAAATAGATAAACTACCATCAGTACCTAAGACTATTTTTATTAAGAAAATAATTAAACTCCATTGTCTCTTCCACTTACTTAATCAATATTTTCCGATGTATATAATAATCCCAAGTCATACGGCACAGTGGCCCAGCGATCACATTCACTATCTCCTCTTCAGGTCCATTGATTCCTATTTAAATTAAAGTCCAACCATCAATACTGATATTCTGTCCTGTAATAAAATCTTTCTATATTACATTACAAGTTCTCTATCACATTTAACCAAATATGGTACAATTCATCGACTCATAGTACTTAAAATAAAGATGATAATAAATATTGTATTACAATCCCACACCATATCTGTAGAATGGTTTATATTCCTCCATTGGACCCACGATCTAATATTGAATGCTCAACCCACTCTCACTGGTAATTGTAGTAACATACTCATATGCCCGATATTTGGAACTACACATAATACCTCTCAGAAGATACAAAGTTAAAGAGTAATTTTCACAACCTAACTGCTATAAACAAAGTAATGTATAAGCTTAATTCCAAACACTGGTCCTTATTCAACTAAAACCATATCCCATATTGGTGACACTCTGCTCCAGGCTATGGCTGTATGTCGCGACATATTCTAATGTCGCTAATATAAAAAACATTAAGTATAGAGAGCTTAACTTCAATCTACACAGCTGTGCTCAGTTCTTACCTATATCCCCGACTTCCCGGCATGTGTGATCCGAGTTAGTAGTGTTGTGTAACTCCACCGCCATCTTGTTTGTTTTTATTAACACAATCGAGTAAGGACAAAAAGCGGACCACCCCGATCTGTACACAATAATATGGGCGCCATTTTAACATGTCTAAAACTCCTATATCGTATGTCAAATGCAGTTTCTTATGGAGTAATTCAACACTTATCCATTAGTTGATACCGCTATCTATATAAATAACAGCATTCATAACCATATAAAAGGAGCTGAATGACCAATATTATACATAAACCAAGAAAAAACAGGTCAGTCATGCACTCTCAAAATTATTTAGCATTTCCAACGATTGTTGTTCTCATTCACAAATTCTTAAGTCAATAGAGCAAATTCTTCCATTGACAGTTATGCTTCACTTCAGTAAGTGTAAACTTCATTTGCAGAAAGTAGATTTCCAAAAATACGGATCCAAACAAGATGTTGGGCTTCAAATTCTTTATTCGGTACAAATGGAGGGAACCAGTTCTGGACAATATTTAGCGGGGTCCAGTGTACATGTTCAATCAAACATGAAACACAGAGGGTACAAAGTTCACCGAGAGCATCTAGAGAAGGAGGGAGTCTGTAAACAGGATAAGAGAGTGGAGTCAAGGAGCGGCAGGCTCCCTTATTAGAAGTGAGAGGCCTCACACACCCAGCGAGCTAGATGTCAAGCTTCATCATTGGCCTCTTGCTCCTCGTCAGACTGGCGCTGCAATGCCTGACGGGCGCCTAAAAGGCGCGCTTTGTCAGAGATCTTTTGTTCAAGCCAACGGTTGTGTGCGTGTGAGGGGGAGAGAATAAGGGGTGTAGTCATGTGGGGAAGGTGAAATTAAAAAAGGTGAACCAATTCACAAGGATTTTTATTGGCGTGACTGATTCCCTTGGTTAAAAGGTGGGAGGGGAGATAGAGGCTGTAAGGGGCACAGTGGAACTATCTCGACCCTCTAATCAGGTCGACATGTTTCTTGCTTAGTATCGCAATTCCTCAGGACCTCAAGTACATAGTACTACACAGTGAAAAACCAAAAGTGAAGATAAAAAGGATCAATGTAACCTCTCTGGGTCTGTAAAGCTGCAGGCCAAGTGGTTCTGCGCTTAAGGGTTAACCTAGAGGAGATATGAGATAACAAGCCAGTCGAATTATAATGGCACCATCACCTCATCCAGTAATAGGCAACCCTTAATCTCTTAAAGAATGTACACACTCCAAGGAATATTAAAATCAAAGGGCCTAACAAAAGGTAAGGCCTATGGACATTTAGGTATGTATAATAACGATAAAAACAGCATCACACAAGAATGAAGGCGTAGGCTAATGCTTACCCTACAGGAGTCCCTAAAGGGCCTCGCAGTCTGTTCCCGTGGGGCAGCACAGAAAGGTATAATAACCTGGAGAGACTAAAATAAGTGCACACACCCGGTTCAAGGTTTTAGAATGGGGCTAGGAAGTAGGCCAGTGAGAAGGTCATGGCTATAGGCGTACCACGATATCAGGAGGTCATGCAGGTCAACTGCCAGCACCCGAGACCGACATCTGGAACAACCCAAGCCGGACCCAGCCCACCAGACCCCCCCGTCAGGGTGGCGCGCAGTGCGGTCCCAAGGTGTAGGCGTGTGAACACCATGAGCACCTTATCATGGCACGTGTGCCCGTGAGACCAAAACATCCAAAAAAACCCGGGTAATACATGTCAGGGGCAGAAACCAGGAACGCCTGGTTTAAATACACATCACAACAACACAAAGTCAATGCCTTGATGCACAGCCCCACTGGGACCGCATGCCCGCCCACCAATCTTAGAGGGGGCCCCCGCGGCCAGAAATCAGGCTCGGGAAGAACGATGGACTTCGTGGGCCGAGTCCTGACGGTGTGGGCGGCCAGAATCCGTGATATCAGGGGGCCCTGTTGGGTAAAGGACAAACGCAGTTCTTACCTAATGCAGGTGCAGCCCAAGGCTTGCGAACCTACCCACACGCGAGGCGCTCACTGCGTGGCGCAGAACAGCTGGTAACGGGAGTGCCGGAGTCCGGGGATTAAAAGCTGTCCGCAATCCCGCCTCGGCAACCGGGCGGGGGGGCATGGTCACGGAGCACTGCAGACTGCGCGTGCGTAGGTAGAGTGAGCTTGTCAGGTCTCAGGGTTTAGTGTAGATCATAGGGAAAGTGGCGGCCATCTTAGCGTGGTAAGAGTTAAGCCTCGTGTTTATCAAAAGTATATAACGGGAGCTTAGTAGCGGGTGAATCGATAGCCTGATCATAACATATGCAAAACAATTTGTGCATAGTGATAAAGGATTTAAACTAAGGGCAGAAACGGACGAACACTGTTGATCTGTGTTCCTAAAAATGAACTGTTGTCATACAACACCCATGAAGGAGATAAGGGGTAGAAGGTATCTTTTTAGTATGCCCCCTCAAGGAGAATTAAAATTAAAATTAGTGCCTAATATGGACTGGCACTTGTCACATGGGGGGTATTGTGTGGAAAACTATCTATGGATGGCAGGCACATATCTAACTCGTCAGGGATGACCAAGGGACTGAGTCATTGAGGCCAAGGGTGTCCAGCTGTAAGCGATGAACCCAACAATGTTCAATCCTGAATAGGGCCTGTTGCGTGATTGAGGGGTGGGATTCAAGTACTAGCCACTTGATGCTGTCTGCACGGTGGTTGTGTTGCAGGTAATGTTCATAGAGGCGTGTGTGTGTTTTGGATCAGCGGATATTGCTCTTGTGTTCCATTGTTCTTTGCTTGACCTGCCTCATAGTCATGCCAATATATTTCTTTCCACATGGGCAAATGAGCATGTAGATGCAACGGAGACAGTTGCAGTTTGTATGTTTGTTCAGGTGCCAAGTGAAAGTGTCGGACAGTTCGATTTCTTTACACTGAATTGTCTGAGGACATACAACACACCCTCCACATTGGTAATGGCCCACCACTGCTGGTAGACTCCACAATGTAATTTGATTGATGGAGGTTTGTTTCTTAGGACGTGTATGGATGAGGGCATCTTTAAGGTTAGATGTGCGCTTAAAGGCAAACCGGGGACGTGGGATGTCTAACTCCCCTGTATTCAGTAGCCCCCAATGTTTATTTATAGTCTTTTTCATGAAGGCTGAATTTTTAGTGAAACAGGTCACACAGGTGATTAAGTTGTCAGGTTCTTTAGGGTGTGTCTCCAGAAGTGCCTCCCTGGGATTGTTAAGAGCCCTTTTGCGTGAATCGCGGATAAGTTTGGTGGGATAACCTCTATCCTGCAATTTATGTTGGAGTAAGACAGATTCCTTATTGTAGTTGGAGTTAGTTGTACAGTTTCTATGTATCCTTAGGAACTGTCCAAAGGGCCTTAGGGTGATGACTATTGTAGAGAAGAAGACTGTTTTTATCCGTCTCTTTGCGAAACAGGGTGGTACTCAGTCCCTCCTGGTCCAGACTGATGGTTAGGTCTAAGAAAGTTAATGTTGTTTCTAAGATGGTCCCTGTAAATTTCAGGAAAGGGTTCTGATGATTGATCCAGGTATAGAAGGCGTCACAGCTCTCCCGGTCCCCTCGCCAGAGGACTAGTATATCATCGATATACCTGCGCCAGAGAATAATATTCTCAGAAAAGGGATTGTGGGCTGGTCTAATGACCATAATGCGTTGATGTTTACAGTTTCTCCCAGCCCATCTATGGCGGATTCCTGGAACATCGACACGGATGTGGTGAATTTTGGCGCCAGTTCGGGGAAATGTTTTTGGAATTACCGTTCTTTTGAGTGCTTGCTGCATCTTTTAATCTCTACTGTGGAGAATTTATTCCGATGGGATGGGAGGGAACTGTCAGGATTTTCTGATTTTTTAGAATTAGTGCCTTCAATAGCCAAGAAGGGCCCCTCCGTTAAAAAATCCTTAGTAGTCCCCCAATCGCTTCGGTTATTAAATATCGAAATAAATAAAGTAATAAGGGGTCAATACTTATCATTTAGTCAGGAAGCCCACCAGAAATTAGCACTACTAAAAAGGAGAGCAAGGCTTAAGGCCCGTTTAAAAAGAAATAAGGAGGATTCCGTATGGATTCAACTCCGGGAAGCCTCACATAACGGCCAAGCTAAGACATTTTGGTCATTAATTGGCAAAGGCTGCGGTACTAGAGTTAGTCCTACACCAATTGCCATTGATGAGCAGATCTGGGTTCAGTATATTGAGAATCTGTACAGTAATAATAATCTGCAACTAAAAAATGATGTAACTTATGTTGACTCTTGTGTGTACGATTCCCCATCTGAAAAGGAAATTGAATTTGCTATTAAGAGTATGCGCTCCTCCGGTGCGATGGGTCCTGACGAGGTTCCGATCTCTGTGCTAAAACAACAGAGCGAACTATGGAGCAAAATTCCTTATCCTGTGTTTAAATCTTGCTTTGCTAGCGGAATAGTCCCCCCATCCTGGAAAGGGAGTATCCTTGTCTCTTTATATAAAAAAGGGGCAAGAGACCTTCCTCAAAATTATCGTCAAATTGCTTTGCTTGACGCCATCGGCAAGGTTTTTGCAAAATGTATTCTCACCTTAATCAACGATTGGGTAACTGAGTTCAAAATTTTGCCTTTTGAACCAACAGGTTTTAGGCAAAAGCATGGAACGTTAGATCACTTGACTGCACTTCAGGTTATTACGGAAAAATATGTGAAAGTCCGTGGAGGGCATGTCTATGGTGCATTTATCGACTTCTCCACAGCATTCGATAAAGTGGACAGAACATTGCTGTGGAAAAAGTTATTCGATTTAGGGATGCCCCCCTTTCTTATTAAATTAATTTGTGCCCTTTATTCAGACACCTGGTGCAGAGTGCTGCTTGGCGGTGAAAGAGGTTTATCTAGAATAATTCCCACTTCCAACGGGTTAAAACAAGGCTGCCTATTGGCTCCCTTACTTTTTTCGCTTTATACAGTTGATTTACCTCTGGCTCTCTCAGCATGTTCAGGTATTGCCCCGACTCTGGGGGGCGCTCCAATTGTATGCCTCATGTATGCTGATGATATCTTGATTCTCGATCTGACTCCTAAGGGCCTGAATAATCGCCTGCAGGCTCTATATGAATATGCTGGAAACCATTATTTGTTGATAAATACTGCAAAAAGCAAAGTGATGTGCATGTCCGGTAGGAAGAAACCTAAATATTCGAACTTTCCATTGGCAGTAGGGGGTCAAAAATTGGAAACAGTGAAATCTTATGCCTTCCTTGGTAAAATTGTTATGAGTAATTTAAGTGATAAAGCTCATATGGCCAACAATTCCCGGAAAGCCATTACTCAGGGAAAGAGTTTGGTATCCTTGTATAAGGCTACAGGTAGAAGGCATTTTTCTATACTACTGGATGTATTTCGAGCAAAAGTTCCTGCCTCCCTACTCTACGGAATAGAGTTAATCGATCTAAAAAATTGGAGCTTTTTAAATTCCTCGGAAGGAAAAATTTTACGTAGCCTAATATCCGTCAACACAGCTAATTCAACTGCTGCCCTAAGACAGGAACTCGGCTTACGTAGTAGCTGGGTCCAAGATCTTGCAGGAATCGTACGCTGGGTTGTTAGCCTTGCAAGGAGTGAGCCCAGTACCCTAAGACATCTTATAAAAAATGAGTTGTTGGGAAACTTTAATGACTATTCATTGATCGTAAAAAATTTCAGATATGCTGTGGGTCAATTACAACTGGATAAAGATGTTTTATTCTCTTTATCATCTTATCAGTTAAAAACCCTTTTGAAGTCCTCCTCGTGGGAACTAGGGGTTAGACTGGATAGAGATCTCCGGATGTTGAAAAAAGGCAGCACTCCAGTTATTGATTCCTGCCTATTGAGGAAAGCTCAACCATATACTCAATGGAACATTCCTCATGGCATTAGACGCCTATTGTTTTTGGTAAGACAGGATTTGCTCCCGCTGAAATCTCTCTATTCCAGATGGTATGGCCACTCAGCGGTCTGTGATTTCTGTCAGATGTACGATCAAGATTTGTCTCATGTCATTTTCGTTTGTCCAGCCCTGATGTCTTTCAGGCGAAGATGGTTAAGACCAATCTGCCTTCAACTGAACATTTTGTCTGCCACTGCTTTCAGTGCAGCTATGATTAACCCCCCTAATGAAATGTTTTGTTTTAAACTGTACAAATTTTTCAAATGTTTTTTGGATCTGTATTAAGTTGGTCATTTTTAGATTGTTATGTATTTTGATTCTATGTACCTGCTTGACATTTTATGTTTAATGCTTTTTTTGTATGTATTTTATGTCTTTTATGTGGACCTCGTAAATGAGTTCCGATATCATAATAAACTTGAACTTGGTCTAATGATGTTGTCCTCAAAAGTGGCCATGTAGATACAGGCTAAGCTAGGGGCGAAGGTAGAACCCATCGAAGTCCCCCGGATCTGATGGTATAGCTGGGACCCATACTGGAAGAAATTCTCAGTTAGAGCTATGCTGGCACAGGCCATGATGAAGGGGATAGGTGTCGGCGAAGTCTACTCTTCCGTCCGGAGAGTGTCTTCCACTGCTTCCAAGGTGGCCTGTTGGGGAATGTTGGTGTAAAGCGCCTCAAAATCCAGCGTTAGGAGGAAGACGACGCTCTCTCTCCCCTTGATGGAATCAACCAGGCGGAGTACATCCCTGGTATCCTGTAGATAAGATGGAATTTTCTTTACCAGTGGTTGGAGAAATACGTCACAAAATTTAGACAGGGGTTCAAGAAGTGAGCCGATGCCAGATACAATAGGCCTACCCGGGACAGGTGTTGTTCCCTTGTGGATTTTGGGTAGGGTGTAAAAGTAGGGGATGATCGGGTCAGTTGTCAGTTGTCAGTAGAAACTCTGCCTCCTTTTTAGTGATCCATTCATTAGCTTCTCCTTCCATATTCAAACTTGTGATCATGGTGGTCAGTCTAGGAGTGGGATCAACAGGTAGTGGCCTGTAGTGGTTAGTGTTGGCCAGTTGACGTTTACACTCTGTGTCGTAATCAGTCACATTCTTCAAATTCTTTATTTCATACACATTAAAAGTTTTCCAGCTCACACCGCCGACACGTGTTTCGTCTCATGGAGAATTTTTCAAGGCTGTAAGTATAAAAAACTACAATACATATTCTACAATGTACACTAAATATGAGCACTTTCCCTAATAATGTACATTTAAAATGAGCAACAACATATATTTACAAAAATCATAATTAATTTCTAGAAAAACCACAAGAGAAAAAGCAAAATGTTCTTACTATATTCACATATTTACAACAGTATTAATTCATCAAGGACTGACAAACAGTCGATAAAGATCACAATTGTTGTCATATACTATAACCCCCACTAATTACAACATTAGTAGTGTAAACAATTCATTGCTCCATGTAACTGTAACACATGAGTTGTATCTCCATGGTTGTCTCTCTTGTGCCAGTCTCAGTACCAGATATAATAAGGCTCTCTGTCCCCCTATTACATAATTACAAACCACACAACAAAATATAGAAAGGAACATACCAACGGATATTATGAAGGGGTGTTAATTTAACACGAGTCTTGTCTCCCAGTATAGGTATGGATGAAATCGAAAATCACACAATCAATATGAGTCCTACAAGATAATATAATGAATTTACAAACTGTATCCTAATGAAAAATATGTGGCAGTAACTCAAATATTTAAAAAACATACCAAATAGAATATTCCAGAGGATAACGATCCTAACAATCCAGGTCACTTAAACCATCTTCATATATAGTACATGAGGAGTAATCCAATGTCACGGTCAAAGGCTTAGGTAATATTCCTAAGAGTCGGGGCAAAGAAATATAATGAGCCCCACATTAATATGGTTAAAAGTCAACACAGAATAATACTGGGATATCAGATATATAACTTAACAAAAGTGTTGACCATAAGTATTGGTCCAAAGAGCATAAAAATGGGGGTATGGTTGCTCGGGTCAAAGGATCCGCCCAAACAACTCAATTATGTACCATGTTCTCTAGCTCCATTGTGATGGTATGACATCAATTGCACACGATAACACTGCTGTTAAGCAAATCCATGCAGCAATGACTTAGTTACTAATACTGTTGACTAAAAACGAGACATTATGTCCCAACACGCATATAAGCGACTGTACAACGATTGCAGGGATTAATGAAACTAAGACTAGAGAACAAATGAGGAATAATACCTAAGACTGATGTCAAAAAACATAACATGACTATATTCTATGAAGTGATAACTCACTTAGTTAATTTGGAAGTCTTGCTGCGTGGAGGTTGGTTCGTTATTCTACAGTTTGTAGAGGGACCATGATAAGTCTCTAAAAATAGTGAATAAACAACGTTTTTAAATCTATATACAGAAGAGGAATCACATAACTATTCCAACGGTTCCATTATCAAAAGGACGTGAACGGTGTAGACATATTTTAAAGTGACAAGGGGATAATATGGCTCAACAACAAAAATCACATCGTTGTTGTGGACCCAAGTAACTAGGTGGTTGGGAGATATCTACCATAAAAGGAAAAGGGTAGTCAGAGAAATAATTGCCTCCTCTATCTATCTCTGCCATATTTCGGATCCTCGATCTTACCTCCTTCAGAACGCCGTCCAGGGGGAACCTCCACTGCTCGCAACTACCGGAAAGTGGTTCCTGCGCTATCTTTTGAATGGTAGAGGGGAGTGGCTTAATGCGGAAGCCGGGTAGTGGCCATCTTATGCAAGAAACCTGTGGTTGCATACAATGTGAGGAAGGCAGCCATATTGTAAGGGGAAAAATGTCGTATGTATAGTCTATGCGATCGATTTTCTGAAGGCTCCCAAATATATATAAAGAGGGTTTGAACAGTACGGATCGGTTTGTGGGTAACACTATGAAATTAAATTTAAAGGGAATTAACTAACGAAAAAGAATCATCATACATACGTTGTCCTTCCTCTAATTAAAATATTACAGGGTTTCCCTCGATCATCCTATAATGTGTTAAATGTTGATATTATGCTCGCTTATGACTTCTGTTGTAAGTGAAGGCATGTCCTTGCATATTAGCGTGCTGACAGCTAGTACATGTAAAGTACCAGGGCCGTAGCCTTGGACTCGATAATGGCAGCCATCTTGTAGAGGGTGCCACCTGACAAGAGGGATAGTTCCCGAGATCGTATCAAATAACAAAGATATGATAATAAGAAACCATTATCTGATAGAAGTTGGTATAGAGATATTCATAGACATCAAATTTAAGGAGGAGTTTCCGTTGAGAAAAGAGTATGAAAAAGAAAAAAGGAAAAATGAATGAAGATGATCCTTGTTACCTCCTTAAGTATTAATAGTTAGAAAATTCTTGTAAGAACCACATTATAGTTCGAAAACAATCAAAAAAAGGATTTGACATGATCCAAATGGATTCACCCGATTGTGTAAACATATGAAAAAGCGCTAAGCTACCGAGTTTATAATGCGGTGACTCAAAGTTGGAGATTCATATATAGTCACCACAATACAACATAGAGGGGATCATGATGGTACAAGGGTAAGCCTACTGTAACTCAAGTAATATCATTATTCTTTGAGGAAAACATGTAATTCCCTATCGGTATTAAGTCTTCGATCGACTGCACGGAGCTTAATGAGCCACTTAGATTCGAGTTTACGTAGAGCCAGTGTATTGTCTCCCCCTCTTGGATCCGGTCTGATCATATCTATTCCATGAAAGCGGATACCTAGCACCTCTAAATCTGAGTGTTCCTTGTTATAGTGCGCTGCCAAGGGATGTTTAGCGTTATTATTCCGAATGGCTCTAACATGTTCCTGTAACCTCTTTCAATGGACGAATCGTGCTTCCCACGTATATGAGTCCACAATGACAAACAATGCAATATACCACCAACTTAGAGTTGCAGTTGATAAACTGTTTAATGTGGTATGTTTGTTTCGTATTGTAAGAAAAAGTATTTTTCTTGTCTATACCAAACTGACACATGTTGCATAGAGTGCACTTATAGAAGCCGCATGGTTTGATAGGCATCCATTTATTAATTCCATCCAACACATGGCTGCTTGGAACTGGGTTTTTGATAATGGAAGGGCTAAGTAAGTTTTGTAGGGTTCTGCCCTTCTTGTATATGACGCGCGGTCTTTTTCCAATATATGTTTCCAGATCTTTGTCTAATTGAAGTAAATGCCAATGTTTTCTAATGGCATTATAAATTTGGGTGCTATTGGCACTGTATTGGGTTATAAGAGCAAGCTTGTTCTTGGCCTGCTGTTTACAACCTTTCTGTTTTCTTTTAAGAGTAGACTCTCTGGATACTTTCTGAATTTTTCTATGTGCAGTTTCCAATAAGCCATTATGATAACCTCTAGTCAAAAACCTCTTTTTCAAGGTATCAATCTCTGTTACAAAATTATCCTGTGCTGCAATTGCGCCGCAGTCTAGTCATTTCTCCATAAGGAATTGCTCCAATTTGGGAGACAGGATGTGCACTACTCGCATGGAGAACAGAGTTACAGGACGTGCTTTTTCTGTACAATTTAGATTCAATTTTGTTATCAGATATAAATAGAGTAACGTCCAGAAAAGCAATGCTATTGTTGCTAGATTCAAAGGTAAAGGTAAGATTGTAATCATTATCATTTAGATAAGCGATAAATTCATTTAGTAGGTTATCTCCTCCCGCCCAAATCATAAAAACATCGATAAAACAACCCCAATAGACAATGTGTTCTGTCAAGATTGGGGGGCCTTTCTTCCAGATATGATGTTCTTCAAAGAACCCCATATGGAGGTTCGCAAAAGAGGGGGAGAATTTAGCTCCCATGGCAACCCCAGAGTGTTGCTGGTACCAATCATCCAAATGTTTGAAAAAGTTATTGTTTAGGGCAAATCTGGTCAATTCAATAATCATGGTGGTATGATCATAAAGTGTAGCATCCCTCTTAGATAAAAAATAAGTGAGGGCAGCCATTCCCTTTTCCAACGGTATGCTAGTATACAAAGCGCATACATCTAGTGTTACCAATCTAAAAGTTGGTATCCATTCAAGATCTTCTAATTTACGAAGAAGATCCTTAGTGTCTTCTACGAATGATGGGATATTTCGTACAATGGGTTGCAAGGTTATATCAATATACTCAGATTTTCTTTATTGGTCCTCCAATTCCAGAAATAATGGGTCTTCCGGGGGGGGGGGGAGGTAATACACTTGTGTATTTTGGGTAATACATAAATGTATGCCGCCTTGGGATTGGGAACAGTTAGATATCTCAATTCAAGATCCGATAACAAACCAGCACTATGCCAGTATTTGAGTATTTTATCAAGGTTCGTTGCTGTGGAATTCATAGGGTTGGATACAAGTTTGATATATATAAATTAGCTTCACATAGCTGGCGATTGATCTCTCCAATATAGTCTTCACTGTTAAGCATGACTGTTTCCTCCTTTGTCAGCTTCCTTTATTATCAAATTTTCTCTAGTTTTAAGCTCTTTGAGGGCATTTCTCTCACTAGCATTAAGGTTATCCCTCATTCCCAGAGGTTGGCCAGAGATTTTGTCTTCAAGTTTGTATAACTCATCCGTGACCGTCTTATAAAAGCAATCTATAAGAGTGTCTGCTGGGGTAATTGGTGAGAATGTGGATTTATTTCTAAGGCCACTGTCTGTATATATATTGCTTTCAATCCCCAGGTCTGACATGACACTATTCATAGTAGGTGTTTCTTCCAACTCTTCATCCATCTCAAGAAGCATCTGTACTTCCATAATGTCTTGTATACTTCTCCCACTTTCACACACATTATAGACAAGGATTTCTTTAGGTTTTTATATTTAAGTCAAAGAACTTTTTGAGTTTAAGCTTTCTTACAAATTTGTAAAGATCGATATGTACAAGGGTGAAGTCAGCTTTGCTCATAGGACAAAAGCTCAATCCTTTCCTGAGTAAACTTACTTCGCTAGCTTCTAATTCAGTTCGGGACAAATTGATCACAGATACATCATTGTTTGAATTTTGCAAGTTGGTTTCAGTATCACAATTAGTGGCATTAGAACACACAGTCAAAACATTGTTACACATAGTCAAAGCATTATCATTGCTGTCCAGTGCTATTACTTTCTCTGTTGTCGTGAGACTGACCGGGTGACTCTTTGAGTAGGGTCCCCTGCTATTCTTCCTGCCCCCCGCCTTGTTCTCTTTCTGGCTGGGTTTTGCGATTGAAGCCTGCCTGTATTCCCTTCCGGTATCGTTCTAGTTCTGTTAAAAAAGATGAACCTGGTATAGGGCTTTTTGAGAGACCTGCCACTAAAGAAGAGTCGCTTCTCCTGTCATTGATTTCGGTGAATTCACTGTTAATGCTTGATACTTCTGATCCACTAACAGAAATTGTCTTATCTGTTCTTGGTTCGTTAAGTGCGGAAGTCCCTGATCTTGGTTTGGTTTCGTCAAATCTTTTGGCAAACGTAAAGACTCTTCCGTTTTTATAGTCAAGTTCGTCTCGTTTGAGCTTTCTAATCTTTTTGTCCCTTATGTAGTGTTGGTGGGAACTGAGGACATCTTTTAGTATCTTATCGTTTTTTTCAGCAACATCACCCAGATTAAGAGAATGTATTTCTCCTTCTATCTTCTCTATTTCCTTCAGGAGTTTCTCTCTTTTCCGTTCCGCATAGCGGATTAGGATGTCCATCATACCAAACGAGGAACCAGCAATTAAGTTCTCCCACTCTCCTAGCAGGTCTGGATCCAAGTCTTCGAAAGTGGGAAAGATAATGACCCTCAGCCCTCTAGGGATCTGCTTGATCTCGATGTATTTTTTGAGGGTGGTCAAATCCCACCAATGGGAAAGGTCTGCCTTACGTAGGCGTTCCAATTTAAGAAATAATTGTTTTATATTTTGTGGTTTTTCTTCTACTGTAGCCTTAGGTTTATTTTGGATCCCTTGATTTTGAAATATCTCATTGAACATTTTGTCACGATCGTCTTCAAACATGGCCATGTTTCTTGTCAATGATTGAGTTAATTGCTGCTAAAGGGAAGTACTAGCCAGCTACACGTCAAGAGAGAAAGTGTCACAGAAGTGCAAGGACTCACTTAACAGAATTATATATAGGGATTTGGTGGTAGTGTTTCTCTAAGAGAGAAAGCGTCCGCACAATATGTTAGTACAACTCTCACTTAAACATTTATACGTGTAATGTCAGTTTTAGAAGTATATTTCTACGAAGTGCACTGTTGTCTTGTTGTTGTACACCCACCACCCGGGGTGTCAAAACTAGCAAAGATTGCTAATATCAAGAACCAAGAAAAAACAGGTCAGTCAAGCACTCTCAAAATTATTTTGCATTTCCAACGATTGTTGTTGTCATTCACAAATTCTAAGGTCAATAGAGCAAATTGTTCCATTGACAATTATGCTTCACTTCAGTAAGTGTAAACTTCATTTGCAGAAAGTAGATTTCCAAAAATACGGATCCAAACAAGATGTTGGGCTTCAAATTCTTTATTTCATACACTTTTAAAGTTTTCCAGCTCACACCGCCGACACTTGTTTCGTCTCATGGAGAATTTTTCAAGGCTGTAAGTATAAAAAACTACAATACATATTCTACAATGTACACTAAATATGAACACTTTCCCTAATAATGTACATTTAAAATGAGCGACAACATATATTTACAAAAATCATAATTACTTTCTAGAAAAACCACAAGAGAAAAAGCAAAATGTTCTTACTATATTCACATATTTACAACAGTATTAATTCATCAAGGACTGACAAACAGTCGATAAAGATCACAATTGTTGTCATATACTATAACCCCCACTAATTACAATATTAGTAGTGTAAACAATTCATTGCTCCATGTAACTGTAACACACGAGTTGTATCCCCATGGTTGTCACTCTTGTGCCAGTCTCAGTACCAGATATAATAAGGCTCTCTATCCCCCTATTACATAATTACAAACCACACAACAAAATATAGAAAGGAACATACCAAAGGATATTATGAAGGGGTGTTAATTTAACACAAGTCTTGTCTCCCAGTATAGGTATGGATGAAATCGAAAATCACACAATCAATATGAGTCCTACAAGATAAGATAATGAATTTACAAACTGTATCCTAATGAAAAATATGTGGCAGTAATTCAAATATTTAAAAAACATACCGAATAGAATAATCCAGAGGGGAACGATCCTAACAATCCAGGTCACTTAAACCGTCTTTATATATAGTACATGAGGAGTAGTCCAATGTTACGGTCAAAGGCTTAGGTAATATTCCTAAGAGTCGGGGCAAAGAAATATAATGAGCCCCACATCAATATGGTTAAAAGTCACGATAGAATAATACCGGGATATCAGATATATAACTTCACAAAAGTGTTGACATAAGTATTGGTCCAAAGAGCATAAAAATGGGGGTATGGTTGCTCGGGTCAAAGGATCCGCCCAAATAACTCAATTATGTGCCATGTTCTCTAGCTCCATTGTGATGGTATGACATCAATTGCACACGATAACACTGCTGTTAAGCAAATTCATACAGCAATGACTTAGTTACTAATACTGTTGACTAAAAACGAGACATTATGTCCCAACACGCATATAGGCAACTGTACAACGATTGCAGGGATTAATGAAACTAGGACTAGAGAACAAATGAGGAATAATACCTAAGACTGATGTCATCAAACATAACATGACTATATTCTATAAAGTGATAACTCACTTAGTCAATTTGGAAGTCTTGCTGCGTGGAGGTTGGTTCGTTATTCTACAGTTTGTAGAGGGACCATGATAAGTCTCTAAAAATAGTGAATAAACAAAGTTTTTAAATCTATATACAGAAGAGGAATCACATAACGGTTCCGTTATCAAAAGGACGTGAACGGTGTAGACGTTTTTTTAAAGTGACAAGGGTATAATATGGCTCAACAACAAAAATCACATCGTTGTTGTGGACCCAAGTAATAATAATAATTTCTTTATTCGGTTTTTGACATTACAAAACCCTAAAAGCAGCAACAAAATTCATACATTTACATATTTAAAAAACTGTCAAGTATGTCATGAAGATATTTTAGCAAAATTCCAGAATGTTAAAAAAATTGAGTTCGTAAAAAATGATTCAGTCTTTAAAGATTGTTCCTGTGCCTGATAATACATAATAACAAGTACGTTCAGAGTCTAACATCTGTAGAGATAACATGGCGGGACGACACTGTCTGAAGCCCCAGCACTTTAACAGTGGGAATAGCCACATTTTTCTGTGAGTATGGAAATATTTGCAAAACAATATTGTATGGATACAGGACTGTGGCGACATATCATCACATGGGCAATGAGCCAAAGTTAATTCCCAAGTATTTTTTACTGGAAAGGCTACAAGCCTATGAAAAAGATTGCGTCTAAACCTTGTCAGGAGCATCTTATCATATGTACTGATTTCTAATGTAAGGTAAGGCTGGATTTGCGGGGTGAACTGTACCATGTTTGCATGCAATACAGATTGTTTGGTCGATAGCAGGGTGATCCTAAGAGTCTCTAGATGGTTCATAGCTCTTTGCTTCAGCTCTTTCTTTGTTATTTCAGTTAGGTTCTCTGGTGTAAGGTAATACTTTTCTAGTCCCAAATCTGAGAAAAAGTGCCTAACATAAGTGAGACATGCTATTTTGTGCGCACAATCCAGCGCCATGGAATCCTCTAAGATATGTTTGGTCAGCATGTTTTTATCCGATACCCAGATGCGTCTCCAGAGTAACAGTGGCTGAACCTTTATCAGATCTTCTATGTATGGTATTCCAAATTCCACATGACAGGCGTAGATAGAAGAGCATTTTGGATCAGATAGGAGAAATCTCATGAAGGAGTTCTCTGCTATTTGAAGAGAGCCAGCATCTGCGTGCCCCCATACCCCAGCCCCGTACAGTGCAATAGCTTGACATTTTGCTGCATAGATTTTTAGCAGTTCGACTGGTGGTCTCCTTCCAAGTCGTTGTGAGAAGTTAATCAGTGCTACAATTGCTCTCTTAAAAATATGCCTCCTAGACTCAATGGCTGCCCTCCAATTTAATCTATCATCTATCATTATGCCCAGGTAAGGGTACTGGGGAGTCCTCTCAAGTTTTTGTTCATTTAAATAAATGTTCTTTGTGCGTTTTCGCCCTCCACCAGCCACCACAACAAATGTTTTTTTAACGTTTATATGTAAATCTAAGGCACTCATAAAATCAGCATACTTGGTCAGGGATTTCTGAAGTTCTATTGGTGTGCGGGCCAGGATGACCGCGTCATCCGCGTAGAGCAGTGCGGGGATCAGGCGTTGATTTAATCTGGGGAGGTCCTGCCCCCCTCTCAGCATCTCCTCCTCCAGTCCGTTAGTGTACAGCGAGAAGAGAAAGGGGGCCAGGACACACCCCTGCCTGACTCCCCGCTCTACTCTAAAAGACGCGGTGAGCTCCCCTTTTGTCCCATAGCGCACTCTTGCAGAAGCTTCAGCGTATAATTCTCTCAGAAAATACAGGAGGGGGAGATCCACCCCCATGGTTCTCAGAAGGGTCCATAGCTTCGCATGAGATACGCAGTCAAACGCAGAGGACAAGTCCACATATACCATGTACATTCTCCCCTGCTTTGCATGTATGTACTTGGACACGATCATACTTAAATTAAGGGCCTGTTCTACGGTTCCAAAACCTTCCCTGAATCCAAATTGTTGGTCCGATAGGATCTTTCTATCGTCTGCCTATTGCTGGAGTTGCTTTAAGACTACTCTGCCAACTACTTTGCCCAGAGAGTCTAACAGTGAAATGGGACGATAACATTTTACGTCCTGGTGGTCCCCTTTTTAAAAATTGGCACCATGATGGAGTTGGACCAAGACTCCATCAATCCCAATTTCGCTGCTGCGGTGCATACTCTTGTAAGTATGGGGGCCCAGAGATCCGGAAGATGTTTGAACAGATCTACTGGCACCCCGTCAGTTCCAGGTGCTTTACCACCGTTACTTAATTTTAATGCCTGTATTACATCGAGTATGTCAAAATGTAGGGAAATTGGAAATTCAACTGGGGGAGAGAGTGGTGTAATTCTTCTATTGGGGGTGTTAATTTGAAGATTTTGGAGAAGTGGTTTACCCAAGTTTCCTCTTCTATGGCCACATCAATCTGAGGTCTGTTAGAATCAGATAGAAAGGGGGACTTAACTATCCGCCAGAAGGACTCGCTATTTTTCATAACTGCACTTTTATGAAGATCGTCCCATAAAGCTGGTTTTAGCTCTTGTTTTCTCAGCTTCCTAACCTTGTTATATTGAAGCCTGAGATGCTGTATCTGTTGCTGATCTCTGTTTGGTTGTTTAAGGGCCTTTTTTAACTTGGTTTGTGCCATAGTGCAGTCGTGGTTAAACCATCCTGTTGGAGTTGACTTGGTTTGATTAGAATTTCTAGTCAACAATCCTTTTGTTTTCTCTAGTATTGTCTTGAAATTTTCGAGGACCATCCCATCATCTATTGAGAGATCTAAACATTTTATTATATTGGAGTATGTTATCTTTATCAGTTTATTAGTTAGTTGAATGGGGTCGATCTTTTCCCATTCTACAGTGAACCCGTTTTTTTTGCCCAATGCTATCCTATTTTGAGATAGGGTGTTTGCTATTATTGTTGTATGAGTTTCTAGATTGTTCAGGTAGAGATCCAACCTAAGAGCAGAGTGATCACGTAAGGTGTTTTTCATAAGTGTAAAATCCATAGTTAGGTGTCTCAATCTATCCGTCGAAAGAATGTAATCGACGGTGGTCTCATGCCCCCTCCCTAGGTATGTTGGTTCTAGTAGGTTCTTAGTAGGGCCTTTTTTATTTGCTATTGACAATTCAAGGTCTAGGAGAAGATTGTTCATAGCTGTCCCCGTTCTTACGTGGGGGAAGTGCACGAGAGGGTTGTCATACTCATCCACTATCCCGCAACTCCGATTGTCCGAGCATGGGCAGGGGTGTAAATTAAAATCCCCTCTCCATAATAGATGAACAGTACCCTTTTTTTCATACAATTGTCTAAGGTGGGCAATTTTTTCCTGAATTATTAGAAGAATGTTGCAAAAATGGTCGTCCTCTAAATTATTATAGAAATTTATTAGAATTATAATAACTTTTTCCCTACCGAGAGGCACAGCAGTTAGAAGTTTGGGGCAGATTCTGTTTTTAATATCTTCAAGTTTTTTATTGTATTGGCTATGTAAATAACCAGGCCCCCCTTAGGCCTATCCCCCCTTAGGCCTACCCGCGTTACTTGGAAGGGCTGGGGAGAAATACGTTTTATAGCCCAGAAGATGTAGCTCCTTCATGGCCCATGTCTCTTGTAGACATATTATTTTACCTTCCTCAAGGAAGTGAGCGGCGGAGCCATCCTCTATTTTTAGGCGGAGGCCTGCAATATTCCAGAAAATACCAGACAAAGATTGTGTTTATTTTCTGGCCCTGAAGTCGTTGTCCCTAAGGGGTCTGAGGATGGGATAGTTTGTTCAAAAGTTGGGTTTTCTGCTAATGGTCAGTCGGTATACCCATCCAGTAATCCCAGTGTGGTGTTTCTCTGTAGGTGGGTCTATATGGTCGCTGTAGAGGCCCTCCCCACTGTTCCCATTCTCTGCCTCTATTCTGTGGTCCCGCGATCTGCCATGAGCCCTCATAGTGTTGATAGTTGGGGTCCACTGCCCACCAAGGGCTATCATGATCATTATGTCGCGGGCCATTTTTAGTCTGGGGTTGTCGAGTTCCCAAGGCTGTGGGACTGCGTTACGCCAAGTGTTATCAAATTCCTGGAGGTAGCTATTATGGTGTCTTTTAGGGTAAAAAAAGGAAAGACTCTGTGTGTCAATCCCGCCGCTTGTGCTATGGTGTTCCCAGGAGCAAATATACTCAACTACTCTCGGATCCTCAAAGGTGATCACAATGCAATCTCCCTGTATTACTTTTTTGCTGTGACCTACCCATGGAGTCCTACATACCATTAGTATCCTACTTGACCAGTTGGGGGGAATGGGTCGGTTTGTGTTTAACCAGCATTGCGCCTTATTTTTTAGGGACCAATTAGGTTCTACGCCCTGCCCCACTAACTCTGGAACACCCGTCATCACTACCACGAATGGGCATGCCTCCGGTGGCATGTTAACAGGGAGTCTGCCCTCATGTGCTCCTCTCGTGCCTCCTTTATTTACTGGTGGATTTGTTTTTTTTGGAGCAGGAGTTTTTGGGGCTGGTGTTTTTGGAACTGGTGTTTTTAGAACCGGTGTTTTTGGAGCCATGTTAGTCTGAAGTATAGGCGTTGTAGCTTTCGGGGGGGTTTCTCCACTGTAGGGGCTTTTGCTGCTAATTGTTGTTTAGGGGATGGGCAGACTAAGGTTGTAGTTTTCTTTTGTAGAATGGGTACGGCCAGCTTATTTATCCCCATTTTTTGAGGCCCTTGGATTGACTTTGATTTTGAGGGATTTATAAGTTTGGACAGTTGAGTCTCAATTTTTAATAATCTGCTTTCTAAAGGAAGAAAGAAAGAGTTTAGTAATACAGTTATTTTATTTACCAGCTCAGGAGTGTCGGGTTCTTTACTGGGAGGTAAAGGAGAAGGGGAACCTAGGGTGATAGTATCTGGTATATTATGTGCAGAATGGTGTATCAGCACGTGGTGGTTGGTATCATCAACTGTTTGAATAGTTGAAACTGCCGTGTTAAAACTTTCAATTGGATCAGCAGTGTTCTAGACTGTTATTTTATCTACCTTTTCCTTTTCCTTCTTAATGGCCCCCTCCCTCCTCCCTCTTGCTTGTCTTACTTCCTCTGGGGTGTAATCAGGTAAAATTTTAGGTGTTTTTTCTAAATCTGAATCTGAAGTCAATAAGGAGAGTTGGGAGGCTGAAAGATCTACAACATTCGGAAGGCTAAGCCTGTTATTACCTTGTAATGATTGCGCTAGAATGCCCTCTGTCTCAGGAGTTCTTGCTACAGTTAATAGCCCCATGGAAGATCGCCTTGCAATGGCAAGATCGATGGATACTCTATCCTCAATCAAACTAATACTTTGGTCTATGAATGAGTTTGCCTTGGTGATAAAGTCATCCAAGGGCCCTAACAGCTGCTCGCCGACCCCTACTTTTTTGTCTTTTTTAATTTGCTACCCCTCGTATTTATTTTTGGTACGTAAAGTTCACTGGGTCTTTGTGGGTAGCTGGTGAATGAACAGTTTCAATGTCAATAAAATGGGTGGGTACATACAGTTCTAGTCCGTTTAAGCAGAGCTTAGATTAAGGGCCCGGTCCGGTCTCTCACGTTCTCGAACGGCCTCAAACGGCCCGCTCTTTGCCCGGTCTTCGCCCCGGGCTCCGTCCCGCGCGCGTCCCGCGTCGCGGAGAGACCTGTGCCGCTAATATACGTGGGTTCAGGAGGCGTGGCCGCCGGGGGAAGAGGCACCAGCTGTGAAGGAATGGGGAATGCTGGGCCTCGCAGTCCCCCGGTAGGCTCTTTACGCTTTACTACTGGCCAAAAGTCCTCCACCTGGGCGAAGTCACGCTGGGAGCGATGTAGCTGTCCGCCAACTGCGGACCCGCTCACACCAGCAGACTCGGCCTCAGGGAGCAGGCAAAGTACGGGCGTCTGGGAGCAATCCTCTCTGTCAGGCAAAAGCAGAGTCAATGAGTGGACCCAAGTACCTAGGTGGTTGGGAGATATCTACCATAAAAGGAAAAGGGTAGTCGGAGAAATAATTGCCTCCTCTATCTATCTCTGCCATATTTCGGGTCCTCGATCTTACCTCCTTCAGAACGCCGTCCGGGGGGAACCTCCACTGCTCGCAACTACCGGAAAGTGGTTCCCGCGCTATCTTTTGAATGATAGAGGGGAGTGGCTTAAGGCGGAAGCCGGGTAGTGGCCATCTTATGCAAGAAACCAGTGGTTGCATACAATGTGAGGAAGGCGGCCATATTGTAAGGGGAAAAATGTCGAATGTATAGTCTATGCGATCGATTTTCTGAAGGCTCCCAAATATATATAAAGAGGGTTTGAACAGTACGGATCGGTTTGTGGGTAACACTATGAAATTGAATTTAAAAGGAATTAACTAACGAAAAAAATAATTAAAATATTACGGGGTTTCCCTCGATCATCCTATAATGTGTTAAATGTTGATATTATGCTCGCTTATGACTTCTGTTGTAAGTGAAGGCATGTCCTTGCATATTAGCGTGCTGACAGCTAGTACATGTAAAATACCAGGGCCGTAGCCTTGGACTCGATAATGGCAGCCATCTTGTAGAGGGTGCCAGCGGACAAGAAGGATAGTTCCCGAGATCGTATCAAATAATAAAGATATGATCATAAGAAACCGTTATCTGATAGAAGTTGGTATAGAGATATTCATAGACATCAAATTTAAGGAGGAGTTTCCGTTGAGAAAAGAGTATGAAAAAGAAAAAAGGAAAAATGAATGAAGATGATCCTTGTTACCTCCTTAAGTATTAATAGTTAGAAAATTCTTGTAAGAACCACATTATAGTTCGAAAACAATCAAAAAAAGGATTTGACATGATCCAAATGGATTCACCTGATTGTGTAACCATATGAAGAAGCGCTAAGCTACCGAGTTTATAATGCGGTGACTCAAAGTTGGAGATTCATATATAGTTACCACAATACAACATAGAGGGGATCATGACGGTACAAGGGTAAGCCTACTGTAACACAAGTAATATCATTAATCTTTGAGGAAAACATGTAATTCCCTATCGGTATTAAGTCCTCGATCTACTGCACGTAGCTTAATGAGCCACTTAGATTCGAGTTTACGTAGAGCCAGTGTATTGTCTCCCCCTCTTGGATCCGGTCTGATCATATCTATTCCATAAAAGCGGATACCTAGCACCTCTAAATCTGAGTGTTCCTTGTTATAGTGCGCTGCCAAGGGATATTTAGCGTTATTATTCCGAATGGCTCTAACATGTTCCTGTAACCTCTCTTTCAATGGACGAATCGTGATTCCCACGTAAATCAGTCCACAATGACAAACAATGCACTATACCCCCAACTTAGAGTTGCAGTTGATAAACTGTTTAATGTGGTATGTTTGTTTCGTATTGTAAGAAAGTATTTTTCTTGTCTTTACCAAACTGGCACATGTTGCATAGAGTACACTTACAGAAGCCGCATGGTTTGATAGGCATCCATTTTTTAATTCCATCCACCATGTTGTTGCTCATTTTAAATGTACATTATTAGGGAAAGTGTTCATATTTAGTGTACATTGTTGTCAGACGAAGTCTTCCTCGGAATCTGATGTGATGATATAAGGGCCCACCTGTCGATACCTCCAATTCTGATTGTAATTGTTACACAGAATGTTGAAGTGATCAAGCGGGGGGAAAAGGGAGTTGGGAAGGGAACAGCTCGGAGGGAGATCTGAAAAGGAAAAGTTAAGCACACACTAATACTTTGCTACTTATTAACCTGTAGACTTTCCTTAATTCAAGCAACCAAACGGAATCTAGTAATCCTCAAAAGATTATTCACAATTCACTAGTTTAGCTATTGCAATTAAATCTCTTTACTTATTATTCTCAAGTTACTAGTTAGCTTTTTTGCAAAATAAATTTCCTTACTTCTCTGATATTTTTCTCTCAGAAAAGATATTGTTCGCATTATAAATCTGTAGATAATTCTCTACACATTACCATCAAAAACTCTTAGCACTTCTTGTAAAACAAACTTGTGTGCGTATAATTGTCTTTTTTAAAACACTCTCATAATTTTCCTATAAAATGCCAAAACCAAATTGCATTTATAAACATGGACAAAGTTTAAATCTTCTTTATATGCTAAAACAATAAATCTCTACACAAATCTAATGCAGGATTAATTTTCAGTACCATAGCATAGAATATTCTGGATTCCCTTCAAAATGATGTAATCAGAAAACAGTATTTAAATCTTCTATTTTTGTTTAAAGGATTCTTTAAATTCAAAAACCTTATTTTTTTATTAAATTATCTTCATACCTTTGGAGTACGACCTACTCTAAAACTTTAAAGGTCTACAAAACTTCTGGACCCAAAAAGAAGGAATCTCACGAAGAAATCCGGTCCAAAACGGCCTTTACATCAGCTGCCGGTGAAACTGCCACCTCAGGACACTCTTCGGGAAAGGTCTGCTCCAGCGCGGAAATCACGACCTGCAGAAAGGGTTAATAACAGCCTCCAAAGAAGAGAGCCTGCCTGGGATCAACCTTCCTCTTCAAAACCCAAAGAATAGTGAGCACAGACTCCTGAGTGTGGTCGCGAACATCGACGTAACCACACCCGCGTATTCTCCCCGTTTGCGGCTGCACCGGTAAGCCCTACGCATCTCGTGGCTGCACCGGTAAGCCAAATTGCACGCATCTCGCGGACGCGGTTGCCAAAGTACACACATCTTGCGGACGCTGTTACCCTGCCGAACCTTAAGCATCTCGCGGACTATAGGTAAACTAAAGGGGGTTCAGTGCAAAATCACAGTCTAGGCCTTAAACCTGCCTGGACCCTTGAACAAAGCAGCCACCAATGTCCAACTGAAGGAGACCAGTGCACCTTCCCACATAGGTGTCTAGGACATGGCCGAAGACTGCGCCAGCTGCAGCTGCTGAGTGGGGCGGGCCCTAGACCGCAAGCCCCCCTGGGCCTGTCAATTGTAGAATATTTATTGTAGTTTTTTATACTTCCAGCCTTGAAAAAGTCTCCATGAGACGAAACACGTGTCGGCGGTGTGAGCTGGAAAACTTTTAATGTGTATGAAATAAAGAATTTGAAGCCCAACATCTTGTTTTGAACCGTATTTTTGGAAATCTACTTTCTGCAAATGAAGTTTACACTTACTGAAGTGAAGCATAACTGTCAATGGAACAATTTGCTCTATTGACTTTAGAATTTGTGAATGACAACAACAATCGTTGGAAATGCAAAATAATTTTGAGAGTGCTTGACTGACCTGTTTTTTCTTGGTTCTTGATATTAGCAATCTTTGCTAGTTTTGACACCCCGGGTGGTGGGTGTACAACAGGACAACAGTGCACCTCGTAGAAATATACTTATAAAACTGACATTACATCTATAAATGTTTAAGTGAGAGTTGTACTAACATAATGTGCGGACACTTTCTCTCTTAGAGAAACACTACCACCAAATCCCTATATACAATATCATACATAAGCTATATCAAATACCACTATCTTTATCAGTATACTACAAATACAATCACATGCTGAATACTAAAAATGTTCGACATTATACTGCTAATTTTAAGAATTCCACAGAGAGATATTTAATACCAGATTAAACAAAAGAAAGGCAGAGAAAGGGAGGAAAGAGAATAAAAGGATATAAGGGTAGTTTCACTTGAGAAAGGAGCATCTATAAAGGGTTCAGTGACACCCATTTAGGTGATTAGAAAAGGACACATAATACCCTCCATCCGGAGGGGGCCCTCCACAGATAAGAAAAGAGCTAATACAATCCTATATACATACTCATTTTCACACATCAATGGTCCTATTTACATCAAATTTATTAAGTTACATTTTTAATGGTCACAGGGGCTAACACAGAGTAAAGGTGCCTGTTGCAATGACAATTACATTTATGTTTATGTTTGTTTGAGATTTTTATTGCGCACAACTACCTGAGGGTGTCTTGGCGCATATCAGACTGCCTGGGGCGGAGAGCTACCAGATGAATCATTGATTGAATAAACAGGTTTTCAGGAGTTTACGGAAGATAAGAGTAGGACTGGTTTTGATGAACAAAGGAAGAGAGTTCCACAGTCTGGGGGTCGCCACTAAAAAGCGTCGGTCTCCCCAGCTAGTGGTTCTGGTATGTGGGACGGAGAGGAGGTGGGTGCCGCTGAACGAAGTGGTCTTTGAGGAGCATAGATCCGAAAGGCATCTTTGAGGAACATAGGTCCTGAGTCATGGATTGCTTTATAAGCAATGCATAGTGCCTTGAACTTTATCCGGCTCTTGACTCTAAGCCAATGCAGGTGACGTATGGCCAGAGAGGTGGGGCGGTGGCTGGGAATGTCTAACAAAAGTCTGGCCGCTGCATTTTGCACCGATTGTAGTTTAGTTAGGGTCTGTTCTTGCGTGCCTAGGAAGAGGGCGTTGCTGTAATCCAATTTACAGAATACGAGCGTGGTGATGAAAGTTTTCCCCGCCCCTGGCGGGAGATATGGCAACAGCTTTTTGATCTTTTTTAGAGTGTAGAAGGACGATGGGACCACCAAATTCACGTGGTATTTAAACAGCAACCTCTCATCGAACAAGATACCGAGGTTTCTGACCTTGGCAACTGGAGTGGGAGGTGGGCCCATTTCACTGGGCCACCAGATGGAAGACCATTCCGGTGAGAGGTTGCCAAAGGTCATCACCTCGGTCTTGTCCGAATTTACCTTTAGGAAGTTGCTTAACATCCATTAGCCAATGGCCAACATCCCCTCCTGAAATCTTGCTGCCACGGCTGGTCCATCCTTATGAAACGCCAGCACCAATTGGGTGTCATCCGCATAGGTGGTTAAGCGGAGCCCGTGTGCTTTAATAACTCTCGCCAGATCCGCCACATATATGTTGAATAATGTGGGGCTTAACGAGGAGCCCTGGGGTACCCCGCACGGAAGGGTGAAGATGGGCGAATAAAAGGTGCACAGTTTCACCGCCTGAGTGCAGTTAGCCAGAAATGGAGCAATGAGATCCCTGGCAAGGTGAGTCACCCCAAGGGATGTGACACGGTCCATCAAGATGGAGTGATCGACCGTGTCAAAGGCAGCGGACAGATCCAGAAGTATAAGGACCGCTGCACCACCCTGGTCCATTATAGCTCTGACCTCGTCCGAGGCTTTATCAGAGCCGTCTCAGTGCCGTGGCCCTTTCTGAAGCCGAACTGGGTATCGTCTAGAAGCTGATGGCAATCGATGAAATCCGAAAGCTGTGTGTTAATAATAGCTTCAAATATTTTAGCCGGGAATGGAAGCCAGGCGATAGGTCTATAACTGGCAGAGTCAGCGGGGTCCAGGGAAGGCTTTTTTAACAAGGGCTTAATGACCGCCTTTTTCCAAATTTCGGGATATATACCTGTCTGGAAGATGGTATTGCATAGGTCCGTGAGTGGAGAAGTGATAACCTCAGTTAGAGCATTCAGTATAGAAGGGGGACCGGGATCTAGTGGGGACCCAGATTTAATGGACATGATTAGCTTGCTAATCTGATCCTTCGTGACCATGTGAAAGTTGGAGAAGGTAGGAGTGAGAGGAGAGGGACGGGGGAAAGGTTCAGTGCGGTCCAGGCAGGTAGGGGGAGAGAAAGATAAATAGATATTCATGACCTTAGTGTAGAAGAACGTTGCCACTGCATTACACAGATCTTGGGTAGGTTCAATAGGAGGCTCTGTCGGGGGATTGGAGAGGGAATCGACTACTTGGAAAAGTTTTCTGGCCGAGTTCTGGGCGCACTCGATCTGGGCAAGAAAGAAAGCACTTTTGTGCTTAGTTATAGCTTTCTTATATAGCGCTAGCGCATCTTTGTAAGTTTGCTTATCCGAGGGCCTATAGTGCTTGCGCCAACGCCTTTCTAAATTCCTGCAATACAGTCTTTGTAGCCGAAGATACTCTGAGAACCATTGAGCGGATGGCATGGCCCGGTTAGAGATAAAGGTTTTAGGTGGGGCTACTTGATTAATTATATAACAAAATTAAGGAGTACCACCAAAGATGAGGCTAGACAGCCAATATTGGTGGAATGAGACATTCCACCAATATTGGCTGTCTAGCCTCATCTTTGGTGGTACTCCTTAATTTTGTTATATAGTTACCTAACCAGGGGATTGGGAGTACCCTTCCGTCCACCCAAGTGGATAAAATCCCTTTGCTCTCTAACCTTGTTAAATATATATGCTACTTGATTATTGGCATCCAGAATCCATTCCTGGTATCTGCTGGACAGTAGCGTGGGTTGCGGTGAAGACTCATAGGAGGATTTAATCAGAAGAGGATAGTCCAGGTTTTTCCAGGCTCTAGTATTGATAGGGGTAAGGGCAGTGGATTGCGGAGGGTTGGGGTTACGGGCCAGTATGGTGAATAATGCCGAATGATCTGACCATACTACAGGGAGGACTGTAGACAGTGAGATGTTAGGGTTATTGGTGAACAAACCATCAAGCATATGGCCTGCTTGATGGGTGGGGGATGCACCAACTGCTGTAGTTCTACTGCGAGTAAGTCAGAAATCAGCTAAGGGATGTCTTTGTCCCCTGAGACTTCTAAATGAAAATTGAAGTCCCCCAGAATGGTGAAATCAGCGTGGCTCAAGGAAAGTTCTGTAAGTTCAACCAGAGTCGACAGGAAATGGGTATGCGGGCCTGGGGGGCGGTATATAAGAATTCCCTTGAAGACTTGATTATGATTAAGTGTAATGGAGAAGATACAGGCTTCGCAATTCAGTCGGTGAATAGGTTCGATTTTGGATTGCAGAACCCCTTTATAAATGATGGCAAGACCACCACCTCTCCCAGTAATTCTATCCTGTCTTGCCACACAGAATCCCTCCGGTGTGGCTGAACAGAAATCCAGGCCGGAGGCAGCGTCTCCCCAAGACTCAGTTATAAACAGGATGTCCAAATCCTGGTTTACAATAAGTTCCCTGATTTCTAAGCTGTGTTTCGGGAGAGAGCAAGCGTTAATGAGCGCTGAGCGAAAGTAGCTCCTAGGGGTGGAGCAGATTCTAAGAGCAGAGGGAGTCGGGCATGGGAGGGTATAATTACAGCCGGGGCATGGGGCAAGGGCGGACACAAGGCAGCTGGGGGGTGGCAGATTCCGGCAACGTGGGTTAGTAATGGGTATATTGAAATCCCGCAGCTGAGAGAAGGAAAACAGATGACAGTACTGTGAGTATCAATCATCCTAGGGTCAGGGGGGGTGGCCCTGGTCCCGGTACAGGCCCGGACGGGCCCAGACAGGCTTGCCTCTGGTGCGCCTCTGGTGCGCCTCTGGTGCGCCCGCTGCGCGGACGAGAAGAGGGATTCATTTTATAGTGTCTGGGCCCCCAATCGGCCGAACACTAGAGCGCTGTCCTCGTCCTCAACTAAAATGGCGGCCGCTAAAAGTGCCGAAAAAGATCGAGGGTGGAGGTCTAGAGAGGCCCTAAATCGGCTCCATTAGGCCCCGGTGGTCTCTGTAATGAAGCTCCCGCAGGTAAGGATAATGCGGTGGGGGGGGGCAGAATTACCCTTGAAACCACAAATTTAAATCCGAAAGGAATCATTTTATGCACATAACATAAGCTTATCAAAGGTACAAAAATCAGACTTATACATGTCATAGATGTTTGAACAGAAATTAGACACAGCAAATCATTTAATCCACACATGGTAGTCACACTATAAAGAGTGATTCTTAACAACCCAAAAAGTATTGCAGTTCAGAATCAACATTAATTCCCAGCTCTACCGCACAAAGTTTCAGTATCCACCTTGCCTCACATTGGCGAACCTTTAGTTCCCTATTTCCTCCACGGCTATCTGCTATTATATGTTCTATGCCATGGAATGTAAATGAAAGGCTATCTGTTTGGCTTGGGCAATTATTAGCATGGTTGGCCAAAGGGTATCTCAAATCCAATTTTTTCAAGGCTATGAAATGTTCGCCAATCCTATCTTTTAGGCATCTAATAGTACTACCTGCATGGATTTTAAGGCATTTACATTTGATCACATACACAACAAATTTTGTGTTACAATCAATATGTTGGTAAATATTATGTTTTGCCAAACCATTATACTGAAAATCCTTAACCCCTTGCCTGCATATTTACACATGCCACAATTCCCACATTTAAAAGATTCCACATTCTGCTTGTGTAGCCCTGTTAGTTCCTTATTTATACTTCTGGGATAACTAGGACTGATCATGCTACGAATCGTGGTACCCCTTCTATATGAGATATTAGGTTTATCCTTTACATGTTTATTGTTGGATCTGATGTTAGTAGGTGCCAGTGCTTGCTAAGAATATTATAGATATTGTGAGACCAAGGATGGTAATTTGTGACTAACCTCACAAAATCCTTTTTAATAATCTCACGGCAATTTCTGGGTTTCAATGTGTCTTGTCTATGGAGTTTCAACGATCTTTGTTTTGCTGGCTCAACCATGTCCCTGTTATAGCCCCTCTCGATGAAACATGCCTCTATATCCTTGGCACAGCTCCGAAAATCCTCATCCCGACTATTATTTCTCTGTGCTCTGTACAGTTCTCCATAAGGTATGGCATTAACTTGAGCTTTGGGATGAGCACTGGTCATGTAACTCGACATATAATGTCGAGTTACATGACGTTCTCTTCCTATAGAGACGGCTATTAATCTTGCCATCTTCTACAAATAATTCAGTATCAAAGAAAACTAGGCTTTCCTGACTAGCAGACATCATAAAAGACATGTTGAATTCGTTGTTATTCATATAACTAAAAAAGTTATACAACTCCTGAGTGCTCCCTGTCCAGATGATAAGACAGTCGTCTATGTACCTTCCATAATATAGGAAATTCTCCTGCCATTTAGCACTGCCTGGGGCCCAGATATGCACCGCCTAGAACCTCCCCATAAGGAGGCAAGCCAGAGACCGCGCAAATCTGGAACCCGTGTCCACCCCACATTTCTGCCTATACCATTCCTTTTTTAACAAAAATACATTATGCTCGAAAATCAAGTGTGTCATGGCAATCAGCATATTCGAGTGTTCCATCATCTCAACCAGTCTTTTGTATAGAAAATATTCAAGTGCTGAAAGTCCCTGTTCATGGTTAATGTTTGTGTATAATGACACAACGTCTAGTGTTACCAAAGTCATTGTTTTGTCCCAATTCATATCTGCCAGTACATTAAGTATATGCCTAGTGTCTCTGATATAGGAGGCCAAGTTGGAAACGTATGACTGTAAAAATATATCAACAAATTCTGGTATTCTTTCCATTGGACCTCCTATACCAGAGACAATCGGTCTCCCTGGTGGTCTAGAGGCATCTTTGTTAACTTTTGGCAAGGTATAAATGCAGGGAAAGCGGGGTTTCACAATTCTCAAGTAGGCATATTCATCATCGTTCAAGTGACCCTTTACATTCCAGATTTCAGAGTTAACAATACGTGTTTTTTCAAACATAGGATTAATAGAGAGTTTCACATAACATTCCACATTAGAAAGCTGTCCTAGTATTTCTTCTTCATACATGTTCTTCTCCATGATAACAATGTTACCGCCCTTATTGGCCTCTTTTTATAGTGAGGTTATCATTAGAAATCGGTTATCTAAGGGTGGATTGTTCTCCTTTAGATAAATTATGTGGTTTAAATGAGCCATGTTTACCTCTCATCTAGTCTTCATGTTTGTCAAATTCCTGACTAACAATTCTATTAAACACCTCAATGTTATTCCCACTTGGGAGTTTTGGTGTCCATTTGGACTTTGGCTTCAAACAACTATCCTTACTCGCATCTGTATGTAAATCAAAGTCTCTTAAAACTTGTCCAAAGATAATCGGAACCTCCTCATTTTCAGTTATTGAGAGCAGTAGGGCTGTATCCCTAATATCTTGAAAAGATTGATTCCCCACACACATCTGTTTTTTCTCTTCTGATTTATTCATTGTCACATTGGCAAAATATTTTTTCAACTTCAAATTGCGGAGAAATCTATGTAAATCAATCTTTACATTAGCCATGTCACATTTAGGGGTGGGGCAAAAACTCATCCTCCTCCCTAGAACAGAAACCATATCTTTGGACAACACAACATTAGACAGATTGATGACTTGAAAATCTCTTCCCGGTCCTGTTCCTACTGTTTGCCCTTGTTCCATGATCTGGTGTGCATGCCCTCCCTTACTCTTTGATTCCCCCCCCCCCCCCCATTGTCCCTCTTTTGGTATTATACAATCTTCTCTTGGTGTGATGATTGGTTCCTTGTTTCCTATGCGGATACAATGTATTTCTTTTAAAAAAGAGTTACCAGAGTTCCCCCCAACAACACCTTCATTTGTCAGGTCATCACTGAAACTGGAGACAGTACTGGATGAAGCCATACTATTTCCACTTAAGAGGGATGTTTTGCTTACTGCTCTTAGTAGACCTTGTTTTACAAGATTATCGAAGCGTTTCGCAAAGGTAAATACCCTGCCACTACTATAATCACGTTCATCCCTCTTCAATTTGTGTGCTTTTCTTTCCTTGATATCATCTTCATATTTCCCCAATATCTCTTCTACTATGGAATAATTCTTTTGGTTACTTCTTCCATCTTAAGCTCCTGTATCTCTTGTTCCAGTTTGTCTACCTCTTCTGATACTTTCCTAACTTTCCTCTCTGCGTTTTCAATTGATATTCATCAAATGCATTGAGTTTCCTGTTAGGTATTCCTCCCAAAGTAGGAGAAGGTATAATTCCAAATCATCGTAAGTGGGGAATATTTGTGCCCGTTAGCCTCTAGGGATTCTTTCCAATCTCATATATTCTTTCAACGTTGCACCATCCCACCACTTAGAGATCTCGGTTTTGCGTAGTCTCTCTAATCTTGTAAATTTGGCTTTCAGTCCCTCATTTGGCTAGTTACCTGAGATGACTGCTTTGCTAATTGACACTCCCGCATGTAGGTTTTTGAATAAGTCCTCTGCTACCTTACTTCTATCATTTCTTGAGCACATTGTAATGTTGTTTACTCACTTAAATTAGTTTAGCACCCAAGTCTGCTGCAGCCTCATTCTCGTAGTACTTAAAATAAAGATGATAATAATAAAAATGTTATTATAATCCCACACCATATCTGTAGAAAGGTGTATATTCCTCCATTGGACCCACAATCTAATATTAGACGCTCAACCCACTCTCACGGGTAATTGTAGTAACATACTCATATACCCGATATTTGGAACTACACATAATACCTCTCAGAAGATACAAAGTTAAAGAGTTATTTTCACAACCTAACTGCTATAAACAAAGTAATGTATAAGCCTAATTCCAAACACTGGTCCTTATTCGACTAAAACCATATCCCATATTGGTGACACTCCGCTCGAGGCTACGGCTGTATGTCGCGACATATTCTAATATTCTTGCTTAGGAACTGCATGTAGGTAAGATGTTGTTGTCTAGCTGTATGTTAATTTTTGGGTGGAAGCCTCCTTCTAAGGATGTCTAGACGGAAGTTGAATAAATTCTTAGTGGGGATGTGAGATTTACATTTAAACTGAATGTCAAAGCATGCATGTAATAGCTGGTGTTGCTGTGAAAGCGATGTGGCTCCAAGTTGTATGCCTTTGCTATAAAGTATTGTTCTTTCCCTGAAATCTAAACGCAAGTATGGTATACTGAAAAAAAGCATGTACATAAAAAATCCAAGCACATACATAATAAAATAGGAAGTCCTACCTTTCGGTAATACATATATAGGGGTGTCCCCGCAATGAAGGCGTATTGTAGAACTACATACACTTGAGAATTTGAGGATTTACGAACAAGTAACAAAAAGTGATTTGCTGTATTGTCATTTATTAAGCAATACCAAAACAATATGCCAATTAACAATCACATAAATTGACCAGCCCCAAGGTGGGAAGGAAGGAAGAAGAGGGGAGGGGGAAGTGCTCGAGGAAGTGTAAGGTAAGGAAAAGTACACAAAGTTCAAAGTGAAAACTAATTACAATATTGCAAATAAGATCGTAGGAATTATAATACAAACAGCCAAAATAAAGGCGTACATTAGAAATTAATAAACAACTGACATTCAACGGTCACATACAGCATTCAGGATTATCGGGGGCATGTGCCGGTAGGCCAAAAGAAAGAAAACAGTTGACGTTTCGACCCCTATCTATAGGCTATGTTGAGTCCTTTGTCGGGGTCTTCATCAGGACATCTGCAAGAGGAAGGGGAAGCGGTGGAGCAATTCTTTCTGAAACAAATAAAAAACAGGCATTGGCACTGTAGTTCATATTAAGGGTGAAATTAATTATTCTTAAGTGGTAATATTAATTGTCATTAATTACCATGGAGTAAAGGCCCAGCTCTAAACCGGGAAACAGAATCCCCCCGCAATTGGTCGTGGTCGATCTCAGAGGTACAAATTCATATCTAAAGAGGAGACAACATCGAATCAGGGCAACGTTAAAGGATGGGTTCACAGTGTTGTCAGACAGAAATACTCATATTTGCCACTGTCTGTTTAGATAAAACACTTGAAGGGTTAAGACAAGTGATGGGATTTTAGTTGAACCACCGTCTCCATTAAACCAGTCAAATTAAAGGCATGGGTTATAGGTAGGAGAACGATTCTACAACGAAGATCCCCATTTACGATCTCCGCATCAGGGACCTTGTTGTTGTAAGGCAAACCTAAACCACTTACATGATAAGATGTGGAGGAATGACAACCATGGATTAAGTTGCGGTCAGGTTGCAAAATGCATCACTGTGGAAATTAATACAAGAAACAATGTTGGTAGCGTACTATATAAGCACTAAGGCACATTACAAACAAACCTCTGTTAAAAATAGTGGATTATCACAGTTGAGAGGCAGTGAGGATCACTGTGAAACAAAGTGAATCTGTGCAAATTAGGCAATCTAGCAAAATGGCCACTATCCTACCTCTAAACCATACCTCCGAAGTGGCAGCGGGAGGTTGAGAATTGTAGGAAGAAACGATTATCCACAGATGAAAGCTGTCGTAGGTACGTAGTATAGAGCAGACTCTTACATTGATTACATCAACCTTGATTGGTTTTTTAAAAAATCTGCAATCAACAGGAGGATAATAAGGTGAGAGCGGAGCCTTCTCTAAATATATCCAAAACATGATATGACTATCAGTTTACTTACGGATACCCGGGCAGGCAAGACTGTCTCCGTGAAAGCTAGCAGAGACTCAGTACGGAGTTCGGGGGCGGAGTTAGCAAAAGTAAAGGAAGCTGTCTTTCAACCGTAGCCAGGGCAGGATCGCGCAATCATTACGATAACCTGGATTTGTTATATTCCTGCAATAGACAGGAGAATAAACAATGGCGGGCGGGACCTCGCAAAGCATATTGAATTAGTAATCAAAGTTTTGTGGTTACTTACAAATGCCCGAGCAGATAAAGCCGTCTACGTCTGTCAGGCAGAGACTCCGCGAAAACAACTACACGGAGTTGAGGGCGGAGTCGATAGATGTTGACGAAATGAAAGGGAAGAGTTACTACTCAAGATTCACTAAATGGGGATCAACATTTTGGAAGAGTTGGGTGATATACGAGTAAAATCCCCAGTAATTGAATATAGTACATCTTCAACTGTGCCAATGTTACCGTGGGATGGATGAATTTGTAGTTGATTGTTTTAAAATCCCAACAAATCACTTATGAGGGAGGCCAATAGTGGGCGTATAGCACGCGACGTGTTTTTACAGGTTGCTGTTTATGGCAACACCCTAAAAGGATTGTAAATCAATAAATTACAGCCGCGGTCACAAGGAATTAGCTCACCACTAATGATAAATAAGGTAATTACGTTGGTTACATTCTGACATGTGAACTCAACAAATCCACTCGTGCAACTCACTCGCAGGAGGTTGTAAACGAGTGGGCAAAGGAGGTAATGTGAGTATGTACAATAGATGACGTTAGAGAGATGAGGGGATGTTTGAAACATATTATTTATGAGAACATTCGCACAACTCTCCAACATGAGGTTGTAGGCAAAAGACATGCAACGTATTTGAACAGTAGATAAATCTTGGAAAAACAACCTCGTGCACTTCTCCAGCATGAGAGTGTAAATGGGTAGTCGTCAAGAAGGAGGGCGAGAGATCAGTCGATCAGACGGGCACCAATTACCACCCAAAAAGGGGGGAAGGTCCAGTGTCAGCTTGTGCCCGTGTGAGTCACACGTACAACAAAGGAGAGTGCTGAACTGTTCCTAAAGAAGATTAAACAGACTGGCATGACCGTAGGTGTGTGTGTTACACCTTTGGGCATCCATTATGTTGGACGTGTTTGCCTCACACACCCGAAAGGGTGTCATGCTTCATCATAGGCGTTGCTCCTCGTCGGGGAGGCGGTGCAATCCCTGACGGGCTCACCTCAGAGAGGGGCTCTTTGGCGGAGGTCTTTATTATTATTATTATTATTATTATTATTATTATTGGGACATTTGTAGAGCGCTGCGATTACGCACACCGGCATGTCCACGCGCTGAAAGTGGGAGAGGCAGCTAGCAGGGGACACAGAGACTGAGCGGACACTTATTTAGTATAGAGAAATGTTTTAAGTTTCACTCGGAACCTAGCCTCCTCCGGTTCCAGGCGCAAGTCCGCTGGCAGTTTGTTCCAGTTAGTTGCCGCTAGGCATCTAAAGGACCTACCTCCCATGCGGGCTTTCTTGATTCTCGGGATCCTCAGTAGGCCGCCCCCTGAGGATCTAAGCGCACGTGTTGGTTTGTACACTTCGATCAACTTAGTCAGAGGGTCGGGTGCCCTGCCATTCAGGATGCGATGACAGGTGCAGAGGGCTTTGTATTCTACTCTTCTCCTCACAGGGAGCCAGTGTAGCTGCTGGAGGGCCGCCTTAGAAGGCGCCCTTTTGGGCAGTCTGAGAATCAAACGCGCTGCCGCATTCTGCAGCACTTGTAAGCGAGCCAAGCTTTTTTCTGGAGCCCCCAGGTACAGCAGGTTCCCATAGTCCGACCTAGCTGTCACCAGAGCATGAACCAGGGTTTGACGGGCTTCAATCGGGAGTAAGTCAAGGACTTTCCTCAACTTCTTCAGAATCCCAAAACAGACTCCCACCACCCGATTTATCTGGGGGCCAAAAGTAAGGCCCGCATCAAACCACACCCCCAGATTGCGTGCCTCTTGGCAGGGGGTTGGGGTTGGTCCAAGGCAGGATGGCCACCATGCCGACGACCAGGCAGACTGGGCTCTCCCCACCACCAGCACCTCTGTCTTGCTGCCGTTCAGCTTCAAGCAATTGATGGCCATCCATTCGGCAAGATCTTTCATGCACGAACGGAAGCCATCGGCAGCAAGACAGGGCGCATGCGATAGGGAGATCACCAGCTGCGTATCGTCGGCGTAAGAGACCAGTTGGAGGCCATGGCTCTCCACAATCGAGGCAACAGGCGCGACATACATATTAAAGAGGGTTGGGCTCAATGACGAGCCCTGCGGCACGCCTTGGCCCAGAGGCACCCCCTTTGAATAGCAGTCTCCTTGCCTGACTCGAAAGCTTCTCCCATTGAGGAAATCTTGGATCCATCTCAGCGCGGTGCCAGAGATGCCACCTCTGTTCAGACACTGTAGCAAGATGTTATGCGCTACAGTGTCGAACGCCGCGCTGAGGTCCAACAGGATCAAGGCCATAGTTTGGCCTGCATCCACACCCTCTCTCAGATGTTCCGTAGCCATAAGAAGGGCGGACATTTTGTCCAACAGCCTATTGGTGAAGTGCGGGTATGTGGGTCAGGGCAGTAAGTTTCCTGGAGAAAAAGTGATTAAAATGTAGCAGGGGTGCCGGAAAACACTTTATTCTGGGGGTCCCCCTACTGCAGTTAAAAACGTGGAACTAGCTCGCTGGGTGACGGCAGATTAGGTAGCGTAACCCTAGACGAGACTAGAGTGAGGGTTGGTCAACATGTTTCTCACCTGGGAAATTTCCCGCGATTAGTCAGGACCTAGTGAAGGTGAAGCTTAAAAAGAAAGAAAGAAACATGCTGGTGTCATGTGTTTCGTGTAGTTTTACCTCATGGGTTAATCCTATGCCTAAACAATGGAGAAAAAAGCAACAAGGTTAACATTATCAACATTCTCTTGTAAAGATATAAAAGGTCACAGCCAAAACAACAACATAGTGCAGTAAAATAGCGGCAGTGTGGGAATACTCACACGACCAAAACATGCCTGTGTTGTCGTCGGGTGTAGTGTATAGTGAACACTCTTCCACACTATGTACGTGAAGAATAAAATTAAAAACCAGTGTTACTAAAAACCGCAGCAGCAATTTCATAGAGAATACCATGACTATGGAGGTGTGAGGGCCAACAGTGGTGGTGGTATGATGTTGACTCACAACTCACCTAATGGTCTTGGACTAATTACCACCTGAGTAGTCGGCGGGTCGGTACAACGGGGTTGTGCCTACAGTTCTGGCTGAGGGAGAGGAAGGAACTGTTAGCTTGGGAAGGTACAAGTCAATGCAACCCCTAAAGAGGTCAAGGATGTGTTGACTCCGGCAGTGAGTTTGCCAGGGGTTAGATAGGAGGAGACTGTCTTACCTCAAGCTTCCCGTGTCCGTGCGGAATCACCTACCCATCACCGCCGAGCTCGAATAGGTAAAGACGCTCGGGGCGTGTACTATTTATAGGTGACCGCGTCATAGGGTTGCGCCAGTGGACGCCCATTGTGTGGATCACGTGTTAACTAATGGGATGGTGACGGCCATAGTTCAGTGGTGGTAATTAGAGTTGAACTATAGAGCCAAACTTCGTTGTGTCAATAATACCAGAGGTACGTAGGGCAGGCAGAAAAGCTCAAAGGAAGTGGTATAAGGATTGTAATATACAGCATAGCAATGAAAAGGTTTATGTAAAACCAGATGGTAGATGGGCGAGACAGACAGTGGCTAGTTTATAGAGAGTGCCAGGGAATATCTTCATTGAGTCCTTGTTTATCTGTAGAGAGGCGGTGGACCCACCTCTGTTCTTTTCGGAATAGGGCATTCTTGGGGCAGTTAGGACTGGATTCAAGTACCACCCACCTCATTGAGTCTGCGTTGTGATTATTTTCCACATAGTGCTTACACATTTTGGTGTGGGTTTTCTTACACTGAAAATTACTGCGGTGTTCAATGATTCGTGTTTTGATTGGGCGGGTTGTCATCCCAATGTATTGAAGACCACATGGGCATGTTAGCATATATATGCAGTTGGTGGTGTTGCAGTTAGTGTGGCCCCGGATTTCCCACTTGAAGGTTTCAGAAAGTTGGATTGTTTTTTGAGGTGTGGTGTATTTACATACCCTGCATGTGCCGCATGGGTAATGGCCGGTGACGGGAGGTAGATTCAATAGGGTCTGCTGGGTGCAGTTCTTTGTCATTTTAGGTCTAGTATTGATGAGGATGTCTTTCACGTTTTGTGACCTTTTGAATGCGAACCTGGGTTGTTCAAAGTTCATATCGCCTGTGTTAAGGATCCCCCAGTGGCGTTTGATTGTGCTCTTAATTTTATTAGATATGGGGGTAAAAGTAGTGACACAGGTGATAGGCTGGTTCTCGGCAGGTGTTTTTTCCCGTCTTTACAGTAGGGCTTCTCTGTTGTTGTTTCTAGCCCGTTTGTTGGCCTTAGCGACCTCTCTTTTCGGGTAACCTCTGTCAAGTAGATTCCTAGACAGGATGGTGGACTCTTTTTTGTAGTCTGCCACATCACTGCAATTCCGCCTGATACGGAGAAATTGCCCGAAAGGTAAATTAGAGCGTAAAGCTTTTGGGTGATGGTTTTCGTAATGTAGCAAGCTGTTACGATCTGTGGGCTTCCTGAATATTGTGGTGTTCATTCTCCCCTCCAGTAATTTTATCGTAAGGTCAAGGAAGGCAAGCTCATTCGCTGAGGAAGACATAGTAAAATGTAGATATGGGTTGAGTGTATTAACCCATTCAAAGAAAGCCTCATGCGAAGTGTAAGTGTAAACGGGTAGCCATGTATCTAAATGACAGGCATTCTTGGAAAGGTATAATACAATCACGTTAACCAAGTGATGCCAATTGCGCTAGACTGCTATCCTGCTCATTAAGACCATTCTTGATCGAGTCCAAAAGGGACATCCATTTGGATTCGCGTGTGTTCAAAACTGAAGGAAGGTTACCCCCTCTTCTGCCTAGGGATACCTTTTCTGTTACTAGCCATCTCAGATCTGACACCACATGTCCTGATGTCTGCCAATTTTCCACCAGTGGTGCGCCCACTACCTTGCATCGTATTCTACTACAGTGGGAAAAAATTTGTGATTTAATTTTCTTTTGGGTTTGTCCCACATACACCTGACTGCATGGACACTGGATGATATAGATAACACCAGTCGAGTTACAGTTCGTATAGTGTTTCAGATTGTAGATTCGGCCACCATAATCAAAAGTTTTTGTCTGAATAGTAGTCTTGCATGCGGTGCATGTTCCACATCTGTGATGTCCTACCAAAGGAGGCAGGTTCCATAGAGATGTCAGAGTCGGTTGACTCACTGGCTCCAAAAAAGAATGAACCACCATGTCCCGTATATTTTTGGCTCTCTTGAAAGAGTGAAGGGGGAGTTCAGTTTGCTTGATCACATCTGCCACCAGGGGCCAGTTCTGATTGATAATTTTTTTGATTTCGTTGCTGCGTGTCGAAAAAGTCGTGACACAGATGATGCGGTCTGCCATGGTATAGTTAGGAGGTTGTGGGTTCAGCAAAGAGTCCCGTGGGTTGTACCACGCGCGTTTTTTAGCCCGCTTGACCCTTTCTACCTTTCGGTGACTTTGAACGGCGTAGTTTTTGTGCATAATAGTTAGAGATTGGAAGTATAGGTAAAGTTTGCATATTAGATAAACTACCCGTGTTTTATCCATATCCATACTAATATTATAAAGAGAGAGCCCAAACCTTTGAGGTGGGTAATCTCAGTAACCACAGCAGCAATCAACACCCAATACAGCGTTGGATAGGGCAGTTGCAGCAGAAGGTCATAGGCTATGCAGACGGCCACTATATACATTTAAAAGGTAAAAGAACCATGCCAGCAAAGTAGTCCCTTGTGGACGTGTCTGCGTTCTGCTGTGGGCGTGTGCTGGGGGTGTGTGGTACGTTCCGCCCTTCATGCCATGTGAGTCGTAATTGCGCCGCATCAAGGGTCACACTGGGGGCATGACACGCTGGGGCCGTGACAAACACTGTGGGCGTGTGTCCACCCTTCATGACATGTAAAGCGCCAAATATGCAATTGCGCCGCATCAAGGGGCACGCGGGGGCGTGACAAACGCTAGGGGTGTGTGCTACATTCCGCACTTCATGCCATCCGGGTCATACATTAATCAGATCGTCTGCTGTGTCCGTGTGCTGGAGGCGTCACAAAGGCGTTCACCTCGAAGTGTGGTAAGTAACCATTTGCAAGACTCTCTTGGGGGACTGCCCGTTATCTCACACATTTTGGGGGTGCCGAATGCAGTGTGTGCCTTGGCCTGGGTGCGTCTGAAAGGGCCGAACGCAGTGTGTGGCTGGGCTTGGGTGCGTCTAAAAAGCACTCTGCGCCGAATAGCGACGGTGTGGGTCATAAAAAAATAAGAACAGTGGGAAACAATCATTCAAGACTCACACAATTCTAATTGTTAGACGGTCGCCGCTGGCCCTCAAGCGGGGGCACACGCGACTGAGCGTGTCTGCGGGGAGAATTACTGCAGCCTCTCATGCGCGCTGTAACTGAACTATCACATTGAATTAAATTACACGTGCTTGCTAACATCAGCCAGGGCTGTAGCCGGGCTCAGGCGGTGGATCACTACACTACTTACATGCGCCTGCTAACATGACCCAGGGCTGCAGCTGGGCCACAAGCGGGGGAACACGCGAATGACCTTATCTGAATACACACATTATACCTGAACAACATGGGGACGGGCTGCTAGTTAATAATAAAGCACGCTTAGTTTAAACTATGACCTGCATCTCCATCACACAGTGTTCACCACTCTGTCCTATCAACACAGGCTACGCTCCACCTGGAAAATAAACAGAAAGAAAAGATTAGAAATACAAAACACAACCAACATCGCTTACTTACAGAGGCTGGAATGGCTGCATACATACCGATGGAAGCACCCAGTCCTCGCTGCTCTGTCCTTCCGACACAGGCTGTGGTCTGCCTGGAAAAGAAAGACAAAACATTAGAAAAAACAAACTAAGCCAATATCGCTTACCTTTCAGATGCTGTCAGGGCTGAATACATACCGGCGGAAGCACCCAGTCCTCGCCGCTCTGTCCTTTCCGAAACAGGCTGCAGTCCGCTGCAAAGCAAAAAAAAACCCGAATTATTCTAAATCTGCAATTTACAAGAAGCGCACAAATAACAGCATCAACAAAAAAGAATCAAAGTGTACTTCTAAGTAAAATAAGAACTATATTTTAGTGGCGAGGAAATAAGTGTAAATACATTTTTTTTTTAAAAGATTGTTTCTCTTTACTTTTTCATTGTAGCGCCCTGCACGTAGTATGTTGTTGTCGTCAAGCCGTATGTTCATTTTTGGGGTAGGCGCCTCCTTCTAAGGATGAAAGGGATGTCTAGGCGGGAGTTGATAGAATTGTTAGTGGGGATGTGTGACTTACGTTTAAACTGAATGTGAAAGCGTGCATGTAACAGATGTAATGTATGACAGTCAAAAGAAAAAATGCATCAATAGAATCCAGCGAGAAGCCACACATGGCAACGCGAACCAATGCCTCTACGCCCAGCTATCTCCATCTTCGTCATGCTGTTGTCAAAGTAAAGATCTTAAAGTGATGGTACCTTTGATCCTTTCCTTGGGCGAGGAGGGTTTCCAGCTCTCATCACCACCTTTGCTGGTGCCGTAGTTGTGCTGGTACTAAGATGGGGCCTGTGACCCAGGAATAGTCCATGTGCATTTCTGCACAACCCCTCCCTGGGCAAGCCCCAGCAGTCCATGGCAGACTGATGGTGGAGAGCTCGCTCCACCACCTCCACACGCGCCAATTAACTTCTTCTCCCATCCAATAGGGCAATCAGCAGTTTTAAAAAGTGCTTTGCCCTCGGACCTGTATGCAATGTGTGTTTAAAATGTTGCAGAAAGTCTCTTCTTGTAGCTCATGGCTGCTGCTGATTCATGCATTTCTACATAGTCACATCAGGGCTACAGGAAGTTCCCCGCCCCCACATACCCAAACCCGCAAAGGAAACACAGACAACTTGTAAGTTTGGGTAAAAATTGCTGCAGGATTTATTACATACAACATATTTAAAGATGGTGGGTTAGCTTACGGGCGATCCAGGGCAGGCCGCATTCTCGCCACCTGCCCGCCTGTTGAGCCAAACAGCACAGTGGCGAACCACCCAACTGCTGTACAATAAAATTAACTACTGACACGCTCATTGCTGGGCGTGACTAGGCAAACCCCCGGTTGCACAGGCCCACAACCGCCCGAAGGACTACTGAGGCGCCGACACGAATTCCTGCACCTCCCATGAGGTTACAGGTTAGGCTCTGGCACCCCTATGTGCCCGCTGAAGTACATCATTTGCACCTCTCTTCTTCCGGATCGCCCAGTAACTCCGCCACAGCCTGTGCGGTGGTAACCGCTGCCGCACAGGCCCCCCCACCATTGCTACCTTTTCTACCTGCAACCTCTGCTCATGAGTGCTTCTTTTAAGTCCAGCAGGAAGAGGTCTAAGCCTACGGGCGTGAGGTGAACACCATCCTCCTCGAAGTACCCCTTCACCTTTTCCTGAATCAAATCATGTTTGATGAAACCCAGCCCTCTGCGCTGAGTAAACTTTTTCATGGCCGCATTGATGCGCCTTCTTGCTCTCTCAATTGCCTCGCTGGACTTAGCACCCCGCCAGTTTCTCCTAGGCACTATTTCGGACCACCAGACCTCGCATTCCCGCAAAAGGCTTCCAATGATGCCCAGGTCGGTCTTCATTTTGAGAAGTAGAGTGGATTTCCCCAAGGATGTAATGTCATTGCCACCCAAGTGGATTATTAAATGATGGGGAAGAGGTCCACCCTGGGCAAGGGCCTCCCGCAGTCGAAAGAGTAGGCTATGCCAACGCATGCCCGGGAAACCCCACCCCACCACACACATTCTATCTTCGAAAAGGTACCAGTCCACTGCCTGATGGCAGCCCATCGTGCCAATCTGCTGACCATAGAGTGCCCCAAGACCCACACACGTGAACCTGTCAAAGAAAGACGCAATATGTTCAAGGGTGTTTATTCAAGAATTCACATGTTATACAAAACTATCACAAAGCACAGCAAACAAAATCAAACTCAAAACATAAATGGGATCAAGGCCTAACGTAACGTCTATAACAAGCTGATTCCCAGCGCCCAACAGACTGTACCTGCACTGGAGACATCCCAGTGCGGAAGGCCGATGTGGCCGGCCCTATACGGAAGGAATGACTAGAGAACTTCTTCCCTTGAACCAACAAACCAGCCCTGTCAAGGCAAGCCAGCATGATCTTGTCCATCTGGTATTTCGTCAAGGGGCTGAGGTCGGCATGCACTAGAAGATAACCCAGCCCAGCAGGCCGCAATGCGAGGAAGGCTCGTAGGACTGCCACCGGGCAAACACGAGAATCCCCAAGGGGGGAGAGTCTGATGAGAGACCCTTTCCCAGACTGATCTGTCTTAGACCTCCTCAGCGTAATAGACAACCCACTCTCGAAATTGATATCCTCCACACCCAGAGCATCCCGAGAGGTATCAGTCTTTGAACGAGCCACCAGCTCACTACTCCTAAAAGCCCCAAAGAAAGCTAGGACAAAGGCAGCAGAAAAGAGGGCCGCTTCATACTGTGAGTGCACGACTGCCTGCAACACTTGTAACATAGCCTGGAGAGAAGGAAAATCAATGGGAGACCTGTCATCCGGGGCCCTGGGATCCTCCCGCGCCCAACCCTTCAAGGCGGCCCTAATCACAAAAGACGAGGTGGGATCCTGCCCCCCACCCAATCTAGCCTCATGACCAATGGCCGCTAGGTGGCTGCAAACCCAGGAATGAGATTTCTTCTGCTTCTTGACCCATACTATGAAAGCCTGAACTCTCTTCTCTATTGGCAAAGCTTGCAAGCCCAGGTCAGTGATAACTTTAATAAACGTAGCACGATGACTCGCGTAGCGTTTACGTGTACTCGACGCTAAAGATTTCTCTCCTAGTTCTCTCATGTGCTGCTCCACTCCAAGATGTGCCAGAGCCTTGGCGCAAAGGGGGTCATCTGCTCTCTCGCCTGTGGGCAAACTGCCCGGAAACGATCCAGCTGCAAACGAGAAAGAGCGTCAGCTGCGACATTAGTGACCCCTGCAATGTGCCTAGCTCTAAATTCAACATTGCAGCGCAGGCACCTGCTAGCCAATTCCCGGAGTAGAGACAGCACTAACGGGCAGCTGGAAGATAACCCGTTGATAGCCTGTACGACCGCCATGTTATCTGACCAAAACAAAACCTTTCTGTTGGACAGGATCTCCGGCCACAGGTGTAGGGAAATGACAATGGGGAAGAGTTCCAGGACAGCAATGTTAGCAGTAATACCACGCTTGCGCCAGGAATTGGGCCAGCCCTGCGTGCACCACTACCTTCCCAGAATGGCACCGAAGCCTTCGCGGCCCGAGGCGTCCGTGAACATGTTCAACTCAGGACTCTCCACCCACGGGGACCTCCATATCACAGTCCCATTAAAATCTGACAAGAAATCATCCCACATCTGCAGATCCTTCTTGAGGCCAGAGGTCAACCTAACAAAATGATACGGTTTGTGGATCTTGGTGGTAGCCTTGGCTAAGCGTCTTGCAAAAACACGCCCCACAGGAATTACTCTAGCAGCAAAATTCAGTTTACCTAGCAGGCTCTGAATGACCCCCAGAGGTGCTTTATCCCTGCCTAGCAAAGCGTGAATGTCATTCTTCAAGGCCACCACCTTCTCTGCCGGGAGACGAGACACTCCCTGGACCGTGTCAAGCTCTATCCCCAGGAAGGTCAGCACCTGAGCAGGGCCCTCGGTCTTACCTGGCGCCAGTGGCACGCCCAAGCGACTGGCTAGCTCAATGAAACAGTCCAGGCCCTCCTGACACTCCTGCGTGCCCTCCCTCCCAATAAAGAGGAAGTCGTCTAGGTAGTGAGACACTGCTGCCACTTTATACTCCTCTGTGAGGGCCCACTGAAGGAAGGTGCTGAAGGCTTCAAAGAAGGCACACGAGACAGCGCAACCCATTGGCATACACTTGTCGAAGTAGTATCCCCCATTCCACTTGAAGCCCAACAGGTGCTGACTGTCAGGGTGTACCGGTAACAAACGGAAAGCTGCCTCTGTCTGCCTTAGCCAGCCAGGCCCCCTCCCCTGCTCTCCTCACTAAGTCTATGGCCATGTCAAGGGAACAGTAAGAGACAGAGCAGGCCTCTTTGGGCAGCCAGGAGTTGACAGAGTTCCCCTCTGGGAAGGACAAGTTATGTATCAACCTGAAAGCCCCAGGTTCTTTTTTGGGGACAACACCCAAAGGGGACACCACAAAGTCAGGAAGGGGGGGACGGAAAAGGCCCAGCCACCCTCCCCAAGGCTACCTCCTTGCTAATCTTTTTGTCAACCACCTCCGGGAGTTCCCTCACAGACTTTTGGTTTTCAGCATCTCTGCTGACCCTAGGACCCTGATAGGGGATCTTGAAGCCATCTAGGAAGCCTTGGGTCAGGACATCCCTATCTTTCACATTGGGGTAGTGGTGAAGGAGGGCAACCAGCCTGGGTAAGATGATTGGAGACGGGCCTTTGGACCTAAGGTGGGGGGGTCCCTAGCGGGCAGCACAGGGAAAGGCCCCCTAGGTAGGGCAAGAGGAGTGGGGAGCTGGATTGGCTGCAGGGGCACATCAAGTTGGGGGGGGGGGAATGTCCTTGGAGACACTATTTGTCCTTGTTGGCAGTGTTGGCAGAGGGGGACCGCTTCTCACAGGACGACTCGGGTGGGAACCACCGCATTTGCTGCAAATGTGGGAGAATCTACATGCTTTCCCCCAGGTGCAATTCCCAGCATTGTACATCCTACAAGAGGGGGAAACATTCTTCTTGGCATACTGTTTGTTAAAACTGCCCCCCCGCGGCCCCCACGAAAGGACTGTCTAAAATTGCTTTTCTTCTGCGTGAACTGCTTTTCATTTTCTGTCTTCCTAACCTGGACCACATTGTTGGCACCACTCTGTACTTTTCCTTTGCCCATGTGTACCATCCACAGTCTCACTTCAACCAGGTCCCACTCTAGTTCTGGGCAGACAGACATCTTTTTGCGGAACTCTCAATCATACAAGTACCACCCCATCTCCGATGTTGCTTCCGCTTCGTTAATTATTACACTATTGTATTGGAATAGTCCCTGTGCCTGCTCTGGGAAACGCTCAGTTATTACTGCTGCCAGGATGGCGAATGCCTGGCGCCAGTTTTTTATTGTGCCGCTACCGGCGGTGTCACAGGCTGAGATTGCATTGAAACAGGTGACCGTGCCAGGGCAGGGCACAAACTGGCTCTGATTTCCGACATAAACAACGCCAGCGAGTCTGCAATCTTACCCAGATCTTCCCGGGTAGCAAATTCCACACTAGAAGCCGCCGGGCGAGGGGGCGAGGGAGGGCACACCCGGACCACCGCCGGGGGGGATGCCGGGGCGTGCACTATCACATTCCTGACCGGGTCAGCCGCCCTGGTCTTAGAGGGGGGTTCCGCTGGGAAGTCCTTGACTGTTGGCTTCCTCGTGCGCTTGGACCTCACTGTGGCTGTGTCCTCTACCACCTCTATTTCAGTTATTTGTGAGGCGGGGGCCGGCCCGGGGGCTTTAGGGGGGTTGGCCAGTAAAAGTCCACTGGCCCACGCCACCCCATTAATCTTTATCATATCCAACAGGGCTTTCATCTGAGGGTCCTGAGACGTCCTAGCCCCGAATCCTCAACCTGGGACGTCTGCGTAAAAAGAGTGGGGGACCCCTGACTCTCCATGGTGCCTTCAGATGTATCCTGCAAAAGAGATAACGATGAGCCACTAAATTCAGACGACTTTCTACCAAGCCAGCACGCACGTCCCACCCCATGTAGGCCATCTTCCACACACATCCCCTTGTCACAGTACCTGTGGAGGGAAAAGAACCAATACACAACTGGGGTGGATGACCGACCGAGGGCACCCCCCCCCCCCATAGCGTAGTCCCACTCTTCGCACATACATACCTCAGCTACTAATCCTGTGAGAGCTAGAGAAATCCGAGACTATTGTGCGGCCCAGATGCTGTTCCACGGCTGTGCGCAACTGCGAGAAACAAAAGAAAATTAAAACTACTGACACGCCCATTGCTGGGAGAGTAAACCACTTATCCTGAAACAACTCAACCGGCAAAGACCGGAACGCAAAAGTCACCACAATGTCCACATTAGTCGATTGGTGGCCCCAGAGCACCAGCCCAAGCAAGGCAGGAAGCTGGCAAACCCGGGATAAAACACATTAACGATAAAGCCACACTCTCCCGATCGTACATACCTAGCGCTGGCACTGCTCGGGGAGGGGGAGAAAGTGCAGGGGTGGGAGGCGCCGGGTGTTGAACGGATCTTTGAAAGGCTTAGAAGCGGTAAGCAATTGCGCGACAAGGCGTAATCTGAAAGAAAAATATGACATGTTATCACGAGGTCAGCGCCAGGCATCAATGGCCAGCGCTGTGCACCATAGATGAAGCACAAGCATCGCGCTGAGGCCCAGGCCGTATGCAGCACCACTGATGAGTGTGTCATGTACGAGGGCGGCTCCTAAGAAAGAGCAGACGAAATTAATCCACCCACGCCACCACGCGAGGGATGGTGGGGGGGGGGGGGGGGGGTAGGTGACGAAGGCGGGAGGCACCAGGACCCTCGCAGGCCCGTTCCCCAGCCCCATGCTTGCACCCCCCCCCGGAAAGAAGGTATCACATATTCGTCCCCATAGATGAGCAGAATATCAAAGCGGCAATGCAGGATATGAACCAAGCCGATTGTGAGAGACACGCTGAGCGCCCGCCGGGTCCCGCGCCCACGTGGACCGGACTCCGGCAAGCACCGCGCTCCGCACCCTACCGCTTGTCAAACAACCTGGTTCTGAAAAAGGCGCGAATACCAATACTTAAGTATACACTTCCCCATAATCGACAGCCGCACATATAAAATAAATCAAAATGTGGATCAAACAATGACAGGCAAGAACAATCGAAATGAGAATCAAAACATGACAGGCAAGAACAAGGTATGCGGTGGCGGGTCTGGGATAATACGCTAAAAGCTCATCGGGTCCTGCGCCCACGTGGACCGGACTCCGACAAACTCAACGTTCCGCCCCTTCCCGCTAACAGACCAATCATTATTCGGAAAAGGCGCGAGCGCCCCAGCTTAAATACCCTCAGCCCCATATTCCAAAACAGCCCAAATTGACGAAAACACCATTAACGAATATTGCAATTAAATGGGGACAATGAAAGGCAATTGCAAGGAAGCGTCCGGGAGACACGCTAAGCGCTCGTCGGGTCCCGCGCCCACGTGGACCGGACACCGACAGGCACCACGTTTCTGCACCCAATTGCTTGAAACATTCCCGCTCACACTTGAATATGCCACAGATTCTGAAAGAAAAGTGCCCGCACACACATCTTTAAAACAGAACTTCTTATCTAAACTGCAGCCACCACAGAAACCTTAAATGGCCGCCCGACACAACACCCGACCCAAGATGGCCGCCGGAAATGCCGGGAGGGAAAGGTGGGGGGATAAGGCTCGGCGAAGCTACGGACCAAGAATTACGATATCCCTACCATCCCCCCCCCAGGACCGATTGGAGAAGAGGCGCCGCCTCTGTGCTATGACCACATATACATAGAGGCACGTCGTGAATGCGGCATGGAACGGGACAGGCAGGATACTAGGCTGCCACGGCGGGGCCCGACAGGTACAGGCCGGACCCGCCCAACACCAGTAAGGAGGGAATTGGGAAACGACATGGGGACCCGATTAGGAAACCGGACGTCCCCCCCCACAGCAGCCCGCGTTAGTGGTCCGCCTCGCCAGGCTCGCACCTCCAAGGAGGGAGCAGGCGGAGAAAAAGGGGGGGAATGGGTAGGCCCAAGGCCTCGCTCACCTCATCCGACGAAAAGAGTGTCCCGAAAATACACGACGGCGTCCGGGCGGCAAAGAGGCTCTCCAAAAGGGTACGGTAGCTTAAGTACCATGGAAGCCCCTCCCCGCCGCCCGGACGAGATTCCCGGCCAGCCGCCTCCTCCAACCAGTGAGGCGGATGCGCTGGACATACTGCTGGGGGCGGGACCGCCCTCCGCGACTAGGTGCCCGCCTTCTCAATGGCCACTGCGTGGCCTCGGGCAGGCGCATTACCCTGAAAATGTAGTGCTTCACGGATAACTCCCCCCACCCCCCACATAAAAAAACAATAGGGCATTTGGCAGGAACTCAGTAGGCTCGCCGCCCTCGTCTATAGTACAGCCTACAGTGAGGGCACAAAACGCATAGCTCAACAGATAGGCTAGGAGTGACTAATCTTTTTGAAAAAAATCCCTTCCCCTCAACTTACCTCTAATGGGATCAATGAAGGGTGGAGTTAAAAGGGACTACCGCACTCTCAGACTGGCAGCAGGGACAGGCCGAAGCTGGAGGGGAAGAGCTGACTCTACCTCCGATCCTTTGCTGTCCTTCAGCCCCCTTGTATAGGTGGTCAGGCATGTACCCCCGACTCGTGCCCTGCTTAGTTCATGTAACCCTTTGAACGAATAGATCTGACACTGCGAGCGAACTCATGATTCGGGCAGAAGAGGGACACACACGAGGACAAAAAGCATAATGGAAAATGACCTATAAATACTTATAAAGCCACGTACTTTCATATTGTCAAACTGAATTCCGGATTTAAAGTAAGTGCACTTCACCATTTAAAATCAACAATGTATTTCCAAACACAGAGTGTGCAAAACCCAAGCCTCCAGGGCAGAGTTTCAACCTTTCTCTTGGTCTGTTAATACGAAACCCAACACGGCAAGGAGGCGCAATGCATGATTGGCTGCATTACAATAATAGTGACTGGGGGTGGAATAACTTTAGATTCAGTAAGCTCCGCTTCCTGCTGTAATACTGTTCTGGTAGACTTTTGTTCCATACAATGAGTCTGCAAATTATCACTGTAACAAAATGAGGGTCTTTACTGTACATCAACGATGCACTTGCAATACTCATTCAGCCAGCCATTTCTTGGGGTTGTGCTGCTGTTCACTTAAGATATAGTGAGAGCAGCATCTACGAGCCACTATTGCCATAGCTTATGAAAGGTGCAATTTTTGGAGCCACAGTTCCATGACTCCATCAAACAAGAACATTACCAGTAATTATACTGGAAAACAACCCCTCAGAGTGAGCTTTCAATAGAATTTTAAAGCGCATTGAATATGATAAATACTGTAACTTTTTTTATTTTAACGCTTACATTGATACTTCACAAAACCGTTGCCAAGCTGAAAATCATTTATAGCCTCAAGATATTCAGCATGTTTAACTCATCCACTCACTGACGAGCAAGGTAGGTCAGGTAGCAGGCCAGGCTAGGAATGGATGTGGAGTCTCAAGTGGGAGGGTGAGACACAACAATATCCAGATCCAGTCACTCACAAAAAGGAAAGGAGCTAGAGGAGGCGAGCCCAAAAAATAAAGGGCATAGCAGAACGATGGCAGGACTGCCAAGTTAAGCACACGCCCATCCAGTGATGTCTACTATGATCACTGATTGGTCTCGTTTCACAGTGTCTATTGGTTGGCAGCCCGGCAAGGTCACGAGACAATGCGGGTAAGTTCAAAGGGCAAGGCAGCGTTGTGATAGGTATTGCATTCGCGCACTACACAAAATTGACAGCCCTGTGGTAGGGAGATGGGCGGGCAAGTCAAAAATACGCAATCAAAGAAAGTAAGTGCAGGGGTGTGGTCCGCATCGGATTGGTAACGAGGGAACTCAGGCAATACCCGAGGGGCCGGTGTCCAAACTCAGCTGTGGGCTGCTTTTTTTTTTTTAGGCAGTCTGGTGGGGCGATTTGGTGGTTTCTGCATTGTTCTGATGCTGCTAGCGGCCCAGCCGGTGCCTGAGTGGCCTTTCTGGATGTAGATGGGCGTCTATTACCTCCCTTTTATCAGAGGTCAGAGGTGTCACTCACTTTCTCTCGCTGGGGCCGGCCCATTTACATGAGCGGAGGCAAAAGTATTCATGTGTTTCACCAGTGCAAGCTAATCGGTGCATTTTTTTTTACCCCCCTTTTTTCTTAAATAATACTTTGCAGAAGCAGTGTTTTGCAAAGGTAATATGCAAATGTGGGCCACTTTTTTTTCTATCGTGCCCGGGCCGATTTTTAATCCCAGTCCAACCCTGGGTGTGGTGACCAGCAGTCTGAGAAATTTCCGAAATCGGCCACAGTTACCTGGAAATGTTTGGTTGGTGCACTCTAAAGAGTATCCAGCTTTTGAGGAGGGTGGATGCCTTCCACCCTGAAAGAATTAGTGGCAGGATGTCATCCACCCGCATGTACCCCCACCTAGTGCCCTGGTGATGGGAGGTTGTCTTTGCAGATGAAACTCCTATGGGTGATGGAGGGGACACATATAAACACACCCAAGAGGACTGACAGACTGCAATTACCAGAAATAATACGAAAATATGTTTATACTGCCAGTTTCTATTGTAAAAGGAATAGACACAAAACACAATAGTACATGACAGCTAGGACCTGTTAGCCAGAGGAGGGCTGATAAAGTTAAACGCACACCACTGACATATGTAGCAATTCCTCCTCAGCATCCCTGTCTTGTCATTTGTTAAATTTAGTCAAATTTAATTGGCCGCCAGTAGTAATACTTGTTATTTATAGAGCCGAGAAATGGCAGAAGTGGGGTGCAATGCACTATCAACAAAAACATTCTATAATTAAAAATAGGATACACTGGAGCACTTAGGCACAATTTGAAAAGTGAATTGAAAGAGCGAGTCTGAGGCAATCTTCCAGTTTCTCTTCTGCACCCTTTGAAGCGTTTCTTCTTGGAGCATTCTTTCAATGCAAATAGTTAAAGCTGAAATGTAATGCACCAGAGCATCCTTGGGTTGGGTATGAGAACAAAACTTTATCTGCATTGAGAATATGAACCGGGCCTCACAACTCAACAGTGGGTGCACCATTTTTGCATTTTAGATAGCATGGACATTACCCAGAGATGTCAGAGTGCTTTTTAATAGAACAATACTTTATTTCTATCCGACAGAGCAGAAAATGAGGTCACAACCGGGAGATCATGTTTGCTGATATAACCATATGTCAGCACGTGGGTCATCGTGAAGCCGCTGAGTAGAAGCAAAGGGAAACTTGTGCATATAAATGCCCTCTTGTGAATTGTTTTTCAAAATCTTACCGTGGAGTTTGCAGGTAGAGGTCCTTGGTACTCGGTGAATGAACACAGTCAATATTATTCAGCAACGCCCCTGTTGATGACAGGATGTCGGCATAGGCTTCACTCACACCATTGCTTGGCAACAGCGGCGCATGGATTCTCATAAAAAACGAATGGTGGGTGCTGCTTTGCAACGCATAATATGAATGAATTTTAAATGTGCATTCCAAAGGATTGCCAGCAATCTTATATGCTGATCTTCTCCAATGTTCATATAGACCAGAGAAAATAGCATCAGAGCTAAAGCATCCCACATTGAAGCTGGGATAGAGGGTTAGAGTCTGGGTGAGGCTCAACATCCTGTGATTCTGGGCAAATTACTTTACACTTAATCGCTACACAAATGTGTCTTCCCCCCTCCTTCCCAAAGAAATGCGCTAGAAATGCGTGCACCGTGCACCGTTAAGGAGATAAGGTAAAGGGCTGAATGATTGTATCGTCCTTAATACACAGGCAACAACCTCTATAGGTATCCTGCTTGGCATAGAATGTTAATTCTGTTTTTGTAAATATATCATACAGCCCTTACATTAAGAATCTTGCAGAATTTGTTTTATCATCACTGTTATGTACTAATGACATATATGTTTATTGTAGGGTGAAACAATTTATTTTGACCCCGCTTACATGACACAAAAAAAGATTGAGTCTTGAAAAAGATGGTGTAATTTAACATATCCATCGAAACCCGTCGACGCATTGTTCATGTACAATTCAGGATCCTGGCACTTTCATTGTATAAAACAAAGTGTGACCATGGGCAATTGAATGTACAAACTGTGTTGAACAATTTTTCATGTCTTACATGTTTCTGTCTGTTTCTGTGATTGTGCGGGTCATAATCGATTATGTATTTAACGTTGCTGCATTCTTGTGTTCTTTTAATTGATTTTTATTTTGTGTGATATATTGTGTTTTGAATATTAATTGTATAAACTTTTTCATTGAACAAATAATACAGTTTTTTAATATTTGGACACTCTATTGTTTACAAATGTACTGAATTGTAAATTTAGATCAAGGGGATAGACTCTTTACAGGTGTTTGAACCTCATTTCCCTTGATTCTGTTAAGGGGTACCTCTTATTTCTTATACATCGTCCTGAGAAGCTGCCATATTGAAGTCAGGCTGTTCGAGCACAACAAAAATAAAAATAATAAAAGAGCAGGCATGAAACTGACCAGGCACATACAGTTCCTTTGAGAGAGGGGCCTCCTTGAGAGCTGTCCGATATACATGCAAGCCCAATGCAGGCAAAACACAAAAAAAGTTCAGCTTCCAAAGTGAATGGAAACATTAATTGGGCCTTGGGAAACTGATAAGAGCAAACCTACGGGAAGAACAGGAATAGCATGCTACAACCAATAGAAATGGAAGAAAAGGAAGTGATTAGCACAGGAATCAAATGAAAATCAAGGGGGTTGGATGTAAGCCCCTTTTAATATATATATTTAAAATAGATATATAAGCCCCTTTTAATATATATATTTAAAATAGATTTCACAAGTACAGCGCAAGCACTGTGCAGGTGAAACCTAAAAATGCATCATTGATAAATCTATGCACCCACGTACAAACAAGCCAAACTAAGAGTACCGGTGGCTCCCATATAGGTCTCCTTCGTTTGGCAAAAAAATGATCCTTTAAAAAAAAAATCCTTAATTATCTCTATGCATTCCAACATTAAGGTCAAGTAATCTGACAGTTCCTCCTCCTCCCCTCCTAATATTCTCTATGGGATTATCTTGAGGTCTATTAGTGTAGAGGGTCTCGATATCAAGAGTGACCAACCACTCATTCTTGGAGTCATATTGTAGGCATCTATTTCCGGTATCATATCTGTTGTAGCTGTAATATATGATGCCTGTTCCAACACCAAAGATCTCCAAAACAGATCTACATATTTGCTCATCGGTTCTGTTAGGGAATTGAGACTGGACACTAAAGGTCTATGGAGGGGTTTGGGGGAATCTTCTATAGTTTCATTCACATTAGGGAGTTCATGGAAGGCTGGCATTCTGGGATGTTCATTATATAAGAACTTTTTTCCTTTTTACTGATAAGTTCATCCTTCTTGGTCTGTCTAATTAAATGAGCTACTGTCTTTTGAAGTTCTTGCCACTCTCTCCTAGTGAATCTCCGCTAGTGCTCTTCTACATCTGGAAGTATTATCCTCCTATTGTAGTCCATTGTGTCTACAATAACTACACTACCACCTTTATCGGTTTAATAGTAATACCCTCACATGATTACAGTTCCTTCAGTGCTCTCCAGTGTTTAGCGGGCAGTTTTCTCACTCCCCTAAATTTCTTTATATTAAGGTCCTGTATCCCATTCTGGATTATCCTCCCAAACAGTTCAACCTCTATTCCAACCATCTGTTTGGAAGGTGTTCATGTTTATAAAAGTTTCAGGCCTGATTTTTTTATCTTGGGGAATTAATTCTTTGGTCATCAGGAATGTTGGCCTCGTCTAACACAATATTTTTAAAAAATTGTGCCTTTTTAGAAGTTTGCATTCATTATCTTATTAAACTGGTCCTCATTATAGCCAGATATTTTAAAGGTGCCAATTCTGGTTTATAGCACCTTTTTGTCTGCGACAGATATATTCTACTCTCCAGCTATAAATCTACATGAAAGAAAAAGGGAAACCGTACCCTTATATGCCAAAAGGGACAATGTTATACTATCATAAAACAAATATTGCCATTGTATGCTCATTTTTGTATTAAATCATTACTCAACAGGTAAAATAATCCTTTCATAAGTACAGTTCTAACATCATCCCTTTCTGAAATGAAAATCTATTTAAATGAGTAATGGCATGCTTCATGATCTTATCTAATTATCTGTTATATGTTTTGCTGTATTCTTTATGTAGATACTATTGTAATTAACTGGTCCTCAATGTATTTTTACCTTGACACATTGTTCTGAAGATGATCTCAAGAACTGCTTAAACAATGAGAAGACTGAAGCATCGACTGAATAACCGCCACACTTGGTCACAAAGCATTTACTTGCAAAACCTTTCTTGGGAGGAAAATAATGTTAATGGTCAATTAATATGCAGTTGAGTGGTTGCCCTATTCGTCCCAGATCAGGTCTTGTTTATGGTGGTTTTTCTCCATGATCATTGTGTTACGTAGGGTTTTTGCTGTGAATTTGACCCTAGACATACTTTTTTTAGTTGGAGTACTACTCATTAAAAAAGGTAATACGGTCATGCAGAAGCACGTCTAATATCTTTGACATTACTGCATTAATTGATATATCATTTGCTTTGAATAATGTATGTATGGATTGGATCTTAGATAAAATTCTTATCAAGGATAATTACAGGAATAACAATTTTTTCTACTTCGGAGTGCAGTTTGTGTTTTGTCTTTACCCACTTCCCTGGGAGATTAAGTTGCCCTATTATTTGGTTTGGTAATGTGATAGCCAGCACACATTAAAACATACAATTAAAAAATCATTAACAAAATGTCATGGTCCCTTTATAGTCTAATTGCCTTTCAGTTTAGAGCTAAGTTGTAGTTTGGTGGCAGTCTAGTAAGGTGGCTTCTTTGTATAAGATCTCAAACCTCTACTCTGAATTGGTTGCTGTGTGCTCATGAATACCACTTTTCTGCCATTCCTTAACACCATCCTTGCTGATGATATCCTTCTCCTGTGCTGGGCCATAATGAAAATGGGCGCGGTCATGACGAGCTCAGCTCGTCATGAGCACACGAGCAGTGTACCTCATGACGAGCTGAGCTCGTCATGAGCATCGAAGGGGTTAAGGACTCAGTGTAGTTAGGAACTAATTCTAAGGGAACCACAGTGTCACTCTCGAAAAAATCCCACTTCACGAATGCTGTTGGGGGAAACCAAGGTGTACTACAGGCCTTCTGAATTCATTTGGTTGACTTTTGGGATTACATTTGTATGAGTGTAATATAAATACATGGCTGATTGTATTGAACATTCTGGTCTTAATAGCCCTAACATACCATGTCGCTGCACTCAGCCAGAGAACTGCCCAGACCAACATGCCAAACCCAGAGGGCAAACACTAGTTTCACTATATGCCGAGGGATTAAACTGTTACCATGACAGTGCTTGTAAGCGCAATAATGAAAATGTAGTGAAACACAAAAGAGGGAACATGTACAACCCTACTACAGCCAACTTGTAACACCGCCATTTCACTCTAAGGTAATCTTAATAGCTCCTAAATACCACATGTGCCTGTGCAACTATCCCACCTGTACATTCTATATGTATCCATGGACTGTCCTAGTGGCACGGGTAGTAGCATGCCAAGGTAGCACACATAGCAAAGCTCTTCTGAAAGCTGTATTTGTGTGGGAAATGCACCACCCCCACTTGCAACAATGAGCACTCCTCATATTCATGTCCTCCTATCTATGGAATGAATACAAATCTCTTCTACTTGTCTTGGTATTGCTCCATTTATCTAACATTGTCTATCTCTTTAGCACTTGTTGCCAAGTTTTATCATTTCAGATCATTGTAAATAGTTTTTGACATTGTTCACTTTATCAATACACATTTGTTTTAATTTGGACGGGTGAAGGACAAAGGAGGCATTACCAGAATTGATACACATGTCCTACATTGCGACTCATAGTGGGTAGTTGGACTTATTGGATAGGAAGCATGTGAACAGCAGGTCACAGAAAGATGGGGTGCAAACTATTCATTCACTAAACCATCTTGAAGGAGATTTAAAAAGCATTTTTACTTCATTTGCAACAGCCAATTAAGAGATTTCAAACTTGATCTGGGCTGCGGAAATGAACGGAGTGTGAAGACTAACTGTTAAAATTGGGGGTCTCTAGTTGGCAGTGGTAGGTACCACTGTCCAAATAGGGACCCTTGCTTCTAGTCGGGGTAAGGAGGAAACCCTCTGAGATAACCCCTCCTCACCCTCTAGGTAGCTTGGCACGAGCAGTCAAGGCTTATCAGAAGGCAATGTGTAAAGTATTTGTACCAACACTCACAGTAACACAATGAACTACACAAGATCAAAACGACAAAAATCCAACATATACAGTTCAAGAATATGGGTGCAAAAGAGTTCTTAAGGTTGCGATAAAAATAATCTACAGATACGTGAAAAGTTCACAGTTGCGTCACGTTTAGCCAACAGTACCTTTAGATGCGACAAAGTTCCAAAAGCAGAAGCTGATGCGGTGGAAAACCAGTGATGCGTTGCTTCTGAGACCTTGGGGAGGCGATGCGACAACCTCGCTGCAGCAGTGGGCATGTTGCGACGAATCTGATCTGTATGGGTAGGAAGTCCACTTGTAGGAATTCTGATGCATAAGTTCCGTAGGAAGTTTGTTCTCGCAAAGGCATGATTCGACTATCTCGTAGGGGCTGCGACGATCTCTGGGGCGATGATGCGTGTTCCAGCGGCAATCTCGCTCTCGCAGCTCCTCGATGTGATGGCTCTGCGATGATGTTCGCAGTGACGTGATGCGGTCAGCAAGCAAGCGGTGCGGCGATCTCAGGCAGCGACGACAGGCTCTAGGACGACACTTGCAGCAATGGTAGTCTTCCCGCACCAGTCTGGTGCATCCCGCAAATGAAGGATGCGACGGCTCTGGCACCGGCAACAGGCGCTGCGACGATCTTGGCCTTCGTAGCGGCGGGAATTTCCTCGCACTGTCAGGGATGCGCTCCGCAGCAAGGGATGCAACAACTTTTCTGTATCAAAGTCTTTAAAGCTTAGTTTCCAGCTTCCCAGCACAGGTACAACTTCCAGATGCACCACATATGGGCCACGCGCTTCAGGAAGGACAGGACTCTCTCAGTAGAGCTCAGGGGAAGCTGAGGGTGAAGTCCTTTTGTGCCTGGGACTTCAAAACAGGGTGCCAGCTCTTCTCAGGCCCTTGGAGATTCCTTCAAGCAAGGGGACACGGCACAAAGCAAAGTCCTTTCCCTCTCATTGGCAGCAAAGCAACAGCAGGGCAATCCAGCTGAGAAACAGCTGGACAATCTTGCTTTTTCAGTTTCAGCTTTCTCCTTGGCAGAGGTTCCTTCTTGATTCTAGGATGATTTAATTTTCTGTTGTCAGGGGTCATGTACTTATACCCCTAAAAGTCTTTGTTCTCTTTGTGCAAGTGGGCCCTGAGCCCGGTCTGAACCAGTTCTGGGTATTCCTTGAGCACTTTGTTTTCCTGGCTTCTCCTTTCCTTTCAGAGTGAGGGGCAGGGTTGTCAGCCGCCCATCAGAAGGGGGAGCCAGCATTGTGGAAGGCAGGCACAGCCCTATTCAGGCCCAGGTGCTTTCTCCTCCCACCACTCAAGTTGCGAATGCAGTCATTCAGCCTAGGGCTGACCCAGCCAGCCTCCTGTGGAATCCCCAGCCCCTGTCACTCTCAAACCAGACAGTCAATACACAAACAGGCCTAAGGCACACAGGAAGGACAGACAAGAGAACAGCTACTTTCTGAAAGTGCTGTTCTCAAACACAGGATTCAAAAACAACCTTTCCAAAAAGATGCGTTATTAAATTCTGAGTTCGGAGATACTAGTCTCTTATGTCTTATCTCGCTCCTATGGGAAGATATGCTGGTAGCCACTGTAGCCAGCACCCCTCATGATAGCCTATGAAGCAAGATAGCCTTGCAGCAGTGAAAAACGAAAATGGCTGTAATTCACTACCAGAGCATGTCACTTGCACAAGTACATGCTCTACCTTTCACATACACTGCACCCTGCCCAAGGGGGTACCTTGGTCCTTCCATAGGGGTGACCAATGTGCACAGAAAGGGAAGGGTTAGGCCTGGTCAGTGGGGAAACTGACCAGGAGGACATGGCAGTTCACAGCCTGCACACGGGCACTGCAGTGGCAGGCCTGAGACACCATTTTAGGGCTACTCATGTGGGTGGCACAATCAGTGCTGCAGGCACACTAGTAGCATTCATCATCACCAGCCCTGGCACACCCAGTGCATTTTACTGGGGACTTCATGGTGACACAAATATGCCAATCATGTATATCCAATCATAATAACAATTTACACAGGGAGCACTTACACTCTGACACTGATCAACAGTGGCAGAGTGTCCAAAGCATCTAAACCAGCAAAAACGAAATCCAGCACAGCATCAAAAATACAGACGGTAGAGGCCAAAAAGACAGGGGAAACCACGCCAAAAGATGCCAGGTCTAATACTAACACTCAAAACATTATGATTGAGTATTGTATTCTTACTATGAGACTTCCATATCCAAGGCATTGGAATAGGGCAGGGTGGTCATGAACTTCCTAAAAAGGGTCTTTTAGCTTCAAGGTTTATATCCCACTTGAAATAAATTAAATCATTGTGGCTTATCATGAGTGGGCCTGGAGGCGAATCATCCGTGCATCCTCCGTGGATACTTTTGACAGATGTATGTTAAGGGCATTTCCTACCAACGGCAAGAAAGTGAATTGGAATTTTTTGATGTGCCACGTATGTTCAATTTAAACATTCAGACATCTTTTTCCAAATTGTAAGACGTTTCTCCTACCATGCAATCATGTTTGAATGGTAAAGTAGATTGATTTATAGCCTTAGAGATTAGCACAGGCACTGAACGCTTTCTTGATATGAAAGAGGATAGTGAAATCCATGTATTAGGACACACTTCAGACCAAAATGATTTTAAAAGGGGTTTCATCAATAACACTCTATGAATATTCATACACCACTGAAGGTTAGAGGTCCTCAGGGAAGCAACAGTTAACTCCTTATACAACATTAAATATTGGAAAAGTAATGACATTCATGAGTATTCCCCCACTCAATTATGTCCCACCTCGAGCAATATACTATGTATTGCAGTATCCAGATTGTATTATATACTTATCACACTAGACACTCTATGTATTCTGTAAACTGTTAATTCATGTGCTCCTTCAGGAGACCCTCTCCAACACAAACTGATGTGCTTAAAGACCTCCCTTCAATATCTATTTTGTGTATTAACTATGATTGTATTCTAAGCTACCCAGAGGATGCCCCAATACTATCAATTGTACCCTCAAATACCCACCTCCAACACAAGAAAATCTAGGCCAATGTAAATATTGCTTCTGCAAATTCAATACATATTAGTGCTAAATAGGAGACGAACAGCCTCCAGAATGGGCACCAAGCACTCTCCAAGCTCTACTAAAATGCAATCAACTAATGAAAATATACTCTGTCCAGGACTAGCTGGAATAGGAAGCAAATAGACCAGACTTGGCGCCTTAGTATGAGTTTTGTTGTGTGTGTGCGGGCTGCTACACCACAGCCGCGCTCCCACAATGCCAAACCCATAGTAAAACTGGCTGACTGATTACGACTGGAATCCAGGTTGCTCGGGCATGCAGCGCTGACCCATGGTGATGCAGTGGTAAGGCTCATACACGAGCCTGAGCAAGGCACAACAATGAAATCGCCATTGCACGATACTGAGGGAATGGACTATCAAGTGAATGAATGAATTTGGACTTATAAAGCGCATGGCTACCCTGCGGCGTCCAAGCGCTGTGGACTAACGCATATTGATATCAGACAGAAATCTTAGAAAGAGTCCTTAAAGAGACAGGTTTTTAAAAGTTTCCGGAACGTCAATAGATTTGGCTCCTTCCGAAGTTCTAAAGGAAGGGTATTTCAGAGAGTAGAGGCATTGAAAGAGGAGCACCCCCCTTCCCCCATCTTGATCTTCATATTTTAGTAGATACAGCACGGAAGGAGGAACTGGAGTGGAGGATCAGCGATGGATGATAGGGGGTGATGAGGGAATGGGTAATGTCCGCGCCCTTCCTCTAAAAGGCCTTGTGAGCCAAACACATGGCTTTGAATTGTATTCTTGCCCTAACAGGGAGCCAATGAAGGCTCCTTAAGGCAGGTTTGGCAGATTGCCTGGGGGGGGATCTGGAAGAGCAAGCGGGCCGCACAGTCCTGTATCACCTGAAGCTTATGTATAGTAGAATGAGGGGATCCTAGATATAGAGCATTACCATAATCCAAGCGAGAAAGAATAAGGGCTTGAACCATAATCCTTCTCGTCTGGTGGGGAAGAAGGAGAAGGATCTTGCACAGTAGCCTCATTAAGCCGTAACAAGTAGCTGAGAGCTTAGTAGCCTGGAAATTAAAATTGAGAGCCCTATCAAGCCACATCCCCAGGCTCTTGATCTGGGCTTTTGGGTCAGGGGCAGGGCTGAGGCAGTCCGGCCAGAGAGAGCAGAGTTGAAGGAAGAAGAATTGCCAAGAAACATTAGCTCAGTCTTATCCCTGTTGAGCTTGAGGCATGAGAGTTCCATCCATTCGGCTACTGTCTTTAGGGAGGGACCCAAAGAGCTAGATGACCTCTCTATATGATTTAATGCCACCACGAACTGTGTGTCATCTGCGTAGGTTACGATCTTTATGCCAACCGGATGGACAATCTGAGCTAAGGGGCTCATATTGATGTTAAATAACTTGGGTCTCAGGGACGAGCCCTGAGGCACCCCACAGCTGGGAGGCAACTGGTTCGACACTGCATCACCTCAAAACACCTGAAAGAAATGATCCGTGAGAAAGGACTGGAACCAGGCTAGGGCCGTGCCAGTTACTCCAAGGCTCTTGAGGTGGCAAATCAGGATAATATGATAGTGTTGAATGCAGCACTAAGGTCAAGAAGAATGAATGCAGCCGTGCCCCCCTGGTCCAGAATCTTCCCCACCTCCTCACTTACGGCCACAAGGGTGAACTCTGTCCTTAGCTGAGGACGAAAGACTGTTTGAGAGCTTTGGAGAAGATGGTTGGACTCAAAGTACTCGCCAATGCTGTGTTCACATTTTTCTCGAGCAGCTTGCTCACCCAGGGAAAAAGAGAGATGGGACGGTAGTTGGTTAACTTGGACTGATCGAGGGTAGGTTTCTTAAAAAAGCCTTCACTCTGGCACATTTCCATGTGGGGGGACTGTACCGGAGGAGATGGATAGATTTAGAATGACCAAAATAGTGAAGTGAATGATGTTGATAACCAGGGTAGGAGGCTGAGGGGGGGCATGATCAGTGGGAGAGCCCGAGGTTACTTTAGACATAATCATATCAAGTGAAGTAGAGCTGGAGATCTGAAACCAGTTTTGCAGTTTGACAGAGACTTAGGTCATTCTGAGGAGCTGGGAAGGATAAATAGATATTTTGAATTTTTTGATTAAAGAATTCCACTAAGTTATTACAACGGGTTTGTGCCCCCTCTGGGGCTGATACTTTCTGGGGCACGGTTACTAAAGTTTTGGCGATTTGGAAGATCTCTTTGGGAGAGTTAGAGGCTGAGATGATTTTCTCATCGAAGATAGCTTGGGCAATTTTGATTTTGGCTTTATATATTCTGATAGATTCTCTATAATCTGATTTCGTAGAACCGGCGTAATTCTGCCTCCAACTTTGCTCTAATCTTGTACACGTTTGTTTTAACTCTCTTCGTTTAGAGGAGAACCAGGGTGCCACCTTTGGTTTACATTTCTTGTTTGTGTGTCTCTTAGGGAGGACTGAGTCAAGTGAACTTGTGATCCAATAATTAGATTTTTCGACAGCCAGGACAAGGTTGACATCGATGGCAGGTCTAGGAGGCTGGTAGCCTCGAGAACAGAGGTCCAGTGGCCTGGCGAAAGCCTCGGCCAATTCCGTTCTAAAACTTGTTCTTTGCTAGAAACGATTAGGAAAAGTTATAAAGTCCATGCCCTGCAGGAACTTGGGGTGCATGCATACAGGGAGGCATGCAGCCCCTGGCGCAGAAGCCACAGGGGGCTCCTTCTGTTTCCTCACCACCACAGTTTTCATGGCCGGCTCACCGCCATGATAGCTGTGGCAGTGAGGAACCTCCGAATGTGTTTGGTGGTGCCACAGCTGCACCGCCAGCATGTTCCGGCCTCCGACAACTGCAAGACTGCCAGGGCAGCAGCGGTCCCATGGTTGTCCGACTGCCCAACTTGTAATAGAGTGACCGGACCACCATGGATTTGGCGGTACACTGGACTGCCAAACATGTCAGCTTCCTTGCAGGTGTTTACACTCAGCTTCCCGGGACTGTTGGGGGAGGGGTGGTAACGCACAGGAGGGCAGACACTGTGGCTCCATTCTATTTCTCTCAGCATTCAAACAGAAAATAAGGAAGCAAAAAGATCAGACTTAAGGAGAGGGGACCCATGTCTACTTTTAATAACCTTTTGTAAGTAAATATCATCTTTTAATTTTTAGATTACAGTGACAACTATTTAGACTGGGAATAGTCCATGAAATAACAGGTAGAAAAATGGCAAACCTTAGTGGAAATGGGCAGCTTAAATTAATCAAGAGGCATAGATATGCCTTTTACATCTTATATTGGCTTATTGACTTATACAGGCTGTTCTAGTCTGAGACCTATGCCCACATGCATCAAACTCCCGTTTTGCAATTCCAAATTTGCGATTTTTACCGAATCGCAAATAAGGAATCGCAAAACGGGATGCATTATTGAAAGTGCATAATATTTGCGTTTCGGTAAAAATCGCAATTTTTACCGAATCGCAAATATTATGCGAATTCCAATTTGCGATTTCGCAATTCCCATTGATTCCTATGGGGCAAAAGGCCCATAGAAATCAATGGTAATTGCGAATTCGCAAATTGGAATTCGCAAACTGTTGATGCATTCCATGGGTGCAGGGGGGGTCCAAAGGACCCCCCCTGCACCCCTGAAATGTATTTTAAAATGGATATTTCACACACACATGTCCTAAGGATATGTGTGTCTGTAACATGACAGTGTTTAAAATGCTAATTTGTGCATTTTAAACATTTTTTGCAAATTACCACGAGGTTCAACCTCGTGGTAATTTGCACTTGCAATCTTCAAGATCGCAATTTATTAAAGAATGATGCATTGCATTTAAGGAATCGCAAAATTGCGATTCCTTAAATGCAATTGCATTTTAGAAAATCGCAAAATTAGCGATTTTCAACAAAAAGCAATGATGCATCCCAAAAAGCATTTTTGGAATCGCAAACGGCCGATTTTAAGGAATCGCACCGTTTGCGACTCCAAACATGCTTGATGCATGTGGGCACTAGAGTGTGGTTCTGGAGCAGGAAGGAGAACAGGCAAGCCCATGATAGCTACTTCACTTAGTGAAAAATGGATAAAAGGTCTGCGGAGTAGCATGTTTCAATCCACCATAAAACTGAAAGGGTTGCATGTATACTAGATATAGTGGAGAAATGTTTCACTGTTAAGGGGTTATAAATTGGTAAACAATATACAAGACGTTTTTAGGCCTCTCCTACGCAGCACGCATAGGAGGGCCTTTAGCCGTCACTCTGTTAATTTGCAAGCACACACTTGTGCTTGAGGAGGAATCCACCTTGCAGGAGCGAGCAGGGGCGTGCATGCTAATTGGCTGCTGCTCGCTCCCGCAAGGTAGATGCCACCACAAGCTCAGGTGTGTGCTTGAAAACAGCTGCTGCTTGCCGAGTGAGCATTGCATTTAACTGCATGGTGGTAGAGGACAGTGTACTTCTGATTTTATTTCTCACAGTGCTTCAAACGCTTCATGTTTCTTCTCATTTATCCCACAAAATTCAAAAGGAGCAGGCGAAATAACGCTCGATGCCCCACCCAACTGCACGTGTTTAAGACATTTGTTAAATTTTGTAAGAAGAAATCAATGATCTGACTCCATGCTTCACTGTCCGAACGCAAAATCTTTCACTGTGCTGAAGCGCCGTTTTTTGTGATAGAACAGAATGTTTGTTTTATAGCTGTATCTGTTAAGGAAATAGTATTTACTATTTATCTTGTTATTTGGCAAATGATGGCTGATGAAAAATGTGTTTTGCACTTGGTTCTAAAATTACCTATGCTGTTTAGATAAACTGTGCTTTCAAACCTTTGATTGCTGTTCAAACCACTCTGCTAAACACTTTAATCTGGTAGCAGCACCTTTTAAACTCTGTCACTTGCCTTCTTTCGGCTTTCCGTATTCTTGGTGTATACTTTCTATGCCGTCTGCCGCATTTTTATCCATTACCGGCTTGGCTTTGTAGTTTAGTAAAACCATTGTTTATACTCTGTATGCACTTTAGAACCTACATTTTATAACAGTGTATCACGAAAGGATCACCACGATTTTTATGCACACTTGCTATTGAAAACCGCATTCCAGTCACAGTGGAAGGCGGTGGAAATTGATGAGGAATCAGAACCCTCTACCTCTTTAATTTGTTAGTGTTTTAAAGTCTACTTGTAACTTTGTTTTCTTGTGTTCCGTTTTACATAAGGGAGGTACCCAGTTAAATTTTGAAGAAGTGTAGGTTTGAAGTGTGAAAGGTCTGAAACATATGTTACTTTGTGATGCATAAAATCCACGGAGTTGTAAGTCTTGTTTACATTTCATGTCTGTTCTTGTGGCGACTTGAAATTCCTGTGTTTATTTCATAGTGCTGTTTTTTGTAAACAAGGGAACCCCACAAAGTAGAACCTGGGGTAGAGCGATACTTTTTAAGGAACAGTGGTTCAGGTTAGGCCTAATTAGGTCCTGGGAAAGAGATTAAAGTAGCGAGTATTTAATAAACGCTGGGGAGCAAGAACTGTAGGTACAAGTAGGAACTTTTTATTTTAATCTTTCTTTTTTATAGATATACATAAATATTTATACTGTATTTCAGGTGCTCAGGTGAATAGTACGGTGCAGGACGTGACAAAAGTGATCAAAGTGAACGGACTGTCACACAACAACAACAAGGTTAAAACAACAATTATATACAATAGAATGAGTGAAAATCCTTGGGTAGGTCGACGGCGTTTCGATCTATATAGCTTTAGATCATCATCAGGACTGATGAGCTTCCTGAAACTGTAAGATTTGGGATTTTTAGTTACACGTTGTTTTCCTACATGTATACTTGAACTTGCATTGGTTTTTTGTGCTCCCCGGGATTGGTGAATTATCATGCACATGTTTGTGTATTATCACATGCGCATTTAATCGAATTTTCAGAGATGTAAGGGGGCATAATTTCCTCACCTTGGTGTGCAGGGTATATTTAGCCACAAAAGGGGGTTTAGGCTATACATAGAGACATGCACTTATTTAAATCAGTTAAATGACTGAGTTTTTTACTTTACCTTGCCAATGCATTGTCAGGCAAGGATGGTTTTTTGATACTGCAACTGAATTGGAGGTTGCTTTCTGGAGAAAATCTGGTGATAATATGAAATACTTTAAACACCACAGAGAGTTATGGCTATACTCATATGTTAAAAAATTAGGACACTGGATTTGCCTAGATGTTACTAGAGTATAAGGTAGCAACGTGAAAAAGTCATGCTATTTACCAAAGATCGATGTGGTCATTTCAAAAGTAAAGTCAGCCACATTATTAACAAAGGAAAAGAACTTACATTAGAGTTAATCAAATAAGGTCTCTCAATGGGATGATCCAAGTGGCGCTCAGTCACTTTTAATTAGACGAGGGTCCTACTTGAACTTCTTTTAAAATGAAAGATAGTGGTTAGAACCTTTAACTTGCTATTATGTAATCCTACTATAAAATAGCGGCGAAAAAAGGCAAGTCAACTTACTTGAAGAATTAAAAGAATGAGGGAATCCGTTTAGCGCGTTCGTCGCTATGCAAATATTGGCGCCTGGAACTATAAAGGCACGTTTTCAGTACGCGGTTAAATTTACATCAAGTGATTCAGAATGCTAAGTTTAACTAGCTAGACAGGGGTACACTTACTTTAGTACCGGCGTGTAGGCGTAGCAGGGAAGGGGGTCCGAGTGCCTCACCGACAACTGCTCACAGCTTACTGATCGCTAGAGCCTCCATTAGTAGCGTGTTTTGGTGCGCACGCAGACACTGTAGTGTGACAAAGCGGCGCATGCGCGGCAGAGTCCAACTGGGCTCGCGCGAAGAAAGACTAGCGTTGGTTACTGGCACTTGCGCGGAGAAATGCTGAAGCGCAGCCAAGCTAGTGTTTTACATTTGAGTCAGTTTAAAATTAATTGGAGTAATATTACGCGCGGAGAATTGGTGATTTGTTTGATGCATATCCTTGGGGGAATGTGAGAGGTATATGCAGGGGAGATTGAGCATTCCAAGTGGTTTCATAATTTTTAAAAACAGTTATAACATTCTAGGTGGTTTCATAATTTTTAAACATTTATAACAAAACAATAGGCACAACCTTTTGCGAGCCCTATTATGTACCATATATTCAAGAGAACAGTAATGTGCTATTCTTCTTAAAAAAGTTCAGGTGCAATAGGCACAACCTTACGAGAGCCCTATTATGGACAATATATTTAAGAGAACAGTAATGTGCTATTTTTCTTAAAGTTCAAGTGCACTGTTGTAAAAAATGATTAGAAAAAAGAGCACCAGTCTCAGTAGATTTTCAGTCAAGCAGCACTTGGTGTAGTTCAAATGCACATGTTCCATTCGTCAAGTGAATTGAGTCCTTTCTCAATGGTTTTACAATAAAAAATCCATTTACATTCCAGCCGATTGTCTGTTGATTGCCACCTCTAGCATTTGGCACTAGTTTGTCTATAACCTGCCACTTCAGGTCATTTTCAGAGTGACCCTGTTCGAGGAAGTGTTCAACCAACGGAGCCGTTGTCACTTTGCATCGGATCCTGCTCCTGTGTTGAGATATTCTTGTCTTTATCTGTTGAGTCGTCTGTCCGATGTAGAGCAATTTGCACGGGCACTCAATACAGTAAATCACATTTTTTGAATTACAATTTGTGAAAAAGTTTAGAGTGTGCTTACAACTTCCATACTCGAATATTTTGGTGTTCGTGGTGAATTCGCATGCCATGCACTTATTACATTTAAAATGCCCTAAAACACGTGGCATATTCAATCTCGTTTCAATTGTATTATGATTGGTTGGGCGGCTGGCAGCTCTCACCAGATGGTCTTTCAGGTTACGACCTCTCTTGAATGAAAATAGGGGAAGCCCGGTGTTTAGCTCTAAAGGGTCTAATACATTCCAATGTTTTTTGATCATTTTAGTGAGTTTATTGCTAGCTGTATTGAAAGTGGTAACACAGGTAATTTTAGATAACGTTTTTTTGGGGTGGGGTTCAAGCAAGTATTCTCTGTGTGTATACCAGGCCCTTTTCATGGCCCTTCTTACAAGTTTACGTGGGTAGCTTCTAGCAGTTAATTTTTTGCAGAGAACTTCTGCTTCAGTAAAAAAAACATTTTTGTATTTACAATTTCTCCTGATTCTCAGAAATTGACCGTAGGGTAATCCATCCCTCAGAGCCCTGAGATGTGCACTCTGGTATTGTAAGAGAGTGTTACGTTCCGTGGGTTTGCGGAACAGTGTAGTGTACAATTTATTTTCTTCACATTTAATGTTCACATCTAAGTAGTCAATTTGGTGTCTGCTATATGAGTAGGTCAATCAATCAATCATAGGCATTTATAGAGCGCTCTACTTACCCGGAGGGTCTCAAGGCGCTAGGGGGGGGGGGGGGGGTGTGCTGCTGCTACCCGAACAGCCAGGTCTTGAGCTTCTTCCTGAAGGCGAGGTGGTCTTGGGTTAGGCGCCGGTCGGTCGAGAGGGAGTTCCAGGTCTTGGCGGCCAGGTAGGAGAAGGACCTTCCTCCTGTTGTCGTTCTTCGGATGCGGGGGACGGCGGCGAGGGCGTGACTGGCTGATCGGAGGTGTCGTTTGGGAGCATAGAAGTTGATGCGGGCGGTTGTTGAGGTAGCTCGGGCCTTGGTCGTGAAGAGCTTTGTGTGCGTGGGTAAGGAGACGGAAGGTGATTCTCTTGTTGAACGGGAGCCAGTGCAGGTCTTTTAGGTGTCCGGAGATGTGGCTGTGTCGTGGGATGTCGAGGATGAGTCTGGCTGAGAAGTTCTGGATCCGTTGGAGTCTCTTCTGGAGCTTGGCGGTGGTTCCGGCGTAGAGGGCGCTGCCGTAGTCCAGACGGCTGGTGACAAGTGCCTGGGTGACAGTCTTCCTGGTCTCGGTGGGGATCCACCGGAAGATCTTCCGTAGCATGCGCAGGGTGTTGAAGCATGATGAGGAGACGGCGTTGACTTGCTTGGTCATGGAGAGGGAGGAGTCCAGGATGAAGCCCAGGTTGCGTGCGTGGTCTGTCGGTTTGGGTGCGGTGCCCAGGGCGGGGGGCCACCAGGAGTCGTCCCAGGCGGAGGGCGAGGATCCCAGGATGAGGACAAGTTCAGCTTCAGGCGGCTGGTCGACATCCACTCGGCTACCTCTTTCATTCCTTCGTGAAGGTTGGCTCTGGCGGTGGCGGGGTTGTTGGTCAGGGAGAGGATCAGCTGGGTATCGTCGGCGTAGGAGATGATGTTGAGGTTGTGTTGGCGTGCGATGGCCGCGAGGGGGCTCATGTAGACGTTGAAGAGGGTTGGGCTCAGCGAGGATCCTTGAGGGACGCCGCAGATGACTTTGGTGGCCTCTGACTTGTACGGTGGTAGACAGACTCTCTGTGTTCTTCCGTCGAGGAAGTAGATGATCCATTCCAGCGCCTTCTCCTGGATTCCGACGTTGCTGAGGCGCTGCACTAGGGTGCGGTGGCAGACGGTGTCGAAGGCCGCGGAGAGGTCTAGTAGGATGAGGGCCGCTGTTTCTCCGTTGTCCATCAGGGTTCGGATGTCATCGGTGGCAGCGATGAGGGCGGTCTCGGTGCTGTGGTTGGCTCGGAAGCCAGACTGTGAGGGGTCGAGGGATCCGTTCGTCTCGAGGAAGGCGGCCAGCTGCTTGTTGACGGTCTTCTCGATGACTTTGGCTGGGAACGGGAGCAGCGAGATGGGGTGGTAATTCTTGAGTTCGGTGGGGTCCGCTGTTGGTTTCTTGAGTAGAGCGCTGAGTTCGGCATGCTTCCAGCTCTCAGGGAAGGTGGCGGTGGTGAAGGAGGTGTTGATGATGTCCCGCAGGTGGGGTGCGATGACGGCGTCCGCCTTGTTGAAGACGTGGTGAGGTCAGGGGTCGGTCGGAGATCCGGAGTGGATGGAGTTCATCATGCGGACGGTTTCTTCGGTGCAGATCGGAGTCCAGGCGTGGAGGGTGGTGGTGGGGGGCGGTGGTTCGGTCGAGTTGGACGTGGCGTTCGTCGGTTGGGTGTTGAAGCTGTTGTGTATGTCCGCGATCTTGTTGTGGAAGTAGGAGGCGAGGGAGTTGCAGAGTTCTTGCGATGGGGTGATGTCGTTGTTTCCGCCGTTGGGGTTGGAGAGCTCTTTCACGATGTTGAAGAGTTCCTTGCTGTTGTGTGCGTTGTTATCCAACCAGTCCTTGAATGCAGGTAAATTTCAGGTCTGTTTGGTTGGTGTTTAACCATGTACAGAAATTGTTTAGTGCTTCTTCGTCACCGCTCCAGATCATGAGGACATCGTCGATGTACCTATGCCATGATTTTATTTGATCGCGGAAAGGATTTGTTATGTTGAGGATGACGTTCGTTTCCAGGTCATCCACGAAAAGAATCGCAAAGTTGGGGGCAAAAATCGTCCCCATGGAAGTTCCCTTACATTGCCTATAGTAGGTGTCTTTGAATAAGAAATAGTTCTTGGTTAGGGCTATTTCCAGAAGGCTTATTATAAATTCTGTAGGGACTTGGTGTGGTGCAGGTCGATTGTTTAGGTGTTTCTTGATTACATTGATTCCTTTGGCCTGGGGGATGTTAGTGTAAAGTGATTCTATGTCTAGAGTCACCAAGATTTCACTGTCTGGATGGAATGGGTGTGACTCAATGAGATTAATAAGGTGTGTGGTATCTTTCACATATGTGGCAGTGTCTTGGACCAAGTCACGGATGAAAAAATCAATATATTTGCCTAGGGGTTCTACAACCGACCCGCAACCTGAGAGTATTGGTCTTCCAGGCGGTCGTTCTGTATCCTTGTGAATTTTAGGCAATGTGTAAAGTACTGGGGTGCGAGCGTTTTTATTATTCAGGAATAAGAATTCATTCTTACTTAGAAATCCTAAATCAAGTGTTTCTTGCGTAACAGAGAGAATTGTTTCACTTATATTTCTTATGGGATTGCCTCTTAGTTGTTCATAATGGTCTTTGTTATTGATCTGGCGCATGATTTCATTCTCATAAGAGATGCGGTCTTGGATGGCTATCCCGCCACCCTTGTCGCATGGTTTTATGACAATGTCATTGTTTTGTTTTAATGCCAGCAGGCTATTTTTCTCCTCTTTGCTGATGTTGTAGGGTGTGAATCTATATTCGTCTTTTATTTTACCCAGATCACGTAGCACCAGGTGTTCGAAACCAATGCAAGTTCAAGTATACATGTAGGGAAACAACGTGTAACTAAAAATCCCAAATCTTACAGTTTCAGGAAGCTCATCAGTCCTGATGATGATCTAAAGCTATATAGATCGAAACGCCGTCGACCTACCCAAGGATTTTTACTCATTCTATTGTATATAATTGTTGTTTTAACCTTGTTGTTGTTGTGTGACAGTCCGTTCACTTTGATCACTTTTGACACGTCCTGCACCGTACTATTCACCTGAGCACCTGAAATACAGTATAAATATTTATGTATATCTATAAAAAAGAAAGATTAAAATAAAAGTTCCTACTTGTACCTACAGTTCTTGCTCCCCAGCGTTTATTAAATACTCGCTACTTTAACCTCTTTCCCAGGACCTAATTAGGCCTAACCTGAACCACTGTTCCTTAAAAAGTATTTCATAGTGCTGGCACCTGCATTTGGCAGGATGTTGTGGATCAGTAAGCATCTATCGTTCCTAACTAATTGTTTAGATCTACAGTGGATTGGTGAGCTAAAGTTTTAACATTGAGTTATGCAAGAATGTCAAGGCACCTGTCTGTATTCCAGGCGCATTTCTTATTTTTCTTTTGATGCAAGGCAAGTCTCTCTACTAACATTATTTAAATGTGTGCATTAACTGGGTGATTAAGACTCTATATGAATGTATTTTAAAGCTGCTTGCTGGACATAATAGGTACCAATTAGATAGACATTTTAATAAGGTTATGTTTAGAGCATAAATGAGTTTGGATAAGGAGAAACAACTGGATTAAGATGGACTTGGAGTGTTCACACAATAGTATTCTTAAAATGCAACATTTACGGCATTTTTGGTGAGTATTTATTCCTGCTTTTCCACTGCAACAGTATGTTTGGAAGTGCAATTGCTTGCATATAGATACAAACTGCAATTTGCAGCTACTCTTTTCCCTTATGCATCATATCACAGTTATCATTCAATCTACTTATACAATAGTAAATGTCCATGTACAGCCACAATTGTTTCTACGTTTTTGCATGTGCATTGGCCTTTGATATGATATGCAAATACTACTGTGAGTTTTAGCCAAGGAAAATGTGGGATGTCCGGATAATTCAGAGAACTAGAGGCTTACAACTTAGCTTCCGGGCAGGCTGATGGCCGGAGTGGCTGCCGAATCATTACACCGGATTCAGTTTGCTGTTATTTGGACCGAACTGAGAGTGGACTGGGTGTCCATCCATTGTCCTAAAGAAGGGCCTATCCTCTGGTATCCTTTTTGTTTCATCTTTGGGGCTGAGATGTAACTGATTGGGAGGGTAGATTCAGGGCAGTTCATGATTTCAAAGAGGGCACTCTTTAGAGGAGTGCTTAGGAAGACCATGCCTGATATGGAGTTGAGTGTTGATATAAATAGCAGACTTGGTTCCTTGACACGCATCGAGAGAGGCTTATTCCAATTGAAGATAGGAGTTTTAACTGGAGGCATTCTATTTCGAATTGTCATTGGTGTCATTCCGGAATTTACCACCAGTGCTGGCCTTCATGCCATGCAAGGGAGCGTAGGTAGGTTATGATTTACTGTCTAGATTAAATATTCACTTATGCTACAATGCATCAACTTCAAAATAACAGAATTCATAGCATCGTTAATTTGATAAGTTTAAACAAGTTATAAAAGTACGGCTATGTAGCCAGCCCTCAATGTAACAATTATGTTCACCAGTTTCATATATTTATACAACACATATGTCTTTTAGTTTGGCCGTTACTTTGCTATTACACACTATATTGGTTATACATCCATACATCAGAAAGCAAGGGCATATCAGTGTTTGCTGTAGTGGAGCTAATTCAGGACAGGTTTATTAGTTTCCTGTGTCTTTTCCCTTACAACTCGCCCTGCGGCAGGTTTTCTGCTGACACCTATGTGCAGCCTTGTTGGCTGTGCCATACGTGGTCTCACAAAGATCTTACTTTTTAGGTCGAGCCTTGAGCCAGCCTAGCTCTAACTAAACACTTATAAGGTCCCAAAGGCTATGCCAATGCTTGTTCGTGTAGGATTGAACAGTATTACAAAGCAGTTGTTTAGTTTACAATCGAGAGAATCATAATTACGTGCAAACGTGCAGAAATTGGGCAATGAATAATTAAATACAAAGGAAATGTGAACAGAGCAAAAATAGTTATCTAGTATGTATGTGGTCTATATTTTCTGCAAACCTAGCCAATAGGCAATAAAGCAATGTACAGGTTCGAAGACCAGAAGAAACATAGTGATTAGAGGTAACTGTTTTATGGACTGTTAAAGTATTCTGATGCAGTGATCTTTAAAGAGGTGCATCTTCATCTGCTCCTTAAGTTTGAGCTGCTTTAGGGCAATCCTGATGGATACAGGGATGTTCCAGATTCCGAGTGCATAGTTGGAAATGACGTGCTGCCTTGGTTTTCTTTTTTATGCTTCGTATTCTGTAGTCTGATAGTGTTGTGGCTGCGGGTATACTAAGAACCACCAGAGATGGTGAGCTTGTCTGCAAGAGGAGTAGGGTTGCTGGTAATGAAGGCTTTGTTGATAATGCAGCTGGTTTTGAAGTTGGTGATGGCCAAAGAAGTTCTGTCAGGATAGGGGTGATGTTATCATATTTCTTTAGGCCCTGGATGAGATATGCTGCGGCATGCAGGATGCCACTGTAGAGTCTGAGAGACCATGCAGCAGGGTCACCAAGATGTATGAATGCTAGGGCTTGAACAGCAGTTCTGAAGATGCTTTCTGGAAGAAACTGGTTCATACAGGCTAGTCATTTCTAACAGTAAAGTAAGTATAACCTCTAAATATTTCTAGAAGACTAAAAGATACAAGGTATAGTGGAAACACAGGAAATATTCCAATTGCATATTTTGTTGATTTGAATTTTGTTAGATTTGTCCATAAGTGCTGCCTGAGTAAGGAGAGATGCATGATTTTTAATAACTAAGTTGGGATGTAGATTACAAGTGCTATCAAGATACCAGTGTGACGTTGGTAGGACAGGTTCTTGTAGCCAACTGGATAACGATTTCTGCAAGGTGAAAGCTCAGGATGCCACATAGAATCACAAGGCAAAGAACCAATGGTAGTCTTTCGGCTTCATCAAAGTCTCCTGTATATTTGTTTGTGGTATGTGACTAGAATGGCACTGAAGCACAAATGAAAACAAAACCTGGTTAATTATCAGAATTTATCCAGTGTCATGAAATTCTGTGCTGACTTTAAGCAAGTCAGGTGCTCTTTACTGTAATTGACTGTTAAATATTTCATGGTGGTCAAAATACCTGATATTAGATATTTGAACAATCACTTGTATTTAGACCACATTTTAAACTGAAATCAATCTATGTCATTTTTTTAATTGTATTTAGAGGAAAATACGGTACACCTTAGGTTATAAAAAGTATTAAAATACTTAGTGTCTATAAAAAGTATTCCATCAGGAGGATAAAGCACAGCAATTGCTTACAAAAATTTCACAATATCATACTTGGACAATATTGGCTATGCATAACATTTACATGCTTGGGCTAGTCCTGGACCAAAAAATAATACATGGCATCATATCCTGTGTTGGTCGAGCACAGAGCTTACAATGTGTATTAGCGCAAGTCAAAAGACTTGACCGAGAGTTAACTTAATCCTTCCAACGCTAACATTTGCAAGAAATCGAAAAACATACTTCTTAGAAAAAAATAGCAAATCTGTCTGGTAGATATTCTTATAATGGCCTCATCCTTTCTGATTTTGATACAGTGCATATTGTAATGGCCTTCCCAGTTTATTTCTTAAGAAATCTCCTAAAACTAGAATGAATCATAGGCAAGTCGATAAGACGAGTTTTACAGTCTGGGAGTTGGTTGCATTAAGAGTGAAATAAAATACAGTTACATTCTAATTGTTAAATTTCAAGGAATGAGTTACTAGTTTTCATAGTAAGCAATACCCTCCAAACTTTGTGGAAAATCAACAATATACGATTCCAATTGTATCAAATTCAAATCAGTCTCAATGGAACATCTTTACCTTCCATCAAAAAGTGTTTCCATAAGTAACTCCCAACCAGTTTCATTATAGAACAATCAGATCTAGCAGCCCTCAAACTAATATAGCAGAATCCCAGGAGTTTTGGTGGAATAAATTGTGAGCAATGCTTTTTTGTCTACCCATAGAATGGAAAGAGTAGCACTGTTTACCCATTGATATAGCCTCTGCAACCCCCTAACTTCATATTTCCAGTGGTAGAATGTACTTCTCTGGAAGTTGTATTCTAAATAGTTCCAATCATTAACAATGTGAAGGTGCTTACCGTTCACAGTCCATGAGAGTTGATTAGTTGACATTTGCCTGCCAAGTGTCATTTCTTTCGTCTTGTCCACATGAACCCACAGATAGTATCTTCCAGTCACACTACGATAAGGATAATTTGTTTCAAATCGTATGTGGTGAGATGAAATAATAATGTCCTCAGCTATTCTTTTTTTTTCTCTCCACATTCGGAGATATGGGAGCACTTGTCTGAGTGTTTAAGGGAAGATCCGCTAGATAGTGAGAAAACAACAGAGGTGCCAAAAGACTCCTGCTTCAGAAACCATTTAGAGTATGTTCCTAGTACGAATATTCGGTGTGCTAAGTAAGGGCCTAATCCTAGTACCATGTGAAGCTTTAATGTAATAACCCTGGGCCTCATTTTTAACCTCAATGTAGGGTGATCTGTGTAATCCAATACTGAAATCAAATTAATTACAGGCATCCTATGAATTAATTTTCTAGGTGACCGCATCCTTTTCTTAAGTTTGAAGGCAAAATGTTTTCAGTAAACTTTGACTTGTTCATATGGGATAAAAAAAATTCCGCTGCCCAGTTTGTGAGATAAGATAATAATGAATTTTAGAATAGTTTTTCTGCCATGTCTAACCACGCTGTAGGTTTGTAATTTTGAGGGAGGTCTTTTTGTTTTTTAAAATCTAAGTAATGTTGAAAACCATCCAAGGAGGTGGAAAATTACCAAACAGTTAAACTGAAAGAATTCCTCATTTGGGCCTTTGGCATTTGATACCTAAGATGTTAAAATAAAGATTATGTGTTGCTTTTTATCATACTATGATCCCAGTTAGACTACTGTACTGCTGGATTCAATCATTTCTACGTTAACATCAAATTTGTTTTTATAGAACGCTAAATATATTCCCCAGATCTTTTCATTGGCACATGAAGTTCTGGAACCTCAGTACCAGTCAAAGACAGAAAAAAGACTCAAAACATTGCATGTTTTCTTTGCCGCGAGAGCGGCCCGGGTTCCGATCTGGTTCTCCCCACTGGGTCTAGTTTTCCCACCGGGAGCTGTTTTTGGACCCATAGTAAGCTAACTAGTTTTTCACTGAGCAGTGCGGAGAGGAGAAATGGAATATAATCAGTTGACCAAAAAAAACCAAAGTCTATGGCTATAGTATCCAGAAATGCAAAACAAGAAAAATGAAACCGAGTTTCCAGTAGGTCACGTACTCCAGCTTAGAACAGTGTCAATATTGTCGATAATGTCTTGCAGCTTGCTGCTTTTATAGCAACTTTGTATCGATTTTAAGAAAAAAAACACCAGCCCTCTACTCCTGCGCTGACTGCCAGAAAACTTCCACCACACAGTTGTAGTCGTCGTGTGCATCAAGTCAGGCCATACGCCCGAAAATGCCCGGAGATAGCCCACTGGGACCCCAGATAAGGTAAATCGCCGGGTCGTCCAAACGGAGCTCCTTACACGCACGCCTGTCCTGCAGGCGCCATCTTTCTGACGACAAGATGGCAGTTGCAGAGATTTGGACTCCAGCCATATGGTTACCCCGAAAATTCCGCAAATGTTCAATACTAAACTAAAGAATCCAGTGGTATAAACTTTGACCGTCGGAGACGGGGGTAACAAAAACGTTGATGCTTTGGAGGCTGACACTGATCAAGATAAGACCTTGGTGGAAGCGCTTGAGCAGCTAGTTGTCTCTCCAGCAGTTTCCCCTGTGCCTTCCTTACCACAAACTGCTCTGGCTCAAGGCTCTATTGCTGACGCTGACGTTGATGTTGATAATAGTGTTGAACTTATACAAACTTTGGATATTCCTCTGAATACCTCTAGGGCAGAAGGGATAGAAGGTGATCCAACTAGCAGTAAGGACAGCAAATTCTATTCATTTTCAGAACACTCTGGGGGCTCTGATTTGGAGGGTGACCTGGAGGACAAAGTGGAGACTTCGTCATTGGAAAATACCAGCAAGGACGCTACATTTATCTCTATGGTCAACCAGCAAGCGGATAGTAATTGGGGAGATAAACTTCAATGGGGGTAAGACCGAAGTAGATCAAGAGGTTATACTGGACCAATGTGGCCAGGAGGGCCGAACAGGTTTTGCTGATCAAGCTAGTTATAGCTATAGCCCTGGGACCTCAAGCCAAGCCTCATTAGATATTATCTTGAAAGTCATCTCAGATCAACGCCTGGAGGCTAAAACTGAACATTTGAAAATGCATACTGCTTGCAAAACACTCCAGAATACAGTGCGACGGCTGGCGAAATCATGTAATGACTTTACGGATAGAATGGCAAAGGCAGAAGGGTCCATTGCTTCACTTGAAGATCAAGTTGCACATAACAAAACTGACATTGATGGTATAAAGGCTCAGAAAGATGATGTCAATTTAAAACTAGTCGATTTGGAGAATAGATTACGCCGTAATAATTTGCGGATTTTGTGAGTGCCTGAAGGACGTGAGGGACAGGACATACGACAGTTTGTGGTTGAACTTTTTAAGGAGGCCTTTCCGGAGGTTAAGGATTGGCATTGGTCTCAGGATATCCAACAGGCACACCGTTTTCCATTCCGACAGCGACCATCACGGGGCATTAAAGGCCATCAATATCCTCGTGCCATGTTGATATCTTTAAACAACTTTCTGGCAAGACAAACAGTATACGATCTTGCAAGACCGGATAAAAAGCGCTCTGGGAAGGGTATCGAATTTTTTGTGCGCCCTGAATACTGCAACACCACTGTAGAAAATCGCTGGCGATTACGCCAGCTGATTGCTCCGTTTCAACTGAATGGTGCTCAAGCCTTTCTTCTCCAACCGTCTACTTTAAAAATTTTGTATAAAGGGCAGAATCATTTTTTTACCTCTGAGGTCCCAGCAAAAGAGTACTTTAATTCACTAGTGTGAGGAGATGTTGTGAATTTAGTATATCTGTTTCTCTTTATTAGTCTTTCCCCTCATGCTTTATTTTTTCATATTAACAGATATGTCCAAACTTGAGAGCTGTTCTCACACACATCAACGGGGCGACAGGCCCCTTTGCCTTAGTTTTGGGGGAGGGTCACATGGGGTGGGGTGGGGGGTGGGTGTGGGGGGGTAGGTGGAGGGTTTGGGGGGTCACAGGGGTGTTATGGGGAGTAAAGGGGGAAAAGTTTGGTCAAAGCCATAAAGTTTCAAGCCCAAATATATTGCCTTTCTTTAATTATTGGTGCCCCTGTTCAATTAGTCAACTAAGAAGTGATGGCTAGTTATAATTTTCGTATGTGTTCATTTAATGTATGTGGCCTTAACAATGTTCTTAAGCGTAAACGAGTGCTGCATGAAATTCGTTTGATTCAACCGGATATTATATGTCTCCAGGAGACGCATATTCCATGGGCGAATAGGAAGGTTCTGATGGATTTTGGGTATATAGTATTGGCGGCCTCACAACAATCTACTATGAACCGGGGGTGGCTATATTGGAGCGGCAGTCCATAGTTGAAACAGGAAAGACTAAAGTCGATAGTCTAGGACGCTGGGCAATTGCTGAGTGATTTATAGGGAATACTACAGCTACGATATGCACGGTATATGGATTAAATATTGATGACACTGCTTTGTTAGAGTTTTTGAATGTGGAGCTGAGTCTTTGGGGTACACCGCTATTCTTACTTGGTGATTTTAATATTCATGGTGAGCTGAATACCTGGGATTCGAAATTTAGTGGCTATGTAGGTAGGAAGCCGAAGGTATTCAGAGAGCAACGGCAATTATTGCTTCAACATGGGCTGATTGATGGGTGGCCTTTGGCAAATCCGAGGGATCCAGACTTTACTTTTTTTTCATCTCATAAGAAATTTGTGTGCTTAGACTACATTTTTTACCTAGCCATCTGGCGGAAGGCTCTCGTATGTCTGTAAGGCCACGTATCACATCTGATCATGCTCAGATTGTTATAGACATGCCTCTGCTTAAAATCCAGCGTAAGCAACGGTCTTTCTCATTTAATAAGAAACTTCTCTCGGATTAAACCTATGTGTGTCAAGTTCTAGACTGGGCCCAACAGTTTTTGGATCTTAACAGGGGCTCTGCCTCTCATGCAATGGTATGGGATTGTTTTAAGGCAGGATTACGTGGTGAAACATGTAGCTATGGCTGGACTCTACAACGTAAACAAAAAAACATAACTGAGCAACTTCTACATGATCTAACAAATGCAGAGCGCGAATTGACACGTGATATTAGTATGCATCAGGATAGTAGTGCTTCACAAGATAAAGTTGCAAGATGCAAGGCAAAGATTAATGGGGTGTGGAGTCAGGATATAGCACAACAATATAAAATTCATCGTGCTGAGAGATATGAGTACGGCGAGACTGTGGGAAGATGTTTAGCTCAAAGAATGCGGGGCGCCAGACTGCACAGCGTATAACATCTATAGAAAATCGTCAAGGTGTTCTAGTTGAGTCATCGGAGGGTATTCTCCAGGTATATCATGACTATTATACAGACCTCTATACCCAAGAAGACCTTTCTCTTGATTTAATGGGTCAGTTTGTTGATAAATTTGATCTATCTCAGCTAGATTCTTTACATAAAGAAGAGCTAGAGGCACCAATTACAATGCAAGAGCTTGAGACTGCACTTAAAGAATTGGCTTTGGGGAAAGCTACTGGCCCGATAAACTTCCTCTAGAGATATATCATGTGCTATTTCCCTTTATTAAAACTGATATGTTGGCGACATTTATTGATGCTCAAGCTGGACACCCCGCCCCCCCATCATGGGATGATGCGAGTATAATTGTATTTTTAAAAAAAAGATAAGTCTTCGCATCTTCCTGGGTCTTACCGACCTATTTCACTTATTAATGTAGATGCAAAATTATATTATAACATCCTTGCGAACCGGCTGATTCAAGTTGTACTGGCATTAGTCTCTGAACAACAACATGGTTTCCTTCCAGGCCGTGGCACGATCAGTCATATACATCGCGTTATTGCAGCTTTGGACTATGCTGCTATAACTCGTATGAACGTTGGTTTGGTGTTTTTAGACGCCGGAAAAGCGTTCGATCGCGTTGCATGGGCATTTTATGGGCAATTTTGGAAAAAATGGGATTTGGACCTCGATTTATATATGCTATACAGGTTATGTACAGATGTCCCAGGGCCAATATTTGTTTGTCAGGCCAGGAATCAGCAGCTGTTAATATTACTCAGGGTACTCGGCAGGGGTGTCCATGCTCACTGTTGTTGCTTGCTATGTACATCGAACCACTCTTACAGATGCTGGGGACAGTATACGTGTATTAGCTTATGCTGATGACGTTGCCGTCATAACATCTGATCCAGAATCAGCATTACGCGAAATTGAAAATTTAACTCGTGAATTTGGTAATGTGTCTGGGTATAAGCTTAATATTCAGAAAACGCAGGTTATTTGCTTAACAGGACTCTGACCTAATGACTGTCGTGTTACCCCGGAGGCTAAATACCTTGGCATTAAAATTAGGCTATCGCTTCAAGAGTTAGTTATGGAGAACTGGACCGATATATTACAATCTGTTAAAAATCAGCTGGAGAAACTCGAATGCTTACATCTGTCGCTGGTTGGGAGACGCAATGTCTTAAAAATGTCTATTCTGCCTAAAGTGTTGTATTATTTTCGGTCGGTACCATTGGAGATACCTGTACTACAACAGAGGAAATTACAATCTATAGCTGATAGATTTTTATGGGGCTGGAAATCTGCGCGTAGGGCTTCCAAATTTATGACACTCCCACTTCTACGCAGTGGATGGGGATTCCAAATTTTGCATTATAATATTTGGCTTGTCTTATGCAGAATATTAAATATTTTGTGATTGGGGGGATTTCACCTACATTTGAGAGCCCTGATATTTTTTTCTCTTTTACTTGGCCCTCAATCACGACAAATGCTGCTTCGCTTTTTAGAACCTAGTTATTATAAAAGAACTAGATTCAAATTAGTATTATCTGCCTTTAAAGGATGGCGATCAATTCGGAAGCTTATTTCTTTAGGACGCATTAATTTTTATGCTCCATGTAACTCTACAGAATTGTTTCCTCCAATATTTTGGGATCGTACGATGCGTACATGGGGGGAAAAAGGCATGGTATTTATTGGCTCTATGTTTAAAGATGGTGCAATTGCTTCATTTCAGGAGCTAAAAGATATATATACTGTTTCCCAGTATGATTTTTTAAAAGTATTTACAATTACGCGATTTTGTTCTTAAATATCCAAATAATCTACCGCTATGTCCAAATGACTTTATTGAAATACTTAAAAAACCATCACGAATAGGGACCTTATATAATTATTTGTTAAATATACAGCAGGACGATATGGGGTCACAGTAGTCTAAATGGTGTATAAGATTGGGTACTTCGGTAGTGCCCTTTAGAGATTCAATCTATAGGGATGCAAAAATTATTTTGACTGCCAATTTATTTATTTTTTTTAATATATTTTTTATTTTTCAAATTAGTCACACTTTATACATTATACTTTCTTCATCATTAATTAAATTTCCATTACTTCATGCCAATCAAAGATATACAGATATACATATATGTATTATTCATTACATTTCATCATTTTATACAGTTATATAAAACAAAACAAAGTAACCAGTCGTCCTAATCCCTCCTTCCATCTCATTATATGGTCCCATATTCTCAAAGGGTAAATCATAGGGGAAGGATCACTTGTCCTGCATAACCAGGGTATGCAGGTTGGTATGTGGTGTCTCACAAATTAAAAGACCCTCATACACGTGTCTCTTATATGGTCTTAGCGGTATATGTTGTCTCCCCGCTTTCAGACACATGTGTGCATAATCCTTGGGTCAGTGTTTATGCAACCTCCGCCTGGAGGATTTTACCCTTGGTTAAAAATAGTAGTGATCGTGAATAGGGGTGCTCGGGAAGTGAGTTAAAATACCCGGACAGCCAGGTGGGGTACTTTATTAGGTCTGGATTCGGGTAGCCTAAATTAAGGGTGGGTTTGAGAATGTTGTGCCGCTTTGGAATAATTAGGAATTCAAGCGCACTGCATGGTGAGTTTTAAAACAACGGTCGACATGTTTCAGCCTAATTTCCTCTATAGGTCGGTGGGCTTTCTTCAGGACCAGTGCGAATTAGTAGGGAAAAGTGAAAAGTAAATTGAATAAATGACCTGATTTCAGTCAGTCCAAGGTCGCATTGTACCTGTAATGAAAAATGTTTGCATACAAAGGACGAGGATAAAGGTTAAGTGGGAGACACAATACGTACGTATAAACAAAGAACAGGTTAAAAACTGTATGAATTCTAAACAGCTTTAAAGTGGCAATACTTTAGCAAAGGTTCACACTCCGAGATGGTGTCGACTCTTTCATTCTCATGCCTGGTGACGGTGGTAGCATGCTGGCGGCGGGTGTTTTAATTAAGTTGTTTTATAAAGTTGTAGGCCTTATGTGAAAAAATGGGCTGTGAACTGTGTGGGTAGCGCATAGGGTGGCTCAGATTATGAAAGCGCTGAGTTGACAGTAATTACGGGTTTGTATACGCACAACAGGGCTCGTTATTTCACTGTTAATGACCTAGGTATAGTACATGGCGCGTGCTGTGAGGTGCACGTACCTTGTGAAATGCCTGTATGCACTTCTTCGGGTTGGGGGCATGGGAGAAGGTGCCTATCTGCCAGGGGACAAGGAAGATTAAACCCAGTACTCAAAAAAAGGGGGAAGTTGGAAAAAGCCGCTGGCTAACGGAGGAATACCTCCCAATACCTGTGGCGTGACTTCTCCTGCGTAGCTTGTGCTATCTCTGCCTCTCCTCACCCCGATATGATGGTGAGTAGTTCCCCGTACCAGATAAGGCTATCGTTTGGAAAGGGTAGAGATACTACACGGGTGTATAGAAGAAAGACTAATGATTCGTACATTTGCGACCTGTGGTCAGTTAGTCATAAATGGTAATAGTTTTTGGATATTAAGCTCACAGCTGACAGTTGATTATTGGAGGGCCAATAGTTGTGCCTTTATATTCAGAGAGCATGCTTAATGTATAGAAATCATTATTAGAACTAGTCTTGGAAAGAAGTGAGAGAGCTTCACTCAATCTTTGAATTTTGTACGACCTCAGATTATTTGTTGAGGCTGAGCCAGGGAATGTTATCGTTCAGCCCTTCAGTGTCAATTTTTAATCTGTGTACCCAACGTTGTTCTTTTTCGAACAGGGTTTTGGCCGTGTTGCTGTCTCTTGTGTCGAGAGTCTCCAAAATAACCCATTGTAGGTCAGTGACTGTGTGTCCTGCTTCAAGATAATGGGTAGACATTTTTGTGGTGCTTCTTTTGCAGTGGATATTGCTCCTGTGCTCGCAGAGTCTTTGTTTTGCTTTTCTGCAGGTCATCCCAATGTATCTCATTTGGCATGGGCAAGTGATCATATTAGTCTGGCAGTTGGTGTGTCTCCTTATTGTCCATTTGAGGTTGGGCAATAGTTGTATCTCCTTGGTTAGTTTTGTGAGGTGTTATACTGAGCAAGTTCCGCAGGGGAAGTGTCCTGTTATGGGAGGGTTGTCCCATAGGCCCGTTCTCTCTTTCAGTTTTTTCGGTGGAGGTCTTGTGTGGACCAAAAGATCTTTTAGGTTGCGACTTCTTTTGTTTGCAAATCTTGGTTTCTGCCAGGTTAGTGTGTTGGATGTTAATATCCTCCAATTTTTGTTGATGATTTTTTTATCTTGTTCGTCACTGGGCTGTATGTCGTAACGCAGGTAATGACATCGTTTTGGGGTTGTTTAGGCAATGTCTCTAGTAGGGTTTCTCTTGGTTGGTTGCGTGCTCTCTTTTTACATTTGTTAATGACCGATTGTGGGTAGTCTCTTACTTTCAATTGTAGCAGGGATTCCGTTCTCTTACAGAACTGTGCATAGAGATCCGGAACCTGAGAGAATTAGGGTGACCAAAACTCACCTCAGTATCCAAAATCCCCTTACCGAGCTAGCTACAGTGTCTCATTGGTCATAACAAACTCCCAATGACTTAGACAAACCAGAACATGAACTTAGGTTACCTCCGGTATCGTGGAACACATGAACACTCTTTTGCTCTATAATCATTTCAAACCAGAACGTGGAGTAAAAGAGGACACGTGCGCATTTGAAATATTTACTATTCAATGCAAGGTTCTCAAACGCAGTATCTTGTATAATACAAGAAGACATATTATAAGAATCAGAGTTATCAGAAGTCAGTCCATACTAAGCAAACGGTGATAGCATATTATAGTGCTATAATCAATAGAAATTAATATCACCTATTTCTCGCACTCCCTATTTAGCATACTATATTATATCTAAGAAGGTCTCTTTTGGGTTTTAGCAGGGCGGGCCCATACCTCTGAATCTCAGGAGGGGAAGATCACATCATCTGCCACCAGCTCTCTGCATGCAAAGCATCATCAAGTGTGTTTTTGCATTCTCAGTAACTCTATCTTAAACCCGCTTAGAGCCCAATGTTGGCGGCAACTGTATTTGTGTTATGTCTAGTGGTGCGAGGATCAGACCTCCCAGCAACCTTGTGTTAAGTTATTCTTAGAGGGTTCAGCACTCACTGTTCAGACAGTGTACCAAGCGCGACTGATATCAGAGTAATAACATATTATTCTCAAATAAATCACATCTTTCGTCTAGGTTGAAAGCTACAATAACAATTATGCGTCGTGTGCAAACTAAAGCCGAAGGAAAATATGTCGTTTAAACACTTAATAACTCATGCTAACTTAACACAGTATATAGAAAAGCAGCATCTATATGACACAATTTTTCACTAAGGTCATTTGCTTGGTTTTTGTAGTCTGCGGTTTTGCTGCAATTCCTCCTTAGTCTGAGGAATTGGCTGTATGGGAGGTTCTCATGGAGTGGACGAGGGTGGAAACTGTTAAAGGAGAGTAAGGTGTTTTTGGCAGTGGGTTTGAAAAAGGTACGGGTTTGTAAGGTATTGCTTTCTGCATACAAATTGATGTCAAGGAAGTCGAGACTTTTGTTGGCCGTGTAGGTACATTTTAGGCACTCATCTAAGGAATTTATCCATGTATGAAAATCTTTCAGGCTGGTAGCATCACCTTCCCATATCAACAGGATATCGTCGATATACCTTTCCCAAAAAAGGATTCGACTCAAGTAGGGGTTGTTTTCACTTTGGATATAGTTGCTCTCATAAGTACTGACATATAGCCCAGTGTCAGTACTTTTGAGAGCAACTATATCCAAAGTGATGATTGCCTAAAATGTACCTACACGGCCAACAACAAATGACCTTTGTGAAAAATTGAAAGTAAGAGACTACCCACAATCGGTCATTAACAAATGTAAAAAGAGAGCATGCAACCAACCAAGAGAAACCCTACTAGAGACAACGCCCAAACAACCCCAAAACGATGTCATTACCTGCGTTACGACTTACAGCCCAGTGACGAACAAGATCAAAAAAATCATCAACAAAAATTGGAAGATATTAATATCCAACACACTAACCTGGCAGAAACCAAGATTTGCGAACAAAAGAAGTCGCAACCTAAAAGACACTTACCCTGCGGAACTTGCTCAGTATGTCACCTCACAAAACCAACCAAGGAGATACAACTATTGCCCAACCTCAAATGGACTATAAGGAGACACACCAACTGCCAGACTTGCCATGTGATCTATATGATCACATGCCCCTGCCAAATGAGATACATTGGGATGACCTGCAGAAAAGCAAAACAAAGACTCTGCAAGCACAGGAGCAATATCCACTGCAAAAGAAGCACCATAAAAATGTCCACCCATTATCTTGAAGCAAGACACACAGTCACTGACCTACAATGGGTTATTTTGGAGACTCTTGACACAAGAGACAGCAACGCGGCCAAAACCCTGTTCGAAAAAGAACAACGTTGGGTACACAGATTAAAAACTGACACTGAAGGGCTGAACGATAACATTCCCAAGCTCAGCCTCAACAAATAATTTGAGCTCGTACAAAATTCCAAGATTGAGTGAAGCTCTCTCACTTCTTTCCAAGACGAGTTCTAATAACGATTTCTATACATTAAGCATGCTCTCTGAATATAAAGGCGCAACTATTGGCCCTCCAATAATCAACTGTCAACTGTGAGCTTAATATCCAAAAACTATTACCATTTATGACTAATTGACCACAGGTCACAAATGTACGAATCATTAGTCTTTCTTCTATACACCCGTGTAGTATCTCTACCCTTTCCAAACGATAGCCTTATCTGGTACGGGGAACTACTCACCATCATATCCGGGTGAGGAGAGGCAGAGATAGCACAGGCTACGCAGGAGAAGTCACGCCACAGGTATTGGGAGGTATTCCTCTGTTAGCCAGCGGCTTTTTCCAACTTCCCCCCTTTTTTTGAGTACTGGGTTTAATCCTTCTCGTCCTTCCTTGTCCCCTGGCACATAGGCACCTTCTCCCAAGCCCCCAACCCGAAGAAGTGCATACAGGCATTTCACAAGGTACGTGAACCTCACAGCTCGTGCCATGTACTATACCCGGGTCGTTAACAGTGAAATAACGAGCCCTGTTGTGCGTATACAAACCCGTAATTACTGTCAACTCAGCGCTTTCATAATCTGAGCCACCCTATGCACTACCCACACAGTTCTCAGCCCATTTTTTCACATAAGGCCTACAACTTTATTAAACAACTTAATTAAACCACCCGCCGACGGCATGCTACCACCGTCACCAGGCATGAGAAAGAAAGAGTCAACACCATCTCAGAGTGTGAACCTTTGCTAAAGTATTGCCATTTTAAAGCTGTTTAGAATCCATACAGTTTTTAACCTGTTATTTGTTTATACGTACGTATTGTGTCTCCCACTTACCCTTTACCCTCGTTCTTTGTATGTAAACATTTTTCATTACAGGTTCAATGCGACCTTGGACTGACTGAAATCAGGTCATTTTATACAACACAATTCGGACAGTGGACCACTCTGGAAATCTCAAAGCACCAACCCACATATCACCAACATGTGTAAAAAGTTTCCAATAGATTTGCGTGCAATTTTCAAATACTCCCTGTCTGAGAGTATATCCCAAAACCTTGGGAAAACCGTCAATATTTTTTGTCCAACTTGAAAATGCACCGCTTCAAAGTTAAATCTCCACCAAACATAGGTGATAAATACGTCATCAAAGAATGTCCCAAATGAAAAGACGCTGAATCGTGATTGCAAAAAGTTCAAGGTTCTTTTAATAATCCATTTAAGAAACCAGCCAACGCGTTTCGTTCCGTCAAGCGGAACTTCTTCAGGGCTGTAAATCATAGAAAAAAGAAAAACATACAAAAATCCAGTGTAAGATACAAAGAAACAACATGTGTACATACATTAAATAGATAAAAATTACACCAAAATACCCATGTTAAAAACATGCTACTGTCTAGAAATTGCAGCAATTGAATACATAAGACCACTATTAAACCATTTTTTAGTTGTAATGCTGTATATTCAGTTAATTTAAGTCTCTTTGTGTGTCTTGGGTGTAAGCCCAAACATTGAGGTAGTTTTGTTATAACAGACACCATTTGGCTACTCTTATATTTACTGGGAGACAAATCCTCCTAAAGCATTAAATTCCAAAGTGCAATCACAGATATCAGCGTCTACAGTATTATAAACATTTGAGCAAACAATTGTGGGAGTCGTCCCGCACTAAACATGTTCGTAAAGTTTTTGATTCATTATGCCTAATGTGTTGCCACAGGAATTCATTTATCCCGAGGGGGTGTTGTTTACACAGGTACTGAAGAGAGGAGACTGTATTTGAGAAACTGTCAATATTGGACATATAACAGAGCCAGAATATAAAGCTCAAAGTTGTCCTCATAAAACAATATTCCAAAAAGACCTCTTAGAAACTTATTTAATTGCGGGTAAAAGGTCAAAAACCCATTTAAACCCCAAGTCGTCAAAAGACCAGTTCGACATACATGAAACCAGTATTTCCTTCCCCATTAACATGTCTTAAAAAGAAAAATCCTTTTGTGCTAGATTGAAATGATGTAAAAATATACATAATTCCTACCGTAATAAGTGTCACCGCACGTATGTATATTCCAAGTCAAAGTGTCATATCAGTATATATCCATTCCCTCAATGCAGGTGTTCCAAAAGAGATTAATCCAAATTCAAGCAAATATTTTTCGATTGCGTTTCACACTAATTTCTCCGAAAGATATGGAAAATAATATTCGCCTAAGAAAGTACAGGGAATAAAATGTAGGGGAAATTTTTTAGTCCCCAAATATTACATATCTATGGCATTACATGCCTACATGTATACTCAATACAGAACACCCAGGGTCTTATACAGGAGAGTAAGAGAGGAGTGAGTCAACCAAACGAAGCATAAACTAGGGTACCAGTGTTCCGAGTGGGAGCGAGATGTCCTTCTACCAAGACCCATCAATCACCCAATGTGATGTCTCATCATCTGGGTTTAGGTATCATCCCATCAAGGAAAACCGATCTGTGAAATGATCGGAAAAAACCTTGACTAAGAGGAAGACTATGGGTTGACTGGTCACCCTACATAGTACTTGCTCACATCCAGAGACTCACTTAAGAAGGTGAGAGGATCAGAAGGGTATAGGTAGAGAATGTGAAATGTGCAGTGCAAAATAAAGTGAAAAAGGTGGTGTTCTAAAAATGACTAAGGAGTACTTATAACAACTTTATTCATCAAGCCCCCTTGTCATTATTAAAAAGCAGAGTGCTGACGCTTGTTGTTTCCAAGACGTCAAACAGTTTAAAAGGTCGACATGTTTCTGCCCTCGCTAAGATCTAACTGTATCGGGGCATTCTTCAGGACCAAGCTATAAACAAATACAGCTGCTGCTACAAAAAGTGAAAAGTATAATAGTGCAAAAATAATATACATATACTCCACCGGTAATGTCCAAATTGAATGATTAAGGATACATTAACCGGAACCTGTAATAGATAAAAAAACATCATGTGTGTGTCAAACAATGCTCCATAATTACACTCACTCTTACTCACTCTGTACTTGCGTCAAAGGACGCTTGCGCATTTCTAATTATGTGGTGATACTAAAAAAATGGTTTATCACTTACCCATAACAATTGGGTGTCGCCCTCACCTCTACCTGGCACATTACTCAGGGAAGGGGGCCCGCTCTAAAATGAGGACAAAAAAACACATAGTCAGTGATGTATCTACATCACGACTGCAACGTCTTATGTTTACTCCACTCGCCCCTGGCTAGGGCCAATAGACAGTACAGCGCATCAGATCCAGTCCACAGGGGGTACCCATCATTAATCTAAGCCACCACTAGTCCAGGGGTGTCACGTGGTGTTCTCTCCATAGTAGCACACGTTTACCCACGTCACCCCTCTCAGTATTTCATAAACCTCTCTGTCTAAGGTAACCTGCTGTTGATTAAAAGGCAAGTGAACACAGTTTGAAACAGAGAGAAGTATAAGCTGAATCCTGGCTAGAATTCTAATGGGGCATCAAGTTCCTGAATTTTACCTGTGAACTCTCCAAGGAAAATCTCCCATTTCTGGATGTTAACATCTACTCTCAGAATGGGCATCTGAGCACTGAACTGTATAGAAAACCAATGGCGAGGAACTCACTATTACATTTTCAGAGTTATCACCCCCAGGCACTTCGTGAAAATCTGCCCTTTGGACAGTTTCTGAGAGTTCGGCGGAACTGTTCTGACAGTGCGAAATACAAAGAACATGCAGCAGCACTCTCTGGACAATTGCAGGAACGGCAGTACCCGAAGAAAACAATCAAAGCCTCATTGAAAAGAGCGTCCAACAATAATAGAGACGCGCTACTGGAACCCAGATCAACACCTAATTATGAAACAGGTACACAAAGGATGACATGCGTAACCACCTTCTCAGGACATTCAAATGCCGTGAAGAAGAGTATTCTAAAACATTGGAAGATTCTGGAAATCGGAGGGAAGACATTACCCCCTCCGCTGTTTGCATTCAAAAGAAGTATGAATGTCAAAGATCGGTTGGTACATACGAGACCACGTGAAACCAAGGGCGAGGGCAGAAACATGTCGACCTTTTACACTGTTTGACGTCTTGGAAACAACAAGCGTCAGCACTCTGCTTTTTAGGTCTCGCGCCTGCGAATCATATGGCGAAGCCATATGCAATCGCGCAGGCGCGATACTATAGTTGCTGAGTCTGCTTCCCAGGAGACAGCAGCTGGCACGCGCACGCAAAGGAATCGGCTGCTTCCCAGGAGACTGGAGACTGGCACACGCACGCTCAGAAATCGGATCGGAGCCGGCCACGCGCGCTCCTCTTTTCTTTTAACTGTCTCCCCATGTAAGGTTGCCTGGATGGTGACAGTAAACCGCCAAGTATGCGGCGCTTGGTGTCTGCACCCGGCGCGGACGCATTTCCAGGGGTGACTGGTCACTGCGGGAGAAGGGGACGTCCCTTCACCCGTCAGATTTGGGGAGATGGCGGCCCTTTGTTTGGAAGCCTTGAACTTCGTGGACGAGTAAGTGAGGGGACAGGGCAGAGACATCGTTAACACACGCTGGCGTGGTTTGTCCCCGGATTCTATAACTATGACAACCACGGATGCCATCTGGACAGATGGCGGTGCGGGGAATGAGCGCTCCCTGATGACTGGTCCCACGTCACTTCAACCCACCAAGCAGTTCGCAGGTCTAGAAATGTAAGGACATGTCTGCATCCTGAGCCCGTCAGCATGATTGTCTACTATAGCCCTGTTACTCTTGACCTCTGTTTCCTTGCACCTCTACCTGTGCCCTTGCCCCCGCATTGCTTTCCCCACCACCACGTTTAAAATAGATTTTTACCTATTTAGTTACACATTCAATTTGGATCAATAACTAACAATAAATAAAAGCAGCCATGACACTTTGTACGGATGTGTACTTGTACTGCACACCTGTCTAAAAAATGACGCAACCAGTCACACCAAAAACCTTTTTGTATTCTTTAGCCTTACTACACAGCTTTCGGATGCTGTGCAGTTTAGCTAATTGCTAACTTATTTTGAAACACTGGTCCTACACAGAACCCTTGATACAAACGAGGTAATCGCTGTCTACGGTTTTGTTTATCTTCAGATGCGTTGCTCATTGACCACCACGGACAAGATTTGTAAAGAGTTTCCTATAATTGTGTCTTGCAGCTTTAGGCGCAGTGCAGTATTCATCTGCTTCTTGATGAATTGGGCAAAAAATAGACATTATCTATGATTAATGTTTAAAATCAAACCCTGCTAATTTATGGCACATTAGTGCAAAAAGCTTTTATCAGCTTGTGTGTGGGCTTTAACGCACTATACCAAGAACCTAGACAGATACATTAAACAAATTGGACATTCCGGGATCTAAGTGACTATCTTTTTTCATTTCACTTTTTAGTGTTAGAGTATTCCACATACTAATGCAATGCTAAGATCACTTGAAAACGACGGAGGAACACATTGTATGTGCACATTTGGGATCTTAAGCATTTTATTACAACATTCTCCTTCCAGTTTCCTATATCTTTTGTGAAAGAGTGAAGTGTTCAGTGCATTACACATGTCCTCATTCTGAATCGGGCTTTCCTGCAACCTGAAACATGGCCCATGGGATTATGTGATGCAGTAGCATTTTCTGCATAATAATGGATCTGCTCATAATCCCATTATTTGCAGATTTTAAATACATATTTCCACCTAAAACTGATCAAAAACGACAAAAAATGCGGCGACATGTTGCAGTGGAAAAGGGTTGACTATTCACCTTTCAGTTACTTATTAACTGCATTTTGGTGTTAAACTGGTACAGGTCGGGTAAAACATTTGCCCTAACAGTGTTAACGTGTAAAAATGGCAAAATAATGTAGTAATACTGCCACAATTTGTAGCATTCTGATGTATAATTTGTCACATATGGTTAAACTTTTATTTTTCCTGATTTTTATTTTTTAATTGTTTTCTCAATACAGTATATTTCACAACCATTATTGTCTGGATATGATATGTACAGAAACACAGGATGATCTCCTTACAGTAATTATTACAGATTTGAATATACATTCCACAACACCCCCATCCCCCTGGCTGCTCTTGTGGTGATGTAGTTAAACACTCAATGTATATTAATATAAAGCACTTGGCCTATGTCGCAGATCTCTTCAGTGCTTCACATATACAATACTGGAATATTTATTTTCACGTCCGTAGCCTGGGTGCCTCTTTGGGGTATGGTATCCCGGTACTTATTCTATTAGTAGCGACCCGTTGCCCATGCCCACTGGTTACATTTTTGTTTATACCTCACTGATGTGTCCCTTCATCTCCACCCCATTGCAGGTCTAATACATCCGCCTCCACGCTACCAGGTCGTCTTTCAGTGGTTCATCCCGCCTCACATGTTTCATTCCCACCTCTTCGACCACTGCCCACTCCGACACATGCCACAACCATTCGGCATATCTAGGTGGGTGGGCGTTCCTTCATTCAATAGCGATCCGCCTTTTAGCCAGCACCAGCCCTAACATCAAGAAGTTGCAGCAGTTTTTATGTTGAAAGGGCTGGGATTAAGCACAGCAATATTTCACATGGGGTTTCTGTGACCTCCCATCTCTTTGCTACTTTCAAACATTGCATAACGTGCCTCCAGTTGACAGGACTGCACAACTCCACACTACATGCATGCACAAAGTCCGCCGGGATAAATGGCGTGTAAAATTGTAGGAGAGCTGTATGCCTGGTGTACATAATAATACTGTATGAGCTTAAAGCGTGCCTTTGAGCTCACCGTGCGCATCTCCATGTGCACCCTGTGCCAATTCCGTGGCGTCAACACCTCACCGAGCATCTCTTCTCATCTACTGCGTGTTTTCGGGGCTGTTTCTTGTAAGTCATCTCGTAGGGCCCTATAGATATGTGTATGAGTCTTCGTCCCCCAGTCAGATCTAGAAACCTGTTCAGCGTTTGTGAGGGCAATGGTTCCTAAGGAAAGAAATCGGGGCCAAATCTGGTGCGCTGTGGTTGATATCTTGGGGTTTTGTGGATATTGTCCAGAACCCAACGTGAATGAGTCAATAGCGTCGTCACGCTGGATAAACTGGCCGCCCAAGATACGGGTCTCCCAGTATGTCACAACCCCCTCTCCTGCCATTTCTGTGTCAACATGATTTTCGTTATGTCTGCAAACGGTTTAAAAACTCAGATCGGCATGTTATATTCATATGGCGCGTGACGAAGGACCCTCGTAACCACCTGCTCCTAGGTGTCTCACCTGAAGGATCAAAATGGGTGTGTTTTGAGAACCAGTGCAACGCGCATAAGCAGCTCCGGAAAGCTGCATTTCCCACACAAGCCTCTCAGCAGCCTTTTCTCCCAATTATCCTCCTCATTGAGCCAACGGACCACATTTAAAGGTGGGCCGCCATGTAATAAAGCTCAAGATTGGGAAGTTCAATTCCGCCCAGCACCCACGTTTGTTTCAGCATGGTCAGTCCTATTCTCTTCTATTTTGTGGCCCAGAGGAGATCTATTATTAGTCTATCCAGCTCTTTGAAGTAACGTCTAGGGATATCATACAACATGCCATGTAGGACATACAGACACTGTGGCAGCACCACCGTTTTTACTATGGCTGCCCTCCCCATCAGTGAGAGAGCCGGGAAAACCCGTAGAAGAAGCGTATAACAAGCAGGGTAATGTGAGTGGCAATAAAGTTAATCAGTGGTAATCAAGAGGGCTCCTAGCCCACTGTAAGTTCACAATAAGCCTTAGCGACCAGGCCGTTTTAGGCAGCCGAGACCTAAGAACGGAGCCCTTTCTAGGGTACTAGCACTGGCCAACCAGAATCTTTGGTCTCATTCACGCCACCCTGGGCTTCTTCGAGATTGCGGCACTTTCAACTTTCTCCTGTAGTTCATCCTAGAATTCAAAGCTGACATAAAGAATCAGCTGCTGTACTGGAAGACCAGGGTCTCTTACGCAGCTTTTGCCCCCTGCAAAGTGCTATATATCGCTAATGTTCTGTTAAAACTTTCTTGTCAAAATGTTATGCTAGTAAATAAATAAGGAAAATGTTCAAGTGATGATGCCGGAGGACCATAGCCCTGCTCATGCATACTCTGTATAGCCCCTGCCATTACTCTGGCTCCTGTCCAGTTCTTATTCTCCCTTTTTTGTTGAAGGCCTTTTGAAATTCAGATTCTTAGTATCCAGCTCATTTTCATACTTTCTGCTTAACCAGTTTCCTTCGTTGACTTGTGGATTTTTTTTCTCCTGGTATGGCCTGTAAGAAATTTTGGAAAAATGTATTTTTTTCTGTTTCTAGTTCATTATTTGAATTTCATCTAAATCTGATTGTACATCTGTCAAGGCCTGCATTTTCAGGGTCCCTTGTCCTTTCCTTGGCTGGGTTGCCACAACAGAGATGTACAAGTGATGTTGTAGACCCGTTGCAGAACATCTGTCCAGGATGAAACAGACAAACTCAGGAATTCTCACAGCTGTTACTAGAAAAGGACAGTCTTAATTTGGACAGCTCTTGATGGAAATGTAAGAATTGATAGTGCCACTGACATTTCGTCTCAAAGAAGATTTGTAATAAAGGTTATGCACCCCATAGGAATCGATTGATCTGGGATTGGATGTTTATTCAGATAGAACAACTATTCTTCATATGATTTACAGTGTACAGCTTCATGATTTATAGCTGTATTTATTTGTTTAGAACAGTTTGGCTGTTATTACTGTTTCATGTATTTAACCTCTTGAAAGGTTTGTTTATTGTCTGTGTCCTCAGTTTATTATGGTTTCTATTTTGTATACTAGATAAAATAATGAGCTAACGGGGATGACTGGCAAATGTGGAATAACTATTTACATTCTAATGAGGATCTCCTCTATCATTTTAAATTGCAGATATATACACCAGTGTCCTTCTGAAAGTGCTTTCCAAAAGCACTACATAAATATGTTTAATACTATTTTGATCAATATCGGTGTCGGCAGGAGAAACCTTGAATGAGCCCAATGGAGTCCCCCTTCTCACCCTCACGTTCCAACATTAATCCACAGAGCTGTAACTTCACTTTATTGCTGCAACAGACCGTCTGCCCTTGAATTAATTTTTTAATCAGGCAGCAACAAACTAATTAAGCCAGTAGTGCTGGTCTGGGTAATTGATTTGTGTCATAGGTGACAGATAGCATCTACTGCTGTGATGTGCTGTCAGGAAAGGCCATTGTACAGGTTGACAACTTTAGTGATTACAAACAGCACCGAGAATCTCTGTGACACAAAATGTTCAACCCAAAGTTCGACTTCACTAGGTATAATAGGGTACTGAAAACTTTTGAACAGTCATGAGAAAAATTGCAGGAGTTTATCTTTGAGCTAATCTTACTCTAGGGTTGACGTGCGCTTTTTAAATTTATTTTTAGAACTACACCCGAGTGTATTGGTTAGTTACTGGATGGTTATTGGTAGAAACACCCCAATGTGCAACTCCTAAAAATGTCCTCTCATCAACGCCTCCTAACTGGCAGCAAGGACCCAGGTTTAGGGTTATCTTTTGAAAGCCATCTTCTTGTTCCTAAAAGATTAAATACATGTCATACTGTCACTTAGGAACAGGAACTGTTCACTCTTGAATAACCAGTTGAACAAAGTAATTTTGGTGATTGTTTATTACTGTGCTCCTGTCCATTTGAACTTGTGTAGCACTGTGGTCCTGCTACAAACAGCTAACAGAACCCAGCAGTTCTGCGGATAACTGGACACACTTCTAGAACAAATCTGATTTCCGAGGCCTTGCCTCTAGTAATGGAGAGACAGGTCTTGCCCGTTTTTTAGGTCGCGCCTGGCAATGCGCTTGCGCATTGAGCGTGCAAGAGATATTGGGGCTTAACCAGAGCTTAACCATCGGGCGATTTGATGCTGTGCCCGTGAAAAACAAGCTCAATGCGCAAGCGCATTGACCTAAAAAGCGCGTGCACATTAAAGCCACCAGCCTCCCTCCCACAGGCATCCACCAGCGTGCGCTGTGCCTCAGGCATTTCTCCTCCCCTAATTTATTCACTGCCCAAGGCTTTCACTTTGACGGCCGCCAGGCCGTCTCTCGCCTCACGCTTATCACCACCCCCCTTCTCTCTAGTTTGCGATTACTAGTGCGGTCTAAAACATTAAAATGTGCGCATAGTGTTTCGTAAATTATATGGCTGAAAGTTAAGGAGCAAACAAACAACTTACGGGCAGACAATAGAGGCACTTACAAATAGATGCGAGGGCATAGGTTACAATACAAGCTATGTTCATGGGTTTAGTGATGCACAGTTAACTTACCTTCTTCTTCATAAGTGTGTTAGTGGCAGCTTATATTTTTGTACTACTACTGGTTCCGTATAAAACATAAATATACGCGCAGTCTGTGTTTTTGGATTGTGCACACATTTACTTTTTATGCGCTTTTGAAATAATACTTAGTAATGCTTTTTAGTTGTTGTGCATGCATTAGAATGCTGGTTTTCCCTTATATGTACTTTCAGTTGCATGAAAGTGCTGCTTTTAGTTTCGGTGTGCGCTTTTACAAATTGTTGCTGCTTTGATAAAAGTGCTGACGAACTATAGGCACACAATGTAGACGTGTACAACTGGCGCCCCATTTCCAATTTGTTCTTTCTAGTTAACACCTTATAAATAGCAAATGGGTTAGCGTAGGGCCATGTTATCGCGGTTTTCCTTGGGGGCATGTTTATTGTTCAGCATTTCAAAGCTACAAAGGAAGTGTTTCTGTTGCTGGCGCCATCTTATAACTCTTCTTCTTAGTTTAGCACTTTCTGTCGCACGTTTAAAATAAGTATGCTTAAAAGTGGCACCATGTTTTTCCATTGCTTATGTCTTTTATTTTTGCGCTGCTTACATATTATACTATCCATTGAACAACGTTCGTTCTACCACACACGATTGCAGCTAATCGGCTCGATGGAGGCTTTAGGCATATTGCAAACGTTTGCTTGGCTTATTGAATGGCCTCTTAAATGAAGACACATAACACTTTTAATGCATATTCTCTTTTTGTTTTCAGACACTATTTGTACTATGTCTTAATTAAAGTATTTATATTGAGCCTTTTGCTTTGCATGTTATTTATATTGAGCCTTTTGCTTTGCATGTTATTTATTTGTAAAAATGCCAATGCATATATTAAAAATACCTTTACAACACAAACCACTTTCTGTTGCAATATAATTGACTGCACCAACACTCTAACTTATGTGCTGCGAGACCTATTGCATTGCAAATGCTTGTTAATAATGACAAGGGGGCTTGATGAATAAAGTTGTTATAAGTACTCCTTAGTCATTTTTAGAACACCACCTTTTTCACTTTATTTTGCGCTGCACATTTCACATTCTCTACCTATACCCTTCTGATCCTCTCACCTTCTTAAGTGAGTCTCTGGATGTGAGCAAGTACTATGTAGGGTGACCAGTCAACCCATAGTCAAGGTTTTTTCCGATCAATTCACAGATCGGTTTTCCTTGATGGGATGATACCTAAACCCAGATGATGAGACATCACATTGGGTGATTGATGGGTCTTGGTAGAAGGACATCTCGCTCCCACTCGGAACACTGGTACCCTAGTTTTTGCTTCGTTTGGTTGACTCACTCCTCTCTCACTCTCCTGTATAAGATCCAGGGTGTTCTGTATTGAGTATACATGTAAATAGGGGATATCCACCCTGCCGGTCTATAAAATTATCCCCTTGACCCCCCAGTAAGATATTTGTCGTGATAGAATTACATGCCTACATACATACTTCTCACGTAGTACAAGACGCATTAATCCTGCCTACCTTAATATTTGGACGAGCGCACTTCTCACAGTCCAAGGGTCCCACTTCTTGTGATTTTATTTCAGACGCACTATATGAATCACTTTAAGGTAATAACCTGAAACAATATGTTTGATACAGCCGATTATCATAAAATATGTTATCCTCATAGATACGAATGTAAAGCAAAACGCGGAAAAATAAATGCCCGCCAGGTTGCTTGGAGAATGGAATTGTGAATAATCGACACAAAAGCGACCCACCTACATTGGTCAATCCTATCATGTAGCCCATGTGTTCATGTAGGGCACATTATAGAGTAGTTGTTTTACATAAAGTGAGAGTGGTTACGATCTCTATTTCGAACCGAATTTGTATATGGTTCACACATTAAGCATAAACTATAGTTTAGTATACCTTAATAGTGTAACGTGCGCATTTTGCACCGTCCAGTGGTCCCACTTTTTGGTCTTCAGTTGGAACGCAATGTGAAAATCACTTTAAGGTAGTTACCTAAAACGATATATTTAGACATGTATGATGACCATGCACTGTATAGTACATATAACTACATAACTACAAGTACAAACCGAAACGCAGTGCTCTCAGTGCTCGCCATTATCGTATAAAGAACAAATATAAGGCCGACTCATGGGAAACCCACCCGTGTTTGTAAACCCTTTCATGTGGCGCACGTGTCAATATAAGGGACACGGTTGAATAAATATGGTCGACGGTGGGTTAACCCAAACTCTATTTCCAATCACAGTGGTTCCCCATGACTCGTACCTGTTAGGGTCGGTCCCGTAAACCCCGGCTGGCGTCTCCAAATCCACACGCCACGTTCTTACGGCAGATAGGAGGGACCCACCCATCGAGATATAAATGCATCCACTCCTGGACCACATGGGGCGGATATTAGGTCGCAAGTCATTTACCCCTACCTGCCAGCCCAAAGTACCCGCCATCTTAGCCTAGTCAAACGAAGATGCCAATGGGGCTAGAGTATATAACAATTATGTGTTTAAAATTGCGCGATTTTATAGAGAGAAAACTATTTCTTATTGACGGAAACGTGTAAAGCGTCTAAATTATATTAATTTAATCCGATTTTTAATCCTTATTTGAAATTCCATGAGGCATTAGCTACTGCAAATCTAACAAAGATACGGCCCAAATCTTATTTCATTCTTAATTGTATAAATCTAGAAAGGACAAATTCTAGCAGTATATGACGGAAGAAAGTGCATGGCGCATGTAGAGAAAGTTTTTGTTTTGTTTCATGTAATTTCGAACTGGAAATATGACAACCAGGGGTAGCAAAACGCAATAGGATCAGCTGATAATTCCTTTCAGAATAATCAAACAGCCATAAGACAAGTAGTGCAGATAATCTTGAACTTTATGTTTTCCCCAACACTTACAAGATGGGCAGATTTTAGACATTTGTCAATACGAGTACTTTGTATACATATTAACCACCATACCAAATTGTAAAGGTCAGTTTAGAAAGCAAGAGGAATTTGACAAAGAAAATGCAGGTTGCACACTATTTCATTTTGACAATGGGGCAACAAGTGCAGTGTCTATGGTTCACAACGTGTCACACAGTGGATGACCCACCAGTTTATTGCAAGTAGTAATGCATCTCATCCTCTGTATTATGTCTCCTTTCCACACATCTCAGATGGCATATCCATGCTGCTTCCCTTTTTCTTAGGGTAAGTTCGCGATTTCCCCCCCTCGGATGTGGGGGTACGTGATCAATACCCTGAAACCATATTGTCTTATTGTCTTTATGATGTTCTTGCATGTGGTAAGTCATGGGGTACTTTAAGTCATAGTTTTTCATAGCACGTATATGTTCTTGAATCCTTACTTTTAATGATCGTACAGTGCTTCCAACATATACATATAGCATTCGCAACCGATCACGTAGATCACATAACTTGTATTACAGTTTATGTAGTGCCTTATCTCATATTCACGATCGGTGTTGTATTTGAACTTCTTAGATTTATTCTTGCCTAGAGGGCAGATGTTACATCCTCCACAGGTATAGAAACCTCTAGGTTTTGAGGGTATCCAAGTTCCTGTCCTCTTGGTAATGGGGTAACTGGGACACAAAGCATTATGGCCGGGATGCCCGCCACCCCCTCCCAACACCACTTCCCAATGGGAGAAGACAGACACAGGTTTGAACTTTTGGAAGGCGGGGGGGGGGGTTACCCCCCCGGCCGTATTTATTAAAATATGAAACAAAATTTAAAACATTAAATAAAAGTTTCATGAATTATGTACAATTTTACTTTTATTACATTTTGATGAAGACATGTTCTTTGGCTAACCTTAACAGATCTCTAATACAAAGGTTTCCTAGCCGAGTCTAGCATCCTGAAAATGCATACATTCTAAATTAAAATTGTACGTCCTAGCATTAAGGGCCAACGGCAAGGTCTTAACCGGTGTCAGATCCCTACTACCAAAATCCCGCCCTCACGGTGTGAGTGGCGCATGCGCAGAGGACTTTACCCTCATTGCCAACTGTAACTTCCCTTGTCATGGGGGCCCCCTTTCACTCGACGCCATCTTAAAGGTCGTCCGAGTTCCCGTGTGAGGTATCTGTAGGAAGGACAGCGTGGACTCCCCCCCCATCCCCACACTCTCTTCCGCCGTCGCGGATATCCGGCCCCCGGGAAATTCGTAGGAGGGGCATCAAGCCGCCTGCCCCCTGGGAGGGGCCTATGGCCGTCTCCCCCTAGGCGACCCATCCTTAGTGGGTGCCGCCTCCCCGTGGAAGGGGCCAATGGCTGCCTCCCCCCGGGCGCTCCCATCCATATGGCTGAGATACCCGCCACCCCCTCTCAACACAATCCCCAAGGATGGGAAGACGGAAACGGTTCTGAACTTTTGGAAGGCGGGAGGGAGTTACCCTCCCGGCCGTATTTATTAAAATATGAAACTAAATTAAAATGTCAAAATAACAGTTTCATATCATGTACAATTTCATTTACACATTACGATGTTCTTGGCTGACCTTAACACATCTCTAATACAAAGGTTCTCCTAGCCGATACTAAACATCCTGCAAATGCATTACTCAAACTTTGAAATTGTACATCCTAACATTTATGTCAGATCCCCACTACCAGAACTCCCCCCTCACTTGTGAGGGGCGGTCGCACAGAGGACTGTACCTCTGTGCCAACTTCCAATTTCCCTTGTCTTAGCGGGGGCCCCTTGATAACTCGACGCCATCTTTAGTGGTCGTCCGAGGACTCGTGTGAGGTGTCTAGAAGGTAGCGTAGACCCCCCTCTCACCCCACACAACTTACCACATCTGCCGTCGCAGATGTCCTGGCCCCGGGAAATTCCCAGGAGGGGCCCTAGCCCCTCCTCCCCAGGGAGGAGCCTATGGCCGCCTTCCCTTTCGGCGTCCCCATCCTTAGAGGGGACCGCCTCCCCGTTTGAGGGGCCAATGGCCGCCTCCCCCCGGGCGCTCCCATCCATAATGGGTGACGCCCTACCTCTAGGGATCTTCTAATTCCTGCTCACCGATCATGACCTTACCGCACTACCAAAAATAAATACGACAATCTAAGACTAAAGTGGAGAAAACAATTTATACTTAAGCAAATTGAAGTATAATCTCAACCGAGCATCCGGTGCAACTACTTTGCTGAATAAAACATGCTGAAAAGGAAAAATTATCAACTTTATTACACACCAAATTACCAACTTTATTCAAAACAACCTGTAAGAAAAACAATATCATGACACTCGACTTTATTCCAACAAATCGCTGTCATCAGGGGCTGGTGGGTGGGTCAAAATTGGCTCTTCGTTCCGTCTCGAGCTCACGTGCAACGGGGAGGTGCAGCTTCAGAGCACAGGAACAAGAGGATGCTTCCTTGGCTTGTCGCTCCTTTTATCCTTCTTCGGGCGGGCGTGGACCCACCTCCAATCCGCCTCCGGGGCGTGGCTAGCGGTGTTGGTGTCTAGGACAACCCCCTCTTGGGCGGGAAAAAGGCGCGCCCCGGCTACGCCGCTTCGGGCATACCAGCCGAGGCTCGCCTCCCGCCCAAAATGGCTTCCCGGGGGGATCGGGGTACTCCACCATACGTTCGGGGGGACCGAGTGGTCGCCCCTTTCCATATGGCTGAGATACCCGCCACCCCCTCTCAACACAATCCCCAAGGATGGGAAGACGGAAACGGTTCTGAACTTGTGGAAGGCGGGAGGGAGTTACCCTCCCGGCCGTATTTATTAAAATATGAAACAAAATTAAAACGTCAAAATAACAGTTTCATATCATGTACAATTTCATTTACACATTACGATGTTCTTGGCTGAACTTAACACATCTCTAATACAAAGGTTCTCCTAGCCGATACTAAACATCCTGCAAATGCATTACTCAAACTTTGAAATTGTACATCCTAACATTTACGGGCCAACGGCAAGGTCGTAACCAGTGTCAGATCCCCACTACCAGAACTCCCCCCTCACTTGTGAGGGGCGGTCGCACAGAGGACTGTACCTCTGTGCCAACTTCCAATTTCCCTTGTCTTAGCGGGGGCCCCTTGATAACTCGACGCCATCTTTAGTGGTCGTCCGAGGACTCGTGTGAGGTGTCTAGAAGGTAGCGTAGACCCCCCTCCCACCCCACACAACTTACCACATCTGCCGTCGCAGATGTCCTGGCCCCGGGAAATTCCCAGGAGGGGCCCTAGCCCCTCCTCCCCAGGGAGGGGCCTATGGCCGCCTTCCCTTTCGGCGTCCCCATCCTTAGAGGGGACCGCCTCCCCGTTTGAGGGGCCAATGGCCGCCTCCCTCCGGGCGCTCCCATCCATAATGGGTGAGGCCCTACCTCTAGGGATCTTCTAACTCCTGCTCACCGATCATGACCTTACCGCCACAGGCCGGATAGTTTACCGGCTATCCGGACCCCCCACAAAAACTCCTACTTAAAGGTCATGGCTGCAAACTCTTTAACCAAGCTACGAAGTCTCCTATGAGTAAAGAATTCCCCACCCGGGACAAATGAACTCCATCCTCTAGATACATATGGTCCCCCCTGATACACCCATGCGGAATAGAATGCAATGTACTAGTACGGAACAATCTACCAAGCTTGTTATTCACCTTCTTCACTGAATGATTTACAGCAGCCACAGAAATAGCCCCCCGCCACACTTTTCGTGGAATCATATGGGACCATGCAATCGTGCACCCTGGAACCCTTCTCGCCAACCAACTCACTGTGGATAGTATCAACTCGAGAAGTATTCGTCTACCAGTGGTCACCAAATCATTGCCCCCAAGATGCACTATGATTACAGATGGCGGTGACCTTGTCCGCCCTAACAAACCCTCGGTAAAACTTTGAAACTGGTCAATACAGAGCCTGCCCCTTCCGTAGAAGGTCACCCTGTACCCGTATTCCCCAGCCATGTGAATCATGTCACCTGCTTTGAATACGTCTGCGGCACGCCTCACGTATGAGTGGCCCACGACCCACACCACTCTTTCCTCAGCCGGTGATCTTTGACCGCTGGTTCCCAGGTGTCGGGTCGACTGCACAGTCCGCCCCGCTTCGTAAGCTCGCGACACTGTAAACCAAACAAAAACAAGAAGCGTGAGTGCAAGACATAGGCTTCACAACATGTGCAACCGCACATACCTTTTATAACAATTCGAGGACCAACGCCCCAACTGTTTCACTTTTTCCACACTCAGACCCCTGGCTGTAGCCTCTGTAGCAGCCCCTATCCGGAAGGAATGGGTCCCAAACTCGCACGGGTTCAAGTCCGCCGCTGCGATCGCCATCGTTAGCACCCGCTGAAACTGAAAACTAGTCAGCGGGGTGGCATCGGCGTGCTTCAGCAAGCTTCCCTCCCATGATGCCGCCCTCTGCGCCAAATACTCCTCAACGCATGCTACCGGGCACATGGGAGATCCCGGAATCCGCTGAACCACTACACTGTCCCCGATCGCTTTCTGATCGGTCTTGGACCTGACAAATGAGACTACCATTGTCTCCCCCTTAATTTGAATGTGCTCACGGCACAGACCTCCCCCCGTATCCTGCTTGTTCCTCGCTACCAGCTCGCTTACCCGCATAGCCCCATGGAATGCTAATGCAAAAGCGGCCCGGAATAGCACTGTCTCTGATTGAGACGAACATGTCGCAGGGAGTACGGACAGTAACAGGGCCAACCTTTCAAGACCTATCGGATGTCTTTCATCCACTCTGCAACCCTCACGGCGTTGCCACCCACGCAGCGCCTTCTGCACCAAGAAAGACGCCGTGGGATCCTGTATGCCATGGGCCCGTGCCATGAAAGAAATGGCGGCCCGGTGCCTATTGGCCGTAGCCACTGATTTGCCTGCCTGATGTAATGATAACAAAAAGTTCAGGCATACTCTTCTTGGCCCCACAGCTCCCCCCTAGCTGAACCCAAAAAGGACAAATAAGAACGGAACGCCCCTTCATAAGCCTTCCTTGTCCTGGGTGCTAAACTCTCTCCCACGAGGTCTTGTAGTCCGGGGCACCGAGAGACCAGAGAGCTTCGGGAAATGGTGCCGCCACCGGGTCCGCTGAGGGCAGAAAACCCCAGAAGGCCTGCATACGGGAACGAGAAAGCGCATCAGCTGCCTGATTTAACACCCCTGGCACATGTCTCGCCCTAAAGTGGACGTTTAGTCTCATACACAGCAGGACAATTTCCTTCAACAGTCTCAAGATCCATTTGCAGCGTGCTGCCTGACTATTGATACACTCAACCACGGTCATATTATCAGACCAGAACACCACAGAGCGATCACGAAAATCGTCAGGCCATGTTTTCAAGGCCACCAGGATAGGGAACAGTTCGAGAAACCCAATGTTACCTGTCAGCCCATTCTCGTGCCACCAAGGCGGCCAGGTTCGTGCCGACCAATGATTACCCAAGATGGCGCCAAAACCCACGCTCCCTGCCGAGTCCGTCCACAACCCCAGCTCCACGGAGGAGACCGCTGGTTTGGTCCACACGACACGACCGTTGAAATCCGCCAGGAATGCCAACCATATGCGCATGTCCTGGCGGACCTCTGCCGAGAGCCTTGTGCGGTGGTGCCCTTCCTTAAGGCCGACCATGGCTTGAGCAATAGAGCGGGAAAAGGGGCGAGCCATCGGTATTACTCTAAGGGCAAAATTCAGCTGACCCACAGCCTGCTGCAACTGATGCAAATTTACCTTTGTCTCACTAATACATGTTTCAAGTGATGTCTTAAACTTCGTTACCTTTTCCTTAGGCAAACGGAAGCACCCCCCTTCGGAGTCGAGCTCTATTCCAAGAAACTCGAGCGAAGTAGCCGGGCCCACTGTCTTACCTGGTGCCAATGGCACGCCAAAGCGGGTCATGAGATCACAAAATTCATTCAAAGCCTGTGCACAGTCCATGTCCCCGGCTGCCCCCAGAAATAGAAAATCATCAAGATAATGCATAACATGTGTAAACCCTGTTGTTCTTGTGAACGCCCATTGTAAAAAACTACTGAATTTTTCAAAATACGCACAAGAAATGGAGCAACCCATTGGCTTACATTTATCCATGTAATAGCGTCCCTGAAACATGAAACCAAGGAGACGCTGATCATCTGGGTGTACCGGGAGCAACCGGAACGCCGACTCAATGTCCGACTTGGCCATCAGCGCTCCGGGCCCCAGGCAATTCAACATGGCGACAGCCTCATCAAAAGATGCGTACCGCACCGAACAAACTCCCGGGTCAATCGCATCGTTCACCGAGAGACCCCTTGGGGCTGACAAATTATGTATCAACCTGAATTCCCCTGGGTCCTTTTTGGGGACCACTACCAGAGGCGAACAAACAAAATTAGCAACAGGCGGCATGTCAAATGGGCCGGCAACCCGACCTCGGGTCACCTCCTTCCCAATCTTTGCTTGTACCACCGCCGTATTCTGCAGAACCGACAGTTGGTTCCTGCATTGCGCTTTACCCTGAAAATCCCCCGCCGGGATGCGGAAACCATATGAAAAACCATCTCGCAACACCCCAGCGGAGATATGATCCGGATATTCGTTCAACCAAGGAATCATTGCCATGATATCAATCGGGGTAGGGAGAGGCGCCCCTCGGACTATTTAAGACCTGTTTGGCGCCCCCTCTACTTCCCGGGTCACCATTTTTGGCTCTGCACATGGTCTCGGGGTGAGAGGACTGCCCGCACCCAGTACATTCATGCCTAAACCTGCAAGATCCCTGCGGCCTAGTACATTTACCTCTGTTAAAGCTCCAACAGACCCCTTTTTTACCTGAGTTGCCATTATTCCTTGTGTGCTGATCATTGCTTGATCCTGCCCGAAAGGGCGCCCCAGACGAATGGCGGGAAAACTCGACCATACCCCTCCCCTAAAGATGGCGACTTCGCCGTGCCTGACTTCTCCATTTTCTGCCAGGAAATGGAGTCGAAACAATCCCACGTCAGGGATGAGTCGTGCTCCTTGGACTTACGAAATATGCTATCGTAATATAACCATTGATTGCCACCATATGTTCCAAAAAATTCCATGATACGTGTCTGATACACGGCTAATCCCACCAATAATTCGGGCCTACGTTCCCCCATAATTGCAATGAACATTCCAAACGCTCTGCCCCAATTGTCGATCGACTCATCAACTCTGAAACTGGCCATCTTGGCGCGCCATACACTAGGATGCAGAAATTCCTTTTGATTTTTAACATGTTCGATCTCATAGTGATCGGTCAACAAGGAAAACATGTTCACGTATTTGTCAACCCAAATACTTTCTTTCACCTCAATCGGGATATGCTGAACAACTTTTTCCCTCCTTGAAGGTACCGATCCCTCCCCCGCAATCGGCAACAGCTGCTTACCTGAACCGGCCACTGTGACCGTAGTTCCTGCCGAACCAACGCCCGATACTGGTTGTTCCACGGGAGCCTGCGCGGAAACAAAAGGAGACGGTGCCTTCGCAGCATCTTTCGATTGCCGCAACTGCTTCATTATTGCCTTGGCTTCCTCAGCCGTGGCCCCCTCGTTTTCTCTGCCTAACGATGCCGCCAACTGGGCAGCCAGCACAGGAGGCATATCCTCCCCGTTCACAGGAGTAACTACTACAGGGATCGGTTGGCCCACGTCTGGGACCGGAGTCGGGGCCTCGATCGGGGTGTCCGGGTGCGCAGGGGGTACTTCGGGCACCGGGGCCTCCCCCCCCGACGCTCCCTTCTTGGCCCTTCTGCCTCTCCCGCTAGGGACCACTCCCGGCAATGCTGGTCCGATGACTCTCTTAGGCCCCCCCACACCATTCATTACCGCCATCTGCTTTTTCATATCCGCCATGTCTTTCATCAGCATACGGAGCATCTGATCGGTCCCGATCCTCTTTCCGACCTTCTTGCTAGGCATCGTCCACTTATACTCCTCAAAGGTCCTAAGCAGAAAGCTCCGAACTCACTGAAAGAAGAAACACACGATTAATTCTCAAAATTGGCTCTTCGTTCCGTCTCGAGCTCACGTGCAACGGGGAGGTGCAGCTTCAGAGCACAGGAACAAGAGGATGCTTCCTTGGCTTGTCGCTCCTTTTATCCTTCTTCGGGCGGGCGTGGACCCACCTCCAATCCGCCTCTGGGGCGTGGCTAGCGGTGTTGGTGTCTAGGACAACCCCCTCTTGGGCGGGAAAAAGGCGTGCCCCGGCTACGCCGCTTCGGGCATACCAGCCGAGGCTCGCCTCCCGCCCAAAATGGCTTCCTGAGGGGATCGGGGTACTCCACCATACGTTCGGGGGGACCAAGTGGTCGCCCCTTTCCATTCAGGGTGGCGCCCCCCTCTAGGGACCTTGAAATTACTGCTCACCGATCATGACCTTACCGCCCGACCAAAAAATAAATACGACAGTTGTTTTATCTACTAAGGGAAGAAAAAATTCTGACATAGCCTTGATGAGTCATCAACTTTACCTTTCTACAAAGGGAAAAAAATGTCCTAAAAGCAGAAGCAACATCATTATATGAAACATTCCCTTACTTTTCTAAAAAGAAAAAAGGCCTATACACTTCTTTCTAGTCAAACTTTATTTAAACAAACATTGCCATAGGGGCTGGTGGGTGGGTCAAAATTGCTGCTTGTTCCGTCGAGGGCTCACGAGCAACGAGTTGGTGCAGCCTTCAGAGCACAGGAACAAGAGGACGCTTCTTCGGATTCCCGCTCTTTTTATCCGTCTGCGGGAGGGCGGGGACCCTCCTCAGGTAAGCCTACTGGGCGTGGTCTTCCGTGCGGGTGTCTAGGACAACCCCTCCTGGGCGGGAAAGGGCGCGCCCCGGCTACGCCACTTTGGGCATACCAGCCGAGCCACGCCCCCCGCCCAAAATGGTTTCCCGGGGGGATCGGGGCACCCATCCATACGTTCGGGGAGACCGAGTGGTCGCCCCTTTCCATATGGCCGGGATGCCCACCACCCCCTCCCAACACCACTTCCCAATGAGAGAAGACAGACACAGGTTTGAACTTTTGGAAGGCGGGGGGGAGTTACCCCCCCCCAGCCGTATTTCTTAAAATATTAAACAAAATGTAAAACATTAAATAAAAGTTTCATGAATTATGTACAATTTTACTTTTATTACATTTTGATGAAGACATGTTCTTTGGCTAACCTTAACAGATCTCTAATACAAAGGTTTCCTAGCCGAGTCTAGCATCCTGAAAATGCATACATTCTAAATTAAAATTGTACATCCTAGCATTAAGGGCCAACTGCAAGGTCTTAACCGGTGTCAGATCCCTACTACCAAAATCCCGCCCTCACGGTGTGAGTGGCGCATGCACAGAGGACTTTACCCTCATTGCCAACTGTAACTTCCCTTGTTGTGGGGGCCCCCTTTCACTCGACGCCATCTTAAAGGTCGTCCGAGTTCCCGTGTGAGGTATCTGTAGGAAGGACAGCGTGGACCCCCCCCCCCCATCCCCACACTCTCTTCCGCCGTCGCGGATATCCGGCCCCCGGGAATTTCGTAGGAGGGCCATCTTGCCGCCTCCCCCCTGGGAGGGGCCTATGGCCGTCTCCCCCTAGGTGACCCATCCTTAGTGGGTGCCGCCTCCCCGTGGAAGGTGCCAATGGCCGCCTCCCCCCCGGGCACTCCCATCCATTCTGGGTGGCGCCCCCCTCTATGGACCTTGAAATTACTGCTCACCGATCATGACCTTACCGCCACAGGCCGGATAGTTGACCGACTATCCGGCCCCCCCACTCCTCCTAAAGGTCATGCTTCCTCAAACCCCTTAGCCATGCTATGAAGTCCCCTATGAGTAAATCAGTCCCCTCCCTGGACAAGTGAACCCCATCATTCAGATACATGAGATCACCCCGAATACACCCGTGAGGAATGCTATGCAACTGCGCGGAGCGAAACAATTTCCCAATTTTATTGTTGACCCTTTTCACCGAGTGGTTCAATGCTGACACTGAAAGACCCCCCCGCCAAATCTTCCTGGGGATCATGTGGGACCAGGCAATCGTGCACCCCGGGAGTTTCTTAGCCAACCAGCTAACTGCCGACAGGATGTGTTCTAATAACACTCGTCTTCCCAGCTTCACTAAGTCATTGCCCCCCAGGTGTACTATGACTACAGATGGCGGTGACCTTTGCCGCCCTAAAAGACCCTCCAAAAACGATTGAAATTGGTCAAAACAGAGCCTGCCCTTCCCATGGAAGGTCACTCTGTACCCGTATTCCCCAGATGCGTGAATCGCGTCACCTGCCCTGAATACGTCCCCGGCGTGCCTCACATATGAGGGGCCCACGACCCATACTACTCTCTCTCCAGTCGGTGATCCTTGACCACTGGTCTCCTGATGTTGGGTCGACTTCCAATTCCGCCCCGCATGACAGGCTCGCAAAACTGTAATTCAAACAAAAGACAAGAAGCGTGAGTGCATGTCAATTGACTTTTACAACATGTGCAATCGCACATACCTTTTGAAGCAATTCGAGCAACAACGGCCTAGCTGTTTTACTTCCTCCGCACTCTGACCCCGGGCCGTAGCCTCAGTAGCAGCCCCTATTCTAAATAAATGGGTCCCAAAATCGCACGGGTCTATGCCCGCGGCAGCGATTGACAGTGCTAGCACCCTCTGAAACTGAAATCTTGTCAGTGGGGTGCCATCATTGTGCCTAAGCAGGCTCCCTCCCCATGTAGCCGTCCTCAGTGCCAAGTATTCCTCTAAACACTTTATTGGACAAGTGGGGGACCCTCGTGCGCGCTGCACGGCAACACTCTCTCCCATAGCTTCCTGGTCTGTCTTGGACCTGGCTATCGAGATTACCATCGAATCACCCCTTATTTGTAAGTGATCCCTGCACAAGCCTCCCTCCATATCCTTCTTGTTCCTTGCTACTAGTTCGCTTACCCGCATTGCCCCATGGAATGCCAAGGCGAAAGTTGCCCGGAACAGAACTGCTTCGAAAGGGGAGGAGCACGTCTCATCCAGCTTTGCTAAAAGCAGAGACAATCTGTCTAAGCCAATCGGGCGCCTCGTATCCTGCTTGCGACCCTCGAGGCGTTTCCAGCCGCGGAGTGCCTTCCTAACCAAAAAGGAACCCGTCGGGTCACTTATGCTGTTTAGCTGTGCCATGAACGAAATGGCCGCCCTATGTCTATTGGCCGTTGCCGCTGATCGGCCTTCTCTGTGCAGTGCCACCAGGAACCCCAGGAAGGATTCCTCCTGCTCCCAGCTCTGTCTCCCTGTCGGACCCAAAAATGTGCAGTAGGAACGAAACGCTCCTTCGTAAGCCATCCTTGTCCTGGGAGCTAAGCTGGCTGCCACGAGGTCTTGTAATCCGGGGCACCGATTAGCCATAGCGCTTCGGGGAACGGTGCCACCACTAGGTCCGCTGTGGGTAGATAGCCCCTGAAAGCCTGCATGTGTGAACGAGAGAGTGCATCAGCTGCATAATTCAGTACGCCTGGCACATGTTTTGCCCTGAACTGTACATTCAATTTCATGCAACGTAAAACAATTTCTTTCAACAATCTCAAGATCCACTTGCAGCGGGCTGCCTGCTGGTTAATGCACTCAACCACTGTCATATTATCAGACCAAAACACCACGAGCGGTCCCTAAAGTCGTCTGGCCATGCCATCAGAGCAACCCAAATGGGAAATAGCTCCAAGAACCCAATGTTACCTGTCAGACCGCTGGAGTGCCACCACGTCGGCCATACTTGCGCCGACCATCGGTTACCAAAAATGGCGCCAAATCCCACGATCCCAGCTGAGTCGGTCCACAAACCTAGTTCATCCGAAGATGCTGGTGGTTTGTTCCACACAACTCAACCGTTGAAGTCCGCCAGAAATACCAACCAAATGCACATATCCTGGCGAACCTCTGCCGACAGTCTCGTACGGTGGTGTCCCTCCTTGAGGCCAACCATAGCATGTGCAATAGAGCGTGAGAAGGGGCGGGCCATTGGTATCACCCTTAAGGCAAAGTTAAGCTGACCCACTGTTTGCTGTAACTGGTGCAGGGTCACTTTCTCCTTGCCCAGGCATTGCGTCAAGGAAGCCCTAAACTTGGCCACCTTTTCCATCGGTAAACGGAAACATCCTTCCACAGAATCGAGTTCAATTCCCAGAAACTCCAGTGAAGTAGATGGTCCAACCGTCTTACCTTGTGCCAATGGGACTCCGAACTCCCGCATGAGGATGCAGAAGTCCTGCAGCGCCTGCGCACATTTCGTATTGCCGGCCGCTCCCAAGAACAGGAAGTCATCTAGATAGTGCATAACATGCCTATGCCCTGTGGCCTCGGTGAATGCACACTCTAAAAAACAGCTGAACATTTCAAAATAGGCACAAGAAATGGAGCAACCCATAGGCATACATTTATCCATGTAATAACTCCCTTGAAACGCAAAACCTAGCAAGCGCTGGTCTCGCGGGTGTACCGGGAGCAACCTGAATGCCGATTCGATGTCCGATTTCGCCATCAGTGCTCCGGGGCCTAGGTGATTTAAGATGGCAACGGCATCGTCGAACAATGCGTATCGCACCGAACAAATATCCGGGTCAATGGCTTCGTTCACCGAGGAACCCCTTGGGGCAGACAAGTTGTGAATGAGTCTAAACTCCCCTGGGTCTTTCTTTGGAACCACCCCTAGCGGGGAACACACGAAATCCGCCACCGGCAGGCAATGAAAAGGCCCCGCCACCCGCCCCAAGCTGACTTCTCTGGAAATTTTCTTTGCTGCTACGCTTATGTTATGTTGGACAGATAACTGATTTTTACAAAAAGAGTCCCCCCGAAAATCCCCCGCCGGGATGTTGAAGCCATATAGGAATCCCTTCCTCAACACTCCGGCGGATACATGATCAGGGTATTTGTTCAACCAAGGAGTCAGAGCCATGATATCGACAGGTGTAGGCAATCGGTTCCCAAGCATCACCTCACTCTTGCTTAGACCCTCCTTTTCCTCCCGTTCCGCTGTTCTTAGATCTACAGCTACTCTCCGGGTGTGAGGAGTTCCCACAGCCCGCACACGCATGCCTGAACCTACATGTTCCCTGGGGCCTGCTACAGTTGCCTCTATTGAAGCCCCAAAAAAACCCCCGCTTGCCGCCATTTCCGCCGGTCTTGGGCTGAAATTCCCCACCGGCGCCTGCTCGAAAGGGCACCGCAGGCATCTGGCGAACTGACCCTGACCCGCTCCCGCTCCCGCCCGGCGAGGACGTACCCGCTGCACCAGGCAAGAGCTGCTTGTGCCATGACACCGAGTCGAGGCAGTCCCAGGTCAAAGATGTATCAAACTCTTTCGCTTTTCGGAATTTCATGTCATATCCTTTCCACTCGTCCCCCTCATACATGGTGTAAAAATCCATAATCCTATTCTGGTAACAGGACAACTCGGTCAGCACTTCCGGCTTTCGTTCACCCATGACTGCCGTAAATATCGAAAAGGCCTTTACCCAATTCGCTACGGTCTCATCGACCCTAAATTCCGCCATCTTGGCCCGCCATACACTGGGGTGCCATAAATCTTTCTGGGACTTTGCATATTCCATCTCGCGATGGTCAGTCAACAATGAAAACATATTCACATATTTTTCCCCCCATATCAATTCCTTTGTGGCCGTAGGGATGTGCTGGGCCACCCTTTCGCGCCTTGAAGGTAACGAACCTTCCCCTGGCATTGGCAATGTGTGCTTACCGGGTTCTACCGTCGTGTCTGCCGCCTTTTCCCGGCTAATCGTAGATACTCCTGGCGCCACCTGTGGGGGAACAAGAGGAACATTCGCCGTCCCGGCTTCTCTCGACTGCCGTAACTGCTCGATTATTAGTCTAGCCTCCTCGGCCGGGTCCCCCGTGGCCACTGCCCCTCCCGCTTTCTTCTTGAGCCAGGGTAACACTGCCGCTAACTGGATGGCCAGTTCCGGGGGCATCTCCTCATCATTAACAGGGGTAATTACAACCGGGATTGGTAAACCTATATCTGGACTTGGTACCGGGGTGTCGTCGGTGCGATGGGGGCGACTGGGGGCACCTCAGGAACCAGATCCTCCCCGGAAACCGCCCTCCTCTTAATACGCTTCCCCCTACCCTCAGGGACGATACCCGGCAAGGCCAGGCCTATTACCTTCTTAGGACGGCCTGAGCTGTTCTGAGCCGCTAACTGTTTTTTAACTTCGGCCAAACCTCGACCGATCGAGTCAACTTTACCGAGTTTTCGGTCCATGATCGCCATTCGATTCGACAAGGTGCCCAGTGCCTTCTCCAACTCGGAGCTCTTTCCTGCTTTTTTGCCGGCCATCGCTTCGTTTACTCCGCTCTAGTCGATCAACGAGGTCCCAGATCCTTCGTACTCCAAATAACTGAAAGAGAAACAACAAGATTACAAGTTCTCAAAATTGCCGCTTGTTCCGTCGAGGGCTCATGAGCAACGAGTTGGTGCAGCCTTCAGAGCACAGGAACAAGACGACGCTTCTTCGGATTCCCGCTCTTTTTATCCGTCTGCGGGAGGGCGGGGACCCTCCTCAGGTACGCCTACTGGGCGTGGTCTTCCGTGCGGGTGTCTAGGACAACCCCTCCTGGGCGGAAAAGGGTGCGCCCCGGCTACGCCACTTTGGGCATACCAGCCGAGCCACGCCCCCGCCCAAAATGGTTTCCCGGGGGGATCGGGCACCCATCCATACGTTCGGGGGGACCCAGTGGTCGCCCCTTTCCATGCGTAGGGTTTTTCCTCTCCTAAAAGTGATTCTAGGGGTATCACTGATTTCTTCTTTTAGGTTGGGGACCTCACTCAGTAGTTTCCAATGTCTCCTCAAAACTTTAAACACCTCGGTGCTATTTTGTGTATATTGAGTAATAAAGGCCATGTTGGAATATTTGGGTCTTTTTGTTGTTCTTTGCTTTCTTGATTAAGGTATTACTACGAGTGACAGTCGGAATTCTCTTCTCAGCCTTATCCAAGACTCTTGCATTATACCCTCTGTTGGCAAATCTAATTTTAGTGTCCCGTATGGTGTCCTTGAAGTTTTTTTCATTGCTACAGTTTCGTCTAATGCGCACCATCTCTCCATAGGGTATATTATTAATGGTGGAACTAGGGTGCGCACTAGATGCGTGCAGTAAACTATTGCACAATGTACTTTTACGGTACAGATTGCTCTGTATTGTGTTGTTTTTCACATAAAAGAGTATTTCCAAAAATTCTGTCTGAGTGTGGCTTGATTTTACTGTCAACTGTACATTATAGGGGTTATCATTCAGGTAATTGAAGTAGTCTGATAGTTGTACATCGCTTCCTTTCCACAACATGATGATATCATCAATATACCTCCCCCAGAAGATAATCATATCTATCCAGGGGAGGCATATTTTCCCCACGCGTGTTCACTTTCCCACCACCCCATAAAAAGCCCCGCGTATGAGGGAGCAAATTTGCTCCCCATCGCGGTGCCCCTTATTTGGTGGTACCAGGTGTCTTTGTGTAGGAAAAAATTTCTAGAGAGTATCAATTCGGTCATTTCAATAAGCATCTCATTGTGATCAATGTGATCTGATGTTCTCAGTGATAGAAATGAAGAAAGTGCTCTAATGCCAAAATGTTGCGATATGCAAGTATATAATCTGGTCACGTCTAGTGTTACAAACATAAGGTCCGTAGACCATTCTAGACCGTCAAATGTTTTTAGGACATCACCTGAATCTTGTATATAAGACGGTAGGTCGACCACCAAAGGTTGTAAAAACCCGTCTACATATTGGGAAAGACGTTCAGTTGGGGAATTGATCCCCGATATGATGGGGCGACCGGGTGGAAATTGTAAATTGTTGTAAATTGTTGTGTCTTGTAAAGCGCACTGCTACCCGGAGGCCTCGTAGCGCTATAGACCGCTGGGGAACCCGTCCTGGCTTTCCCTGTGAGATAGTCCCTCCTGGGGGTCTCCAAGGTGAAACCAGGCATCCCCGGTGTTTGTGTGGGGCCGTTGTGGAGATGAGGCAAGCTAATGCCCAGAGTTGCCGAGTGTGCTCCCTGGTCGGAGTAGGCACCGATGCGAGAATTATCAGTCCGCTGATCCTGGTCCAAGACCCTGCCGTGTCGGGAATCGAACCCTGGTCCCGGGCCGTTCTCTGCACTCGGGTCTGCCGCCTCTAACCAGTGAGCCACACCTCTCCTTGTGTATTTTAGGGAGTAGGTAAATGCATGGTGCCATAGGATGTGTTACTTTTAAGTACCGACATTCCTCTTCAGAAAGAAGACCTACTTCACCCCAATCCTGTATACGATTGTTAATGTGAGTGACAAGAGAGGGAATGGGGCTGTCCTCCAGTTTTTTGTAACAAGTAGTGCCACCTAGTTGTCTGGTGATCTCATTGTCATAATCAACAGTATTCATGACAACTACATTTCCTCCCTTGTCTGCTTCCTTTATTGTGATGCTGTTCTCTTTAGCCAATCCATCAAGTGCAAATCTTTATTTTTTTGTCATATTCTGTTGTTTACATATGTATCTGTTAGGAGAGTCAATCAGTCTGCAAAAATCCTGTGAAACTCGTTCTTTAAACAAATCAATGTTTTTATGTGTGTTTGTAGGAATGTATTTGGAACGAGCTTTAAGACCACTATTAATTGTTATGTCTTCCTCAATATTCAGGTCCGAGTGTATTTCCTGCAATGAGGGATGGTCACCGGTCTCAATAGACAATAACAATTGTGCATTCTGTAAGTCAGAGATGGTAGTGGTACAGGAAGATGTAGTAACCAAATCATCACTATGAGATCTCGGATTGTTTCGGAAATGATCTTTTAATTTCAAAAGTCGTGTAAATTTAAACAAATCTACCATCAATAAAGTCGGGTCCCCAACTTGTGATGGGCAAAAACTTAAACCCTTTTTTAGGATGTTAATTTCCACATCTGTAAGTCTGCGGTCTGATAGGTTTACAATTGACAGGGCGTTGTCAGTAGAGATTTTGGGGTCAATGTTGACACTTAAACTTTCTGACGGAGTCACACTATCTAGGTCCTCTTGGATCTAGTGTCCATTTGGTGTACTGCTCCCCCTCATGGTTGTACTGTTTTTCCACCCTTTGCCCCCCCCTCCTGGTTTTGGGTCTGGGTTGGTATTTGGTATCTTTTTCCCTTGTCGGATACGTTCCATCTCCAATAAAAAATTACGTTTTGGAGAGATGGCCTGACATGCCCCACCATCCTTAGAGGATGAACTATCCATGGAGGACATTGAGCTACTGCTGGCACTCGCAGATTCCTCTCTAGCTCGTTTACCATCTCCTCCTGGTTTTAGATTATCGAATTTGTGAGCAAAGGTATAAATGCGCCCTGTCTTGTAATCGTTATCGTCGCGCTTTATTTTGCGTAGTTTTTTATCACGTAAGTAGATTTGGTACCGGCTTATTACCTCATCAAAGATTTCATAGTTCTTTTTTATGCTATCTTTCAAACTAGATTCATCTATTTCACGTTCCAGATCTACAATTTCTTGTTTCAAGGTTGCAACTTTTTTCTCAGAATGGCGGATCAATATTTTCATCATGGTATGGGAGGCCTGTTTCAAATTCTCCTCCCAATCTCTGATGGCATCGTCATCTAAGTCCTCAAAGGTTGGGAAGATCAAAATCCACAAGCCCCGTGGAATCTTTTGATTGTCTAAATATTTCTGTAGCGTTATTCCGTCTCACCATCTGGACATCTCTAACTTTTTTAGTCTTTCTAGCTTTAGAAATTTAGCTCGAAGGCCTTCTGTGCTAGGCTCTTTTGATGTATTGGCACCAGCAGGCTGACTATTGCCAAATAGACTTGAGGCCATCTCCTCTCGGGTATCTTTAAATTTAGACATAATGTTCCAAAGTTGAATCAAAGCTAAAATGAATAGTACATACTAGGTATCCCACAGAAAAATACTTCTAATTCAGAGGGGCCATATAAACTCAACAATTTACTTGGTTGGGATTGTGCAACAAATGGGTCCAAAACATGAAATTTTATACAACACAATTCGGACAGTGGACCACTCTGGAAATCTCAAAGCACCAACCCACATATCACCAACATGTGTAAAAAGTTTCCAATAGATTTGCGTGCAATTTTCAAATACTCCCTGTCCTCTGAGTGTATCCCAAAACCTTGGGAAAACCGTCAATATTTTTTGTCCAACTTGAAAAAGCACCGCTTCAAAGTTAAATCTCGACCAAACATAGGTGATAAATAAGTCATCAAAGAATGTCCCAAATGAAAAGACGCTGAATCGTGATTGCAAAAAGTTCAAGGTTCTTTTAATAATCCATTTAAGAAACCAGCCAACGCGTTTCATTCCTTCAAGCGGAACTTCTTCAGGGCTGTAAATCATAGAAAAAAGAAAAACATACAAAAAGCCAGTGTAAGATACAAAGAAACAACATGTGTACATACATTAAATAGATAAAAATTACACCAAAATACCCATGTTAAAAACATGCTACTGTCTAGAAATTGCAGCAATTGAATACATAAGACCATTATTAAACCATTTTTTAGTTGTAATGCTGTATATTCAGTTAATTTAAGTCTCTTTGTGTGTCTTGGGTGTGAGCCCAAACATTGAGGTAGTTTTGTTATAACAGACGCCATTTGGCTACTCTTATATTTACTGGGAGACAAATCCTCCTAAAGCATTAAATTCCAAAGTGCAATCACAGATGTCAGCGTCTACAGTATTATAAACATTTGAGCAAACAATTGTGGGAGTCGTCCCGCACTAAACATGTTCGTAAAGTTTTTGATTCATTATGCCTAATGTGTTGCCACAGGAATTCGTTTATCCCGAGGGGGTGTTGTTTACACAGGTACTGAAGAGAGGAGACTGTATTTGAGAAACTGTCAATATTGGACATATAACAGAGCCAGAATATAAAGCTCAAAGTTGTCCTCATAAAACAATATTCCAAAAAGACCTCTTAGAAACTTATTTATTTGCGGGTAAAAGGTCAAAAACCCATTTAAACCCCAAGTCGTCAAAAGACCAGTTCGACATACATGAAACCAGTATTTCCTTCCCCATTCACATGTCTTAAAAAGAAAAATCCTTTTGCGCTAGATTGAAATGATGTAAAAATATACATAATTCCTACCGTAATAAGCGTCACCGCACGTATGTATATTCCAAGTCAAAGTGTCATATCAGTATATATCCATTCCCTCTATGCAGGTGTTCCAAAAGAGATTAATCCAAATTCAAGCAAATATTTTTCGATTGCGTTTCACACTAATTTCTCTGAAAGATATGGAAAATAATATTCGCCTAAGAAAGTACAGGGAATAAAATGTAGGGGAAATTTTTTAGTCCCCAAATATTACATATCTATGGCATTACATGCCTACATACATACTTCTCACGTAGTACAAGACGCAGTAATCCTGCCTACCTTAATATTTGGACGAGCGCTCTTCTCACAGTCCAAAGGTCCCACTTCTTGTGCTTTTATTTCAGACGTACTACATGAATCACTTTAAGGTTATAACCTGAAACAATATGTTTGATATAGCCGATTATCATAAAATATGTTTTCCTCATAGATACCAATGTAAAGCAAAACGCGGAAAAATAAATGCCCGCCAGGTTGCTTGGAGAATGGAATTGTGATTAATCGACACACCTACATTGGTCAATCCTATCATGTAGCCCATGTGTTCATGTAGGGCACAATATAGAGTAGTTGTTTTACACAAAGTGAGAGTGGTTACGATCTCTATTTCGAACCGAATTTGTATATGGTTCACACATTAAGCATAAACTATAGTTTAGCATACCTTAATAGTGTAACGTGCGCATTTCGAACCGTCCAGTGGGCCCACTTTTTGGTCTTCAGTTGGAACGCAATGTTTTATTCAAGTAGGAAGTCCCGCCCCCATGGGCGTCACACAGCAAGCATCTTGGTAGACGTAGTTTTCATGCTGCTCAAGACTGCAAAAGTTCATGAACCCAGTGGACTCCGACACAGCCATCAGTAAAATTATAATAAAGTTCCCTGTTGGGTGAGTAACATACCACTGTGCTGACGCCTCACTAATGTTTCCCGTGACTCAGGACCCCTGTGTCCCTTGAAGTTTCCAAGATTGCAGAAACTCGGGGTCCGCCTGCAGGCAGCAGGACGCTTCGCGACTGGACTAGCCGCTGTAAATTCATGAAAAAGGATGCCCTTTGTGAAGCGCCACACGCAGAGGAGTATAAACACACGATGTCATAGGCAGCAAGTCTTGAGCAGCATGAAAACTACGTCTACCAAGATGCTTGCTGTGTGACGCCCATGGGGGCGGGACTTCCTACTTGAATAAAATATGTTCCTAATTAACCTGACTGCCGTCAGTACTTGCCAGTGAACAAGAGCACAAAAGAGGCTCGAAACGAGTATGGTAAATTGAGAAGCCTGCTGCCTGTTGAAACCTTGCTGCCTATGACATCGTGTGTTTATATCATCGGAGCATCAATGTTATCCAATTCAATAGGACAAGTACCTTGTTTACAGAATAAAGTGCAAGTGCTTTAAGCGATCCAATAGTTTATAAGACTTTTGATTGATGTATCAGTATAAATACCATAATTAAATAAGAAGGGGAGTCATAGCACTTACTATTAAAATATGATTATTAATGGCTGACAAGAAAGGGTCCCCTATCTGTCAAAGGTATATCTCAAGAAACCATTATATGTACAATCTGTTATACATAATAATTGTTACAGGATAAATATAAATAAGCTGTAAAATACGATCCTATATTGGATATAATATTAGCTAAAAATATTATCATATAAAAATTATTTTCTTCTCGTATAAAATTGGTACATAAAGTTACCTGATTCTAATAAATAATCAGTAAATATAAATAACTTATAAAACCCCCAATTATTAAAAAGTCCTTTGTAGGTAAAACCTATTGCTATTTTGTACTCATATATAAAGGATCACGCTAGAATTACAGAATACACCTCATTGTTGTTTACATTAGTGAGTTATTAGAGGCATGTGAACAAATCTTCTGTGACATTGAGACCTGACGGCTGTTTTGTATTTGGCTCTAATCTTTATTCGGCGACTTAATCACCATAAAAGAGGACATATACAATACATTTCCATACAATATAAATATTTTAAGATACAATAAAAGAAGAGTTACAACTCCAACACCGATGTAGTACCAGCGGATATACCGTCAGACCATTAAGCTCTCTGGCTGCAGTTTCAATAGGCGGGATCGTGTCATCCATGCACTTCCCAAGAACTTTGCTACCCCACAAATCATAAAGGGAGATGAGGAGTCTGTAGAGAGGACCCGAAGAGCTGATCTGTGGCACCTCAGGCCCAATTCTCTGCACACAGGTTTCAGCCAAAATTTGCGTGCCCCTTTATAAGCAGGGCAGGCAAAAAATACATGGGCCACAGACTCAGTTGGTGCAGCACATCCAGGGCATGAACGCAGGGGGGCACCAGAGTTAGACCATCTCGACGTAAAGTCATACACCGGAAGCGTCCCATAACGCAATTTTATATATAGAGCGCGATCAAGGGGTTTGGTTATCAAGTCCAGGAAGGGCTCTAGTTTCCTCGTACATTTAAATAGCAAAAATTGGTCCGTAAGAGTGCCCCCTCCCAGGTCCCTCCACATGTTGCTCTGAACCCAGTCCCAGTATAGCTTTTTGATCGCATCCTTTGGTGGCGGCGATTGTGTCTCCCAAGCGTCTCTTAGGCCTAACTTGAGCACTAAGTCCTTCAGTTTGTACAACCATCCAATTTTTTTTCCGGTATCCAATAGGAGAAGATCGTCCAACCCCTCTGCATATTTAGCAAGTTCTTCCGTTCTTCTTAGGCGGGTCCAGTAGAGCAACGGGCGTAGTCTTACCAAGTCCTTTAGTGCTCTTCTGCCCAGATCTAGTCTCAGGGGAACTAATGGGGTGGAAGCAGGGAGAGCCACCACCTTCCTTAGGAATTTATTTTCCGCAGTCGATAGATCTGATACATTTTCGAACCCCCATAGTTCAGCGCCGTATAGTGCAGCTGGGAGGATCTGGCCCTCATATATGGCCATCGCCGGGGAAATAGGTTTACTGCTGGATTCACGGAATTCCCTCAGGACCATCCCCGATACCCTTTGATGATTGAGTAACATTTTGGCCAAATGATCCTTCCATGTCATACGGCTGTTTATCCTGACTCCAAGGTAGTCAAAGGATTCGACCAACTCCAAGGGGACATCGTTCAGCAGGAAGTTATTTTTAAATCTTTTAGAGGGGGAAAATGCCATCAGTTTAGTTTTTGAGGTATTGATGGTTAAGCCTCGGGCGGTACAAAAGGAGCTAAACTGGTTCAAGAGTTTTTGTAGGCCCACCGGGGATTTGGAGATTAATATGGTGTCGTCGGCGAAGAGGAGAGTGGGGATTTTTTCCCCCGCCAGGGATGGGGCATCCGACTCCTCCCCCTTCAGATGGTCCACCACTCCATTCACAAAAAGGGAGAAAAGAGTCGGAGCCATAACACAGCCCTGGCGTACTCCTCTTCGCACAGGGATTTTCTCTGTCAGTTTCCCCTGGGATCCCCATCTAACCCTTGCATAGTTCCCCTCGTGGAGCCTTATGACAAGGGTCAGAAGACCACTCGGGAATCCCATCCCACCTAAAATCTCCCATAATTTTGCACGGGGGACCAGGTCGAATGCAGTCTTGAGATCTATGAAGGCCATATATAAACTGCCTTTCTTGATGGTAACTTCCTTCCAATAGATAACAAAAAAGCGAAAGACCTGGTCCATCGTGCCTACCTTTCTTCTAAAACCCGCCTGTAAGTGCGAGAGAATGCTGTCCCCCTCTATCCAATCACCTACTCTTGAAACGATGACCCTGCCGACTACTTTCTGAATTATATCGATCAGACTAATAGGCCTGTAATTCGCAGGGTCCTCTCTTGCCCCCTTCTTGTACACAGTTACTACCTCCGCCCCCTTCCAGGAGTCAGGAACCTGGTGACCCCTGGAGATCAGATTCATAATTGTGGCAATTAATTTTGCCCAAACCTGTGGCTCTGCTATCAACAGGTCTCCGGGGATCCCGTCTTGTCCAGCTGCTTTCTTCGGGGTTAGGTGCCTAATCGCCATCACGACTTCTGTGGTCGTGAAAGGGGGCTCGTCCACCCCTATGGGATCACCATCCCTCAGACTAACTACCTCACGGCTGGGCGTTTCCTCATTACCACCATAAAGTAATGAGAAATGGTCAAACCATTGCTGGCTGGTTATATGGACAGCCAAGGGTTGCGTTTTCCTACGTCTAGAAACATTGATCAGGTCCCAAAAGAGGTTCGGGTTCCTACTTTTTACAGCACTGGATAAGTCCTGCCAATGCTGTTCCTCCCACTCACATTTGGCCACTAATTGAACTTTGAGGTATTCCTTCCTGGCCGCTCTAACCATCGAAGGATCCCCCAAGATCAGGGCTTTTGTTAGCTGTTTCCTTTTGCCCTTGCACAAAAGCGTATACCAGGGTTTACTAGAAGCGGGGGGGTTAACAGTCACCCTATTGTCTTTCCCTTTCGAGGTAAAATAATTACCAACATGATCAATTGTATCTTTATATACTGAGACAAGGGGGGGGGGGTATAATGCCCTGCTGGTCTTATGTTCATCCAACCAGTCTTCCAGCTCGGAGGTCAAACCCTCCACCAACTGCTTTATCGCCCCTAGATCTTCCTCCTTAAGTTTAGCCTTATCCCATTTTAATCTACGGTTGTTACTATAGGGGATAATCTCTTTGGATGATTTTATGGAGTCATTCAGCCTCCTATCTTTAAGAGTGCCCCAATAAAACTTACAGCACAGGGGGTTGTGGTCGCTATCCTGGGTTGGGAGGACTTCCATATCTATAAGCTCCGGCCAAAAACTAATATCCATTAGGATGTAGTCAATACGAGATGGCCCAGTGAGCCTATTAAAGGTCAGTGCCCCTGCCTGATCGGATTTAGTCCTACCATTGAGGGCTCTGAGCTTATGGACCCTGGTCAGTGTATTAATTTGAATTGCCCTAGCCGACCACTTCCTGATGGGGGGCAGAGATAAACTTGGGATGGACCATTTTGAATCCTCCTCTTCGATACCCAAAGGGTCATCCCCGAGGAGGGGTTCAAACGTGCAGTTAAAGTCCCCCCCCCACAATAATTTTTGCTGCTGAAGGGCAATTATCTAGGGCGGAGTCCAGGGCTGCTAATGTCAGAGAAGCCGAATCCCCAGGTGTCCCTCTAGCATAGACATTAAAGATGTCAAACCTGCTACCTGCTGGCTTCCCATTAAAGGAAAGATGGAGTATGTCATTGCACTCCAGATTATGAGGTGTGGCCTCCCAATTTAGTTCCACTTTAATCCATACCATAAGGCCACCCGCAGGTCTGCCCTTCCCCTTACTTACTGCTGGCAGGAAATAAGTTGTGTACCCGGATTTATGTAAGGGTGATAGGCACCAAGTTTCCTGAAAAAGGCAGACATCGAACCTCTCAATAAACGTGTGCCATTCTGGGATATCTAGCTTCCTTTTTAGCCCCGCAATATTCCATGAAAGGAAATTTATTACCTGCCGGCCATTGGGTGCTATGGTTAACTCCCCCCCCATTTACACCTATCTTATCCACCCTGATCTTACGTCTCCCCCCCTCCTGTACCAGGAGAGTAGGTGTTATAGGGCGACCAACCACACTAGACATTGGCCCAACGGAAGGAGGAGCCTCTATAATGTCGCATGTACTAACAGTTTGGACTAGAAGGGGGCAGTCGTCTCCTGTATCTGTACTGCCATAAGCTCTTATCGGAGCCCCCCCTCCCAGAGGTTCACAAACCTCCCCCCCATGAACTGAACATCAATCACAATCCTCCAGCCTGGAAAGCTGGGAAAACCGATTGTAAGTGTCCAATGGAGTGAAAGGCCTCAGATGGTTCATCCTATTGCCATGGTTCGTCGTATGCCTGTAAGGGACAGTAGACCAGGCAGAGAACTGATCCGGTGGTAGGGGAAAATGTTGCCCAAAATAGTTATAATTATTATTATGGGGCAGTATAAACGGAGGCCTGAAGGAATAAGACTTGTTTGGGTATTTAAATGGAGCATCCTCTGGCCTGGGGTAAAAATATGTTAGGGCCCGAGGGGTAATACAAGTTCCCCCATTTCCTGGTGACCAGTTTAGAATGTAATCAACTGCCCGAGGGTCTCTAAAGTTAATCACAACTAGATCCCCCTCCAGGTCTTTAGTTCTAGAACCCAGCCAGTTTATGCGCCTAACGTGGACTATATCTCCATCTATATTCGGCCCTATCGGTCTGTACGTTCTTAACCAATGAATAATTTTGTATTTAATTCTAAGATGTACCTGGTCTCAAGACGGTGCAATTTCTCTTCTCTATTTCCGCCTCTCTTACTTGCAGGGACACAGTTGAGTATTTCAAGTCGCGACTTTTCGAGTCATGTTTAGCTTTAAAATGTCTCGCCACAGGATATGATTTGTCCTAATTATTTATTGTCCTAAAGTGTTGTAATATTCTTTTGTGGACTTGGAGCTTAGTGCTCCCTAAATAAAGTAGATTGCACAGGCAAGACAAGACATAAACCGCATATTCGGGTTTACATGTGAACAATCTGCCAATCTTAGGCTCCTTTTGGTCAAATGGTGAGAAATGTCGTTTTGTTTTCACCCTGTTGGTAGGCTTCACACGACTTGCAGTTAAAAAAAACAGTATGCGTTTGTAGCCTATGAGATGACTCAATAACTTCTGGGCTGGTTTTGACTAGCTCATCTTTCATTGATTGTCCTCTGCTGTAAGTTATTGATGGTCTTTTGGGTAGTTCTGAACCTATTACGGGATCGCTTAGAACTAAGGGCCAATTCTTCTTTATAATGGACTCAATCTTTTTATGTTGTTTACTGTATTGGACAATGATCCTAAATTCCGTATTGGTCTCAATATTGTTTGTTTCCATTGGTTTGACTGACATATTATTGGTATCTCCTCGGTGTGTTACCGCTACAACGCATCTTTTACAACGCGTTCCGTTACAACGCGATTTTTACATCGCAAATACCATTACAATGCATGCCATTACAACGCATGGCATTACATAGCAGATGCTATTACAACGCATGGCATTACATCGTAAGTATTGGTAAGTATTTAATTTTTTTTTTTTTTTATTTAATATTTTATAATTGATTTAATTATTATTAATTATTTAAAAAAAATTATTTCGTTTTTAAATATTATAAATTAAATATATTAATTTAAGTATTTTTTAAAATAAGTATGAGTATAGGAGTATATGTTTTGGGGTACTGATGTATATGTTTTGGGGTGTTTGGGTATTTTTAGGTTTTAGGGCAGTGTTTGGGTTTTGGGGTACAGGGGTGTTTTTAGGTTTTAGGGCAGTGTTTGGGTTTTGGGGTACAGGGGTGTTTTTAGGTTTTAGGGCAGGGTTTGGGTTTTGGGGTACAGGGGTGTTTTTAGCTTTTAGGGCAGGGTTTGGGTTTTGGGGTACAGGGGTGTTTTTAGGTTTTAGGGCAGGGTTTGGGTTTTGGGGTACAGGGGTGTTTTTAGGTTTTAGGGCTGGGTTTGGGTTTTGGGGTACAGGGGTGTTTTTAGGTTTTAGGGCAGGGTTTGGGTTTTGGGGTACAGGGGTGTTTTTAGGTTTTAGGGCAGGGTTTGGGTTTTGGGGTACAGGGGTGTTTTTAGGTTTTAGGGCAGGGTTTGGGTTTTGGGGTACAGGGGTGTTTTTAGGTTTTAGGGCAGGGTTTGGGTTTTGGGGTACAGGGGTGTTTTTAGGTTTTAGGGCAGGGTTTGGGTTTTGGGGTACAGGGGTGTTTTTAGGTTTTAGGGCAGGGTTTGGGTTTTGGGGTACAGGGGTGTTTTTAGGTTTTAGGGCAGGGTTTGGGTTTTGGGGTACAGGGGTGTTTTTAGGTTTTAGGGCAGTGTTTGGGTTTTGGGGTACAGGGGTGTTTTTAGGTTTTAGGGCAGGGTTTGGGTTTTGGGGTACAGGGGTGTTTTTAGGTTTTAGGGCAGGGTTTGGGTTTTGGGGTACAGGGGTGTTTTTAGGTTTTAGGGCAGGGTTTGGGTTTTGGGGTACAAGGGTGTTTTTAGGTTTTAGGGCTGGGTTTGTTTTTGGGGGTACAGGGGTATTACGACTTTATATAAATTAAATTAATTAAATTAATTTTATTTAATTTAATTAAAATAATAACTATATTTACAATTATTAATTTAATTGTATTAATAAACGATTATAATTAAATTATATTATTTTAAAATGTTTAATTAATTAAATTCTTTTAATGTTATTAAATATAATTATATTATGTATTATTTATAACTTAATTAAATTATAATTATATTTATTGTTATTAATTACATTATATTATTTTCTATTTATAAATTTTTTATATATCATTAATTATATTATTTTAAATATATTACATTAATATCAATTTTAATATTAATTAAATTACTATAATTACATTAATTACTGTTTTAAAAATGTTATATTATTTTTATTATTTTACATTAATTTAATTAACTTTATTACATTTTTTTAAAAAAAGATATACTTACCTATACTTACGATGTAATGCCATGCGTTGTAAAAGTATCTGCTATGTAATGCCATGCGTTGTAATGGCATGCATTGTAATGGTATTTGCGATGTAAAAAACGCGTTGTAACGGAACGCGTTGTAATACATCGCGTTGTACTGACACCAATCCATCTCCTCCAATGCCCAATAGATTTAACCTATTCTTTTGCATAGATTTGGTGATAGCAGAAATAATCATTTTATCTGAGTAGCCCCTTTCTTGGAACCTCTTTTTACTCTCTTCTTGGGCTATTATTATATCACATTCCTTGCTGTGAATGCGTGTTAACCGTAACATTTCCCCGTAAGGAATACTGCTAACCAAATGTTTTACATGTGCACTATTAGCATGGAGGGTTGAGTTTCCTGCAGTTAAGTTTTTGATGGAGTTTTCTTTCAATTTTATTATTCTCAATTAAAACTTCCTTGTCTAAAAAGGTCACTGCTGTGGAGCTTATGTTGGCAGTGAAATGCAAGTTGAGGTTATTAACATTAATTACCTCTACAAATTCCTCTGCTGTCTCCAAACTCCCGTCCCATGTCACAAATAAATAGTCTATGAAACAGAGCCATGTTTTGACCTTGGTAGTCATTGCTTCCTTGTGTTCCGTCATAAGGACCAGCTCCTCCCACCAACCCATGTGAAGACATGCGTAGCTGGGGGAGAAGCTGGCCCCCAGGGCCACACCTCGCAACTGCCTATACAAAAGATTGTTGAACATAAACATGTTATTGTTTAAACAGAAATCAACCATTTCCAATTGCATATGCTTATGTTTTGGCATGCTGCCCAAAGACTTTTCCAAATAAAAATCAAGTGCTCTTAGACCATCAGAATGTACAATACTAGTATACAGTGAGCTAACATTCAAGGCTATTAATAAGAAATTAGCTTCCCAATTAATGTCCTTCATTTTACACAAAAAGTCACTTGAATCACTCACGTATGATGGAAGAGCTTTTACATGATTTTGAAGGAAGAAATCCACGTATTGGGACGTATGTTCAACGCATCCTTTTCTTGCTGAAATAATGTGCCGGCCCGGCGGATTTTTCAAGTCTTTGTGTATTTTTGGTAAAAAATAAATTGTTGGTACCACAAGAAAAGTATTTTTGAGGAATTTGAATTCTTGTCCAGTAATAAGACCCTAAGATTTCCAATTTGATAGTTTTTGGTGGAAATTTGAGTACATTGTTTTTAACTCGGTCCCAGTACATCTTGTGTAACACATTCTATCATTCAGCTGATTGTGGGCTTCCTTAGTGTACATGCCCTGGTTCCTTAGAACAATGTTACCACCTTTGTCTGAGGCTCGAATTAGGATTTTGTTGTTTTTCTTCAGTTTAGATATTAAAGTGTTATATTCAGCCTTCTCCTTGTCATATTTAGATTTGCCTCTGTGGGTCTTAATATTGAGTTCCTTGAGTTGAACCGTCACTTGATCATGGAAAAGATCAATTGAATCCTTTAACATGACTGGGTTAAAAGTTGATTTTGGTCTAAATCCAGTTAGAGGGGAGGTCGTTTGAGTTAGTGGTGAGCTGAAATCCATATTTGATGTGGTTGTTTGACCAGGTTGCGACCCAGGATTGTTGTCAATTGAACCTTCATCCCACAACTCTTGTATGTCATTAATGAGTGCTTCTGTAGTTTTGGTATTTCCCATACTGTTAAAACTCTCGTTCATCCTTGATGGTATTTGGTCATTTGCGTTGTTGTTCAGTGCATATAACTTTCAATTTTAGTTTTCGCGTGCTTTTAAATATGTCCAATCTAGTTTTCACATAATTGAAATCATGTGTGGTGCAGTATGTTAAACCCAAGATCAATATTTCCATTTCTTTGTTTAGTGCCACATCCGATAAGTTTACAATAGTTTTGTTTGGCTCTGGGGAGGCCTTTATTTTCCTTTTCTCCATCCCACTCTCTTTTTGCAAGTTGCTCCAGTTTTGTTTGGCCTTCCGCTGCTGTCCTCGTTTCCAGTTTTTGTTTGGCCATAGTTTGTTCTTTGTGTGGGGGGGGCGGAGGCTTTGCCTTCTGTCCTCGCATAAAAAAGACAACTCATCATCCAAGGTGCGTTAGGGCATTGTTTGTAAAGCAATTCCTTTCCCCTCTGAATCACTGTCAGGGCCTGAGCTCAGATCTGATTGTGAGGTGCCCGATGAAACTGTATCTGTTCTCGCCCCCTTAGCTTTTGTTGTAGCTACTTTGCGATTATTTTTATTGGCTCTAAACACTTCATACATTTTAGAGAATGTGAAGATTTGGCCCATTTCATAGTCTGTTTTATCGCGAAAAAACGTATAGGTCTTACGTCCTTTAATTTTGTCTTCCTCCTTTTTCAGCCTGGCAATCATTCCTGACATAATTTTTGTTTTTCCTACTCTTGATCAATTGTGTAAATTTCCTCATTTATTTTAGCAATTTCCTCCAACAGTGCAGTGTTATCAATGTTAGCATACTTTATCAGAATTTGCATTTGGCGCTTAGAGGAGTCCAAATTGAACTCTGCCATACATACATACCATTTATCCATGTAATGTACAGGTTTGGTATATCTACAGCAAATTAGTGAAATAATAATATATAAAAAGCTTTGTAAAGGAAAAAACAATGCATTAAATCGTTTGGCTAAACCAACATTATTTTGTTATTAGTGCAGTACTTCTATATAATTATACCTAACAGTTTAAGGTATAGCTTTATATGCATGTTAATTTGTTAATGTGTGTATGGTATGGTATGGTTTATAAAACAGTAGAAACAACTTTTATATGCATTTATGCTATTTAAGGATTTATGGCCCGATGTAGGTACCAAATACCGGTCGGAAACGGCCGATTTTGGCCGTTTCCGTCCGGTATTTGGCCTACTGAGATGTAGGGCACCTTTTTTTGTCCGATTCGGTATTTTACCGATTCGGTAAAATTACCGAATCGCAAAAATACCGAATCGGTAATTTTACCGATTTTTTTTAAATTTGGGATGTAGGTGGGACTACTTTCAGTCCCACAGGCCCTTCAGATTCGGTATTTTAACACCCAATCCAATTGGGTGTTAAAATACCGAATCCAGGTGTGCATGCACATGTGTGCATGCACACCTATGCCATGTGACAGACAGACATGCCCTTAGGGCATGTCTGTGTACCACATGGCTCACATGCCTTTTTTTGGGGTGCTGGAGGGTGTCAAAGTGACACCCCCTGCACCCTTGCACAAATCGGTAATTACCGAATCGGTAATTACCGATTCGGTAATGCCCATTGATTCCTATGGGCTTCAAGGCCCATAGGAAGCAATGGGGGATACCGAATCGGTATTTACAGAATCGGTAAATACCGAATCTTACAGATTCGGTATTTACCGAATCTGAAATACCTACATCTCCCCCCCTCTAATTTACCACTTCATAAATACCGATTCGGTATGATTCGGTATTTATGAAGTGGTAAATGTAGATTTACCTACATCGGGCCCTTAATGCTTAAAGGCTCTGGGTAGTTGAGGTAAGCATTAGGTAGCATGGTCCTCTCACACGAATATCTGCAGTAATGGTAATCTCACAACTATATCTGCAGTGATTGTGATTTCACATGTATATCTGCAGTAATGGTGATCTCACACCTATGTCTGCTGTGATAGTGATCTCAAACCTAGATCTACAGTGATAGTGATCATATCTATATCTGCAGTGACAGTGATGTCACACCTATATCTGCAGATATATCTGCAGTGCTAATGATCTCACACTTATATTTACAGTGATAATGATCGTATATATATATATCTGCAGTGGCAGATTTTGCACCTATATCTGCAGTAATAGTAATCTTACACCTATATCTGCAGTGATAGTGATGTCACACGTATATCCGCAGTAATAGTGAGCGCACACCTACATCTGCTGTGATAGTAATGTCACATCTATATCTGCAGTGACAGTGATCCCACACCTAAATCTGAAGTAATAGTGATCTCACACCTTTAACTGCAGTTATAGTGATCTCACATCCAATTTTCTGCAGTGATAGTGAGATATATATATATATATCATTATCACTGCAGAAAATTGAATGTGAGATCACTATAACTGCAGATATGGGTGTGAGATCACCATTACTTCAGTTTTAGGTGTGGGATCACTGTCACTGCAGATATATATATATATATATATATATATATATATATATATATATATATATATATATATTCTTTCCACAAATCACCTCAAATCACCGCTATTTGCCATTAAATCTATCAATTATTGCACAGAAGAGGTGTCCGTGCTATCATTTCGTATTGAGGTGATTTGTGGAAAGAATTTATCGGGACCGCTGGTGCCCAGCACGGACCGCCCGCTGACAGTGCTTCTCCACTACCAGCACTCGTGGAAAGGATATATATATATATATATATATATATATATATATATATATATATATATATATATATTTATATATATATATATATAGATTCCAACCGGAGGTTGCGGCGCTTCCACAACAAACCCAGTACGCAGACACAGATGGATAAATCCACAGCCAGACTTTTTTAAAGGTATTTTCTTCGTCCTTTATTTCATCATCGTGCAGAGGTGCAACACACTGCCAAACAGATATATATATATATATATATATATTTATATATATATATATATTACCTACTGGCGGTCGGCAGTAGGTAGTTAAAAGTAGGACCTATTATCCTTAGGAAAAACGCAACATTCTATTGCTAATAACTTTGGCGTCGATTGATGAATATTCTTGAAATTTTCCAAACTTTTGGCCAGCTCCATTCCGCTCCTTCCCTAAATGTTTGTGGGTGTTTGGTGAAGCGGGAGCCGAGAAAAAATGGGGGTCCCAAAACACGTTTTCCCCATGCAATTTCTCATAGGACCTTTAGCCACGGCTACAGCTAGAACGGCTGAATGGAATTGCACCAAATTTGGAAGAGATGTAGTCCTCAGTTCTGACTTGTGCCTTTGGCATATCTGGTGTCCATCTGTTCAGTAGTTTCTTTGAAAATTACGGTTAAAGTCATTTATATATCTATGGACACGAAGGATCCGCGGATTGTGCGAGGATTGGTCTCGTAGGATAAGCACACCATTCCGATCACGTGCTGAATTCTAATTGGCTGTCAAGCGGTTATAAACATTCAAAACCAAGATCTGTTGGCAGCCATTTTGTGCCTCGGTAGAATCGAGGGTGAAGAAGTCTGTGAAATATGTTGGCAAAACGTGAACAGGGGCAGGTTAGACACACACTGACCCTCTAGGCCTGCTCAGGGTGTGACATAGGGACCCGTAGGGCAAAAAAAGTAGGAACATTTTTTAACCAAAAAAGTCGCGAGATGCGCGTAGGATCTGCGCATTTGGTTGCTGAAAAAAATGAAGCATGTATTTTTTAGATATATATCAGGCTTATGGGTATAGATGTTGGGTGGTTCTACAAAAAGCCCTTGTGTTTATTGAGAGATTTTAGTAATTACAAGTAAGTATCGATGCAGAGTCTAAAGTTCATGAGGAAGACTTGGTTTCCTTCATCTGTAAAATGTACACTATCTCTTTAATAGATGCCATGTATATTGAAATGCAGATTGTTGTGGTATATTGACAATATTCCATAGTCTCATTGAAAATTAGAAAGATGTATTCACATGTTTATTCACTTATTTGCGCAGATCAGGTGTTCCAGTCTTCCCCTATCTCGACGACTGGTAGTTGAAGGCGGGCTCACCCCAGACAGTCGTCTCCCACCTCCAGACTACGGTCGACCTCTTGCACCTGCTGGGGTTGTCCATCAACATGCTGAAGTCGCACCTGTGCCCTTCTCAGAAGCTCCTCTTAATCGGAGCGGTTCTGGACTCTGTGCAGTTTCGGGTTTTTTACTCCGAAGAGAGGGTTCGCGATATTTAGGCTCTGATTCTGATCGTTCAGCTTATCCCAGGTCTCGTCAGGTTGACCCTGCGGCTCCTGGGGCTGAAGGCCTCCTGCAACCTAGTGGTGCATCACGCAAAGTGGCATGTGAATAAATATAAACACAGGCCAAGCCCACATACTTTTAAAAGTGGTGCAAGAGAGTTGTAAATCTGGTACACAGTGTTTTGTTTTACTTTTCTTTCCTTTCTGTGATGTAGAAGATTCTGGGTAAATATACGGTTTTTGTACAGCCTGTAACTTTTAACCCTACCCCCAAACGGCTTTCTGACTGTTACCATAGTAACAGTTCATGGAACACTTACATGAGCACAGAGGTTAAAGGTTCACCACACCTCAGAATTCAACTTCACATTATAAATATCATTTCTATTGATGACTGCGACCCCTACAAAAAAACAGACTTGTACTTTTTTAATTAACTTTTATTAAAACAATAGCTGGAACTATAACTAAAAGATAACAATGCAATAAAAAACTAGAACTATAACTAACAAAACAATATAATAAACAACATATAATATGGACTCCAAAAGAAGTATTGTAGTTATTCTACAAAACAAAAAAGAAAATTAGTGTTTAAAATTAGATTGATGTGACTAAATGAGGTCAAACATTACAAGTCAAAGTAACACTTGACGATATTTATATATTTTTTAAAATATTTTCAGTGTGCCTGAAAAGCTTCCACTGGCATTGTACATGCAGACTTTGGTCCACCCTTTTTATCAATTTTTTCAGTTTGAGATATAACGTCCTAGCTCTGTTACTCATTTCCTACTTTCTCCTTTCAAATTCTCTTGTAAAGACCTTAACAACAATTAAAGGGAACATTTTCTGCATATTTTTAATGAAGCATTTGACACAATGCATAGTGACACCGTATTTATTGAATGTTTTGAAATTAATTTTCACAAGTCTTAAAAAAGGTGAATGCAAGAAAAGTTACTTGCCCATATGCAAGACTGCTTTCAAGAGGAGACCCCAATAAAGAGGACTGGTGTGGAACTGCAAGTATGCGGAAGTACTTGCAGGCTAAGAATCCGGTCAACTTTGCAAGGGAAGAGTTAAGGAGATGGAGAGAGGCTCCTTCTGCTTCATGAAAAGGCCCAAGTACCAGGGGAGCAACACCGTCAACCTCTACTGCACAGCCTAATATTCGTCCCCAATTTGGAAACCTTTAAGAAAAAAAGTAAGAAGGTTTGAAGCTCTGTATGCCATCCTAATACCTAATCATCCTGTAGTTATACAGAGATCTACCCGGTATCAGACCTATCCGTACAAGTGTGAATTGGAGATTATCTGCCACTGAAAACCCCTCAAGTACTTATATCCTCAAGTACTTATATCCGTTACTTTTTAGCTTCGTCGAGTAGTCGTATTGTGAGTATTTACCTTAAAGTTGTCCGTAAAAAATTTGTGAATCTCTCTGGCTTCATACAACTAGGTCATGCCATATTTGAGACATCAGTGAAATTAACTTGAACAGGAGGATATACTTTCTTCAATGTTGGTAACTTGCTGCTGACTTATGTAACATTATGGTAACTGAAAAAAGAGTTAAAAATGTATATGTTGTACATATGTCCAAGCTTAATTTTAATGTTCATAAAACAATTGTTCTCAATAGGATTGGGGATGAAAAGTAATCAGCAGAGGTTATATTTGGACAGCAAAATAGGAAATAGCATTGCATTATACAAATGTTAGGCCGAGATTGGTCACTCACTTCATTTACAAACTCCTGGGCTTGATCTGATAGAAACCTTTTTGGACTTTCATGATCTAGAAATTTAGAAATAAATAGCAGGGAAAATAAAAAGACAAGTTTTCATAAAAATAAAATAAAAACAACATTTTTACTTTGTATCTGAAGTACAGGCTAAAAATGTGTAACGAGCATTTAAAGAGAAATGGGTTTCAGAAAGAAAGGTCTATAAGACTATCACAATGCAGATTTATATTTTATAAAAAATATTTATAGAAGCAAGAAAAATTATAACTCATACATTTTTTCAATTTTAAATCACATATTTGGGCTATAAAATCGGGAGGACATGCTTTTTGTACGTTTGGTTGATTTCAGAATGCCCACGAATTCTAGTAAAAGATGACAATAACACAGTTATCCGTCTGCAAACACATGAAATACACAAATGCTTATCTCAGAATGGTTTTCGATCATGAAATGTTGAAGACAAACCTGGTAACTCCATTAGGTCCACTGCAATTTTCGGCTGATAACATATGGAGAGCAGTCAGTGGATCTGGTGTCTTGAGTTGTTCATCACCACGTGGTATATTGTATGGGCAGGACAGCTTGTGGCGACCAGTACGTCTCATGGTTGAGATCTGTATAATGAGATAGAACAGGGGGCAAATGAAGTTTAAGGTTATAAAAAAACATGGAGAGCGTGCTAAAATAGAACATTGACCAATCCATTATATGTGCAGTGCATGGGGAGGAAGCAGCACATAATGCACTGCTTAAAAAATTATATGCTGCAGGAATAAGTGATTTGCTCAGAAACATCGCCTACCAAGGCAAAATATTTAAGTTATAAGCACTGGAAACCATACTAAAATACATGTTTGCCGAAAACATTACTTTTGCAATCCATGGGGCAGGTGACTCACTACTTACACGAGAAAAACTACATCGCATTCAATTGAACAGCACGTAGCACACTGCGGTAGGAGTGGCCACGTGGAGCTTGGCAAATTAAACAAACGCACCAGGATTAAGTGATTTGCACAGAAACAAAAGTCACAAAGTCAAATTTAACCATATAAAAAAGAAGGAAAGCGTGCTTAAAACAGCATTGCCAAATAGAACATAAATTTGCATTATGCGGTATTTCAAGATTGTTCATATTAATTAATTTAATTACTCTTTAAAAAGTGCTCTCCTACGAAGAAGTGGATACGAACACTATCAATGGCTGTGACTGCGGAATAGGAAAAGTTCAAGAAGGTTGGCAGCTTATGAGCATGATGTCACTGGGTGTGAGAGCTTTGATTGGGCATGTTGTAATTGAGCATGCGCAAATAAAATGAAAAAGGTTAGGGGCACATAGCCAGACGGTGGGACGTATGGTGCACATGCATAACATTAACATTCATGCTCTACCACAAACATGCATGCGCAAAGTGACGGCAACTCCTATTGGGTACATACATAGATGAAGTTCGGACGTCCCCGTGGTCTTGAAGTGGCTTCAGGAGGGGGGCTTTGCAGCCTTCCTCCATGAAATAATAATATATATTTAGCCATGCCCCGGGGGCTGGGGACCCCGGTGCTCGGAATTGGGCGCAGGAGGAGGGCACGCGGCCCACTTCCCTTAAAAAAATTCAATATGTATACTCTGCTTATTGTCATCCTACCATAAGCGCACCCTTCCGATCACACACTGAAGGCTAATTGGCTGTCAAGTGGTTGTCAACATTCAAAACTAGAAACTGTTGGCAGACATTTTATGTCTTGGTACATGGAAGGCTGAATAAGCATGTGAAATGTGTGTTTAAAACGTGAAAAGGGGGAGGGTAGACACACCCTGATACTCTAGGTCTCCTCAGGGGGTCCCACAAGGTCTCCCAGAGCCCCTATTTTTTTTTCTTTTTTGGGGAAAAATCGCGAAGTGCGCGTATGATCCACGCATTCTAGCGATATTTTAAAAAAAAAACATGGGTTTACCATATTTGCAACATTGACACACCAGTACAAGTTTCTAATCCTAATCCTTCTAATTCCTACATCTACACACACATCTAAACACCTACCTATAGATTCACTCATACATGCTAACAAAGATCAATAGAAAACTATTAAATATACTTATATACCTACATCAACATTACAAACCAGCACATATCCTATTCCTTTATGCAGACATCCGACTCACTTATGCAAACAATTGATCATACTTGTATTTATTAAGCTACTCACTTACACAAACACCACTTTATTTATTCATATAGATAGTAACTCATACTTAGTGTGTTATAAAATCAGTATTACAAGTATACAGCTATCCATACATCAATCATACAATCACTGAGTATTATGTATACTTATTTATATACAATAACTGTCACATACACTGCCTTTCATATTTTTAGTTTGTTGGACATATATCATTGAGAAAAATATTTCCTCACAAACACACCCATAAAGAGATTCACTCACCCAAACAACTGTTCCACATAGTCTAACCTCATATACTTAGCAAATCAACTGTTTACACATCTTTCCACAGTCACACACGTCCCACCCAACCTCACACATTCATTCAGTATACCATACAAATACTCATTTAACTAATTAATAACTAATGGACTTTCACATATGTAGTAACCAACTTATGTAGTAGTTTACACAACAAGAGATAGAGTGATACAGGTATTCATACAGTTTAATCACTATCCCATATATTTACCATATATTTAGTGAGACACTTAAAATTCCTCACTTAGACAGTCAATCACATTGGTACTAAATCCTCCATTCACACACTTATACATCCACTCAGTCTTCAAGGCAGATTGCTATATATATATAATACATATTTAAATAACGAACCAAACCACTTTTACTGGATGATGTCATCAGTGATATCACTGACCATGTCATGAATGATGTAATATTTGACATCATCAGCAGTGGAATGCTGGTGCGCGAGTTATAGTTAGTACAACTAACTGTAACAGGGGAATTTCAATGGTTTTATACGAGTGAAATGTGTAGCTAACTATAACACCCCTAAAACCTATGTTTTTTCAGTGAATATAAATATATATCTCCGTAGTGTGAATGTCATTTGGCTATACCTCCCTGCCGCTCGTGCTGAATTAAATACTTTGTGATGATTGCATTTGGGCACACTGCAACACCTTTTCCACAGCTAATTCCCCAAGCTCAATACCAGGAGTTTTATGTTTTATTTAAAGCAATATGACGGGCTTGACAAGGTCTTTGTTTTAATAGCGCTTGAGATGAAATACAGCACAATGTTATGCAATCGTATTTTATCTGCATTCTATATTTAGGGCTTTATTTTTTAGAGTGATTAGTGCCATTCTCTTCATTTTAAGGTGATGTTCCCTCTAAAGAATGGTGTTATATTATGTACACATGTTTAGATACGTATTATAGAATGGTGTTGCATTAAGCTTCATTATGTTTTAAAATTAATTGCACTATGCATTTTATTGAAACATATTTGTTACGTGATCTTGTAATTCCACCAGTCACATTCTTTGATGTTAGGAGTGCGTTTAGATATTGTTTAGTGTCTGTACTACTGTACGGCTTTAAACGCATAAGTATTTTCTTTATGTTTACTCATTCTTTGAGGGGTTGGGACTATATAAATTCACAGATGTATGGCACTAATTAGATTGATAAAGGCTTCAACGAAGCGGTAACGCGTCTCTCCAATCTTGGGGTCGAATGAGACCTGTGACAATAAAGAAAGCCATATCGCACATCCTCGAGTACGTGCCTTCTTCCTGGCAGGAGTGGGATGGTGTGTGTGTATATATATATATATATATATATACATATATATATATATATATATATATATATATATATATATATATATATATATATATATATATATCCGCAGACACCCACTCCAACAGGAAACAGGTAGAGGCCACTCGGGGGATAACTTTGAAGAGTCTTTAATAAAAGCAGCGTTTAGCATAATGCATTTCAACCTTGGCGGTCTTCCTCAGATGCTGCTGCGTAGCCAAGCATAGCTCCTCCCCTGCCTTTGAAACACCAGAGTCACTGCCATTGGCGGAAGTCCGCTGACCAATGGTCGATGTAATACAACTGTATTGTAGTTCTCCCACAACTACAATTCCTATCATGCTGTAGGCTTGGGTAAGTGTTGCATGGCCATGTACTGGTAAAATGCAGGGTTAAAATTTGGAGTCCTGGTACAAATTTAATTACAGCCTCTTCTCAGGTCCCCCTTGCCGTTCTAACCACGTTGCACTTGTGCCGGCTGGATCGTGAAAACGGAGTTGCAGTGAACTCGTTTCCCCATATCACTGATATGCTGCAACCTGCAGCCGTCCAGAATGCAGGCATGTGCTTCGGGGCGGACCGGAGTCTATTCAATCCCTTGAACAAACAAAAAGCTGCACGCAGCGGATGCCAGTGAAGCTCCTGCCTCTTTGCAGAACGGGACCTCTTACGCGTCTCTGGCCGACGCGAACATATCCGCAGACACCCACTCCAACAGGAAACAGGTAGAGGCCACTCGGGGGATAACTTTGAAGAGTCTTTAATAAAAACAGCGTTTAGCATAATGCATTTCAACCTTGACGGTCTTCCTCAGATGCTGCTGCGTAGCCAAGCATAGCTCCTCCCCTGCCTTTGAAACACCAGAATCACTGCCATTGGCGGAAGTCCGATGTAATAGAACTGTATTGTAGTTCTCCCACAACTACAATTCCCATCATGCTGTAGGCTTGGGTAAGTGTTGCATGGCCATGTACTGGTAAAATGCAGGGTTAAAATTTGGAGTCCTGGTACAAATTTAATTACAGCCTCTTCTCAGGTCCCCCTTGCCGTTCTAACCACGTTGCACTTGTGCCGGCTGGATCGTGAAAACGGAGTTGCAGTGAACCCGTTTCCCCATATCACTGATATGCTGCAACCTGCAGCCGTCCAGAATGCAGGCATGTGCTTCGGGGCGGACCGGAGTCTATTCAATACCTTGAACAAACAAAAAGCTGCACGCAGCGGATGCCAGTGAAGCTCCTGCCTCTTTGCAGAACGGGACCTCTTACGCGTCTCTGGCCGACGCGAACATATCCGCAGACACCCACTCCAACAGGAAACAGGTAGAGGCCACTCGGGGGATAACTTTGAAGAGTCTTTAATAAAAACAGCGTTTAGCATAATGCATTTCAACCTTGACGTTCTTCCTCAGATGCTGCTGCATAGCCAAGCATAGCTCCTCCCTTGCCTTTGAAACACCAGAGTCACTGCCATTGGCGGAAGTCCTCTGACCAATGGTCGATGTAATACAACTGTATTGTAGTTCTCCCACAACTACAATTCCCATCATGCTGTAGGCTTGGGTAAGTGTTGCATGGCCATGTACTGGTAAAATGCAGGGTTAAAATTTGGAGTCCTGGTACAAATTTAATTACAGCCTCTTCTCAGGTCCCCCTTGCCGTTCTAACCACGTTGCACTTGTGCCGGCTGGATAGTGAAAACGGAGTTGCAGTGAACCCGTTTCCCCATATCACTGATATGCTGCAACCTGCAGCCGTCCAGAATGCAGGCATGTGCTTCCGGGCGGACCGGAATCTATTCAATCCCTTGAACAAACAAAAAGCTGCACGCAGCGGATGCCAGTGAAGCTCCTGCCTCTTTGCAGAACGGGACCTCTTACGCGTCTCTGGCCGACGCGAACATATCCACAGACACCCACTCCAACAGGAAACAGGTAGAGGCCACTCGGGGGATAACTTTGAAGAGTCTTTAATAAAAACAGCGTTTAGCATAATGCATTTCAACCTTGACGGTCTTCCTCAGATGCTGCTGCGTAGCCAAGCATAGCTCCTCCCCTGCCTTTGAAACACCAGAGTCACTGCCATTGGCGGAAGTCCGCTGACCAATGGTCGATGTAATACAACTGTATTGTAGTTCTCCCACAACTACAATTCCCATCATGCTATAGGCTTGGGTAAGTGTTGCATGGCCATGTACTGGTAAAATACAGGGTTAAAATTTGGAGTCCTGGTACAAATTTAATTACAGCCTCTTCTCAGGTCCCCCTTGCCGTTCTAACCACGTTGCACTTGTGCCGGCTGGATCGTGAAAACGGAGTTGCAGTGAACCCGTTTCCCCATATCACTGATATGCTGCAACCTGCAGCCGTCCAGAATGCAGGCATGTGCTTCGGGGCGGACCGGAGTCTATTCAATCCCTTGAACAAACAAAAAGCTGCACGCAGCGGATGCCAGTGAAGCTCCTGCCTCTTTGCAGAACGGGACCTCTTACGCGTCTCTGGCCGACGCGAACATATCCGCAGACACCCACTCCAACAGGAACCAGGTAGAGGCCACTCGGGGGATAACTTTGAAGAGTCTTTAATAAAAACAGCGTTTAGCATAATGCATTTCAACCTTGACGGTCTTCCTCAGATGCTGCTGCGTAGCCAAGCATAGCTCCTCCCCTGCCTTTGAAACACCAGAGTCACTGCCATTGGCGGAAGTCCGCTGACCAATGGTCGATGTAATACAACTGTATTGTAGTTCTCCCACAACTACAATTCCCATCATGCTGTAGGCTTGGGTAAGTGTTGCATGGCCATGTACTGGTAAAATGCAGGGTTAAAATTTGGAGTCCTGGTACAAATTTAATTACAGCCTCTTCTCAGGTCCCCCTTGCCGTTCTAACCGCGTTGCACTTTTGCCGGCTGGATCGTGAAAACGGAGTTGCAGTGAACCCGTTTCCCCATATCACTGATATGCTGCAACCTGCAGCCGTCCAGAATATGTGTATATATATGTATGTATGTATATGTATATATATGTGTATATATATATATATATATATATATATATATATATATATTCACTGAAAAAACCATAGGTTTCAGGCCTTATATAGTTAGGAATTAGCATTTAAAAAACCTTTGATATTCACTGAAAAAACCATAGGTTTCAGGCCTTATATAGTTAGGAATTAGCGTTTAAAAAACCTTGCAAATTCACTGAAAAAAACATAGGTTTGTGGCCTTATATAGTTAGGAATTAGCATTTAAAAAACCTTTGAAATTCACTGAAAAAACCATAGGTTTCAGGCCTTATATAGTTAGGAATTAGCATTTAAAAAACCTTTGATATTCACTGAAAAAACCATAGGTTTCAGGCCTTATATAGTTAGGAATTAGCGTTTAAAAAACCTTGCAAATTCACTGAAAAAAACATAGGTTTGTGGCCTTATATAGTTAGGAATTAGCATTTAAAAAACCTTTGAAATTCACTGAAAAAACCATAGGTTTCAGGCCTTATGTAGTTAGGAATTGGCATTTAAAAAACCTTTGAAATTCACTCAAAAACTATAAGTTTTAGGGGTGTTATAGTTAGCTGAACATTTCGCTCCTACAAAACCATTGAAATTGCTCCTATATAGTTAGTTGTACTAACTATATTTCACGCACCCGCAATCCACTGCTGATGATGTCACATATTACATCATTCATGACATGAAAATGTATGCAGCAAAGGACTTTAAACAGCAAACGTTAGCTACAGATAAAAGCTGAATTGGGAAAGATTTTTCACTCAATCTAAAAGCCAATGTTTGAGTCCTGGTAGTTCTGGTGCCGTGCTACCATTTTGGTATGTAATTGTAACAAAATTAAGGTGCAGATTCATAAGAAAAAACACCACCTTTATGATTTTACAAGCATATCAGAAATAACCAAATTAAATGTTGGAAACTGATTATACAAAAGCACCTCTACATAACATCATAATGAAAAGCTATAAATTATGCATACGTAACTTAAGTGCATAGGTATTGGCCCAAGCTATAAAAAAAAAATGGTACAATGAACTTTGAGGAACTACGTTCATAAACTCGAAGTAAGGTCTTTTTACCTATAAATAACTGCTTAAAATTCAATGTATGCATAGTATTTAATACAATTTAGTAGAGCCGCAACATTCAAAATCTATATCTTTGGCTGTGTAGCCTCGATGTCCTGTAATTACAGCATTTCCGCTGCAATACTATTGGGCGATGCGGGCTAGCATAAATTTCGCACAAATGCTTACTAATTGCAATAGAGCTGCAAGTATACACAAAAAAACATACTTTTACGGAATGGAAAGTACACGTTGGCAGTTACTCCCTCTACTGCGCAACGAGTAGGCAAGCTGGAATCATAGGCAATAATATATTAAGTCCTTAAAATGATTTGTTCTAATAGTAAAGCATAATTAAAGCAGCATAACGAATAAAAATAAGCAGATCATTATTCGGTTATGACTAATGTATTTAAACACAACCTATACTTGCATGCAAGTGTGCTATATTGCAATTAGTTAAAAAAATTATTGAGGGTACATCAATGTTAAATTCTAAATGCAGAGCAACAGAGAATACCTTATTTAAGAAATTATTTATATTGATATAATATATTTAACGCCAAGACATGATTAATATCACCAGTGCACATAGCGAGATATAAATACCGAACTGTTAGTGCAATTCCTTTTTCGCCATTGAGTGCGCACATCCAAAAGTGATGCAAAGTGCTCTTCAGATTAGCGTATGTGCGAGACAATGCTATATTTGACCCTGTAAGTGTTGTCATTATACTGAACGCATGCAGTACTGTACGCCTGTGAATAACAAAATTAACACGAACCCGCCGAACACAAACAAGCAGCCCCGTGAACAGAGCGAAAGACCAAGCCTCAGAAATAAAAATAAAAAAACAGCAGTGTGCATAAAAGTAGCTGCTCGGCTGCAATGTTATAATGAGAAGAAAGATTCTTAAATGTCCCCATCCGCAACATGCTGAACGCTGGCTCTAACACAAGCTACAGTAGCTCTACTCACAGGCATTGCGCAGAATCTGAAAGTCTAAACAGAATCCCTGGAGAAAACAATTCATTCACTCGTACCACTTGTAATCACTGGTCACAAACTAATTTATACCGTTCACAGACTTGTTTTTATTAATATTAAAAAAACATACACATGTAGATAAAACAGAATGCATTGCATAATAAATTTTGTTATTCATAAAAAGACTGGCACTTCATGCAATAAGTAAAAAACAAAGTTAAAAGTAATTCATCAATGTATACAGATAAAACAGCAGAGAAAAACCTTTTTAACACATTTTAGAGTGTCAACAAATCCTACCAAGGTTTATCACAACTTAATCTAAGGCAGACAATACAACACCTATGAATCAAAAGCATAACCCCAAAGAATCAAGAGTATCTATTTCTGATATTGATTGCAAGATTCAAAAGCCCTTGCTGTATTTGTGGGACAAATCTCATTTAACAATCAACCTTATTCCAGAGATTTACTGGGCTTGAATTCTAAAAACAGAAAAAGCGTCGACGCGTTTCGTTGTCTCTGCCTTTGGATATTGGCACACCTTCTTCAGGACAATTTCGTAGTCATTTGGGGTTGAACTCTTATATCCTTCCTGTGTGTTAGAAAAGGATTGGTTCAATACATGGAAAAAAACGTATCTAATTCAAAGTAAAAGACGTTTCCTAATCTACATAGTGTGTTGTTCTTACAACCATGATACTATAAACATTTTGTAGACATATTTTCTATTTCAAATTTGCGGGCATGTCCCCTCCTCACACTGCATTGCATATATTGATATTCTCTAAATTACTAAAAGCTAATCACATGCTCTACTACATTGTTCATCACTTCCACCCTCCGTTGTAACCTAGTTAATTACCAGTACAATCTAGATCCATTCAAGCACTCCATTCACTCCCATTGTTACTGACCTTCAAATTTAAAGTTCTGTTTCTTTTTAGATGGATAAAGGGCCAAATCCACGTTATGCTGAGTCCTAGATAGGTATCTCTGGAGTATACGTGGTCTGGAAGGACACAATATTATGTGTTTGTTAGTCCTAGAAATATACCATATTATGGTTTTTAAGTCTGAGCTCTCTAAAGAAGTTTGTAGCTCAGGGTATATAGAGTTAGCTAGTATATTACTGTAAAGGGAGAATCCCTTGCCCTTACATCTCTTCAGGTTTGTATGGTCGCCCTGACTGTATGAAACAAACCCCCCTCTGGATACAGGAGATTCACCTTTTATATGGACGAGGCCCCTGTATTGGATGATATCGATAATTTTGTTATAACTGGGGTATAAGGTAATGAGTTTTTGTTAAGCCATTTCTTATGACTATAGACATACCTTCGGATGTCGGGGTTAACCTCTTCCCGTGGTGTTCTTTCCTTTTTTAATTTCCCAAGCACCTCCAGATATCGGTGAATGGCTTTATTGGATAAATGCCTGATCTATATAGAAACATAAATTACAGATAGTAACACCTATTATGGATGCCATAATCAATAGATTTATTTTAAAAGACTTTGTTAAATGCTTAGCTTTCATTATCTTCCCATGTTTATAGGTATATTATACTAGTCTGCATGTATCTAAGAATCGCAATCCCTGACTAGACTGAATTATTCTGTCCTTATCCTTACCCTATGTACCGGAGCCTCTAAGGTTAGGGAGGGGTATCTATTGTATGAATATTCCTCCCCTACAGAGCTTAAAGGTACGGAGGTCCCAATTATATCGTTCTTCATCTATCCGTGGCAGGAATTAATGAGATTTATAGTACTCCCACCTTTTCTCGTAGTATGGGGCATACAAAAAGCTGTTACATTCCCTAATTTAAGATTAATTAAGACTACATGCTTGCCTTAAGTTTAACTAGACTCACGTTAAATCGCTGCTCTAGGTTGCAGTCTACCCTCCTTTAAGACGGGCTACTTTCAAATTCGAGTCCCTCCCGTTTTAATTTTTCGGGACCCTCCCGCTCACCTTTGTAATGATCTGGTCTCGACCGGCAACGGGTACGTCTGCTCCTGTATTCTTCTCTGCTGTATACGCACCATTCTGCCCCCGTTTATATACGTATCCTAGTTCTATCTAGTTAACTGTATTCAGCTGTACGAACCCTGTTACGGGGCGCGCAGAAGATGTCCTTGCGCATTAGGAGGCCGCAAAGTGTGTGGTATTGGACTACACTAAAGAGTGCACATACAGAAAGCGCACTCAAGTGAACTGCAAGCTAGCTGCACAGTCAGTCAACATAGGTATTTTTATTTTTGTAAAAATATACTTTATTTATAAAAAAAATGTCATAGATACATTTTAACCAATCCCATAGGGTGGTGTACATTTGAACCTGAGTAGGGGGTGCACGCAGGCACCAACCTACCGGTTTTCCATCAAGATATTTCTTATCAGTACACTTTTATGCTGAAGTGTATTTTTTAGTTTACCCACTCTGCCCATTTCTCCTGTTTCCATTTCCCCTCAGCAGTAGTTTTTCCAAATAGTTTAATGTCAGAGTAAAGGAAAGTCATCAGTTTATCAAGACATATATGGATTGCATCTTTTACGTCTAGATTTTTTTGCTTAAACATCATTAGGTTTCGTGTTGCCCATAGGCTTTCTTTAGCTGCACATAGGATTCTCCGTAGGGTCCTGTCTTTATTTTTTGACAAGGAGGACCCTAGGCCATACAACATGAGTTCATATGTGATATGCTTTTGGCTTGTTACCCCTTCAATGAGTCTGCCCATTTTCCCCCAAAAGGTGTTGGCAAAGGTACAGTTCCATAGGAAGTGGGTGATGGTTTCTTCTCCAGGGCAGTCTTGTCTTGGGCATTTGGCTGTATTGGCGAGTCCTCTTCTGTGCTGGAAGGCTTTGACTGGGAGGGCGTTGTTGATGGCCAGCCATGAGATGTCCTTTTGGGAATTGGTAATGTCCTGGTGGTTAGTTTTTTCCCATACTTTTTTGGAGAGGCTTTCTGTCAGGTTGTTTGCCATCTCCATGTTCTCTAGACCTGCTATTTCCTTGTTCAGTAGCGATCGGTTTTCCATGCAGTCTGGGTCTACCTCCAGCAGTTTCAACATCTGCAGGAATGGTAGAAGTACAGCATACAGTTTGTGAGGAAAAAAGGCAACAGGTAGTAAATTGTTCCTGGGGCTCAGCTGGAATCTGTGGAAAATGTCTCCTGCCCCATACCTGATAAAATGGGCGGCGGTGTTTCTTTTTTGTTTCATTGCGTTCAGGCACAGGCAAAAGTAGGTTGTAAAAAGGTACAGGTATAAATTTGGCACATTCTTGCCCCTGTTTTGTGTGTGTTTGAACATGATGGTCCTTTTGACTTTCTCCATTTTGGAGTTACAGAGGAAGTTGAAGATACTTTTTTGCAGTTGTCTCAGCGTAGATTTGTCAGGAGGGTAGATCATGGCAGAGTACAAAATCAGTGGAAGAATAACAGCTTTGATGATCATGACCTTCCCGGTCATGGATAGTGTTCTAGTTTTCCACAAGCTTACTTTTTGTGCAATTTTTTGTTGTACTGGCGGCCAATTAGCTTGACCTTCCTTGTCTTCTGAGAAAAGGATTCCCAGAATTTTTGTTGGTTTCCTGGTCGTCTTTACATCTAGCTTGGCCATGTTGTCCCATTTGCCTATGATGAGGCACGTGCTTTTTTCTATGTTCAGGGACAGCCCTGAAGCTTGTGCAAAGAGTTTGGAGTGTAGGAGGACCCTCCTGGCAGAAGCGGGGTCTGGGCATAGTACTGTCACATCATCCATATAGGCTATGCACTTTGCTACTTCCCCGCTAGCTCCTGGGACAAAGATCCCCTTGATGATTTTGTCCTTCCTAAGGGTGGCTAGTAGGGGTTCTAGGGCGCTTATGAACAGTGCTGGTGACAGGGGGATCCCGGTCGAACTCCTGACTTGATCTGTACATTTTGGGTGAAGTGACCGTTTACCAGTATCCTGCTGGTGGCGTTTGAGTATAACATGGAGATTGTTTTGAGAAATGATGGGGGAAAGCCCATGGTTTGTAACACCTTGAAGAGGTATTCGTGGGACACGCTGTCAAAATCTATTTGGAGGTCCAGTGAGAGAACCCCCAGTGAGTTATTTTCTTCTTGTGTTCTCAATATGGAATCCCTAAGTGTGATCAGGCTGTCCCATATTTTCCTTCCTGGGACAGCGCATGTTTGGTCTGGGTGAATCAGAGTTTTTAGTACCTTTTTAAGTCTGTTTGTGACACATTTGCTTAGGATCTTGTTATCTACGTTTAGCAAAGTAATGGGCCTCCAATTTTTGATATTGTTTGGGTCTCCTTTTTTGTATAACAACGTTACTGCCCTCTGGTTGAAAGCGGGTAGGAATTGGGTTTTTTCCAGACTTTCTTTGATCATGCTGCAGTAATCGCCTGCCAGCTCTTTCCAGAAAGTTTTGTAGAACTCCCATGGTAGGCCGTCTTGTCCTGGTGCAGAGTTCTTTGGGGATTTTTGTATGACTTCTAAGAACTCTTGACCTTGTAGGGTGTTTTCTAAATATGCCCTTTCCTCTTCTGATAGGCCTAGTTCGTAGTTGGCGAGCAGATTATCGCAGGCTATCTTATCTGTTCTTGCCTCAGAGAAAAGCTCTGTGTAGAAGTTGTGTACTATGTCGCTTAATTCCTCCTGTTCTTTTTTGAGGGAGTTTGTGGAGTCCTGTAGGCTATCTATTGTTTTGTGATTGCTTTTTGCTTTTTTAAAAAAGGAGTTGCATCTTTCGTCCTGTTCGTATTTTTGGACTCGTGAGTTAAAGATAGTTATCTTTCCTTTCCTAAGTAGCCAGTTTTTAATCTCGTTTTTTGTTTTCCTTATGTCCTGTGACACCTGGACTCCGGCATCTTGTAGTTCTATTTGGCATGTGAGTAGCTCTTGTAGTTCTTTGAATTCTTCCCTTGTTTCCTTGGCTTTCTCCCTGCCTTTGGTGGAAAAGAATTGCTTGGCTTTAGTTTTGGTGTCCACCCACCATTCCTGTTGGGATTTGAAATGGTGTTTCTGTGATTGCAGCTTCTGGTAGAGAGTTATAAATTCTCTTTGTATGTTGGTGTCCTGGAGGAGAGTTGTGTTTAGTTTCCAGTACCCCCCCCCCTTTTCCTGCCTGAAATGTTTATGGCTAGATTAGCGATAAGCGTTTTGTGGTCTGTGAGGCAGCTGTCTTCTAAGGTAGTTGACAGGCATGAGATGGTCTCTGAGATAAAGATATAGTCTATCCTGGAGGAAGTGGAGTTGTTGTTGGATGTCCACGTGAAGCCTGGTTGTTTTGGATTGTTACTTTTGTATGCGTCTTTAAGTTTGAAGTTTTCAAGTATTTCTTTGAGCTTTTTTGACGATTTGTCTAACTTGTACTCCTTGTTTGCCCCTACCCTGTCTGTGCTGTTTAAGATGCAATTAAAATCACCTATCATGATTGTGGGGGAGGCCCCATCCTAAAAGAATTGTAGGGTGTCTAGTAGGTCGATCCTGTCATTTTTGGTGGCGTGTCCGTATACGTTGCAGATGCGGAAATGTGTCCCTTTGTAGTTGATGGTTAGGATCACTGCCCTCCCATGTTCTATGTATTCCTGGTTTATAATGGAGAAATTGTTGTTTTTGAATAGGAAGGCAATACCTGCATTTTTGTTCCCCCCTCCTGACCAGATTGAGGGTCCTAACTCCCATTCCTCTTGTAGGAAGGAGTAGTCGTTATTAAAAGGGAGGTGGCATTCCTGAAGGCATATTATGTCTGCTTGGATTACCTTACAGTATTCTAAAATTGCGGCCCTTTTCCTTTGCTGCTTAAGCCCTCTTACATTTAGGGTGGCTATGGCGATGGCCATGATAAAAATTAGGTGTGTATACATCCTTGATTTATATAGCGTCCACATCTATGTCTTCACTGGAGTCTACTTCTATTTGTGTTTTGTTTGACAAAGGAAGTTCTCCTCCGCTACCCAAGATGGGGTCAAACTCCTGGAACTCTATTTGGGCTGTCTCCGCTGTTGGAGACTCTAGGCTTTCTTCTAGGGCTGTTGTGTAACCTGTCAAGTCTATGGCTTCCGTCTCTGCGAGGGTAGGAAGGTTAGAAAATATGGTTGTCACATTTTTTGGAAAAAGGCGGATTACCCCCTCTAAAGTGTTATCTTCTTTCTGGCTTGTTGACCTTCTTTTCTGGCGTGTGTTTATGGCCTCAGCGGAGAATTTAAGGGTTTTGTTTTGTTTCCGCTTTAATGTTTTCAGCTGGAGTTTAGATATTCTCCTGTGTATTCCTTTGAATTCTTTGCGCGCTTCTATCTTGGCATTTGTGTTCTCTTCCTCCTCCGTCCCCTCTGTGTCCTGTTCCGGGTCTGATTCTATGTTGGATTCTAGCTCCATATTTTGTGGTGTTTGTAGCCTGCGCGATTTCCTTTGTTTGTTTGTGAGTACTGTTTCCCATAGCCCTTCTAATTCTTTGTTGTCTGCTTCCTCTAACCCTGGTGTGTTCTCCTGGGTTCCCAGACCCGTGATGTGTGTGCTGGCATCACTGGGGTTTATATCTGTACTACCAGTATCCTGCCCTTGTTTTAGCTGGTCTTCGGTTGGTCTCTGACTTTCAGGGGTTTCTGTTACTATGTGCAGTGGGTCCTCGCTAGGGTTTGCTTGGCTATTGTTGGTTTCTGGATCTTTTTGGGGTTTGCTGGGTTTTTGATTTCCTTCTGGTTGGGAGAACAGATCTTGTGATTCTGGGGTGGGGGTGGGTTCTTTCTGTTCTCCTTTCCCTTCCTCTTTCTTCTTCCCTGGGGTGCTTGCGTTTTTTTTTGTATTCTTGCTATACCACTGTGCGTTGCTGATTTTTAAGTGGCATTCTTTATATAGATGGTCGTTTGTCCCACATAGGTTGCACGTTTTGGCAATTGTGCAGTTTTGTGCCTTGTGGCCTTTAACTCTGCAATTTCTGCACACATCTCCTGTGCACATCTCTTTTGAGTGCCCAAATTGCAAACACTGCCTACAAAAGATTGGCTGGCCTGGGTAGTACAAGAAGCCTCTGTTTGGGCCAATGGAGAAATTCAATGGAGGGTGTTTAGTACCTCCTATGCCTTCTTTGTCTGGGGACAGGACCACCATAAACCTCCTTTTCCCGTTCCATGCCCCCCATTCATTTTTTAATTCAGTTCCTCCTCTAACTTTTTCACAGTACCGAGAGAAAAAATGTTCAATTTCATAGGTAGGTGCGAATGGGTTGTACATGTGTACAGTCATAGGTATTTCCCTGGGGATTGCGATAGGGGTGACCTTGTAGCCGACTAGTTCAGGGTGGTTCCTATTGGTGTTATAATTGTATAGGAAGCTCTGGTAATCTGTCTCTGAGGACAGTGTGATGTCAAAGATGCCCTTTTTACGAAAGTCTTGGATGCACTTCGTTTGCGCTGGCTCTCTTTTAAAGACCTGTCACATTACTACCTCCATGAGGTGTTTAATGCTAAGTTTGTCTCTTGCATCTTCTTGGATTTCTATTTTCACTGTGAACCTAATGTTCGATGTGGGTATATTACCTCTGTTGCTGTCTTCTGAGGTGTATTCTTTGTTGCCATGTCCAGTACCAGCTGCTGCTGCGTATGATCTTGTTGCTGCTGTTGCCATGGTGCTCTGGGTGTCTGCCCCCTGGCCGAGCGCTGTGCGCGCCTGGGAGCTCACTGTCTTTTAAATCTTTCCAGCCAATAGTTCTGGCTGTGTTCTCCCTCCGTTTGTGTCGTCACCTTGCGTGCCCCCTGGCCGTGCACCAGCCGGTGCGCCTGGGGGCTCGCTATTGCTGTTGTAAATTCGATTTCCTTCGGTTGATTTCTGCTGTGCTGTGCGCACTGGCGTGCCCCCTGGCCGAGCCTCTAAGGGCGCATGGGGGCTCGCTTTATCGATTTCCCGAGTTCTGCCGGTTTCTGCCCCTAGGGGGAGCTTGTGAGCCCTCCTGAGATCTGCTTGGGACAGCTTTATTTCCCGTCAGTTTGCGTGCCCCCTGGCTGAGCACCTGCCGGTGCGCCTTGGGGCTCGCGATGTGTATTCTGATTTCTGTGAATTTGGAGTGTCCCCGGGCCGAGCACCGAGGTGGTGCGCCCGGGGTCTCTCCAATTTAAAATTTGCCAAAGAACGTAGGAAAATCGGATTTCCCTCTTTGGAGTCTCTCCGGGCCGAGCACCAAGGAGGTGCGCCCGGGGTCTCTCCAAAGGTATTTCGTCTCGGTAGCGCTCGTGAATCGGTCCTGCACTTTCCCACCACCCTCCCCGTGGGATTGGGCTCACCTGTCTCCTGCCCGCTTGGGCAGGTGTTCTGAGTGGGTTTTTTCGAGCCTGGGTCCGAGAGGTGCCCCGAGCCGTGCACTATTCCAGCGCGCCTGGGGCTCCTCTTTCAAAGTGTCTCCTCGAGCTGCAGCTATGTGCGAGCTCAAAAGTCTGTCCCCAAAAGGTGTTCCCTCATCAGCACGAAACCGGGGTCAGCGCAGCCTTGCCACGGACAAGCCGTGGAGCGAAGGCCCAGCTTTCCCCAGGTGTACCTTTAAGGTCGCGACCTTGCCTTAATCATTTCGCCTGCCTCCACGCAGCCTTGCCACGGTCCGTGTGGCTATCTCATTAAACAAATAAACTTGGACGGACAGGGCGGGGTTTCAAGTATGCTCCGATCATGTTCCAGGTTTATCTGCTCTCTGCCCTTTTAACGCTTACGTGTTCTTGACTTCAGTGTGTACATATCGGCACGTGCTCCAAGCATATAGTAAAAAATGTATATGAGTTAAACGCTACACAACAGTTTCCGTTAAAAAAAAAACACACATTCTTTTACTTAACCGAAATAGGAAACGCACAGCCTCCAGGCAAGTAATGTTAACAAACAAGTGGTGAACGTAATTTGCCTGTACATGGCATATTAGGAAAATCTTATTCTTTACACATGCATAATGCAAGTTCATAGCTATTGGCCAAGCTATGAGAAAAAACATGGTACAATAAACCTTCGGCAACTACAAATTAAACTTGAAATAATGTAGTTCTACCTATAAATAAAGATGTACACTTCAGTGTATGCATATTGTTTAATACAATTTAGATAGATTCGCAATATACCAAATGTGGTGTGTTACTCTTACAACGCAACTATTACAACGTAATGCTGTTACAACGCAGCTATTACATCGCAAATACCATTACAATGCATGCCATTACAACGCATGGCATTACATAGCAGATGCTATTACAACGCATACCATTACATCGTAAGTATTGGTAAGTATTTAATTTTTATTTTATTTTATTTAATATTTTATAATTGATTTAATTATTATTAATTATTAAAAAAAATATTTATTTCGTTTTTAAATATTATAAATTAAATATATTAATTTGAGTAATTTTTTTAATAAGTATGAGTATAGGAGTATATGTTTTGGGGTACTGATGTATATGTTTTGGGGTGTTTGGGTATTTTTAGGTTTTTGGGCTGGGTTTGGGTTTTGGGGTACAGGGGTGTTTTTAGGTTTTAGGGCAGGGTTTGGTTTTTGGGGTACAGGGGTGTTTTTAGGTTTTAGGGCAGGGTTTGGGTTTTGGGGTACAGGGGTGTTTTTAGGTTTTTGGGCAGGGTTTGGGTTTTGGGGTACAGGGGTGTTTTTAGGTTTTAGGGCAGGGTTTGGGTTTTGGGGTACAGGGGTGTTTTTAGGTTTTAGGGCAGGGTTTGGGTTTTGGGGTACAGGGGTGTTTTTAGGTTTTAGGGCAGGGTTTGGGTTTTGGGGTACAGGGGTGTTTTTAGGTTTTAGGGCAGGGTTTGGGTTTTGGGGTACAGGGGTGTTTTTAGGTTTTAGGGCAGGGTTTGGGTTTTGGGGTACAGGGGTGTTTTTAGGTTTTAGGGCAGGGTTTGGGTTTTGGGGTACAGGGGTGTTTTTAGGTTTTAGGGCTAGGTTTGGGTTTTGGGGTACAGGGGTGTTTTTAGGTTTTAGGGCTGGGTTTGGGTTTTGGGGTACAGGGGTGTTTTTAGGTTTTAGGGCAGGGTTTGGGTTTTGGGGTACAGGGGTGTTTTTAGGTTTTAGGGCAGGGTTTGGGTTTTGGGGTACAGGGGTGTTTTTAGGTTTTAGGGCAGGGTTTGGGTTTTGGGGTACAGGGGTGTTTTTAGGTTTTAGGGCAGGGTTTGGGTTTTGGGGTACAGGGGTGTTTTTAGGTTTTAGGGCTAGGTTTGGGTTTTGGGGTACAGGGGTGTTTTTAGGTTTTAGGGTAGGGTTTGGGGGTACAGGGGTGTTTTTAGGTTTTAGGGCTGGGTTTGGGTTTTGGGGTACAGGGGTGTTTTTAGGTTTTAGGGCTGGGTTTGTTTTTTGGGGTACAGGGGTATTCCGACTTTATATAAATTAAATTAATTAAATTAATTTTTTTTAATTTAATTAAATTAATAACAATATTTACAATTATTAATTTAATTGAATTAATAAACTATTATAATTAAATTATATTATTTAAAAATGTTTAATTAATTAAATTCTTTTAATTATATTAAATATAATTATATTATGTATTATTTATAATTTAATTAAATTATATTTATTGTAATAAATTACATTATATTATTTACTATTTATAAATTTATTATATTTCATTAATTATATTACTTTAAATATATTAAATTAATATCAATTTTAATATTAATTAAATTACTATAATTAAATTAATTACTGTTTTAAAAATTTTATATTATTTTTATTAATTTAAATTAATTTAATTAACTTTATTACATTTTTTTAAAAAAGATATACTTACCTATACTTACGATGTAATGGCATGCGTTGTAAAAGTATCTGCTATGTAATGCCATGCGTTGTAATGGCATGCATTGTAATGGTTTTTGCGTTGTAAAAATCGCGTTGTAACGGAATGCGTTGTAAAATAACGCGTTGTAACGACATAGATCCACCAAATGTATATGTTTGACTTTGTAGCCACAATGCCCTGTAATTGGCCCTGTCCCTTAACTAAGTTTGCTTGTTTTAAGTATTGCTCATTAATTTCTTAAGTGCACATATATTTACTTGATAAACTGTATGTGTTTGTTACCGTATTTCCACTGTAATACTATTGTGTAAAGCGGGCTAACATATATATTGACTTACAAATTACAAATCGCAGGAGATTAACCCTGAATCGCAATATGTAAATTTTATCTGTCCGTGTCCTAGGTGTTGCCGATTTACTCCAATACCATTTTTATTAGAAAACCCAAGGTTATAATTTGCTTGTCAATGTAAGTAGGCAATATATTAACAAAGACTTGTATGCCTATCTATATACGTACAGATTTGTCACATGTAGATATTACCTGTACACCTCCTTAGTTATGATGCTTTGCTATTGGGAAATAAAACATGTAAAGCTAATATGTGCGAGCTAAATTTTTTTCACAAAAAACACTGTATATCCCATAATTTGTTTCTTTGTGTTTTACTCGCAATGTTGGATTGCTATCTGGCAGGCTTTAATAAATGATACCTACTAATTATAACAGAACTAAGGCTATACATAAAAAACATACTTTTGGACAATAAAAATATATGTTGCCAGTTATTAGCTTAACGGCGCAACAATTAAGCAAGCGCAATAATATAAGCAAAAATATACTGTATTCTGTAAAGAATGTAATATATTAGTAAAGCAAGAAAAGCTGCATAAAGTATTACATTACAAGTTTTTTTTTGCGATAAGGGTAATGTACTTAGGCAAGCCTAGAGACATCAGAAATACAAGCTGTAGCTCTGTAATGTTTGAAATTTACTGTGTTTGTTTTCAACAAAAGTAGTGAAGCTGCCCACGGTGGTGATGTCTAGGTCTGGCGTTGGCTCTAGAAATGTTCGCAAAAGTTTGTTTTGTTCCACTTAAGTACACAAATAGGTAAAATAAGCAAAGTTTAAATTTACAAGTAAATATATTGCCTAATTACATATGCGTTGACTTGTATGCCTATCCGTGGGGCATATTACCAACAACTAGCGATAATTATCGCTATGTTGGTTGAGCGGCAATTTTTTTATCGCAGAGCTGCGGTGATTTTTATCGCTTAGGAACCTTGCTATTATCAAGGTATATCTCCTAAGCGATATAAATCGGCCGAAATGCATGAATATCTCTGAAAAGTCCGCGATATTCATGCATTACCGATCTAATGCTCTTAACCATGTTATCCACCTCCCATTGGATAACATGGCTAAGAACTGCTCAGGGCAGGTGTTAGCTTTTGGAGATATTCACGCTTAGCGCAAATATCTCCAAAAGTTGGTAATAGGAGATAGCGATGTTAGCGACTGTTTCCAGTCGCTAACATCTTGGCACGCCCACTTTGCATGTCATTGGTGATAAATATCACTGACATGTAAAGCGGGGCCCAAGATGGTCGGTATCTCCTACTAGCTGTCGCTAACTGGTGTTCGCGACAGCTAGGTAATAGGGAGATAATTTTATCTCCGCTTTCTTGGCTTTTAAAGCCAAAAAAGCGGAGATAAACCCCCTGATAATATGCCCCTGTATACGCACAGATTTGTAACATGTAAATATTACCTCTGTGCCTTTCCAGCTATGATGCTTTGTTATTGGATCATTTTAAATAAAGCATGTTGAGCTAATATGTGCCGTCTACATATTTGTCACCAAAAAACAACCATATAGCTCATAAAGAGTTACTTTTTGTTTTTCTCACTACAGTTAATTGCTATGTGTTAGACTTCAATAAATGACACCCACTAAGTGCAACAGATCTATAGGAATACTTACAAAAAAGTAGTTTACGCGAATGAAAACAATACGGTGCCCGTTATTATGTTATGTTATGTTATCCGGATTTATTGAGCGCACAGATGCCCCAGCGAAGGGGCGTCCTGGCGCTGGTACAGAACAGAAAAGCCGGACAAGAGGTAGAAGACACAACACAACAACGACAGAACTAAGGTGCTAAGGGGAAGAGAAAGGTTTTGACAGCCTTCCTGAAAGCAAGGAGCCCATCGATGGCACGAATGTGGACAGGCAAGGAATTCCATAGTTTGGCGGCAAGGACTCGGAAGGAGCGTCCGCCAATCCTGGATCTCTTAAAACGAGGAACTATGGCAAGGTGGAGAGCAGAGGACCTCAGAGAGCGAGCTGGAATGTAAGGGGAGATAAGTTGCTGCAGAATCTGAGGGGAAGAAAGCTTAAGGATTTTAAATGTCAGAATCAGAGACTTAAACTTTATTCTCTGTGCGACCGGAAGCCAGTGGAGATTATAGATGGTTTTCCTAGCTGAACAAAATTTGGGCAAACCAACCAGAGCCCTGGCGGCAGCGTTCTGGACGCGTTGGAGACGGGAGAGCTCAGCCTGATTGACTCCAAGAAAAAGAGAGCTAGCATAGTCTAATTTAGACAAGATCATGGCTTGCATGATGAGTTGTCGGGTGGGAGCGTCAAAGTATTTAAAGGTGGACCGAAGCTGATGCAGAATCCCAAAACATGATGCAGCGGTCTTTTTAGTATGGGTGGAAAAACTCAGTTGGGAGTCAAACCACACCCCAAGGTTTTTCACTTCAGTGACGGGGGTAGGTGTAGGACCGAGCTCATGTGGCCACCAGCTATCGCCCCACAGATGAGTTTGTTTCCCCACAATGAGCACCTCAGTTTTCTTGGCGTTCAATTGCAGGAAATTGTCATTCGTCCAGTGGGCTACAGATATAAGTCCCTCACGGAACTTAGCTGCCTCAAGATCGGAAGCCCCACTGATCGCAACCGCCAGCTGAGTGTCGTCTGCGTAGGACACGATGGAAAGGTTCCCACGCATGGCAACGGCTAGCGGCTGAACATAAAGATTAAATAGGGTGGGGCTTAAAGCCGATCCCTGTGGGACTCCCTGGGCAATCGCATGTCGTTTGGATTCGAAGGGGGGAGTGATGACCCTGAAGGAGCGATCAGATAGAAAAGATCTGAACCATTCAAGAGCCAGTTTATCCACCCCTGCCTCAACCAGACGTTGGAGTAAAATGTCATGGGAGACAGTGTCGAAAGCGGCACTTAGGTCAAGGAGCACAAGTGCCGCCGTGTGACCAGAATCCTCCAACATGCGAAGATGTTCAGTCATGTATAGGAGCGCAGTCTCGGTGCTGTGACCGGGCCTGAAACCATTCTGCGAGGGATCTAAAATATTCGCAGAATGGAGATGTTTTGCTAGGATGGTATTAACATGAGCCTCAGTCAGTTTAGCAGCCCACGGGAGGAGAGAGATGGGATGATAGTTTTCAGCTTTTTTAGGGTCTAAAGCAGGTTTTTTCAGAATAGGGATTACCTGCGCCTGTTTCCAGGCACAGGGCACAGAGCCCGAAGACAGTGACAGATTAATAAGCTTACAAAGCGGGGGAAGGCAAAGAGAGGAAGATTCTCTGAATAGTGAGGGCCGCAGGGGATCTTTCGGGGAACCCGATTTCACCCTAATAACAAGTTTGTCAAACTCCTCCATAGAAAGCTCCGGAAGATGGGATAGCGAAATGGTGGTTTTAGGAGTGGCTGTGGTACACTGCCGAGGACCTGTAGGGCTGGGAAAAGCTCAATAGATGCCTTCCACTTTATTAATAAAAAAGGCAGTCAAGTCCTCACAGTGGGAGGAAGAGCAAATCTCAGCGGTAGAGGTTCTACAGGTGGTGAGATCTTTCAGGGCTTTAAAAATAAGTTTACTAGGGTTGGTACTAGCACTGAACTCACGAGAAAAATAAGAGGCCCGGGCCCTGCAAATGGCTCTGTGGTATTTCTTGATAGTGGCGAGGTACAAAGCTTTCCTGACCGGGTCATATGACTTGCGCCAGACTCTTTCGGCTTGTTTGCAGGATTTTTTTAATAGCCGAAGAGCGTCATCATACCAGGGACTGGAATGGATGCGCTGTTGTTTAGTCAAGGTGAGAGGAATAAGCTTGTCCAACGCATTGGTGAGCCAGCTGCAGTAAAGATTGTAACCGGATTCCGCATCTGTAAAAGGGGCCAAAGGGACCTCACCTAAAAGCTGATGAAAATCATTAAGTTTCAACTTTTTCCAAGGGCGCCTAAGAATGGCAGGAGTGGAGGCGACTACAGGAGGATCTTCAAGTAGAAGATGGCATTCAATTAGGTGGTGGTCAGTCCAGGCCATGGGTCTAGGGGGCAGGACTTTTGCCGATGTAAGGGAAGTAAAAAAAGGGTCTAGGATATGACCACCAATATGTGTATCATGATGAACTAATTGAGAGAGTTGGAGAGCCTCCAAATCAGCACAGTTACTGCTGGCCGCCGAAGGACAAGGAGAGTCAAAATGAAGATTGAGATCCCCGATTATATTAAAATTGGCAGTTTTCAGGGCCAAAGAGCTAACTACATCGGGAAGGGCGGCCCTGAAGGCAGCATCGGGGCCCGGGGGTCGGTAAATAAGAAGGCCAGAAAAAGTAAAATGCGGTTTAACAGAAACTGAGAAATAAGCACTTTCGCATCCCGTAATATCCATGGCCTTCCATGTACATGGATACCTAGTTTTAATAGCGGCTGCGATACCACCCCCTCTAGAGTCACGATTAAGAGTATAGATGGTATACTCTGGAGGGAGTGCTAAGTTGATGGCAACAGAAGCGTCGTTATGGAGCCAAGTTTCCAACATAAAAAGGATGTCAGGAGCCTCATCGAGTAAATCATGGACCTCAAGATGGTGCTTGACCAAAGATCGAACATTAAGATGATAGATCTTAAATATTGTAGGCTCTGATGACAAACGAAGGGCAGGGCAGTGAGTAGGAATCGGGGTAGGTATAGGAAGCATGAAGTCGCAGTCGGGACACCTAAAAGGGCCACACAAAGGATGGAGAGATTTCTCCGAGCAGGGGACAGAAGTAGAGCGAAGATGGAGCAAGTCGGTTCTAGAGTACATGGTTGGAAAAAAAGCCAGGATAAAGCAAATAAACGTACCGACCAGACAGCAGAGCCCTGCCCTAGCGCTTCCTCAGCGCTGACGGGCGAGAGACGGGCAGGACTCTGGCGCGACTCAGGCGCAGAGAAGGCGCGACCCGCTGCGCGTCACCGCTGCGCGCTAGGGCAGAGCTTAAATAGGGCGGGCGGAGGAGGGCCGCAAGGCTAGAGCGCTCTGTCCGGCGCCTCTAGGACGGCACGTCCTCACCCAAGATGGCGCCTATAGAACTGCCGGCGAGCTAGGAGCCCCCAGAACCCAAACCCGCTAAGTAGCGGTGCAGGAGCCAATTATGGTGCAAGTGGGGGCCAGGAGTCCCTATTAAAAACAGGGTAAAAGGAAAATAAAAGTAACCAAAATAGAAAAAAGCAGTCAGTTAAAAGCGCGGAGCGCTATGCAGCAGAGTGTTGCAGCGTCAGGGTCTCAGCCACGCTGTTTGTCCAGTATTAGCTCTACTACACAATAATTAATCAAGCACGATGGTGTAAACAATAATATACTGTATTCCGAAAAGATTTTATAATAGCAAAGCAAGAAAAGCTGCATAAGGAATTATATTACAAGGTGCTTTTTTGCAATTAGGATTAAATAGTTAGACAAATCTAAAGACAGAAGAAATACAAGATGTAGCTTTGTAATGTATGAAAATTACCATGTTTGTCTGCAACAAAAGTAGTGAGACTCTCAGCGCTGGTGATTTCTAGGTCTGACGTTGGCTCAAGAATTGTTTGCAAAAGCTTGTTCTCTTGCATTTAAGTACATAAATAGGTAATAAAATAGAGGGCGCCCTAATTTGAATAACAAAAGGATAGTACATGGTGTCAGTAGAAAAAATGTAGGCGAGCTCGAGACTGTGTAATAATGTTCTCTTTTCTGCCAAGTAGGTGCGAAAGTTCTGTTGTGAGGATGAAAGAGTTGGTTAGTAGTGGCCCCAAGAATGGTTAGAGGGTATGTTTAACTTGCGCTCCAAACTGTGTTATAGTGAGAGTTGAATAGATGGGGATGTTGATAAAAAGGACATTTCCTGCTGCAAAAAGGTGTAAAAAAACTCACAACATGTGTTTGGAAGAGCAGAACGCTTTGCTTTAGGATGAGATTTTCAAGCAAACAGAAAATGGTGACATAGATACCTTTCTAAGACTTAGTGAAAGGAGAAAAAACAAATGTGAAGGCATGCTTCTTTTATGTGCAAAGTATCTGGTGTCAGGAAATGGTTATCACCTGTTGCACCCTGTTTAACACCTTTTTTTCCCCCAAATGGTATAAAAACATTGGTCTTGTCTCTATAAATGCCTTTACTGATGTTTTATAAAGTCTGAAGTAATATTAGGCAATATTGAGTTATTTGCAGTGCAGACATGAACATATATACACAGGTTCTACCTGCACTAAACTGCATTACATTGCGATTAAGCCTGCAAATAAGTATTAAATATATTAAATAGTAAACACCTAGGCACACATATACTAGAAATATTACAGCAAATTTATCAATATAAAGCTTTACTATATTGTACATGTACCACTGGTACTATGCTATGAATTTGAATTGTTATAAGAACCCAAACTAATTTGTATTAATTAGCGATAAAACCAAAACATGTACGTTTTCATAAGCTAAAACGCACGACGGCCAGCCACCTATGCTTTTAATATTCAAAGTTATGTAATTGTTAAAAAAAGCCTACTTATGTGGCCTGATATGTACGGGGTTTTGGTAGCCTGTGTTAGCCCTTGATAAGCCCACACGGGTAAGTGTACACTTGGTAGATTATATCAACTGTGCCTACCTTTAAGTGTGGGATGATACTATCAGCCTGAAAACTGGAAGTATTACAGATACGTAAAAGGTCCTGCATTTAGCAACATATTAGAAATTAATAAATATAGCTCTATTGCCAATTGTAAAAGTCTAGATTATGGTTTTTATAGCTTTGATGCCTTGCCACTGTTTTGCCCTACGTATCACAAAACTATTGAAACAGGGGGTCCCGCGGAAAATATTTAAAGACCCAACTGTATTCTATCCCCAAACCGAACTTTGTAAAAACCAAGAAATCGTAGGCCGGAAAGAGAAATACTGAGGCAGCAAATGCTTTGGTCAAAAAAGTCCCTAATAAAAGGACAAAATCCCATCAACCCACCAAGGTGAAATATGTCATCATCTGGGATGCCCTCTTAACTGCAGATCCTTATGCAATCAAGGGCTGCAACCTTCCCAAAAGTTGAAGGAAGCTGACAAAATAGTGGCCTACGCTAGAAACCACTATATTTCAACTGGGGAGGAAACAAAAATCTATGGGTAATGATGGTAATTGCAGTGCATTTGAATAATTGTGAAGAAGTGAATTAGTTAAAATTGGCTACCAGGATACTCAAAAATATTAATAGACGCTAACTTGGTGTCAAAACTAAAAACAGTGCGTATCCTGTTTAAAAATGTAACTGTAAAAGGTCAATACAAATGACAAGTCTACATGTTTCAGCCTATAGATTGACTAATCCAGGCTTTCATCAGGCCCTACACAGATGAAATCGCTCATGCAATATATATTTTTTTTTTTTTGTTATTTTTGAAAACCTTTATTGTGCATCAAAGAAGGACAAATACGGGCCTACAACCATCCGGCCGGCCACAAAACTTTTAAAGCACCAATGCAAGCATTACGGCGACACAGTATTACCCCATCATCCTAGTCAAGCATTAAAGAGTTACACATTAATTGCTGTAATACAGTGTCCCAGAACCAGTGAAGGTTAATTTTAAAGTTTTTTTATGCAGATATTGAATCAAATCGTGCTGTCCTGAATCATAAGAGAAGAAGAATCAAAAAGGAAGGATCCATGCGGGAGGAGCATGACATTAGCTACAAATCACTACTCAGGATATCGACCCAACCGTCAAGTCCCACCCGGGCAGCATGGCAGCAATTTGTAGAGCCAGCTAGATGACCCTTCTAACGTCCCACCCGTTGCCCGCCGCCACCTAACCTCTAGTAATCTAGACATGGACCCAGACCAAAAAGGAGAAAATCAACAATAGGAATAAAATAAGGCACCATAGAAATTATAACTAGAAACTAACTACTAACCCCCCACCCTACACGCATGCAGAGGCTACGGCCTGCCCCCCCCCCCAGCAGTGTGTCTGTCGCCCAATAAACCCGAAATATAGCGAGAAAGAAAAGAAAGGAAAAAGAAAAAGAAAAAGGTATAACATCCAATATAGAGAGGGAGAAAAGGACACCCTAATCATCGACTCTCAAAGACAAATAGAACAGGAGGAGGATCAATTCTAGGCAATCCCGGTCCCCACCAACCACAGATACATCTTCCACCCCAAGGTCAGGGTAGCCGGCAAGCAATAAGGCAGATACAGGAGTGAAATGTCAATTTGCAGCGTTCGAGTAAACTGGACACAAAAAACAATCCCTAACCCGGTTCAACCAGCCAAGAAGCCGATAATAAGGAAAGCAGCCTAGCCCTGGCCCGAACGTGGATACACCCCCAGATACGCTCCCCGAGAGAGGCCCGCCCACTGTAGAACAAAGAAGCAATATGGCGAGAGAAAGAATGAAAGTGACTTAGGAACACAAAATGGCCGTCGAAAGTCACCAGAAAATCCGTCGACTGTAGCAGGGAGTTCCACAGAAACATCAGGAGTGTACGAGTTTTTAGGCAGCAAAGTCAAAGGACACAACCCAGGAGCCGTCGATAGAACCAGCAATGCCGTAGATAGGTCCCAAGGCACACGCGATGGTAAATCCAACAACAATGTAGCACTCACCATTGAAAGGGGAAACAAAGTATCCCGGGCGGAGTTGTCAGGCGGGCGGTCTTGGGCGCCAATAAAATCGGAAGCGGGCACAGGTGTCCAACAGGCAGGAGAAAGCGCTGTATCCCCGTGGAATGTAGGCGGAGGCGAGTGGCAGCTTTGCGGGATCAGCGCGTTACATCCCCGCCGCAGCGCAGACGCCATGTCGTCCAGCTTGCCTCCCAATCTTCCGTAGCAATGGTACATATCCGCACGGAGGTCGCACAGGGCGGACAGAACGGCGCCAAGAGAAAGTGTGGGCTGTAGCCCCTGCCTCTCACTTCCCTGGGGAGTCGCTGGAAACTCAGACCCCATCTCAGGCGGGGCAGCACAGGCCACTGGCGGGAACGGGCGCTCTCCCCCACCACGCAAAGCACCAAGCAAAGCCATTATGGCGAAATTCCGGGGCAGTCGCCAGGATAGGTGAAGCACTAGCGTACGCCCATTCAATGCTGGAGGAGCACTATATACCGTGCCAGTGAGGCACACATTGCAGGACCGGGTAGAGAGGCATGGGGTCAGGCAATCCTGGTCAAGCAAACATGGCCGAGCGATCCTCTTCCCATACCGTCTGCCGCCAACAAAGGATCCGTTCCGAAGGGGTGCTGCAGCGTCGCGAGCGCTTCCTTCTCCCCGCCTGCTTCGAGTCGCTTCAGGTGGCTTAGCACGGGCAGCGCCTCGCGAGGATCTCACCGGTGGTCTAGCATTCAGCGCCTATCGAGCACTCTGGCTGTCAGCAGTTCTCCGGGGCACGGCAGACAGAGACCGTGCAGGCGGGGTCCAGGGCTGCAAACTGTTCCGCGGCTATCTCCGGACGCCGGGCAGGTCGAGAGTCCGGGAAAACACCACTGAGATCAGCGCCGCGCCGCCCACAATCCGTCGTCAATTTGCACCAGGATCTATGCCAGGATATCGGTGCGGCGGAGAAAGGCTAGTGGAGCCGGGAGCCTACAGGTCTGCTCCGGTCGCCATCTTGGCTCCTCCCCCCCATGCAATATATTGTTGTGAATATGTGAAAAAACTAAATAGAAGGTCTCAATAAAAACCCAAAAGGAAAGGTTGGTTCAATACAACCTACATTCCCCTGTGTCTCCATTATGGTTACATGTCACAGGGGTATTGGACGCATTCCTACAAAAACAGAAACATCATGGGGCCCATTGGGATGGTGGGCGGATAGCCCCCGCCAGGCTGGCAGTAGCCACGGCCGGCCTGGCCGGGGCGATCCGCCCACCATCCTTGCTGCAAAGACCCCCCACCATATTAAAAAGGACTCTGGGGTCCGCGGTGGACAGGAAGACCGTCTGCCGCTTTTCCGCCCCAGTCGCCTTGCGACCGGGGCGGAAAAGGGTTGAATATGGTGACAGTGTCTATCATACACCGCCAGCCATATTACAATGGGCTTAAACAATGCCTTTCAGTGGCGGCAATGCCGCCACGGTAAGGCATGCAGAGTCTCCCTGCGGGGGCCCGTTGCGGGCCCCCAGGGACTCTGGGGGGTGGGGGATGCACATGGGGGTACCTATGGTACCCCCTGCATTTCAATGTACAACATGATAGGCACCGCCCGGTGCCTGTCATGTTGTGCATTGAAAAGCCCCAGTGCATTTTTTGCATTGCGAAGGGAGGTGCTGAGAGCACCGCCCACCACAATGTTAAAAATGCAGGAGGCGCCCGCCACTGTGGCGGGCGCATCCTAATTCCCCCCACAGGACCCCCACCCTTATGGCGGGCGGTCTCGTTGTCCGATAGGATGGCGGGTGGACAAAGTCCGCCCGTCATCCTAAAATTCCACCATGTTTTTACTCAGAAGACCAAACAAAAGTTAGTTGCTGTCAAAGTACTAGTGCAGTTAACATCATTTTGACATTGCTAAATTAATTATGTTGATACTGTATCATGTACCCCTCAGTGTACATATCATGTGAAAATATTTTTAAAGAAATGTTATCGCACTTACCTGTCTATATGCAGGAGTACTCCTCACCTCACCTGGCTACCACTAAGTGCATGAGGCACCACCCTACGTTAGAGGTAAAAATATATTTTAAAAAACCAGTCGGAGAACACATTCACTGAACAGTGGCTACCTGTCATCATGAAAAAAGTAGTCACGCATAACTCTGACCCTTGACGAAAAAAAACAGGAGCTCTTTACTGTCAGATGAACCAAATCTATTCAGTATGTCTAAACATACATCTATGTGTAGTTTCCTGCTGTAAAAGGAACTCGCACACAGGATTATCTTGCCTATATGGTTGCAAACATAGGTCTTATAAAAATCTGACGCATACCCTAATTACATATAAACAACTCCTATTGGAAAAATATAGGGGATTAAATCTTGTATGTTTGTAAAAATTAATTTCAGAAAAAAAGGTGTGACGCTCTTTATGTTGGTCGTACATCAATCACACAATAATTTTCACCTGGGAAAATTTGTCAATATTCTCATTATAAGAAAAATCCTTTTTAAAATCAATATCCAAATTGGAAATGTTAAGTTCTCACTCAAGCAGCTTTCCCAAGGAAACATCTCCCGAGGAACAGGGACTGGCACCAGAAATCTCTCGCAAAAAGGAAGGCATACACCCAGAGATAAGCGCATAGAGAAACAGCCTGCCGGTCTGCTCCTTACCTGTCCGTCGGTACCCATGACTAGACAAAAGCTGAAGGGGAGGTAACCAGACGGACAGGCAATACTTGTTTAAATGCACACAGTGGCCGCTGTAATTAGCCGTAATTTGTATAAATCAATCACACCTGTGTGATTCAGCATCGGCGGCATGACCCCATTTCCGACACTGTGTCTATGACCGGAGTGGGGTGTGCTGTTGGGAAAGGTAGTGTATTAATCAATGTTTTCAATGAAACACTCGCATATGTCGCGTCTTCATGACAAACAGGCATATGAGGAGTGAAGTGTAACGCTGGGAAAGGTAGTCTATTACTCTCTATTTTCAAAAGAGAACATAGGATGCGTCCCGCGTGCATATGAAGCAGGGTCAATATCCCTGGTACCACTACGAGGTGTACCTAGGAATTGTAGTTCAAAACTTTGAAATGTCACTTATTCACAATATTATCTGAAATGTAACACGCCTATGTACGACGTGATTTCAGTATTTATTATTTCCATATCGCTACAGTCAGACCAAAGCATCTTCGATAAAATTCAGAATCATATTACCTTAATCAAACACATGTTAGCTCTAATTCAAATTTAAATATGAATCTATAACCACTGTACTAAGATGTTCATTTTTACAAAAACTATATAATTCCAACTGAGGAAAAATTTGTGTTGTAGATAACCCAGTATTTTTAAGGGAGTTCACAGAGAAAAGAGAAACATAATACGAACTCTCATACAAATTGGAGAAGGTGCAGACAGGGAAAGGAGAATAAACTGTCTACACACTGAATCATCTCTCCTCATCTCTAATCATGAGATGATTGCAGCTTCTCATTAGAGGATGGAGGAGCGGAAAAAAATGTGTAGAAAAAAGTCGCTACAATTCCAAAAAGAGAGAAGAGATCGGGATACTCGCTCAATTGCAAAGATTGTATATATTTTGATGAGAATTATTCACAACCCTATTTTTAATAAAGATGGCAACAGTGTCACCCAAGGTATTTCATCGTTCAACCCCTGACTCTCGCTTTTGAGCTTAAAAATCCATCTTTGCTCTTTTATAAACAAAAACCTGGAGATATCACTGATATGAGGTGGAATAAAGGGTTGCTTCAGTACAATCCATCTAAAATCTTCTGCCTTATGTTTCAATGCAAGGAAGTGGTTTGTCAATCTTGTGGCTTGCTTTTTACACCTGATGGTACTTTTGTGTTCATTAATACGAAATTTCACTGTGCGTGTCGTCATCCCTATATAAGTAAGGGAGCATGGACAGGTGATCATGTAGATCACTCTTTCGGTGTTACAATTCGTATGACGTCTGCGTATCGAAGGTCTTCCAGTACTGATGTCTACTGTCTTGGTCTGTTTAGTTTGGGTCCAGGCAGTGCATGATCCACAATGGAAGTGCCCTTGTACTGCAGGCAAATCCCAAAGTGTATTTTCGGGCAATGGAGGTTTGTTCTTTGATCTAGTATGTATTAGACTATCTCAGACTCTGACACCTCTCTTGAATGAAAAGAGTGGGAAAGGTATTATCTCATTTGTTACATTTAGGATACACCAATGTTTCAGCACACTCCTCTGTATCTGATTTGACAAGACACTAAATGTATTGACAAACGTTAGCCTTTTCAGTGGTGGTTTTACTGTCGGAGGTTCCAAAAGGGCTTTACGATCATTATTGGAAGCTCTTTTCCAAGCCCACCTTACTAGTTGTTTAGGGTAATTGCCAATTTCTCTATTGTACGGATAGTGTATTTGCATGCTGTTGGTAGTCATCCTTTTCTGAACAGTTCCTTTGAATCCGTAAGAACTGTCCTACTGGCAGATTTTCACAGAGGGGCCTAGGAATATGACTGTCAAAGGTTAGCAGAGAGTTCTTAACCAATCTACCATGTAACGGACATATGAGGATGTCGAGAAAGGGCAGACTGACCTTATTGTATTCCACCTTGAACTTCAGAAAGTTGTTTTTTTGTATTAAGCCAGGCATGGAACTCGAGAATCATGGCAACTGCGCCTCACCAGACAACAAAAAAATCATCAATGTATCTCTTCCACAGCAAAATCCAATCCTGGAATGGATCGCTGTGGGTAGGTACAAATTCCTGCTCGAACAAGTGGACATTAAGATTGGCCAGGCTGGGTGCAAAAATGCTGCCCATCGATGTTCCAGAGATTTGCAGATACATATTCTCCTCGAACCTGAAAACAATTTATGTCATTGCCAATCTGGCACACTCCATAATGAAGTGTACCGGTGTGATGGTATCTAGATCTTTAGCGTCCATCAAGCCTCTGATTGCTTCAAGGGTCTCCTCTTGTGGAATGCATGTGTACAGAGATTCAACGTCAAAACTGACTAAAAACTCAGTCTCAGTGTCGAATTCAGTTTCCTATAACAACGTCAGTATATCTTTTGTATCCTGGAGGTAAGTCTGCATTTCTTTGACCAAAAGACGTAAAAAGTGATCAACAAAAGCTGATAAGGGTTCCACCAAAGACCCAATCCCCGATATGATAGGGCGACCCGGAGGTGGTCTTTGGGTCTTATGAATGTTGGGTAAAACATAGAAGTAAGGCATCACCGGATGGCTCGCAATTAAGAAGATAGCTTCTTGTGTCATTATCCAGCCTTCAGTTTTGGCCTCTTCTACGAGATCTCTAATTTCAGTAGTAAGTCTGGGTGTCGGATCAATCATCAAAAGGCAATACGATCTTGTCATTTAGTTGTCTAAGACACTCAATGCTAAAGGTATCTGTGTCCGTAACCACGATGGCTTCGCCTTTATCAGCGGGTTTTATTGTGATAAGAGTATCATTAGCCAACGTCCGAAGAGCTTGTTTCTCTACTACAGGTATATTTTGATAAGTCCTGCTCTTGGTGTCATAGAGAGTCATTATGTCACAAGTTACTGCCATCTCAAAGACCAAAACAGGATTTTATTTGCCTTGGTGAAGGCGGGTGCCCACCCCTCATTGGCGCCAAAGAGGTCACTGGCAGTTGTTGCAAGAGACACAGGTGAGGTGGTTTCATTGTTATCCTCACTTCGAGTATTATGTTTAGGAATACCGTCTTGCATTATGTGCTTATGGTTGATATGTGAAACAATTTGTTGAGAAAAAGCACCACAGGAAGAAGTAGAGAGGGGATTGGTTGGGGCTGTTTTTTTGTTGTTTTTTTACAAGACTTCACATGCACCATTTGTATGACAATCTGGATCAACTTTTGTTTTTTTCTTGCTTGGGGAGTAGCTAGGTGATCTCTCAATGGTTTGTGTATTTCGCTTTGGATGATCTGCACAATGAAAACACGATACTTTACATTAGAATTAATTGCTGGCAGTAACAGGTTAACAAGACTCTTCTCTGTAAGATGTTTAGAAAAAAAATTGCTTGCATTGTAACATGGAGGAACAAAAGGGACTGTACTAAAAAAACAGGGCATCAGTTCCAGTTTGTGCCATGGTCCACCTTTACATTTGTGTACTAGGCACAATAAGGAGGAGTGCATCCTATTATAATTAATGAGTCGCTCCCATGTGAGATGCTCACTCCCTTCTGCCCTAAAGACAGAGCCTTACAGAAAGTCAGAATGGCTGTTTCAAGCAGCTAACTTGTCTTTCAGACTCCAAGCTGCACCAGGCCTGCTGTACAAAAAATAGAAAGCAGAATCCCCTGCAGGCGAGTGCAGTTAGTGACAGAACAAGCCTGTGGGGGGAAGCTTGGGGAGCAAGATTAGGTCCCCGCCTTAACCCCTTTAACTAGATGCCTTTGAAGTTCCACTGACTGTGCCTCTTTGTGATACGCCTTCAGTGCTCCTCTTGATGGCCTCTTTGTGTCTGCTTCTGCATCCATATTATGACACAGGCACAGAGAGAATATTCACATAATTAGCATGGGGTCATTGCAATTTGCAAATTAGTGTTTGACAACTTTTCATTGTGCAGGAGCACAATAGTGGGCTGCTGCAGCACATTGTTCAATGTGGTAATCACGAGTGTCTGCAATCACTTTTCAAGTATCCAAAACATTGGTGTCAAATAACACACAGGCGTATTGTGCTGCCAAGGAACCCTCGGACATCATGAACCCTGTTTAAAACCACTGTATAGTCATCTATTGTCAAACATGTGGCATGGATGCAAACAAGCATTAGGGTAACATGACTTTTAGTCAACATAATGGAGTGCTCTAGTGAAGTAGATGATGAAGGAAATCATTGGCACTGCATTGCATTGGAAATAGTGGGGGACATTGCTACCTACTTTTGAACTACAATGAGAATGTGACTAAGGTGACTGGCAGGGTGACATCTCATTAATAAATTGCATACATAACATCTCTCATCTATCTAAACAATATACATTGACATATTGGTTAAAAGCATGACTGTCATAATGTTGATAACAAAAAACTTAAACATGAGCCACAGCTACCCTAAAAATGATTATACCTTCTCTAGGACCCAAGGCATTGTACACACACAAGTACTGATTCAAGGCACAATACTTGCTGTGGATGAAAGGTCACAAGAACGATTTTATAAGACTAATGCAAAAACACCAAAACATGTCTAAAACATGGCAGGCTTCAAATTAGAACTATGGGCCGTATTCTGCAAGTGCCACGCGGGCGCAAAAGGCATTTGCATCTGCTTTGAACGCCCCAGTCGGCCCTTAGGTATTACAGAAAGGGCCACTGGATACTGTTAGGGCTGGTGCACATAAAGCACAGCAACATTTTCAGACGGTGTTCCCTCAATTGCATGGGAGAGAGCCCCATGCAAGTGAGGTAATCCCTCTGCCTCTGGGCCCGCGCCGTATTACAGACGCGAAGGCGGGGCAAAAACTATGAAAATGCGCTTTTGGTAATACGGCCCACTGGGGGTGGATGGGCTCTTAATCCAGCACCAAACGTTGCTTTGCTAGTGGTTTTTCAGACTGCACAAAAACCTACATGTTCATTAACTTATTACTATTATTATTATTATTATTATTATTATTATTATTATAGTATTGCACATTGCCTTCGATAAGCCTGACTGCTCGTGCCAAGCTACAAAGGGGGTGAGCAGGGGTTATCTGAAGAGTGTTTCCTCCTTACCCTGACTAGAAGCAAGGGTCCCTATTTGGACAGTGGTACCTGCCTCTGCCAACTAGAGACCCCAGTTCTAACACCCAGTAAGTAATTTGCTGTACAATACACGTTTTTCTATGTATGCAACATACTGTGCATATCATCATGCACTGCAACAGGCCACACCGCGCCTCTCTGAGGCACAACACAACTTGGACTGGTTACACAATGCACATACTGGGAGAGTGTGCCCTTTTACAACAACTGCACTCCACTTTCAGGACAGGTGCAGCGCTTTACTCAACAGAGGGTCAAGGGACCTATTATATGGGAGTATTGCTCTAGTCTGTGCCACAGTGCTGCTTGACCTAAGTGTAGCATGGGACAGTGTCCTCCAGCATAATAAACATGGTGCCCTCCAACAGAGGTGTACAGCTGTACCCCTTCTGAGGTCAGCACCTTAATGAAAGACAAACCGATTGATTGTAGCAGCCTGTCTGTCTTTCACAATGCAGGTGCCTACTATAACTAATATAAACATGGCCTTCATGTCCTGCTTAAGCATTGTAAGCTGATATTCTGCACTGCAGAAAAGCCTACACTATTGAATTAAAATTTGAATAGTGCATAGTACATATAATGAACAGATATGCCATGCACGCATCACCCTTTGAGCACACAAAAATGCGATCCACCCACACTCGCTGGCCTTGTCCACCCCCAGTCTGCACTGTACAGTCCCTAGTCTTAATTGTCATCAGCTCACACCCCTGGAAATGTCATATTTGCAACTTAGAGCTCTCCTACATTTGAAGCAAATGTATAGGGTCCTCCCTTAAAGCCCAGTCAAGGCTTCATTGTGCGCTAATTAATGCACGCTCGCTTATCAAACATAAATTTGAATTCTCTAACTTAGTCTAAGAGCAGAGGCTGGACATGCTGTTCATTGTAGAAACCAGGGCAGATGAAGCTTCAGGTCCTGGCCTGGTGGTAGCCATTCCACCTGGGGTTTTGCCATCTTTAGGAAGGATCGTAGAGGGAAAAAAAGGCGGGAGGCTCGCAGTTGTCTATAAGAACCACTTAAAAGCCACCTTCAATGACATTCCTGCGGGATTATCATGTGAGGCACTCACTTTCCAAATAACTATCAGTCACATCCATTCTTTCAATGAGATGCTGATCTATCACCCCCCTGGACCCAGTGCCAACTTACTACAATCCTTGGGGCAACTATTAGAGCACAAAGTTAACTTCCAGATTTACACCATACTATGGGACTTACATTTTCATTTAGATAATGCACTGGACAATAACTCGAAGGCCCTGATGGACCTTCTCACTAGTGTTGGTCTGACACAGCTGACAGAAGCTCCTACTCACAGAGCCGGTCACCTACTGGATGCAGTTTTTTTCTGATTGTCCGCTCTTGAAATTTAAAAGCAGCCTGCAACTACTTTGGTCAGACCACGCAGCCGTCATGCTCACTCTTACCATGCCTTCCTCTGCAGGTAACCAGCAGGTGCTTATAAAAAGCCAATCGTTTTCTCTGGTATTACCTCGACCACATTGAATTATCTTCCGAACTTAGTAATAGACCACCCCTGTCCCGTGCCCCAGAGAGAGCAGCCCTAGATTACCATTCCCCAAAAACTGGGAATAATCAGGAGGACAGCCCCCACTGAACCATGGTTTTCGGATGAGTTGAGACTTCTTAAAAGGCAGTGCTACAGGCAAGAAAAGCGCTGGAGACTCAAGTATGATTCCAAGGAAAAAGAGCGCTATAGGGAAATACTCACCCAGTATAAAGGCAGGATCCATACCATAAAAATAAAGTATTTCTCAGAGACTATTGGCAAAGCCAAGAATAATGCGAAAGAACTGTTTGCCACAGGTAAACAACTGAGCCAAGTGCAGGTCCACAAAGAGACTATTCCGGATTAAGCCTTTTGTGATACTCTGGCTTCCAACTTTTGCAGTAAGGTTCGTAACACCTATGACAAATTCACATTGAATCCTACCCAGGTGACAAGTAGTCTTGATCTCCCTGAGTTAAAGCACCCCAGCAGCCCGGATTCCGTGGTTCTGTCCGAGTTCCCACCAATTATTTACGAGCAGGTGATTAAACTTCTTTCTGTGCTAAATCGAGCTCACCATTGGATTCATGCCCCCTACCCCCCCAAGATTGTAATCTTGGCAATCAAACCAATAGCCTGCCATCTCACAGAGCTATTTAATATTTTTCTCCAATCTGGTATTTTCCCAAAATTATGGAAAAAGAACTCCATCTTACCACTATTAAAAAAAATAATAATAAGTTGCAGAAAACAGACCCAGGCAACTATCGCCCAATAGCTCGTCTGCCAATACATGAATCAAGAATTTACTGCGTTTACCAATAACAAAAACATTCTGGATCCTTCTTAATGTGGTTTTCGCAGTGGCCATAGCACGGACCTTGCATTGATTATGGCTGCTGAAGAAATTAGGTGCTCAGTAGACAAGGGAGGCATGGCAGCACTGATCCTTCTGGATTTGTCGGCAGCATTCGGCATGGTGAACCATGGCCTTCTACTACGTCGCCTTCAGAAAACAATACAAAATGAGGGGTCCAGGTGAAAAAGTATCAAAACTTCACTCTTTGAGTCTAGGGGAGTGAGTAGGTCCTCCAGCGTGGCGACTAGTAAATTTTTCACACAAATTAACTTGCCACCACGCACGACTCGAGGAGTCCAGAATTATACTCAAATTGGGTGGACCAAACCATTCCACCATTGCAGAGGTGGCGACATTCTACTGAACTTTGATGACCAGTTTGGCAACATACCGGAATTCCAAATGAATTAATGGTTCCAGTAAATATTGACCCCTGGAATTCCTTTCGGATACTTTGATGTACCCCTTCTGCGTTCTCCTGTTCGTGTTGCGAGCTTAACAGCCCAACATTCCATGAAAAACCAGTTTCCCTGGGCTCCTTCTTTCTGTACTGATGAAGACCCCCTTTAAGGTGGGACGTACACCTACCACTGTAGTCTTGGGATTGAAACGTCGACGGCTACTATTATACACCAGTTGGCGCAACCTTCATTTTAAATATTAAATATCAGCGTTGCCAGCATGGTCTTCCTATAACTATGGAGCATTAGTTGCTCCCCCATGCTACTGGCTCAGTGCTCTGAAGCCAGCTGTATCATCTGTTTATAAATTATGTATTGATACCATTGTTTGCACTTTGACATACCTTGCACATCCCTCTCTCCTCACACAATCACAATTCTTTACCCTCCATTCCCCTGGGGCTCTATGACAACTGTGTTATCAATTTGGTACATGTAATTTGAAAAAGCACATTGTGATTAAATAACTGTGTGTTGAAGGACTTGTCTGTGATTTGCTCTTTTTAAAAAAAAAAAATACTTTTGAAAGTGTTTGCTCATGTAGTTTTGATACTTTTTCACTAGGACCCCTCATTTTGTATCGTACAGCACCCAGGTCCCTAGTGACTTTATTGGGTAAACCCCCCTTGTTTAATGCCTTCAGAAAACAGGCATTGCCAGCACCGCCTTACAACTATTTAACTCCTTCTTTTCTAACCGGGAAAAATTTGTGGAGATGGATGGCCTGAGTTCTCAGAGTTTTAATCTTCCATGTGGGGTCCCACAGGCCTCGTCCCTTAGCCCAACTCTTTTTTATTTATATGGGGTTTCCCTGGCCAAGCTTATCAAAACCTCTGGATTTGCCATGGTGTCATACGCCGATGACCCTCCGATTATAGTATCCATCTCCGAGGACTCTCGAAGCACTATTCACAACTTTCATGCCTGTATGGGACAGGTGAGCAAATGGATGTCTGGGAACTGTCTTAAGCTGAACTCCAACAAAATGGAGGTTCTTCTCTTTGGCTGAGATTTCTCCCATTGGTAATCACACTTGTGTCCTAGTAAACTTGGCCCTCCCCACTCCAGTCTCCAAGGCTAGGAATCTGGAAGCCGTCCTTGACACCACTCTTTCATTCTCCCATCATGTGAATGCAATCACATCAGCCATCTGTTACCACCCTAAAGATTCTGAGGAAAATCTAATGCTTTATACCAACTGCCCAACAGAAAACAGTAGTCTCTGCATTAGTTCTGTCAAGGCTGGACTACGGCAACAGCCTTTTGATGGGAATTAGTGAAGCCCTCCTCATCAAGATGCAAGTCGTACAGAATTCAGCTGTCCGCCTGCAATTTAAATTACCTAAATATAATGAGGATTAGGTTTAAGGCCCTCTGCATCGTCTTTAGGGCGCTGCACAATCAGGGTCCTGCTTCGTTGGTATACTCCTCCCAAAATGTTGTGTCCTCTTCTCATTGACTGGTGGAAGTTCCCAAGGCACGTCTCTTTAACTGGGGTGGAAAAAGCTTCCTATACATTACCACCAGATTGTGGAATTAATTGCCACTCTCACTGAAAAATGCATCAGACATGATATGCTTCAGGAAGAGAGTCTGAAGACCTGACTTTTTTAGGCCTAAAAATAAGCAGTGATTACTTCTCTTTCTTCTGATTCCCCATGGCTGGCAGGAGGTTGGATGTCAGTGCGTAGACAACTCTGGGTATTAGTGCGCAATATAAATATATAAATAAATAAATGGCACAGCACACATTTATATGTGCTGGGCGCAAGACATTCCATAATGTGGCCCCTGGTGAGCTGTTAAATCCCATTAACCAAGGACGAGGTATATGTTGGTCGCAGATTTCCGCTACGTTTTAGACACTCTTACCACCAGGTGTGCTAATGTTCTTGCAGCTCTCTTGTGGTCATGAGAGCCTCTGTAGGTCCCAAAGGTTTTGACAAAGTTTGCTCACATGCTCTGAGAGACCTAAAAACAGATCTCAAAGTAACATACCTCTCTGGTTATACAACTCAGAAGTAATTACAAAGAGTAAGTGAAAAGGTGAAAAAAATACATCACAGATGAAGCCCTGGGACAATTTCCTTGACCTTGGTTGTTTGAAGAGCAACTCCAAATTTTGGGGCACTATAAACCACTCTTTTTTTTGCTCAGACTGATACCCCCTCCCTAGTGCGTCGCATTGAGGCCAAAAATTTAATTAACTTCTTTGACGGGGTGTAGAACGGAGAATATAGCTCAACCAACAGGGTTGCTGAATGCCTGTCTTGTATTCACCCTGACTGAAGTGAAGAGAGGAATTTTAGACCTCTCCAAGAATATGGCCCAGGCCCAGACGGCATTCTGACAGATGTAGCTGGGGATGATATGATTGACATTTAAGCTCTGCTGTAATGGGAAGGTCACCTACCTTCCTGGGCACTGCTTATATCTTTCCAGTATTCAAAATAGGGGACGAGGATAGCCCACTGTGTTATAGGCCTATCTCCGTACTTGATTAAGTTATAAAAGTCCTTGGTGGGGCCCTGCTAGATAGACTGATGGCTTGGTCCTGAGACAACAATATACTTTCGGATCTCCAATATGGTTTTAGACCTGGGAGGTCCACAATTGACCGATGTCTGAATTTATATCTAGTCTTGAATACATTTATGGACTTTAAGTCAGCCTTTGACCGGGTTAATCGAAACAAGCTTTGGAGAATCATTTTGGACATGGGTGATAACCAGGACATCATTTATTTTTTGAGGGATCTCCATACTGTGGCGTTGTTCACATATACTTCTGACTCACACTGCACAGATGGCTTTAGACCAGGGTGAGGGGTCAGGCAAGGGTGCATGCTGGCCCCCTTCCTTTTTACCGTGTACATTAACAAACTTGAACCAATATTGCTAGAGGTGGGTGTGGATTGTATGCAAGTTATAGGCAAACCCCTACCTGTCCGGTTATATGCAGACTGTGCTCTTCTTATGGCAAAAACGGCCAAGGCCCAATAAGCCATTATAAATGTATTTGTGTGTTTTATAGAATGGATAGAACTCAGCACCAATATTAGTAATTCATGTAATGGTGATTGGCCCAAAAAACACAGACAAAATCTTTAACGATTGGCCCATTTCTCCTTACACATGTCATTAGTTTGCCATATTTGTGGGTCATGTTTGATTATGAATCTTCACTAGAGCCCCCTGCTGAAAGGGAAGTTGTCTGATTTTGATAGGACCAACACTGCTGCATGGAATTATGCCACCAGACTGGGTAGAAAACAGACTAGTGCCCTTCTGGAAGTTAATCGCGCCAAAACTATTTCCAAGGCCATCTACGGGAGTGTGATTTAAGGCCATGTTAAACATGATCACTTACAGGTGGCAGAGACAAATGCTTGAGATGTCTCCTCTGTGTCCCCCAGAGTACCCTCTCATACCTAGTCCATGAGGAATTAGGGGCTAGGTATCTTTCTGATACAATTTCTCTTGGCCCCCTCTTATGCTGAGTTGGTAAATGGGCCAAGGATGCCCAGCTAAAGAGAGCAATTTTACATGATTGTTCATCCCGTTTCTTTGCCCTGCATGCCTATGGGTTTAAAAAAAAAGTTTTTTTAATTATTAACTTTTTTAAATATCTTAGCTTAAGTTTGTTAATTAACCTAGGAAGGGGGCACCTATTTGCTTACCCCAATAAAATCATGAAGGTAGACTGAGGTTGGGTCAAAGATAAGTTCTTAAAACTCAAACAATTAGAGAACAAATCTGCGGCTCTTCACAAGATATCAGTATTTGTTACTGAAAAGTCATCCCCTTATAGAACCCTACCTTACCATTGTCGTCTCTGCTCATGCCCATTTTCTACTCACTAGACTTAGGTTCAACATGTTGCCACAATTAATTGCCTTTCCTCAAGGGTTGGCATGAGTTTTCAATGTTGGCATCCTACAGCTGCGACCAGGTATCTCTGCAGGACACCTTACATTTTACCTTGTTCTGCAAGTTTGGTGGAATCCCTAGGGAGTATTACTTACTCCCCAATCTCAAAGCCTGTGAGTTTGAGCAAGCACGACTGGCTCTCTTGATTTTACAAAGGTTATCTGATGATATTTTATTTCATGTTGGCAGCTTTTTAGCAGCTGTATCTTTTTTAAACACAACTTTACATTTCTTTACCCACACACACTTCTTGATTCAATTCCTCAGTCAGCGTGTTCTCTTCATTATTCACCAAGTGTAATTCCAAATAATCCCTGGTGGTATCACCACGAAATGTTAAACACCTTTTTTAACACATATACACCATGCCAAGCATACTTCTAATTAAACTGTAATAAATACTCAACATTTCCTATCTGGTCAATTTTGTTTCCTACAAACGATACCGAAATCATGTCAGGTGGCATTAACTCCTTAGATCTCCATATACTGTCAGACAGCTCTTGTGTGATAATAATTTTTGCTCCTGAATCCACCAATAGACATAATCTGTTACTATCCAATTCCACTTCGGCAAATTGGTCCACACATTCTGCTTCACCCCTTCATGTACTATTCATACCTTTTCTTACGTATTGTCCCTTTAAATCCTGATACTCCTCGTTACTCATTTTATTTTAAGACGCCTACCCTGTTTTTTGTTACTTCGACATACTTTTACAAAATGTCCAATTTTGCCACAGATGCCACAAGTCTCACTTTATGCTGGATATTACCAACCTATAGATTTGTGATTGGGAAACCAATATCTAAAACAGAAATATTGTTAAAAAAAGGGTTTGGTTTTCTATACTTCTTGTAGTTATCCAGTTTTTACTTAAATGTCCCTTGTTTCCATACAGTACTTTCATCCACCAAAGTGCCTACTTCACACATTTCTTTCCTTACCAATTCTTTGGATGCCCTGTGAAAATTCTCAATACTTTTCACAATGTCAATCTCCACTAATGACAGATTCTTTAATGTGAGTAATTTTTCTTCTACCTACTTGTCCCAACACCTAACTGCAATCTGATCTCTGAATAATTGAGAGGGAAACTCCCAAAACTCCCAATCAACAGCTAAGATGCATTAAGCTGCAACATAAGTATCAAATGCATCCTTTTGTTTCCGCTCCCTTGTAAAGAACCTGGTGCTGCTCCCTTGTAAAGAACTTGTGCCTATTTACTATAAGACATGGTTGTGTGTCAAATTGTTTTTACAACTTTCGGACCGGTTCCTGGTACTCATCTAATCATTTTAATCCTCTGAGCCATCAAATACTTTAGTTGGTACATTTTCATATATTGCTTGTTCTTCAAAACCCAGAATATGTTCCAGTATGAATAATATTGTTTCTGGGAACTACCTATTGCCCCCAATAGCTCCTAGACATTTGGTAACCGCCCTGAACCAGGTTTTCTATGTAATATGTGGATCACTTGGCATCTGCAAAAACAGCTGTGATGCACTCACCCCTATAATGTATTAAACAGGGCAGCACAAAACTGTACACAAACAGCTGCACAATTTTAGCATGAATACTGTGTGACACAATATCGCAACCCCACTATAGTGTGTTCCTTTCTATAAGTAACCATTAAAAACAAAAATGCAGAACACAGCAGTACAGTAAATCTGCCAACCCACACTTTTTTCATGCAGTATTCTCCTGTGAAATGTAAGCATTGTTTAAATTTCCAGAACTCGAAAAACCCAGCAGGAGAACTGGAAGTGTGCTCGATAACTGACAATATGCAGCCATATATTCCAAATGTTTTTTTCCTCCAGTAGATGACTCAATTGAGAGATTTGCTCATATCAGGTACTCAATTCTCATTAAACAACAAGTGTGTGTATCACTAAAACACACATCCACCAAAAAGTTGACTTTAATCAACTAGTGTGCACATCACTGTAATTTTTAATTTCAAAATGCTTTATTCAGTATATATATATATATATATATATATATATATATATATATATATATATATATATATATATATATATAACCATATAGCAGCAAAATAACAAGAGATAAAATATTACATGTACAAGATAAATTTAACCCGACAATGTCAACATCAAATCCTAAATCATCAAATGCTAAGTCCAAACAAATATTGCTCCTTCTTAAGCCAAAAGTACACATAGTAAAGTGCGATTTACCTTTATAATGCATGTGCAAAGTTCGCAATAAAGTGACATATGCTAACAATCAATGAAGATAGAACATGATTGGTCGATAAAGATAATACATGCTATGCAATTTTTTTTAAAAAACATATGTGCAAAATTCGCATTCAAAAGTGTAATGTTCATCTTTCGGTGCATGTGCTAAACTGGCAATGATAAAGTGCGTATAGATTTGGGACACAGATTTAAAATTCACAGTGTCACTAGTGTACCGAACACATAACAGATTTGGGACACAGATTTAAAATTCACAATGTCACTAGTGTACCAACCACATAATAGGGCCAAAAAGAATTGCCATCTTTCCCAATTACAATAGCATAAAAACTATTTGTACAGCTTATTCATACAATCATCGATTTCCGTGCAAATATGCATTTTAAAATATATGTAGCTTCATAAAAACATATGTCTGGGCTCTGGAGGTTAAACATTATCTGCATGGCTGTCTCAGTACATCGTAGTTCGTAATTTAAAAAGATGGACTTTAAATAAAATTTCCTAAATGAAATATAAAATTTACAAAACAGCATAAAATCACAGCTACTCTGCTTAGAGGTACCATCACAAGGGCATGGGGAGGTGCTCTGCTGCTTAACCAACGGGAAAGCTACAAGTGGTGCACAGTGCCCAAGCGTAAGCGAGTTAATACAAAACGATGTGAGCTTTTTGTAACTGCTGTTAGGTACGGTTGAAAGCCTTCGTTTACGCTATACTCCTGATAAAGAGTTAACGTACTTTGTTTCACGCATTCAATGGTTTTGGTGTTTCTTTTATGTTTTAAAAAGGATTATACAAGCTCTTTTTTAGATATACAAACCCCCAACTCAATTTCATGAAAAGCGTCAAATTCATAGAGTATTTTATACCAATATTGGATGTGGCTAAGCCATGGTATAAGTGAACAATAATCGAGCTTTAGACAGTCATTAATCACGTCCTGGGTAAATTTGGTTTCGATTTTTGACCAGAATGATCGCCATAAGGCCAATGGGCGCAGAGCTGTTAAATTCTTGGCATGATTTAGGCCCACTTCCCTATGGATTATCTCAGTAGAGGCTGAAGCCGGAGCACAGACCAAGCGTTTCAGAAATGAGTTCTCCTCGTTCTGAATTAGCTTGCCACTTTGAGTATGATAACCCCATATGCCCGCCCCATATAAGGCTGATGACAGACACCTTGAATTATAGATCAACACCATCTCCTTTATTCTGCGGCCCCCTAATTTAGCAGCAAATCTAAAAACACTACTTGTGTTCCTAACCATTTTAAAACGTACACTTTCCTGTTCATTGGCCCACCTTCCATCTCCAGAGAATGTAATGCCAAGGTAGCAGAACGTTTTAACAGTTCCTAATTTCTCCCCATCTAGATAAAAAGTCCTGTTTTTTCTGGTCTTCTTCCCACATGACATTACGAATGTTTTGCCTTTATTAATTATCAATTTCCTACTAGTTATAAAAGTCTGGAATTTGTTAATAAGGCATTGCAGACCATATTGGGTACGAGACAGGAGGACCGCTGTACTACACACACATCTGCCAGGCCTTGTAGATTGATTCTATGCTTTGCTCCGTTGTAGTATCTTCTAGATTTTTAAATGAACTTCCAGTGTCCACATCACTGAAATGCACACCCGAGATGCCCTAAGCTATGTGACACTGAAATCTTATGCGGTGTGCTGCTCTTCTTACAATTGCAAAAAACACAGTTGATGGACAGAATGCAGAACAATGTCTTACATTCACCCCAGTACAAAGATCTGGGCCTAAATCCATCGTTTTTTTGCACTCCACACCACCATAGGTCAGACAATGGCTATATGCAAATCAGCAAAAAAACGATGGATTTAGGCCCAGATCTTTGTACTGGGGTGAATGTAAGACATTGTTCTGCATTCTGTCCATCAACTGTGTTTTTTGCCCTTACAATGGCGTGTGCTGTCAATGAAAGGCACACTGAACTTTTTTGTGACTTCATGCTGTGCATGCTCAGGCACCCTCCTGGTCAAGGCTCCCTATGTCACTCACGAATGCCTCATGCCTTACGCTAGTAAATTTGTAATGATGGACAGTGCGCGTGCTCTCCAACCATAAGATTCACTTGTTTTCATTTTGTGGTAAATAATACAGCACTGCCCATACATACAGCAATCTGTGAAAGCCAACGGCCACGGGCAGCTCCAAGCAACGGTTCCCCCAAATAGCATCCTGTCCATAAACCGTGTTAGTTCAACTTTAGTGTTATTGCTCGCACACTGTGACATAGGCCAGACAATGTACATGTTCTGCTTGATTCTTAAATAGCAAACTCATTCCTCGTATAGTAGTTTTTGGCTTGGTTGTTTTTTCTATTTTTTTAACACAGAACAACTCACGACACTGTGGCACGTAGTTTAGTCAGCAAACATTCGTATGGCTGTGACATTGTTCATTGGTTCTTCCTTGTGTATCGTAGCCAAATTCTGGATGTCTAGCACCAGTACTATAGTACTGTAACTGGAATTGTCAGCAGAACTCTTAGGGCAGCCACACAGTTTGGTTAGATGTCTTCTAATCTGTTCATATAAATATACTGAAGAGCCTCTAAGAAATGTCTTTTTTGAAGAAGGATTTAAGCAAGAAAGGAAATCTCCTGGAACAGTTCAATCCCATGTATGTCAAAAGATATAACACAATAAGCTGTGCTGTCTGACAGAATATGTTGCAGATCATTGCAGCGCTTTTGTAGGTCTTCACTGTTTTATAAGCTGGTAATAATATAAAGAAAGACAAATGGTTTTTGGTGATTTTTCAGCTGCTCAAATACTCTGTCAGTGCACACAACTGCTGTATCAACAAGAGAATCAAATAAACTGGAAGTGAAATTGCTCTTTTGGGTCCGTTATTGGCATATCAGCGCCCTATATTCCAAACGTTTTCTTTTTTTTAGGTATACTTCAATCACCTTTGAATTCATTTGGAAATTTCAATACACCTGCAAGTTCAGTCAATGCAGCAGTAAATCCCTCATGGCCATACTTTGTTAAGAATGCATGTAGTTTCTTAACTTGTTTTACAGCTACATGAATCTGCATGTTCTCACTCTGCATCAGTTTACTGACTATAGTGAGTGTCATTAAAATATTATACCATATTACCAAACATAGCAGTAATTTAGATGATGCATGCTATGATGCTATTGATGTTGCTTCACTCCTGTTTTTCACATCTTTATACCTTTCAGACACCTGCAGAAATGCTTCATGTATTAGACTCATCTGTTAACGGACAGATTTCACGCTTTCCAGAAGGTATTCTCACCAAGTAGCAGAAGAGCTTTTGAGGGAAAAGTGTGCTTCAGCTTTAGTTACTACATTCAATCTTTTTATCAATGCGGAGAATAATGATCAAAAACCATTGAATAATAACAAAGAACTTGGCAGCATATGTAGATCAAGCTGCAGCATTTCCTAAGACCAGGTTCCAATTATGAGAGCCGCATGTTGTTCTCTTTTAAGATTCAAGCTTGCACGCCACTGTATTGTCCATGCATATTTGCACCATTGTCATAACCGTGCCCACGCCAATCAGCAAGAGGAAGCTTCAGTGCCTCCAGCTTGTACAACAATACATCAGTAAGAGCTTGTCCAGTTTGCTTTTCCATGGGAATTAATGCAATGAAATGGTCCTTAAGACACACATCAATTTGTAGAACTGACAAATCTAAAAAATAAATGTAATTTGTTCCGTATAACTCCGATCAGGAGCACAGTCAAGAGGCACCAAGAAATATTCAACTTTTTGGACATGCTGTAGGATTTCTTTGAGAACCATCACAGACATCAGCTCAATCAATATATTCCGAATTTGTTTGCCAAGATAATGTGTATGAATCTCGTTGTGGTAACTCTGCAAACATGTCCCATCATAACCCACTCATATTTGCCTGAAAGTTATACAAGCCCTAAATGGCTGCAATTGTGGGGTGGATTCAGCTGGTCAACAATGTCACGGAATGGCAAGTTATGTTCTTGTAGGTAATGTGTAATGCTTGGTGCCTCTCCAAGATATTTCGCTAATGCATCCTCTCCTGCTGGATTTGAGCAATGTTTTGCATAACAATTGTGCATTCCCACTGAAGTAGTAGTTCAAGCTCCTTCCACTTCCTAATATATTTCAGGTACTCCTGAGAATTTTCTTGTTCATATAAATGCTGTCCAAGATGGTGCAAGTCAGACAAACCACTGCGCACAAGCATGTTATTGAAAGGAATGCTAAACAATTTGCAGCAGAAACAAAATGCTGCATTTTTGTACATCAAATGAACTAGCCACAGCCGGTTATTTTTCTGGCCGTTATTCCTTTCTCTTTTCAAATAAGTAGGGCTAAAGGATCAATTTTAAAAGTCACATGGGAAATAATCAAATGCATTATGTCCAGCCTGGGTAGTTCCTCTTTCTTCTAAGTAGCAGCATATTTTATCACTTTTGTTAGTAGGCCATTTCCCAGGGTCATCATCAATGTGGTGGAAAAAGCTTTCCAGCAGCTTCGCTAGTAGTTTCATCACTATCAGTCTTTCATACTTTTACAATGTCCAGCTGCTGGCCATAATACTTCTTTACTTCCTGATCACAATGTTCAACTTATATCTTAATTGTGACTTTAACTTACTGTTGCACCTCAGAGTTTGGAGGTACCTATCCTTAGACCTTGTGAACTTCTCTGGCTTTTTCTTGCTGCTGGTCCACTGGTTCCTGTTCTTGCAACTATGATACAGGTACTTTTGTAACCCATTGCTCATATTCCTGGTCACATTCTATGGAACAGGAGACTATACTGACTGTGGTAGTAGTGATGTGTTTATGATCTACACCCAGAATGCTCTTCACCTCTTTGAATGAGTACACAAGTGGCAGTTGGTGCTTTGTGCTGGGTCTGTGGGTTCTCTGGCTCCTGATTTTAGAAGTGGAAGACTCCTGTGTTGGAGGTATTTTCCTTCTCATTATACATACCTATTATCATAAACTTGAGTAATTCTTCCCGCTGACTTTAATATTCTTCAAGCTGTTTCCACTTCCTTTTCCTTTTGAATGCACCAAAGGCATCTTTTTCTCCAATGTCACAGTCACAGGTAGCTATTTTTTGTATGATAAAAAGTTTGCCATGCAGCTTAAATATAAAATGAAATATTTTATATACAGAAATGGGAACATAAGAATATGCCTTTCACAGAAAATGAACTAGGGTTCAATTTCAATAGCAAATCGGAAGATGAAAAGTTAATATTTTGTCTCGTATGCTATCCCCTACTGCTCACCAATAAATATTATGTTCCCAGCTCAGTCTAAAACATACAAAGAAAAGGGTCAGAGCTTTTAGAGGTCCAGCACCAAACATCACTCCTTATGAGAGCCTGTTAAATCTACACTGTCTTGGTGCTTCTAGTTTAGGATGTGACCCCACATACATCCCAAAAGAGTTGTTACAAACCACCACTATCCAAAGCAAACACAACTGACCCTGCACCCGAGAAAAACAAGTACTTTCTTGTATAAATGTCCTAGTGCATCATATTTAAGCAAACTAGACAAATATATTAAATAGATATCTTCCCAGATAAAAATAACAGATGGTCGTGTAACTTGATTGTAGTCAATATATGTATTTTTTTGAAAAGCGCTTTGTTCTTTAAAAATGACCACACAATTGCTTGCCATGCATTTCATCGCTCACAGGATTTCCTAAGGGCTAAAAGCACTTAAAATACACTGTTTACAATATGAACACAATAAATCCTTCAATACACAAAAACGACAAAATTCATTGTAATTCATTATTAAACTAGCACTGTATTATTAATGACCCTCATGGATAAACATAACTCTCATCCTATCAAATTTAAATCAACGGGAAGCTACTCTGAATATCACAAAATGATTGTAACATCATTATTTAAGCTAGGGGAGGAAACACAGAAAACAGGCACATAGTTTACTGCATTATGTCTTACATCAAAGCTATCACCTATATGACAGCTCATTGTAACTCTAACAAGAATATCTTGTGCACTCCAATTCATACCTTTACCATAGTATTTATCTGCTGACGGGATGCATAATGGTTCACGTTGTTTTAAAAAGCAGCGAAGGCAATACAATGTATCTATAAATGCACACAATAACAATGACAACTCTGCAGTGAGTCTTATTCTGGGTCAAACGTTTACCAATTGTATATGTATTTCTATTACTATTCAAAGTCTAACCCGTGTCTTTACACGGGTCTGTCGCACGTATAGGTAAGAACATTTTGTAAGATGCTTCAGATATAAGCTCTAGGTATTATGGTCCCTTCTAACTCCTTCTCTGTCCTCATTCCATTTTATTTAAAAGATCAATTTGTAAACAAGAGAACTTACTGATAATACAATTCACATTGTCAGTATTATTCCGGTATGTGCTGATGAACATCATACAAAGTTCATATGTGTCTATGATTTAAGATACAACCGTTTTTAAAATAGGAGATTCTGTAAAGACACAAAAAAATAATATTGAGCCTCTTAAAATTATATAGTATATTACTAAGCTATAAATGACACCACAGGGGATCCAAATTTCTTAAGATTTTAAGTTCAATATTAAAATCTCATAGGTCACTCATGCACCTCTTTATTCAAAAGCTGTCAATATTGATCAGCAAGTAATGCGTACCCCCGAAATTAAGTCCACACAAAACAGCAGCATAAGTCTGCTTGTAAACAAATAACACAATATAGATTTTAAAACATGGTCCTGATTAATATGACGCCAGAAGTACAGGCACATATATGCACTTACTAATAGTACGTTCCACGTTACCGATGTTATATCTGTATATGCTAATACCCTCCACAATGGATCATGGCAAACGGTAAAACTGTAATCCTTGGTTTTTCAGTGAGTTATGCTGAAACAACATAAAGAGCTATCATTACGTCTCTATAGATGCGAGCCCAGCATGTTAACAGGTGCCATCGATCAAATGTTGGCTTATTTATAATCTCATACAGAGTACAAAATAAGTTACGCCAGGCATGAAAACTGTGAGAAGCACCCCTTTGGTGCTAAAGCCTATATGGGTTGGCATTTAACATATATGTCAAACAGCCAACACCCTTGTCGCTATCATGTTGAAACAAGGCGAGCATCCAATTCATGCACCCAAACCACGTAAGGGTGACTTTTTTTACATACTGTCATTAGTGATTATTGGCAGTTCGAGATCATAAAATAAAGCCCTAAGTCCCCCCACAGTCCTGCCTCTGGGGGTTATGATGGAAACCTTTCAACGCGTTTTAGGTTTGGCATTTTTCATTGTCTGATCAGCTACCCAAGGATGAATTACTGGTTTAATAACCTCAGCCCATGCCCTTGTGACAACATTTCTCCTCAAACTACTATTCACTGGATTTTATTTTGTAAACACTACAGTAAGGAAAGATCAAGATGGATTATGCCCTTATTGAAGGAGGGGGGATGGAGACAATGCCGTCCTGCTTTTTTATATCTGAAGCTGTTGGATAGCGTGTATTGTATTAGTGTGATGACTGGCTTTCTAAAGAACATCATGAAAGCAAGAAAAAAGATAAGTAGCAAAAATGTCTATGTAAATGAATGTGTCTGCATTATTAGCTGTAGGGTTACCCTGTGCTTAAATGTTTTAATATGTTTAGCTTTGCATTTTTTTTCATTATCAAAATGAATTGTGGAATATGTGCATATCTGTATTTTATTTGCCTGCTTTTGTGATTTTAATGGCTAAAATCGAATAAAGCATATTTTGATTTGATTTGACTACAAACAAGTTACATGACCATCTGTTATTTTCATCTGGGAAGCTATCTATTTAATATATTCTATTTTGCTCAAATATGATGCACTAGGACATTTATACAAAAGAGTACTTGTTTTTCTCGGGTGCAGGGTCGCTTTCGTTTGCTCAGTCTAAAACATACTTGAGAATGACTTTCATGTGGTGACTTCAACAGTATCTGCATAATTTTTAAACACTGTGCACAATATATGCTGCTGTCACCGGATTTAATAATAGTGTACATTTATGTCTCTTCAACATTACCTAAACACCAGAAAAAAGAAAGAAAACAAAAATGAAAAATAAATAGGCTACAGTTTGAGGAAGGTCCCTTGATATATGTAAGGACTTTCTACCCAGATCCATCCTCTTACTCTAATATAAGTGTAATCTGCAAGTAACCAGATCCCCTCTTAGTGAGGTTGCTCCTTCTCAGCAGATAGTTTGACCTATATATAAGGTGAGTTCTACAGCAAAAGATAGAAACCAATGTAAATATTTAGCACAAGAATGCACCGTTGTTCAGACTAGACAATCCTATAGATGAATGAATGAGGCCCAATTGGCATAGCTCCTAATATATGTCTTTTATTTCCAAAGGTCTCTCTTTTTAGCAATAGGGAATTACTGCCCCCTAAGTGCCTTTAAAGTGAGACACATTCTACATTCACCCTCCAGGTAGGAGACATTTTCTTAGTTGTGGTGCCAGTACATCGGCAAAGCAAAAACAAGGAGATGAGAAAGTGAGCAAGGGACCCACGTCTGGACATATCCTGCCAACGTAGGGCTAACAAAGCAAACACAAGGAGATGATGGACAGAGCACTGAAACTTTTGAGACACTCAACCCCGAGTCACATATCTGGGTTGAATCCATCATCATTCTTTAACTCACATTGCCACCCCAGTTCATACTCATTTATGCAAATCAGTCTTGACCATGTGCCTCATGGGAACAGTCCAGACTGAACTGCCAAGCTATGTCTTACCTTGACCAGTAACAAGTATCCTGGGACCGGTTTCGGGGCAACACCCCTGATCAGCCAGTTAACTTGAATCCAGTGGCAGGGCTCTCTACAATTAACCAAATGTTCTGAAATTCAGCCTGTTGTGGAGAAGAAATCTGGTTTACCTGCACTCCGAACAATTTTGTTAATTAAGAACTAGGCCTTCTGATAGAGAGCATGATAAACTAAGCGCACTCATGTTGTCACAAGTTACAGATAAAGGGATTTCAGTTGTGCAATTAAAGGGAGTAGGTTTTTTAAAGCGCTGATGATTTCCCCAGGTAGAGCTTTAAGTGGGGTGAAAAAAGGGGTCTCTACAAGAGGCGAGGCCATAGAAGCAGAGGTATGTTCTATATAATTACTAGAGTGACCTAAGACATTTAAACTGAAATTTTGTGCTTCGGAAAACTTGCCCTCAGACCAGGAGTTGAGTGTCTCGCTGTGAAGTTTCTGTCACTGCATCCAAGTATAGTTTAACACACATGACCTATAGGCAGGGCTGCTGAATTAGGCAGCAGAAGAGGGCCATATTATGCAACAGTGTTGAGTAAATTTTGCAGCAAAACCAGGCAAATTATGCAACATAATGCAGCATGTTTTGTAATAGTATTGCTTAATTATTTCATCATTTTTAAACTTGGTAACACTCGCCGGGCATTGGTTGAACCCCATTAATATCAATTTAACATTTAAATATAGCAATGAGTAACAGAAAGGTGAAAAGTCCATCTTTGCAAAGGGCCTTCTACTGGACTGCAACACGTTGTTGCATTTTTTAGTAGTTTTTGAACTGCTTGAGCTAGAAACAAACTTTTTTGTTAAATCTTCAGATTATGCAACAGATGATGGATTATGTGGCATGAGCGGCAAAACATGTATTAATCTGAAAATTGCTGAGGATGCACAATTGCATAATTCCAGTGTCCCTGGCTGTAGGCTTTACGACTGCTTGTTAGCATATCAGATAAATGAGTTACAGTATTGACGTTGTGCATAATAAAAACTACAGATTTTTGTCTTAGAATTCTGGGATTTGCAGTCCTGTTTTATAATTTTATAATAAACCTAGCCTGGATCAGTATGTCAAGCATGGAGCTGGGAAACTTGGTAGGGCTGGCCCCTTAGTGACTATACTTTCCTTTCCTACTAGAGATATTGTCCCATAGTTCAATTTACAAAATCCTCCCACTTTGCACTCAAGAAACAGAACAGTAAACACCACTCTCCTTGTTTAAAAAAAAAGAAATTAAGCAGCAAGTTGTCTGAAGACATAGTCTTAAATTTGACCTTTGACTTTCAATACAAAACAAATGAAACAAGATGAAAGCAAAATTTAAAGTCATATTTATGCCCATTCACTTTGGAACTGCAGAAGGGTTATTAGCACAGTTATGAGGGTACTGCTGCACATTTTACACCTGTACTATGGGACGTCCACTGCACTGCCTACACCATAAATGCTCACAGAAATTAAATCTTTCACTTGATTTGATTTGATTTATTGTCTTATATATCACTTGAATCACCCTTTGGAGGGTATCTCAGCGCTCAGGATACGCAGCAAGAGCAGCGGCAGGGGGCTTGAGACTTATAATAGCGCAGTTTTCAGAATTTTTCAGAATTCCCCGTGTTCCGGGCATTGCCTTAAGGCTAGAGGAAGTTGGTTCCAAATGAGTGGGGCTTGTTAAGAGAAAGACTTGCCTCCAGTTTTTGCCTTTTTATCCTGGGGTTTTTGAGGAGCTATTTTGAGCTAGAGCGCAGAGCCTGATGTGGGGTGTAGTGCTGGAGTCTCTCTGCCAGGTAGGAAGGTCTGTTTCCCCAAATTGCTGTGTGCGTAACACAACAGATCTTAAATTTCACACGTTGTCGTATGGGCAGCCAATGTAGTTGGTGAAAGAGAGGGAGAGTTGCTGATCTGTTGGGGGCATTAAAGACCAGGCGGGCAGCAGTGTTTTGTATCATCTGCAGGCAGTTTAAAGAGAACATGTTCACTGCGATTAGAAGGGCATTGCAGTAATCTAGCTTGCTCAGTACCAAGGTCTGAGTCAGGGTCTTTCTGGTAGAGTCTGGGAGGTAGGGAAAAGCTTTCCTTAGTAGGCCTAGGATGTGGAAGCATGAGCCCACAGTAGGTGTAACATGTTTCTTCATAGTGAGGGTCTGTTCGAGGTACACTCCAAGACTTTTGACTGTGGTCGCCAGGGTTGGTAAAATGCCTAGTTCTGGGGTGTCCATAAGAGGGGGGAATCTCCAAAAAGCAAAATCTCCATCTTCCTGGCATTCAGCTGGAGGAAATTGATTTCCATCCAGCGTGATATTGCCAGCATGCCGGAAGAGAAGGTAGATTGAGCGGTCTGAGAGGTTTTGTTAAAAGAGAAGGTGAGTTGGGTGTCGTCCGAGTAGGAAATTGGGACAAACCCATAGTTCCTCAAGAGAGTTGCCAGGGGGGCTAAGTAGATGTTGAACATAGTTGGGTTCAGACATGATCCCTGTGTCACCTTGGTAAGTTCTTGAGGATTGGATCGAAAAGGGTCATGGTTGATGGTCTGGGAGCAGTTGGAGAGGAAGCTGACCATCCATTTTAGGGCCATTCCCCCAAACCCTGCCTCCCTAATTCTCGAGAGCAGAGTCTGGTGATCAACTGTATCAAAAGCAGCAGATGGATCTAATAGCACTAGAAGGGTAGGCGGGTTCTGATCTAAGGTGAGCCTGATGTTATCAGTGACGGCCACTAGTGCCGTTTCAGTGCTATATTTTGGACGGAAGCCCGATTGGGCCGGGTCCAGGTAGCCAGTTGCTTCGATATGGGCAGATAGATGTTTATTGACGTGCTTTTCAGGACTTTGCTCAAATAAGGGAGGAGGGAGATGGGGCGGAGGTTCGAGAGATTCTCCCTGGGAAGTTTGGTGCTTTTCCGGATGCGAGTGATTTTGGCGGCCTTCCATGAGGGGGGTAAGTGACCTTCTTTCAGAGATTGGTTCAATTGTGAGCAGATGGGTATGGATTGTTGTTTTGCGAGAGATGCCGTGAACTTGGCAGGTATATTATCAAGTGGGGATCCGGATTTTATTTTGTTCATTATAGTTTTAGTTTCTTCTTGTGTTCGAGGGGAGAAATTCAGAAAAGTGTTTAGTGTTTAATGTGGGACTACGGGGAGTGTCCAGGGAAGAGCCTGAGGGAAGGGTAGGTTTGGTAGTGACAATATTATTGTATCTGTTATCAATTTTCTGCATAAAGTGGTTGCTTATGTTATCACATAGCATTTGAGAGAAGACTTCTTTTGAATCACATGCTTTGGGATTGGTGAAGTTTTTCAAAATTTGATACATGACTTTAAGGGAGTTATCAGCTGGCTGAGTTGAAGGGCTATATGTGATTTACGGGCACCCTTAATGTTTTTGTGATAGAGGGTGAGAGCGTCCTTAAACTTCTCTTTATTGGCTATAAGGTTGGTGCAGCTTAATTTCCTTTCAAGGTTTTTGCATCCATTTTTTTCTTTGTGGAGCTCTAAGGAGAACCAAGTTGTCTGTGGAGCTCTGGGTTTGGAGGAGCCTGTTTTTATCGGGGCGATCAGGTCGATGGCAGTTAAGACAGATTTATTGAAATGGGCTAGGCTGTCTTCAGTGTTGCTACATCGTAGGTTTTTGGTGATAGTAAAGGCGGATGAGAAAGTGGCTGGGTTGACTTTATAACATTGTCTATAGAGGACTGGGAATAAGCAACAAGGGAACCCTACTCACGTGGAGCCTGGGTACTAAAGCTAAACGTTACACAAAAGTGTCTGGTGTCCCAGTGAAAGAAAAAATATCCCAACTGGGTCGAAACGCCGTTGACAGTTCAAAAGGGCGAACCAAAACACAGAATTTATGAATATATTAAGTGCTGTGCATTACATTGCTGCATTTCCTTTGGTCGCCTAAATGTTCTAAAATTGAAACCTTGTGCATATGTAACCTTAAATGTCACTGTCTAGCTTAGGTTCAATTGTTTCTTTTACTGGGACACCAGGCACTTTTGTGTAAGTTTAGCAATTGTATAGCACATTTCTCTATTCGAAACACCCATACATGTATATATTTTGTCAATTGTTTATTTCTCCATATAAAGAACTTCAATAATTTACTGAAACTTCATTGTGTGGTGCCAGCTTTGCTTTCTGACATCACCCTAACCCTTAGCATTGCCATTGTGCCTCACATTATTAGAAGGATTCTTTTCTCTGAATGGGCCGTTGTGGTTCTCTGGGTCCCTCCGGTTGAAAGTTGATAATAGCATGGTCTGACCAGCTAACTGGCTTCCTGGCTTCGCATGGAGGAGGGGGGCATTAGAGAAGTCTATATCCAAGGAATGTCCTGCTGTGTGAGTCGGGCCGTTGCTGATTTTATTAAGGTTTAGCGTGGCAAGGTCTGAGAGGAAGGACACGGTTTCTGTCTTGTCAAGGTTCTCACTGTGAATGTTAAAGTCTCCCATTAGCATAAAGTTGCTAGAGGAGATCACGTGTGGCTATTCTATTAGTTTTAAGAGAAATCGGCTAGGGGTCCTGAGGGCGGTACACCAGTGCCCCTTTCCAATTGAGTTGGGGTGAGAGATCTAATCATCTAATCTGAATAGCATGATCTCGATCTGCCCATTTGAGCATTTTTCCAGAGTGGAGAATTTCACCCTGTCATTGTAAATCATGGCACTCCCTCCTCCCGTTTTAGGCTGTCTGTCAAGTCTAAGGATCCTATACCCTTCAGGCAATGTAATAGCGATTGCTGGAGTGTTGGCTGGTTTTAGCCAGGTCTCGTTAATAAAGACTACATTGGGGGAGTTGGTATCCAGTAAGTCCCATATCTCAATTGCTTGCTTTGGTAGGGATCTTACGTTTCCCAAAAAGCCTATCCAATTTATCCGAGGGGGGAGGCCTTTTGTGAGGGATTAGGTTCAGGTTTCCAATTTCTTTTAACATTTAGGGTCTGTGGTGGGCACAGGATTAGGAGGATATACTTCATGCTTTGTTGGAGCGCAATTTGTGCTCTGATGTTTACAGTGTAAGCATGAAAAGAACCCTTCTAGGTCTTGGAGGTGGGGTGGGCCCTTATTGTGACATTAATGGGGTGATTGGTGATAGTATCCTCCGATAAGCATGAGCTCTGTCCTTGAATAGGTTAGTTTGTTGTGGGCATCATGGTCTGGGCTTAGTTGGGCAGGATCGCAGGCGGCGGTCTAGTGCGGATGGGTGCAGACGGTCTTGCCTCACTGTGCGCGTCCGCTGCCATGAGTTTTTGAAGTTGGAGTGGGGTGGTAGCTAGAGGGCTGACCTCCTTTCTTCCGGAAGTACATCCCTTCACACAAACAGGATATCCCGCGATGGACCAGGGAGAACAGCTCGGGAGAGTCAGCGTGGTGCAGGTAGGCAGGTTTAAAATTTCTGTTAGCTCGCTAGTTCAATTCCAGTGCCTTAAAATACATATACAATCACAAGTAGACAATTAAAAATTGGCTGCCCTTGGTAGTAATCACTGTTAGTTTGCTCTGAAGGTGCCAGGTTGTAGGAGTGAAGCAGCTAGCGCCTGTTGCCTAATGCCTTTGCTGCAATCAAACCTAAGTCCAAGCCACCAATCGGTCTGGACTGTGGAAGAAACCGCGCCAGGACAGGTGTTGATTGTCAAACAGCATTTTGAACTGTTTTCTTTTCCTCCAGTTTATATATCACAATCTCAGCCCAAGGTTTTTGGCATGCTTTACAGGGACACCTATTGCATTACAAAAGGTAAGAATATTTTTTTTAGATATGGGGATTAAAGGGATTTGACAAAAATCACAGGATGTTGAGCCAACGCCAGGACTTGAACCTGGTTCCTACTTCCATAGTATAGCTCTGTGAGGCAAAGAAGATGGGCCCCCTTTCCCTAGCCTCGCAGGAGTACATAATGGCTGCAAGGCCATGAGGACGGGAGCACAGCACCTGGACCCGGCTGGTCCTTGTAGCCCTATGAGGCTCAGGGAAGGGAGCCCACCTGCCCTTGGCCTTGCAGCACTACAAAATGGCTACAGGGCCCAGGTAAAGGGGCCCCACACCTGGACCATACAGCAGGATGGAGCCCTGGGAGTAGGGTTTTCACCTTTCAAAGACATAAATACTGGTCTGTTGTTGTTTCAAAAGGCTGGTATGTGCTGCTAAATAGGACTTCATAACAAACTGTGTACATTAATTTGTAACCTGACTTATCTCTATTTGTTCAGTGAATAGACATGGGTTATTAAAGTGACTCTAAAATACATTTAAAAGTGCTTTCTATGTATATTGCTGTTTAAATTATGCATCGATAAGGGTTAACAAATACCAGCCATTTCTTGTTGTTTCTAAATTGTATGCATTCATTTGTAACATGACTTTTCTATATTAGTTTGATGACTAGGCATGGATCATCAAAGTGACTCCTGATCACATTTAAAATTGCTTTCTATTTATATTTGCTGTTAAATAATGTAAGGATGAGGGATACAAAATGCTTTTGTTAAGTGGTTTTGTTCATTTTTGTACCTGTGAGATCTCAAAATACTGGTGGCGCCTGTGGAAAGCTGTCCAGGTAGAAACCCTAGCTACAAGGCTCAGGGAAGGGTCCTACCTATCCTGGGCCTTGCAGCACTACATTATGGCTACAAGGCCTAGGGAAGTGGGCCCTACACCTGGACCTTGCAGCCTGATCCCATGCTTTGTGGCAGAGCAGTAAAAAGACACCTCCCAAAACACTACCCTACCATGGCAGTTCTGCATATATTTAAAATGCATATTCCAATTTGCAGAAAAACCTTTTGTGTGGGTGAAGGCAACGATTAACAAAATGATCTGGCTGCTCCCTCCTCCTCCTCCTCTCACCCACCTCTCCTTACGTAACCTTCCTTCCCTGTGTCTGGGAAGTCGTGGAAACAAACATTGCCATGGAAACAGATTGCACAAAGGGCAAGATGGCAGGTATTTACCAGAGGCGCTTCCCAGCCCCTAAAAACTGTGGGAGAACATACTGGCTGTCCCATATGCTTGCTGTCACGTTCCCCACTCTCTGCCCCCTTCCCTCCACCATTGCACACCCACTAATGCCATCACACTCTGCAGCAAGGTCAAGACAACAACACTTAAACATAGATTTGTAATGTGATTGGATGGGTTGGGCCCTGGGCAGATGCCCACACTACCTTTGCCTTGTGCTAGCCCTGCATTGATGAGACATTCTGACAATACATCACAATAGTCATTGATGTCTTGTACCAGGGGAGCATGCACAAAGTTCCCTGTAAACAATTTTGTCATGCATCCGCCCCCAAAAGCCTGGTTAAATTTTTATTTTGTAACACATTCAGCAGCTTATGTGAGTTGACAGCCTTCTTCAAAAAGAAGGTGCCTGTTTTTCTTTCTGGTAATTTGTCACCTTGGAATGGAACATTATAGTCTTGCTTTTGCCTTTCAACCATTCATTCAGATCTAGTTTGGTTTATCTGATGTCATTCTTTCCCCGCTTCTTCTAGTTGCTGTAATAAGATAAGTCTTCATTGCAACCTTGGGTAATCATTCCATGCCACCCTGTTTATTAGGTGTCCTTGATTCTAAAAGAAGGCCTTGGTCTTTATTTTTACCTATCACTACCATTGAGAAGTGTTGGGAAAACTGTATTTATGGCATGCCAATTTCTGGTCATGCTGCATACGTTGTTCAAGTAGTGGCATTAGCAAGAAGCTTGGAGTTTAGTTTCCAGGAACCCAGCTCCTTCTGAGGCTTCTCTGACACCGGGATAGGTGTCACCAGATTATGATCAGAAACTGCAAAATGGTGGACTAAGCTCCTCTCTGCGCAAAATGGTTTTGAGGCAAAAATATAGTTCAAATGGGACTTACTTTGACCATGATCTGCCTCACAGATAAAGCCAGTGCCTGGAGGGAAATGCTTCCTATGTATATCAGACTTATCAAAGTCATTGTATGTTAGGTGTTTGGTTGTGGTGTTTAAAGTGTACACAACCTGAGCCGCTTGCCTATCTTTGTGTGTGATGCAGTATAAAATCTCTTACTAAGAGAAGCAGGATAGCACCTGTTGAAAATGGTTTAATTTGTTGAAATAATTGTTCAAGTTCAGGCGTTTGTAGTGTATGCATAAACATTACAGGACCTCAAAGGGCTACTATCCATTAATAGCGAGAGCAATATGACCTGCCCTGGGCAGAGAACCTTCTCATCCAATAATTGCCATGATTTGTTTTTGGACAAGACCACAACCCCATCATTTTTATTTACTCCATTGGACCATATAGATGGCTCATGTTGCCATACTTCACACAAGGTTGTGTAATTTTGCCGGAAGCCTAGGTGGCATTATTGCAAACAAATTACATTCGCTCTCAACCATTGCAGTAATCGAGTCCCATATCCCACCTTAACTCCTTACCCATGCCCTTCACATTTCAAGAGGCAATTGTTACAGACTTGATGATAAAAAACAGAGAGTAAGCCATATCTACTATTCTGGGAAAGATTTCTACACCAACAAGCCACTCTTTCCATACTGCACAGTCGGGATTACCTATGGATAGTGAGCGCTGTTATAGATTAGGCGTTGTCTCCAGGCCAATTACCTGGCTGTCATGTATTTCTGAGGTTTGTGGTGCACACGTGTTACTCCCCTCGGAATCCTAGTGGTAAAAAGTTAGATGGGGGGAGCCACCCCACCTATTTCATGGGTCCGCTTTAAATGTCACTACGTATTTCCTCTTGCCTTTCCAAATGCCACATTTTAATGTTCTGACCCCCTTTTATCATTGAGCATTAACAACTGAAAAACACTTAAACCAGGCACGGATTGGTAAACAGATTGTACATATGTACTACTAACACCACTTCTTTGGGTGCAAACGTATGTCAGGGTGAGTCCGTGTAGTGTCTAGTTAGATCTATGCAGTGTAGCATTCTTTTTTTTTTTCTTATTCGCATTTATCATTTTTAACATTGCATGATAAACCTTTCAAATGTATTCATACCAGCATTATATGTATGCATCTTTTCATTATCAGACATTCAAGAACAGGTGGTGAGAAGTGTGATGATTATTCCATAGCTCCAGTTTGATATTCATGTAGACAGGCGCAGTACCTTTTGGGGTATTAATCCTATGGCATTCTCTAATATGACATTATTAAGACTGACTGGGCCCATGCAAAGTTGCTTCTCATATCATCTACTAAAATTCTGTGTGGGCCAAAGGTTGGAGAGTCTTCTATTTCCTAAGACTCTGTTAGCTTTCTAGTCATCTCTGCCCAACCAGCTATCTCTTCTACTGCTCTGCAGTTCAATCTGGCAATCTCAATATGCAGTTACGCCACTAAAGCCCTTTCTTGCAGGTCTCTGTTCCATGCTGTCTCAGTGGAGGAGCGCAGTGCAGCCAGTATGTCAACCCAGTGTTTGTAATATCCTTCCCAGGACTACTACTTAAAAAAAAAAATCTTTATTGAATTTTGAATTTAGACCATAAAATGGTTGACAGTTGCAAAATCTCAGCCATTCACAACATTATCCCATGAAAATAGACACATATGGTTGGCATAGAATATATTTGCCAGCTCTGTAAACCATACAATTAACCTGGTTAATGCAGTGCTGTGGTATCTTCCAGAGAGTCTGTTAAGAGGTATGTGGGGAGTATGTCTCTCATGGTGGTTCAGGGGAAGAGGACTGAGTAGAAATGTCTAGTGTTAAGGTTTGGAGATATGCGCTGAAGGATGTCCAGATATTGATAGGGTGGGATGTAGGAGGTTGCAGATTAGCATATTCCTCCCCCATGCTCATGCAATTTAGCCATTCTGATATAGTGGGTTGCCTGGCGCTACCACAAAGTAGGGTTAATGCCCTTTTACCCAGTATTAGCACCAGAGAAACCAGATATGGTATTGTGTGCAGGATGTTTTGGGCTTATCCCAAGAGGGCAGTTAGAGGGTCTGGGGACTTATCATGGGAGGACATAGTTTAAATGTGGGAGTATATAGCCGTCCAGTAGGTGGCCACTACTGGACACGTCCAGGTTAGGTATGCGAAATCCGCCCAGGAGGCGTCGCAGTTTTTTTACATTGATCGTATCTGTATGGGTCAAATTTAATCATGTTGGCTGGAGAGAACTAATATCTATGTAAGTATTTAAAGTGCAATAGCTTGTGCCTCTGGTTAATGAACATTTTCTTGGTTTGGTTGCAGCAGTTGCTCCATATTTGGTCCATGAGCTGCATCCCTAATTCTCCCTCCCACTTGCTCAGTGCTCGTGCGGTGGTGCCATGCAGGAGTGGGCAAGTCTAGATGTCATGTGGCTACCGTCTGCAGCCCTGCTCAATATGTGCAGGGGTGGAAATTCATTCGGTGGTAATGGGTATGTGGGCATGAGGGAATGCAAAGTTGTGTAGTCTCTTAAAGACGAACAGATCCATGTAAGAAGCCCCCATCCATTAATCGTCACATTCTGCACCAAGTCCAGCATGTCGTGGACCGTCTAGATGTTTCGGGTCTCCAGTGGTTTTCCCTTGGGTAGTATATGCGAATGGAGTAGTCCTAGTTGTGCGCATTCGGGCGAATGTATGGGATGCCTGCATCAGGGTGGTACCACCAATAAGTGCAATGGCACTGGGCGGCATGATAATAGAAGCAAAAATTGGGAATCCTGAATCCCCCTCGATCATAGGGGAGCACAAGGGTGTCCCAGCGAATTTGTGAGTGACTCCCCGCCCATACCAAGCATTGTAGAGTGCTGCGCAAGGTGGGGAAGAATGTCTGCGGGAGGGGGATGGGGTGACTGTGAATAAGTATAGGAACTTGGGAAGAACTACCATTTTAATTATAGCTATACGTCCTGCCATGGAAAGGGGTAGTTTAATCCATTGGTCCACTTGGGCTGTGAGAGAGGCTGTAATTACGTTGCAGAATCTGGTCCCGGTCCCGGTCCCTGTCCCTGTGTATGTGCACACTGAGACATTTACCGCCATATTCATGAAAATCGTCATTTGCGATTCTGAAATAGCGAAAAAAAGCGAATCGCTATTCAGAAATCGCAAATCCGAATTCATGAATAATTGCGATTAAAAAAAAGCGATTCGCACGCGATCGCAAAATCCGATAGCGATCCGATTGAAATTGCGATTAATCGCAGAATAATCGCAATTTCCGGCTACCCGCGCCTGGACTGCGATCTCGCAAATAGCAATATCGCTATTTGCGAGATCGCAAACTCGCGAGATCGCAAACTCGCGAGATCGGGAAAACTGGAAGTCGCATTTCGAGCCCAGTGATGACATCACAACCAGGAAGCTGCCGGTTCCCCCTCCACCTATTCCATCTGTTGTGGGGGGTGATGATGCGAGTGAGGGGGCGTCCAGCGTCAGCTCACAATCTGCCTCACAGGCCCCACCACCCACCCGCAGCACCAGGACCCCCCCATTGCCTGAAGCCCCGGAGGAGGATGCCCCTCAGAGGCGCTATGGAGGAACGCGCACTAGGCGCACCTAGAGACCTGCACTTCACCAATGGCACAGGCTGAGGTCAAGCCTGCCATGCAGTCATGCACAGCAGTATGGCGTAATACTGTTTGTTGGACTTATTTGGACAGAAACCTTATATTTCATTTTGTGAATTTAACAAATACATTTATTTTGCTATTTGGACAGAAACCTTATATTTCATTTTGTGAATTTAACAAATACATTTATTTTGCTATTTGGACAGAAACCTTATATTCTATTTTGTGAATTTAACAAATACATTTATTTTTCTACACACATTAGCGTTGTGTCATCATTACATTTTGCATGCATTGTTGATTTGTGGGGTGATGGAAGTGGTTGTACTAGAAACTGTTCACTGTGATGTGGTTGCGACGTCTGTGCCCTTCTGCTGGGTTCTCCCCTTGTGCATGGCGTGCATGTGCAGGTGGCCGGTTGTCCCCCTCAGATTCACTGCCAGAGATGTCAACAGGTATCCGGCGCTTGGTTGCAATGTTATGTAGTATTGCGCAGACAGCCACTATGCGGCAGCACTTTTCAGGACTGTAATACATGGCCCCACCTGTCTTGTGCAGTATGCGGAACCTGCTCTTGAGCAGGCCAAATGTCCTTTCTATGCAATTCCTTGTCCGTATGTGTGCAATATTGTAGCGCCGTTGCTGGGGTGTAGCAGGGTTGAGGTATGGGGTCAGGAGGTATTCACGGAGGGCGTAGCCACTGTCACCTGAATGAGAGGAGCAGATGGTGATTGCCTCTGCTGCGCTGTTACATCTTTGCAATGTGACATTTCAATCAAAGTGTACTTACCAAGTAGGTGTCCTTCCCCAAACTCTCCCCTGACCAGTCGTGTGTGGAGTCCGCTGTGCCGGAAGATGAAGGAGTCATGGGTACTCCCTGGGTACCGTGCGACGATGTCAGTGATGTATGTCTTGGCATTGCAGACCATCTGGATGTTGAGGGAGTGGTAGCACTTTCTATTGCGGAACATATACTCCATGCCAGCTGGTGGGCAGATGGCGACGTGGGTACAGTCTATACATCCGAGCACATGTGGAAAATGGGCTACATTGTAGAATTGTAGCTTGGTCATGTCCAATTCCTGTTGGCTGGCGGGGAATTTGATGTGACGGTGTAGCTGGGTGAGCATGGCGTCAACAAAAGTGTGGAGGCAGCGTGACATGGTGGGCTGGGATATTCCCCCAGCAGCCGCTACTACCCCCTGGAAACTTCCGGAGGCCAGGAGGTGCAGGCTACACAATACCTGCACATGTGTAGGCACAGCATTGGTACGGCTTGTTGGGTGCTGCATCAGGGGGTCACGGTCCTGTATTAGCTGCATTATCATTTCCCCATTCAGCCTGTATTTAGCATATATCTGCTCTCTGGTTTGGCCCAGCAAGGTGACCCGCTGGCAGAATATCCTGTCCTGGATCCTGCGTCTCCTCCGTGCTAATCGCTCTAGCCTGCGACGCCTCACCACCATGTACATTGCTGGCATTGTGGGACTCCTAATGCTGCTGCTGATGATGGTCCTTATGTGTGATTGGTCAGGCCAGTACCTGTTGGTGATAGGACAACGGTTTTTTGAAAGTTTTTTTTCCATGGCTTTCATGGTTACCACCTGCTTTGAGTTGTCCTTTTTTTGCGCGGTGCAAAATGCGATTTTTGGGTTTTTCGCTAATTGCGATTTTTCTTGAATACCGATTGCGATTATTTTGCCAATTCGCTAATATTTTCGCAGAATCCGTGGTGTGTCGCTATTTCCGAATCGCTAATGCTCAGCGGCTGGGATTCTGCGAATATATTAGCGATTTCGCAAATATGTGTTTGCGAATTCGCTATTTTGTTGTTGAATTCCGATTACGGAAATTGCGCCCGCATTTGCATTTTTGCAGCGATTGCAGGCGCAATTTCACTTCATGAATCAGGCTGTTAGTGCTATATGCAGCCCATTGCAAGGGGAGGTCAGAGGGTGGTATGCTAGAGGTGTCTGTCAGCAGAAAGAGTTCTGACTTCCTCCAATTGATACGGAGTCCTGATAGTTCCATGTATCGTGATTTTGCTCTCATTAATGGGGGGCAGTTATCCGGTGTGTGCCAAATGAAGAATAATAGACCATCTGCATACAGGGAAAGTAACAGGGGACCATATGTTAATTGCAGTCCATGATGTGCGTTGTTATCCTGTAAAATACAGACTAATTGATCCATTGCGGCTATGAAAAGGAGAGGATAGGGCAGCATAGCATTCTTTTGGAACATTCTACCAACAGATTCACTAGAAAAGGAAACAACAAAAATACCTCGACTTGAGAACTCATGTACACATTCAATGGATCTCTCAGCCACATTTAATTCTCATTTCCGAAACTCTTCCACTAAAAAGAAAAACAGTACATTATTTTTCTTCCCCCCTCACAAGCTTCCCCACTCCAACACAAATTAAATTAGGCCAAAAATCAAAAGCCCTAGTAGCTTCTGACATTTTAAAGAAGGTGGCATTGACCACCACCCCTGAAAGGGCGTATGTTGGTCCCTTGTAAGGCTGATCATATCGGACGTGACATGCCTTCAATAGGTGCTTGTAAATTAAACAAGGAAGACTTTATCTGCTCTAACGTCATTGAGTCCAACTGCTGCAATGACAAGCGGCAATGCACCACGAACGAGAAACAAACCTTGAACCCTTTTAGATATTGAAAAAGGCACAGGAGTTTGCTCTGTCCATTCTGCCGCAGGGACACTGCGGATGCCAGGAACAAGTGCCAAACTCCCACACTCCAGCTTTCAGCAGTCTGTCTCTTCACCCGCACCAACGTATCTTTATCTCTAGATGATGAAGAGCCAGGACTCTTCGAGCAGCAGGTCATGGTAGGGAGGGGGGATTGTGGACTGGGGCCTCACCTCATAGTTATGGCTTCAACTTCTCTTGGGCTTCTCTGGCATCTTATGCTCGTCTGATGACACAGGTCACTGCCGAACATGTCACCGCCAAAATGGAGCTCCTGCGAGGTAAGCTCTGGGTACCCTCCAACCTTAGATCTTCAGCCAGGTCCCAGGCAAGCCAGAAGTGGCAGGCCCATCTCAGCATCCCTAGGAGCCCTGAGACGTACCCCCGAGGGAGGTGTTTAAACCTCCATCCACCACACCAGGAGCCTCAGCCTTGACCTGGCCTTTTGGCTAAAATCAAGTGTAGTATCTGCTCTTATCATTTTGAAACCACTATTACTGGAAGTAATTTTGATAAATTTAGGGACTTTGAGGCAAAGTAAATTAGCATGTAATGTAAATGTATGCAAATTTCAGAAAAGGCCCAACTAACTTCTAACGAAGCAGGAGGTGAGATACCAGTGTGCTGGTATCTGTTTTGCTCACCAGGAGCGCAAAATAGTGCTCGACAAGGACATGTGGTCAGCTCCTAGAGCCCAGTAATGTTGCGCTCCCTAGATAGCAGTGAGGAGAACATGCGATCACAGAGAAATGGAGCCAAGTCAGGTCCCAATCTCTGTGCCACAAATATGCAAAAGAGAAGGAAGAAGCAGAGAACCAGAGACGGACCAATGCCAAAATCCAACAGGCTACTCTGCATGAAGCATCACCGCCTGAACCCAAGTAAGATAAAGGTGGAGTAGGTTGCAGCGCCGGACACAGCCCTCCAGCGGGGAAGCAGGAAGCAGCCGATGACAAGGAAAGAAGACTCTCTAGCCAGCAAGATCATCAACAAGGCAGGTACAGAGGAAAATGATGACATTATCAAAAATGATGAAAACGAAGAGGTGGGAGAAGAAAAAAGGACCAGGAGGAGGTCTGTACTCTAAGAACTCCACCATAATCGGAACCACTGGAGCCACAGGTGAGACCGCACAGTGGATCCCGGAAGTAGGAACAGAGGTGTTAATCGGAGGCACTGAAGACAGCACAGGAGAGTGGGAGCAGACCCAGCAGGCAGCTCAGCACCCCAAGTAGAACAGCTCAGGACCTTTAACCCCAGTAGAGGTTTTGAACCAGACACTGACTCAGCCGGTCACACGCTTGACCCCATGTTCTCCGCAATCCCCCATGTCTCCTTCAACCATACCACCGAATTCCACTGGACCGACCACCGCTGCATCCACTTCACCTTCAAGAAACCTACCACGCACCACCGCACCCAACAGATGCCTCACCGCTGCTTGAGCAAAGTCACCGAAGACCAGCTAACCACCAACCTCACCCAGAGCCCACCCGCCGATCATACCGACCCCGACACCACCGCCCACAACCTCAGACAGTGGATCAATGACTGTGCCAACACCCTCGCCCCGATCAAGAAACCCTCCAACAATCATACCAACAAGAAAGTCAGCTGGTACACTGAAGACCTCCGGGACTCCAAGCAAACCTGCAGAAAGCTGGAGAGGATTTGGCTCTGTGAACATACACCGGACAGCCATGCCGCCCACAAAAATGCCACCCGCATATACCATCATCAGATCCGCCAAAAGGGCCTCCTTCAAAGACCGCCTAGACAACAACTCACACAACAGCAAAGAGCTCTTCAACATCATGAAGGAACTCTCCAAACCCAGCTCCGACACCAATGATGTCCCACCCTCGCAAGACCTGTGCGACTCGCTGGCCACCTTCTTCCACCGCAAGATCACAGACATCCACGACCGTTTCAACTCCACGACCGTCCGACAACCACTGAGAACTCCGCCCTCACGACCACCATCCGCACCAATCGCCTGCTCTACTGGACCAACATCAACGACGATGACACCATCAAAATCATGAACACCATCCACTCCGGATCGCCGTCAGATCCATGCCCACACCACATCTTCAACAAAGCCAGCACATCCATCACACCCCATCTCTAGAAAGTTATCAACACCTCCTTCGAGACAGCAACCTTCCCGGGGAGCTGGAAGCACACCAAGATCAACGCCTTACTCAAGAAACCCAAGGCGGACCCCAAGGACCTCAAGAACTTCCAGCCCATCTCCCTGCCCCCGTTCCCGGCAAAGGTCATTGAGAAGACCGTCAAAGAACAACTGACCCGCTACCTCGAGGAGAACAACATCCTGGACCCTTCCGAGTCTGGGTTCCGCAGCAACCACAGCACCGAGACTGTCACAGCAAAGAAGGGGATTGAGGCTTTAGAGGCCGCACCAAGGGTCAAGTTCCTAATATTAGTCAAAGTAAGGGTGCAAATGGTTTGGGATACAACCCCCTAGATCCCAACATAGAACAAATAAAAATTTGTTCTGTACATCTAATTTCACAAATTGACCTCGCACACCAAAAGGCTATATGATAAACACAATGTTAATGCTCTATCAACATTCGTATTGTAGCAAAGATAAAATCCAACTGTTCTCCCAAGAAATTTTTCAAGTCAGTTTTCTTCGTTTTATTCTTTCTTTATTTGTTCAAAAACTCGCAGATAAAAATAGCCAACGCGTTTCGTCCGAAACCGGACTTCTTCAGGGCTACATTTAAAAAGATACAAAAATATATTTCAATATGTGTATAGATACAGCAGTACGTGCACAAATAGTTAAATTATACATTTTTAGATTCAAGGAGACATTTACAAAACACCAGACCATTTAGATATGTACAACATACAAAAAAAGACTTGAAGACAATGCCTTTTGATTCCAGGGAGAACATGCGCTATTACAAAACATTTTGGTAAACAACGCGTTTCGTCCGAAACCGGACTTCTTCAGGGCTTTGCGCAGTGTATTCTTATGCTAAACGTCCCATCCGTCCTGGCAGGTGTACAATCAATGAGTTTTATAGTTATATGGTTGGCAGATTTAATAATCATCCATTCATTTTGGGATCCAGTAGAGTTAGGGGAAGAGTGAAGTATATGCCATAAATTCGGCGTCTTCGTCGCGTGCGTGTGTGGTCGTCTGGTCTCCCGGTCCATGACCGGGAGACCAGACGATAATTTAACGATAATTTAACTAATTTTAACTATTTGTGCACGTACTGCTGTATCTATACACATATCGAAATATATTTTTGTATCTTTTTAAATGTAGCCCTGAAGAAGTCCGGTTTCGGACGAAACGCGTTGGCTATTTTTATCTGCCAGTTTTTGAACAAATAAAGAAAGAATAAAACGAAGAAAACTGACTTGAAAAATTTCTTGGGAGAACAGTTGGATTTTATCTTTGCTACAATACGAATGTTGATAGAGCATTAACATTGTGTTTATCATATAGCCTTTTGGTGTGCGAGGTCAATTTGTGAAACAGCACCGAGACTGCCCTCATCGCCGCCACCGATGACATCAAGTCCCTGCTGGACAACGGAGAAACGGCGGCCCTCATCCTCCTGGACCTGTCAGCCGTCTTCGACACGGTCTGTCACCACACACTACGAACACGCCTCCACAACGCTGAGATCCAAGAGAAGGCCCTGGACTGGACCACCTCCTTCCTCTCCGGCAGAACACAGAGCGTCCACCTTCCCCCCTTCCGCTCCGAAGCCGACGAGATCATTTGCGGCGTACCCCAGGGCTCATCCCTAAGCTCAACTCTGTTTAACATCTACATGGCACTGCTCGCCCATGTCGCCCATCGGCACGACCTCAACATCCTCTACTATGCCGATGACACCCAGCTGATACTCTCCCTCACCAAGGACCCCCACACCACCAAAACCAACCTTCATGAAGGAATGAAGGCCGTTGCTGAATGGATGAGGAACAGCTGACTGAAGCTGAACTCGGAAAAGACTGAGGTACTCATCCTCGGATCCAAACCTACGGCCTGGGACGACTCCTGGTGGCCGACCGCACTGGGAACCGCTACAACACCCACCGACCACGCACGCAACCTAGGGGTCATCCTCGACTCCACCCTCTCCATGACTAAACAGGTCAACGCCGTCTCCTCCTCCTGCTTCAACACCCTCCGCATGCTCCGTAGGATCTATAAATGGATCCCCACTGAAAGAAGAAGAACAGTCACCCAGGCCCCTGTCAGCAGTAGGTTGGACTATGGAAACGCCCTCTATGCAGGAGCCTCGGCCAAACTCATGAGACGGCTCCAACGCATCAAGAACGCTTTGCACGCCTGATCCTCGACATCCCACGCCGCAGCCACATAACACCCCACCTGAGAGACCTGCACTGGCTCCCGGTCAACAAGAGGATAACCTTCAAGCTCCTCACCCACGCACACAATGCACTCCACAACACCGGACCAACGTACCTCAACAGACGACTCAGCTTCTACACTGCTCCGCCGACCTCGCCCTCGCTACAGTCCCCCGCTTCCGAAGAGCGACATCAGGCGGCAGATCGTTCTCCCACCTCACCACAAAGACCTGGAACACCCTCCCCATCCACCTTCGGCAGACCCAAGACCTGCTGACCTTCAGAAAACTCCTCAAGACCTGGCTTTTTGAGCAGTAGCAGCATTCCCCACCCCAGCGCCTTGAGACCCTCACAGGTGAGTAGTGCGCTTTACAAATGATATGATTGATTTAGTGACTGACTGCTAGCGCTGAGGCAATGGCTGTTTCATAGTTCACCCTAAATGTAACAAGTGTGAAAGACCAGTTCATGCGGATTGGCACGTTGCACTTCCTGGCCGCCCAGAACCGAGATATCTGCTTTCTGCAGGAATGTGGGATTCCATACACCCAGTCATACAGACTGCTCAAATGGCAGTTGATTCATGGGCCATCATTTTGTTTTGGAGGAAACTATTGCAAATCATCTGGAGTCACCATTCTGATCAAGGGGAGGTATTTCATCACGGACAAGGTTTCCAAGCAGGTCAATGACAGAGTGCTGGTTGTGGATGGTTTGTGGGCCAGTGAGCTAGGTGGGCTCATCAATCTTTATGCCCCCCAAGAATAATGCGTGGCTCATGATCAGGATGCTCCAGGTAGAACGTGTGACCTCCAGGACCACCCTGATGGGTGGTGATTTCAATTGCACTGTTGAAATGGTTGGATGCACTGGGTCAGACTCTGTGGGGATGGACGGGACATCCAGGGTGTTGGTGGAGATGATAGGGAAGGCATCCCTCCAGGATGTCATCAGGAGCATGGGTTCATATGGCAGAATTTTTTTTCTGGAGGATCTCAGATCAACTTCCTATTTACCTCCCCGATGGTAAAGCCTGGGTGAAGCTCCATGGTCTCTGTCCACTTCTCTGACCACAGAGCAATCAGTTTGAGGGGGAACTTACAGCAAAGTTTCACTCTATCACAGGGTTATGGAAGCTGAACTGCTTGTTGCTGGAAAATAAGATGTTAGTGGCAAACCTCTGAGTTGTGTATGTAGAGTGGAGGGACATGAAGGACCTCTTTTACTACTCCAGTAAGTGGTGGCAATGGGTGAAGGACAGTTTCCAGAGCCCTGGTGGTTCAGGAAGCTGCAGAGCAAACTGCAGCAACTGTATGAACTTTAGCACACGAGATGGGATGTGGAAACTCAAAAAGTACTCACAGAGTACTTTAGGAAGGAATTCAAGAAAATCATCTTCTAGACCATAACCGAGAACCTTGAGGCCCAATTTTTGGCACCTGAGGTGTCGGTGTCGAAGCTTATTCCATGTTTTTTATTGGGTCCCTAATAGTCTTGACCATTGAATTGGCCATGTTTTTCCACTGCTCAATTGTCATGCACACCGATTTATCTTGATTTTAATTGTGAGCGCTGAGGCTTTTAAAAGAACTTGACATGTTTGATCCCTTTGTAATGATGCACAAGAAGTAAACAAAAGATGGTTCAATGGTCCATATTTAACTCTCTCTTCCTCTACACCCTTGTAAATAAGTTCCTATAATGTGATTGTCTTTTATGATTGTATTTAGGAAAGGTGCAATGGCAAATATAAAACGTGCAGGGACAGGAGGCATCCTTGTCTGACTCCCAATTAGATTCTGACAGTCGCTGAAATAAAGCAATTTAATATTACTTGACTTGATGCATTTTTGTATGTCATTTGTACTGTTTCAATGAACGAGATTGAGAGGCCCATGAAGTCTAAATCTTGAAACAAGAAGTCATGTGTAACATTGTCAAAGGCGTTTTGTAGGGTAATAGAACTCCTGAAGACTGGTTCAGTTCTACAGCCAGTTGAATTGTTTCTCTTGTTATCATGAGGCTGACCCAAATCCTTCTATCGGGGATGGCGCATGTGCGGTTCTTGTGAACTATGAATGGGAGAACTTTTTTCAGCCTACTAATTAGCATCTAGATTAGCAACTTGCCATCTACTTTAAGGAGGGACATTTGCCCCCAGTTCTGTAGGTCGTCTTACTCCTCTTTTTTAATTTGATTTATTAAGGAGATGATACTGGTGGAGAAGTGTGCAAGGAACTCTTTCTTTTACATTCATTTAACATTTGCATGAGTTTTTAACAAATTATTGATGAGACCGTTTTGCAGTATTTCCGTGACAAGCCTTCTTTTTCCTGATAAGAAGCTGGAGTTTATGCTAGCACTTCTATAAATTCTACTTCTCCAAAAGGTCATTCAAAACCTTCTCTTTCCTGTGGTGATAAAACATTCTGGATTGTGTTCAATTATTCTGCACATGCTGAGGGGAAAATATTCTTAAGTTTATAAAAAATTGTTATAATCTACTAGAATTCAATGTAAGCTTTGTCTTCCTCTTTGTTGTCGGCCATTTCTGTCTCTTTAAGCAGTGATGTGTTTGTGCTGATTTTGCTTTTTTTTAAAGAATAATCTAGTGTGTTTTACATTCTCCTTAAAGTTTTTCACTCATGAATTAAAAATGTTTTGTTTACCTCTGTCCATGAACAATTTATTAAGTCTGTTTTTTTCTTAAAGCCTATCCTACAGTTGTAATTTAGTTTGCAGGTCATCATACTTAAACCTTTATTCTTTAGCTTTCCTAACACACACAGTAAAAAAAAGGTTTTGCTTTTCTTTCTTACTTATCCCCACCGCTTTCACTGTGACATAAATTTGTGTTTGGCATTCTTCCATTTTTTATATTCAACTGTGTAGCTGATCAATAGATGTTCCTCTTCTAATATGGATACATCCATAGTCCTTTCCTTTGTTATGTCCTGTGTCAAGTAACCAGTCCATGATTAGGGTCTTATGGTATGACAGAGAATTGTTCTCAATGTGTGCCGTAACAGAGTTGATTGTGTTGGAGGCAAAAATGAAATCAATTCTGCAGGGAATGTCTCCTTTGTCAGATTGCCATGTAAACCCTGTTCCTTTGGGGTTGTTTTAAGTATACATATCTCTCATTTCATGTCTTTTTAACCATGCATTGGATTATTTATCCAGGTTTGTTCATGTATTATTACCTTTCCTGTCTTAGGGATGCATATTACAGTTAAAATCCACTGCTATGAATGTGGTGATGGTTCCTGTAAGAAATTCATGAAACATTTTAACTCATTCAATTTTTCTGATTGGAGCATATACATTGCATACCTTGAAGGAATAATCTTCAATATTAGCAGTTAACATTTTCTTAGTGAATAGGATATTATTGTGCCTACAAAGTATAGGTACACCTGCATTGTTGCTTCTTCCTGCTGACCAGGTTGAGCGCCCCTTTACCCATTGAGGCGTAATTATAGTAGTCTTGCATAGGTGGAATGTTGCATTCTTGCAAGCATATTATGCCTGCTTTAATAAGGTAACAATATTGCAGTATGTGTTTTCTCTTAATGGACTATGTGTTACCCCTAACATCCAGGGTTGCTATGGAAATACTATTGTTTTATCCATCAGAAGTTGTATAGTGGGGGGTTTGGTAACCCTCCTTTTATTTTGCCTTTACACCTTCCTGCTCTAACAAGGATTTTGACTCTCTTGGTGGCACATTGATGTCGCTCTATGCAATGCTACCTAAGAACGAGGTTTTATGTCTGTTGTGGCAGGGTATGTGTGGGGTTGGCATCTTGTATTGATATGTTTTATATTTCTTTTTTTTTTACTCTTTTTATTGAAACATATGAAAATCAGTACATGTTCCTCATAACCTCAAGTTCTTCACCAGATATAATGATTTTCTATTTCTTATAGATTAGACAGGGGGTCAAAATGTTATTTGTTGGTAGTGATTTTTTTTCCTGGACTCTTCTTTTGTGCAACTTGTTTTTTTCCCGTTTCTTGTGGTAGGTCTGCCCTACTTCACAATTTTGGATTTGACTTGACACGCATTTCTGGTGGCTACCTTTTCTTATGTTATGTTAATAGATTTGTAGAGCACTCGAATACCATAATGGCGTCTTGACGCTAGTGTCAGATAATATATCTTTCAAAAAGGCAGGTTGAGATTTAGATTGCCGAGCAGAAAAGCCAGGTTTTAGCAGTTTCCTAAAGATTAGGAGATTAGTTTGCATTAAATAATAGTCGGGCATGGAGTTCCACCATTTGGATGCAACATGGGAGAAGCTTCTTCCCCGTATGCTTTTTGATTCTAGGAGTACTTATTAATCTATCTGCACTGGCCCACAGGGTGCATGAGGGTGAATACCATTTAAATGTTTCTTGAAAGAAAATATGAACAACCTAGTGTAAGGCTTTGTGAGCACAGCATAGGGCTTTAAACTTAATCCGTGTCCTGATAGATAGCCTGTACAGATCTGTTTGAGTCGGAGAAACTGAACACAATTTTGAAGGGTTCATCAGCACCCGGGCTGCTGAATTCTGAAGAGTTTGCAGTATGACGTTACAGTATTCTGAATTGGAGATTACAAGGTCTATGATAAGTTTTTCTTGACTCCTTTGGGAGGAAGCTAAGAATTTTATTCAGTAGAGTCAATACTTTATTTCGGTCACATGATCATAAAAGTGCACATGCAATGAATGCATATGATACATTGATATAGCAGCCAAAGTAAATTCTCAGTCCCATATTCAATAAATAACCAATTAATATTTTACAGTTTCCGTATTATGGAGTGGTAAGCTCTGAACAACATAAACCTCATGAAATCCTAAAACATAGACTAAAGGGGTCCGCCATGTTGAATGCCTGATCCATGCCAGCCTAAGGATATATAAATCTTTAGGACTCATGGCTGTTTAATCAACATCTAAGTATACACAGTCGATGAGTAACAATAAATAACTACAAGCATATATGAATTACAAAGCATAACCACTTGTATGTCTAGTATCTGACTTAGGAGTCAGTACGGTTTTAATAAACCCAAATGCAAATACAATAACAGTAAAAAATTGATAGAAAAACAAACGTCAGTGGCGATTTAGTAAACAAATGGAAAGTCCAGATGAGTCTTGATGTAAATGACTCAAAATGCAAGTTGAAGAGCAGACATCCGACACATGTTTCGTCGTGTATGACTTTTTCAAGGCTGTAGAAACAATGTATAAATGTTTGACTTCCTATACATGGCATCCAAATTGTAAGAGTACAATTCTTGGTACAATTGTGTCAGACAGTTATTAAGAAAAAATATATTAAAGGTGAAACAACCTGAAAATAGCGTGAAAATGAGAAAATATATAAAGTGAGATTAAAAAGCAACTAACCAGACATGATTGTGTTTGACCAAGAAAGGTCCACCCATGCTTAAACAGAGAAGGAAAAAGACTAAACAAGATACTAGAGAAAGGTACCTCGCAAATATTTCTACAACAGTGGCTTGAAATGTTCTACTGGAAGACCCCGTGGAGTTTTCTAGGGATCTTGAATGAACTAAGTAAAAACGAAGTTTTGAAAATGTCAAATTAAATTACATACCAGCTTACTATCACAATAAGAAAAAAGGCTAATTAATACGATGTGAGAAGTCAATGTATAAGTAAAATGTCAGAGAACACATAGGACAGTCCAACAGGATCTACATTATCACGAGTACCACTGATATTTTTACATATTAATCTATGCGCACTTATTAGTGGCTGGATACTCCGAATTGTTGTCAAAACACTCTGTCATAGACTGTCACTTCAAAACAAGAGTAAGAATTAAGTAAACATTTATTTATACCCGCCGCAGGCATATAAAGAAACATACCTTGGATCAATCAAATGACACCAACGATCCTCCTTAGGTATGATGCATCCAAAGTGAAATATTCAGGATAGGTAAAAGCCTGTATTCTGTGAAATCCAAATAGAACCAATTCAAATAGAAGGTTCAGATATATGACTAAAATAGTATATAGAAGTAAATCGGACGTTGCATCACTGATGTGGTAGACAATTATTATTAGGAATGAGCGGAAAAAGATAAATACAGTAGTACATCGTTAAATAACTATTGAGTCTCTTGCAAGACATCTAGTGTCAACGCCTGCCTGGTATGCTAAAAGTTGAAGTTCAGTATTAGTCAGAATATCGTATGTTGAACACTAGGAATAGTGTTATCAAACGCCAAGACGTCTGCTGCAGTTCAGGGCAACATCTGAAAGCGAGTAGAACATAAAATTCTATATATATTTGAATAGTTTTACGTATGTGTACTACAAAGGTCCCCGACGTGCGTCTCAACAGTGTTGATATTTTAAATGGTCGAATCTAAAAGGACCTGTTGGGGGATTATGAGGTTCAGTAAACCACATCCCACTGGGTATAAAGGTCACAAAAAGATCAGTAGTCCTATCTATATAGAGTCCATGTTACCCTATTGCATTGGTTTACAGGCAGAGAAATGTATATGATAAACAGTAGTGTAGTTTCTAATAAACCTAAAACTTTCTTTAGAAGTCAATAGTTAGTGAGCGCCTACCTGGTATGATGTAGAAGTATGCATATTCATGTTCGAATTGTAAGTGAATTGAAGACTCATGACTAAAATTCCAAAGGTCCCATCATTAGATAGTGAAAGACCCGATCATCTAAAATTGAGTAAAGAATTTCTTGACATACCCATTTAATGCAAGGAGCTGCCCTCGCACTTCTAGTCTGAAAACAATTAGAAAGGCAAGTAGCCTATCCGGTAAAGCTGCAAAAGGGAATTCAAAGCGCCATCTTAGGCTGTCATATAGTTTTAAACAAATAGGGAGAGATGACATCGGAAAGCATTTCTGCCATTGGAGAAACCAGATTGAAGGTTGAATACCGTTTTTAAAAATTGCGGACGAGTTCACTATATTTTAAATGGCATGTTTGCCATTCTGGAACTTTTAATTGAAGGTGGCGATTTATTGTCAAACTAAACGTCACTTTAAATTAAGCTCTATGTTGTCAGCATACCTCCGTTAAGGAGAAATGAAACTATTAGAATATTGCGACAACAAACGATGTAAGCTGTTGCTACTACGCATAGGGAATCGCAGTAGCTCAATTATTTAAAAAAATGCATATGGCGGGGAATTACAACCATGTGCCAATTTACTGGTATTTACAAAGAGCCTACATAGTGAAAATAGATATAAAGAGTGAATAGGTAAAGACCCAACCACCATTACAATATAGTTAAAGTGTGAAAGAGGGCGGTCTTTACATATCATGATAATCCGCAACAATATTCAACCTAGCATTTTTCTATGCATATGATTTGCATGAAAATGGGTACAGTTCAGTAATAACTATACCATCACATTGCAATACAGTCCTATTTCACACTGTGTGCCCCATCCCGTTATAATCTACAGTTTCTCTCATAAGCATTTCATATCAGTATTGGCTTGGACGGTAGCATGATTAAGACCTAGCATTTATTTTTCTGCACCTTAAATTGTAACCTGATATGGTTCTCTCATCCACATTATTTTTAAGCATCATATTGATAATATTTCATAAGGGGAAAACATCTTTAAATATTGTATTTTTCATCATATGCATAGCAATAGTCTTCATAGTAATTGGTCAATGGCAAAACAGGAAGTACAGTTATTTGATACAAAATAAACAGACCATTATCTGTAATAGTCCTAAAAAAGTAGATGATATTATCAGGGGGTCATCCTTGCATTGACATCAAGAAAGTCCTGATCCTCTTGGTAAGTATATACTTGCTCCATTCCAGGTACATGTATTCAGTATCCCATTTATATTAAACCCATGACACATGTACTACAGATTTTAATCTAAAAAAAAAAACTGACAGCTCCCTGTCCGTGTTAAGTCCATATTCAACTGCCCTTAGTCTATTTATCCAAGTCGCCTCCAACTTACGTAGGCAGTGTGTTTGATAATCCTCCCCTTGGATTATCAAAGGCAGTTTCGATCCCATCAAATCTTACCCGGGGCAATTCTGCTGAACCATGAATTGAAATAAAATGAATGGCCATGGGGTACTCAGGGTTGTTATTTCTGTTTGCCCTGATATGCTCTTGTAATCTCTCATTTATCGATCTGCTCGTGCTACCAATGTAGATTATTCCACATGGACAAATAATACAATCCACTGGAAATTTGGTGTTACAGTTCATGAATGTTTTGATCTTATGTGTAGTTTGTGTATTGTATGGATACCTTTCTTTTTTTCACAAGCATATTGGCAAACAATACAGTGCCCACATTTATAGAAACCCACTGGGGGTGTTCCCAACAATGTGTAGGCTTCAAGTTCTTCTTTCGATCGGGATTATACAAGCTGGGACAGAGGACATTTCTTAAAGTCTGTACACGTTTAAAAATGATCCTTGGTTTGGCTGGTAAGACTTCACTTACAGTTCGATCTAAGTGTAGTGCATGCCAGTGTTTGTTTAGAATGTTGTACAGCACATGGCTCGCAGAATTATTCGGTGAACTCAATTACATTTTGTCTTAAAATGTAGTTCCCCTCATTTGTCTCTGATTGGTTTTTCAATAGTTTAGATTGATTTAGTCTCAAAGCTTTTGTCTTGGCTACATTGAGAACTTTTTGGCCATAACCTTTGGAACTAAATCTAGCAATGGCGTGTTCCAATTCCTCTTCGAACTTATCATTCTCGCTACAGTTGCGTCTTATTCGGGTTAGTTCACCAAGTGGAATAGATGCCACCTAGGATTTGGGATGCGCTGTATCACGCTGACGGTTTCCTAAATAAAATGGACAAGATAAAGCCCCCTTTGAAGTACAGTTTTAAATCCAAAAAGGAAATCTCATTTTTGTTCCATTCATGGATGAAGATAATATTGCAATTGTTGGAATTGAGAAAGGTATAAAATTCCTGCAATAGATCACTATTTGATGTCCAAATCATCAAAATATCATCAATGTACCTCCCCCAATACAATACATGGTCCATCAAGGGTGCAGGACACTTGGACCAGATGTACAGTTTTTCTAACCATCCCATGAAAAAGTTTGCTATAGACGGGTACAATTTCGATCCCATAGCAACACCTTGGTTTTGCTTATACCAGGCACCATTGTGTATAAATACATTATTATCAAGGACTAGGATGATCATTTCTAATATCATCTCTGTATGCTCTCCGACTGAGGCATCCCTACTTGCTAAAAAATGACTTACTGCCTCTAGCCTGAAATCTGTGGGTAGCGAAGTATATAAGGAAGCAATGTCTAGTGTGACGAAACAACATTCTTCCGTCCATACAAAGTCACTCAACTGGTTCAGCAAGTCCTTAGTATCTAAAACAAAGAAGGGTAACTTCTTTACCAGAGGTTGTAAAAATTGGTCTATATATCCGGAGATATGCTCCATAGCAGAACCAATTCCTGAAATGATTGGTCTTCCCGGAGGGAAGACACCGGGCTTGTGGATCTTTGGTAAGTTATATAGGCAAGCAGCCACCGGGCACTGAACAAGATATTTATATTTTAGGTCGCTAATGAGCCCCTGTTCTTTCCATTTCTTCAGATGTTTCTCAATTTTGACAGTGATATCTTTCATAGGATTAGATGTTAATTTGGCATGGGCATTAATGTCTAAAAGTTGAGGGTCAATTTCTGCTAAATTATCCTGCGTGGCCATCAGCACCATGTTTCCCCCTTTATCTGCTTCCTTTACAATTACTTCGGGAAGCCGTCTCAGATTGTGTAGTGCTCTTCTCTCTCCCCTTGGGAGGTTTTCAATTTTGTTAAGGTGCTGGGAAGAAAAAGAATCCTCCCATTGAAAGAGGTCAGTTGTTACTAGACGGTGGAAGGTGTCAACAACGTTGTCATTTCCTAGTACCGGTTGAAATGTTGACTTGGTGTTAAGGCCACTGTCTAGACCCAGATTTGTGGATATATTCAAATCATGCATTAGTTGTGCCTTTGAAGGAACATTGTTTTAATCTTCTGTAAGTGAAACTAATGTTCTTATGTTGTATAATTTCTGAATGGTCCTATCACAACATGTGGTTGTACCCAGATCTTGTGGTGTGACATATTTGGGATCCAATGCAAAAAAAATGTGTGTTTCATTTTCCGAACAAATTTGAACATATCAACATGTATTTGGGTAAAGTTGGGTCCAGAAACCGGACATAAGTTCAGACCTTTCGATTACAGTTTTATTTCATCCTCGTTGGGTGCATACAGTAGCAATATTATCTATTTTGTCATTACAGACGTCATTATTCTTAGAGCATCCGTACCCCAACGCATCCTCCATTATAACTTTTTCTGGGTCTCGGACCTGGTCAAGTAACCTTCCTTGTCTGTTTCTGACTGATCTGTTGTACCCCCTCCTGGTCATTTTATTAAATTCTGTCTTTTGTTGTATTCAGCCTTTGTCCCCTTTCGGTACCGTTCAACTTCCAATAAAAAAGAAGTGGAAGTTGGCATTGCTGTTGTACTGCCCATGTTAACACTAGTGCTAGGTCCCTCACTCATTTAGCTTCTTATGCTAGATAGATCTGATTCACTGTTGGAGACCACACTGTTAAGATCTCCAGCATTATTTGAATCTTTCTGTGTGTTCAATTGGATGTTGTCAAATTTACGGTTGAAAGTAAATATTCTCCCTGCACTATAATCATTGGCATCCCTTCTCAATTATTTTGAGTTCTTATCCTTAAGATATATTTGGTGCTTCATGAGCACTTCTTCCAAAATGTTGTAGCTCTTCTCTTTGACCTCAGTAAGGATTAATTTATTGATTTCCTCCTCAAGTGATTGAATTTCTACTACTAGTTGTTCACGCTTCTTACTGAATGTTTAATCAGGATAGACATCATCCCATATGATGAGCTAAAAGGTAAGTCCTCCCACTCTATTAACAGGTCCTCCCCAAGATCGTCAAATGATGGGAAGATTATGATCCTCAATCCCCGTGACATCTGTTTCATGTCAATATATTTACTCAAAATGGCGGCATCCCACCATTTAGAGGATTTTTGTTTTCGTATTCTTTCTAGTTTCTGGATTTTCACCTTTAAACCTTCCTCCTTGCAGGAAGAAGGCATTACATTTCCATTATCGTTATTTTGAAATAATTATTGGAACAGTCTGTCCCGATCATCTGTAGAGCTGGCCATAATTATACACCAGTGTAACTAGTTGTAGTTAATCTCACATTGAGGAGGGGATAGTGGAGTGCACAACAATACAACACAACAATGATTTATAGAAATAGAAATGGCAGTGGTTACAAGAGAAGTCAGCACCTCCGTCACAGTGTTACCCCAGTATTACAGCAATATAACATTTCTATGTGTGCTCTACGTAGAACACCGTTCCATCTATCAGTGTCTGTCCTATATAGAGAAAATAATTCTCTTTCCCATATACAATACAAGCATATATAAATTACATAGCACAACCACTTGTATGTCTATTATCTGACTTAGTAGTCAGTACGGTTTTAATAAACCCAAATGCAAATACAATAACTGTAAAAAATTGATAGAAAAACAAATGTCAGTGGCGATTTAGTAAACAAATGGAAAGTCCATAGGAGTCATATGTAGATAACTCGAAATGCAAGTTGGAAGAGCAGACAGACGAAATGTGTTTCGTCGTGGTGGTACAACTTTCACAACAATAAATAACTAAAACAATCTTTACCCAGTTTGCACATCTTAAAAGACATTTTTAAGATATCTTTACTAAGAACAATTAAAACCACAGTTGATGGCATACGATCATTTAATTAAAGTTCTTATTGCCACATATGAACAGACAGTCATAGTAAAACTCCTAAAAACAACATCAAAGCTGTCGTAAGCATAATTACATGTCTGGTAATAAAAAAAAAACACCCAAACAATCTAAGTTATAAACTTCTGTCGCCTAAAGCACACATTCAATAAAAATCTGCTTACAGCAAAAGCAAATGTACCAGTGCTTAAGTTCCTTAGAGTAAGCCAATAATGTCTGATTCCCAGATTGCAACAAACAGGTCGACTCCACCTTCATCGAAGGAAGCAGTGTTCAATGTAAAAGAACAGAATATGAGGCAGTCCAGGTGGAGTATCACAAAGAATTTTCGCCAAGGGTGGTCTGATCAGATCGAGGAAGGTATCAAACATTGGGTGGAAATAAAAACTCACTAGTTAAACGGCCAGCAGTTGTAACATTTTCTTCAGTATCCTCAGATTGAGGAAACAGAAGAATGTAACCTGGTTTGTACGGTCAATAAATGCTGCCTTAGCATCAAAAATGACACCCAAGTTCCTTGCTTTCTAGGCTGGCAGTGGTAGAGGCCCAAGGTTAGAGGAGCCACCATGTGGTATTCCAGTAAGGAGTATCGTTGCCAAACGGCAATACCTCCATTTTCTCAGAGTTTTATTTTAAACATTTAATTTCCATCTAAACAGCAATGCTGCCCACATAGCATATTAAACATTGCTTCCAATTTTTCGTGTTCAGAGGAAACTGACACCACTATTTGAGTGTAGTCAGCATATGAGAATATGGAGAATCAATGAGAATGAATACGTCTGATCAGAGGAGTGATATGTACATTAACCACATTGATGCCACAGCAATTCCCCTGCTGTGCTGAAGGGTCTTCATATCCATTATACATGACGAGCTCAGCTCGTCATTAGTGCAGCTCCACTGTGCCTCATGACGAGCTGAGCTCGTCATTAGCGTCGATGTGGTTAAAAAGGGTAACACATATTGAGGATCCCTTTGGTACCCTGCAAGGAAGTGTAAGAGGATAAGAGGTGAACTCACCCTAGGCGACCACTTGTCCCTGTCCAACATGAAAGAGGCGATCAATTTTAGAGCAGGATCCTTGATGCCAATGCTTTTGAGAGGGTTGACAAAAATTGAATGGTCAACCATGTTGAATGTAGCTGAGAGGTTAAGCAAGATCAGGGCTGCCTTACCACCTCCATCTAGGATGGCTCTGATTTCCTCTGCAGTGGCTAATAGAGTGGATTTCATTACAAGACTGGAGGATACCATTATGCAATAATCTTTTATTGCTGCCCCAAACATGCAGCATTTGAAGTAATATTCAATACATCATAAGTAGAAACATTTCAGTATAGTGTTGTGTAGTTCCTACTAATCTGTAGCATCTGCACATTGTTTGGACACCATAAACTAAGGACTTGGTGCCTAGACTGAATCCGGCACCCGCCCGCAGGATATGTTTGCCTTTAGACCAGTTAGCTCACAGTGCCACTGCAAGCCCCTCTAACTTACCAAGGAGCAAACAGTTTCTGGTAACCAATCAACATGACAACCCGGATTCCCCAGGAATCTTGGAAACCGTACAGAACCTTTTGCTCAGTCGCTCGTACTCACTTATTTTCAGATAAATATAAAGAGAATACACAGTGGGAAATTTTCATAATATTTATAGAACTAACGTTATTCTTGCATAAAACACGAGTGCTGCAATTATTGGTAGACAGAAGCAAATAAAGGAGATTACAAGCACCAAAGGAGTCAATAGTATATACATTTTTACCATGGTGCTGACCAATGGATATATTCAGGCATATAAGCAAAATGGTAATCTAACGTACTCCTATAATGCGAACCCTACTCGAAGTGTACCCTAAAGTGTGTCCAGGTGTAAAGTCAAGAATCCTCCCCCCAGGGATGATCCAATCCCATTACCTGATGGGAGAGAGTCATGGACTCCGTCTTGGTCATTAGGAGGACACCCCTTACAGAATGTCAGACCGGCACGTAGTGATTTCACAGCAGACAGGAACCTTCGGTGTCCACAGATGTGCCTCCTCTACCAATCACCCAGAATACCTATTATTTATATTAAAAAGCAGCCTTTGTGATGTGCACGCTAGATTAGTGATGTTATGGATACGTGGATAGTGTTGTCGCCCCGTGGATGAAGATAGGACGACTTATGTACCTAGTTCTTAGAGAGGTCTAAAGCATGATGTTCAGGGCATCATAACAATGTTGTGCAAAGCTGGATGTATAAACAAAGTAGTTTCAGAGAAACTCATCCAACATTGTCATGCATGCAAATGTGTGCAAAAGGTCACAGCTGAAACATTATTTTCTAGGACATGGGTACTCACAAACTTTGTCGGGGCCTAAATTACAGTGTGCTTTGTGGCCGAGGGCCGCACTGTTAGGGGTGGGGTCAGTGGTGGCGGGATCAGTTGGGGGTGGAGCTAGAGTAAAAAAAACCTGTTTCAAAACATTAGGCAATGCGACAATGCTGTATTTCAAAATCAGATGTAACTACAAAAAGCACATTTTGATAATACATGTTTATTTAAAGGCCTTTAGTGAAAGTCGAATAGCAAGTACAAAGGCAAATGTAATGGGAAAGTCTTTTCCAAGGCACAGTTTATGCACTAATTTTACACTTCATGGCCGCAATTAATTTCTTGTACTCTGGAACCTTTTCAGAGAGTGCAAGTCTCAGGAGGTGATCCAGATGTGCATCAGTCAGTTTGTTTCTCAGTTTATTTTTTAGAACACCCATTGTAGAAAAGGAACACTCTCATACATATATGGACCCAAACATGCTAAGTATTCTTTGTGCCAAGGTAAAAAGAAGAGGGAATTTTTCAGATGGCACACTTGCCAGAAATCTTCTGGTTCCGTCCCCAAGAAAGAGGACTCAAGCACAGACCTGTATTGCATGTCAATTAGTTACATCTCAGCTTGTGCCCTTTTCAAACCAAGAAGTTCAACAGCTTCGAGATTCCTTGCACTAACCATCCATGGGTTTTCTGCAAGCCTGAAAAGCGGGGTGAGAACTCTAAACTGAGAGAATTGCCTCTTAATGTCCCCAGACATTTCTTCCAGATACGCATACAGATTGAGACTGAGCAACATTTCCTGAGCTTTTTCAACCTCTATGTTAAAGCCAGCAACTTAGGACAGTTTGTAAGATCACCATTGTTCAACTGCTCTCGGAACAGCTCGAGTTTACTTTCAAAGGAGTATATGGCACTCATCATTGAGGACACCAGTTTCTGTCTACCTTGAAGTGCCAGATTGAGAGAGTTTAAATGTGAGAAGATGTCGCACAGAAAATGGAGCATGGTGAGTCATTGGAAGTTATATAATTCTGGGAAGGACTGCCCTCGACTGATTACAAATTCTTCATTTCTGGAAGCAAAGTAATAAATCTTACTATCGCTCTACCTTTGCTCAACCACCTAACTTCAGTATGTAACAACAGGTCTGCATGTTCACATTCGACATCCCTCAACAATAATTTAAAAAGTCTGTGGTTGAATGCTTTCGCTCAAATAAAATTAACAATTCTCACAACTTGTTTCATAACATCATTTAGTTGTCCTTGTTTTATTTTTGCGCATAATGCTTCCTGATGTATTATGCAATGCTAATCAATTAAAGTGGATGATTGAAGTTTTTTTCTTAACAGAGATACAAAGCCCTTCTCATGCCCCCATCTGTAGTAATACTTACAAGATTGTTCAATGGCAGGTGATGAGATTTAAAGAAATTACACATGCTGGCCAACACATCCTCTCCTCTTGTGTGACCATGCAATAGCAAACGGCAGAGGAGCTCTTCCTTTGGAATGATTTCTTGTTCCAAATACTTCACCCAAATCAATAACTGAGCCACATCACCTACATCTGTGGACTCGTCAACTGCAATGCTAAAGAAAGGGAACAGCTTGACTGCATTGATGACCTGTGCTAGAACATTGTCACCAATTGACTCGATTCTGCGTGTGCATGTCGAATCTGACAGTTGTACTGCACCTATTTCCTTCATAATATTGGATTTATTAAGATAGTTGGCAAATAAAATGTCTGCTGCCGAGAGAAAACACTTCTTAACCAGCTGTGCCTTTGTAAATAGCTTTTTATGTTTTGCAAGCCAGTAGCAAATTTGGAAGGATGCCTCGGTTACAGCCTCAGATTCTTTCATCTGGCACAGAAAGAGCTTTTGTTGGGATAGAAGGGCTTGCTTTAGTGATGCCACCTTCGCAGAATGCGGTTTTGAGGACATTGGAAAGTTTTCTGTGAAGTCAGAATGTCGTGTTTTATAGTGCCTCTCCAGGTTATATCTTTTTAGCACATTAACCTTTTCTTTGCAAAGGAGACAAGTACCTTTATCTTTCTGATGCTGGAAAAACAGTCTTTTTCCCACATTTGTCTCTTTTCAAAGTGCAGCGTCTGAAAAAAAAGAAAAAACAGATTTAAAAAAATGCGATAATGAAATAAATAATGCATGGCCCGGTGGCCGCAAAGTGGCAAATAAATAACATAAATACATAAGTAAGGCAAGACACAGTGACCAGTTTGCTTTTATTCACACGCATACACAATAGTGCCACTTTACAGGGTTTGGTAGTGAAGCACTGCTTTCGTTTTCTCGTCTATTTTTCAACAGCATTGTTTTCCCCGGGTGGGGAAGTGCACCATTCCTGGAGGTACTGCAAAACCAGGTTGATGCGTGGAGTGGACAGAGCAAGCTCCAATTCCTTCTCCCTGTTCCAAAAATCTATTTAATATATGGTCCCCAGATAGAGGACGTATCAGATATTAAACTGATAAGAACAGATTGTTTTTTCAACTTGTTAGGGTGTCGTTTCTGGTTCAGATACATCAATCGTCACGTTCCACAACACCCTATTTATTCGTAAGTCGCTGGTTACAAACATGGCAACAAGTGTACAAGCTATCCCATTGACCTTTTACCTGTGAAGGGAAAAGGTCATGTCAATAAAAGACATACAGTAAGTTATTACATTTACTCCACCTGTCTACATCCGAGCTCTCCTCTCTCCTATCGCCAAACTGATTCCTGGATTGAAGGGAAGAATAGGCAAAAGACAGGTTAGTCCCTCCAGGGCCCCTTGCGTTACAAGGGGACCCCCTTTGGGGTTGCTTTCTTTGCCTGGGCCTTACTGGGCCCCCTGCGTGACAGGGGACCGCTTTGGGTCCTCAGGTTTCGTCCTCGCTATCTCCATCTGATCTGTCCAGTGCTGCGTAGGCCCGCAGGAGGCTGTGGATCATCTTACAACACACCTGGGTTGATATCTCCTTTTTCCCTACTACCAGGTGGTTTCAGGAAAACAAAAGATTATCTTTTATCAGCACATGAGCCTCCAGCAGTTCTGGAGGTCACCCTGCGCATGTGTCCCTGGGAACAGTCCATACATCAGAGTCAGCGGTGATGCAGGTTATGGGTATCCAGGCCCTGAGCTCTGTGCCAATGGCCCTAAACAAATCCAGTGCGTATGTGCACTTCCAGAAGAGATGGTATGTTGTCTCGTCCGCGGTGCATCCTCTTGGGCAGGACTTGTATCGGTTGAGTCATCTTGCGTGCATGAAGGCTCTCAGAGGGATTCCTCCTTGGATGGCCATCCAGGTGGTGTCGTTGTGCTGGTTTGTCAGGCGTTTGGATGCAACGTTTCATCACACGTGGTCTGCTGTGGCTGAGGGGAGGGCGCCGATCGGTTCGCTGATGTCTCTGGCACGTATCTGTTGTTGGACAAGTCGGGGGGTCAATGTGACGGGACTACTTGCTTCCAGTCCGAACTCCTTTACAAACTTCTCCACTTATTTGTAGTACCATGGGGTCTCCCAGTTATACGTGACGGTCATCAGCCACTCTACCCATCCGAGGCATCTCCAGGTTGGCAGCAGGAAGAAGCGTGCCATCAGGAAGCCGGCGTGGCTCTTGTCTTCAGCCCTCAGGGTCGTCCTCACGCAGTTGCACACGAAGGTTCCCCTCAGGATGGTGGCGATGTCCGGCACTCCCTTGCCTCCCTTGTCGTGTGTCTTGAACATCACCGCCCTCTTCACTCTGTCCATCTTCGAGCTCCAGATGAAGTAGAAGATCATTCTCATGATGGCCTTGGCCGTTCTGGTCTGCACTGGCCATACTTGGGTGACGTACTGGAGCACTGGCAGCGTCTCGTTCCGCAGGACCAAAGACTTCCCTTCGATCGTCCGCCTCCGGAGGCTCCAAAGTCCTAGCTTCTGCCTCGTCTTCGACAGTCTTTCCTCCCTGGACTTCTCTGCTGCACCTTTTCCTTTTTTTAATGTATTTTTCTTTTTTACTTTTATTATGTTGAAACCTTGTACACATCAGGAGGCCACAACCCGGAGGCCGGCAGCAGGATCAGCAGCAGCATTGGGCTCGACAGCAATTATACACAGCCAATTGGCCGACAACCCGGGGGTCCGGCGGCGTCTTAAATAAAGTCTTGCCTACACTTTTATACATATGAAGTATCTCTACAACATACTGTACTGTTAGGCTCAGTAGACGGGGTGTAATCCGCTCACCGCCCCCCAAGGCCTCAGGGCCGTCTCCCCGCCGTTTTCAGCACCACTTACCCTCAATCGTTTCTTATTGAAAACAAATCCCAAATAACCACCCACCCCTATCTCAGTGTCTCCCCCCCACCCCCCTGCTCTGCCTCAACTAAAGTTAAGCACTTTGCCCCGCCATGTGCCCGTACCTCTCTGTGTGGAGATGTTAGTGTAGTGGGGGGTCTAGACCCGTGAATATGAAGCTGGGTAACTAGTCGGCCAGGTCATCACTCGCAAACAGGGTTCTGGTTACTTCTGCTGTGCCACGCCTGTGTATGCACCGTCAATCCAGGACCACAGCCTCGCCCCGTGTCGGCTCTCTTCCTACAACAATCACTGAGCGTCACGGCACCCTGCATCAGGGAGCACACCGCCCAGGCACTCTCATCTCTGTGTCCTCCACTCGCAACACACTCTCTATGTCTTTTATTCTGAAATATTCTCGATAGAGGCTCCAGAAATTCTTTGGGCGACTCGTGGGGGGGAGTAGTTCACTGTAGCATTCCGTCTGCATACAGCAGTATTTCATGTCCTGTTCCCACCTCTTCATGGTCGGTAGGGGGCCTCTAATCCAGCACATTGCAATGACTGGTCTGGCCACTAGCATGTCCATATCCGTTAGGCACCGGGCCGCGACAGGGAGGCCCCGAGAATAGCCCAGTAGTGCCAGAGCAGGGTCAGGAGAGAGTTCAATTTCTAGGATCGCACTCATTTCATTGAATATCCCGGTCCAGAATTTTGGGATTCCCGGGCACTGCCACAGCAAGTGCATAAAGTCCGCTATCGGAGCATGGCACCGTTCGCATTCGGCAGATTGACGGAGGCCGTATCTATGGAGCCTCTCCGGAGTGTAGTACACTCGTTGAAAGAATTTAAAGTGTACCAGTCTATGTCTGCCGTTTAAGGACAGTTTCCTGGTATTTTTACCGCCGTCAGAATGCCCATTTTCCACAGCGCCTGAATCACTCCCTTTTCCGCCACAGGTGACAACCACTGTGTCTATTCGATAGTCATTAAGGGGGAATATAGCAAAGCGCTGCATTGTGCTCGGAGGAGTGCATTCCAGGCATGGTTATTGGACTTTATCGAATCCAATACACCAGTTCTGCGGTCCGGGGGGCGGAATATCGTGGAAGGGAGCGGTAGCGGTTCTGCAAAAAGTCGCTCCAGCCGAACGTGCGGTATTGTCGCCTTACCATGAATCCACGTATGCAGATGTGCTGCTTGCGCGACTCTGTAGTACCGTTCCAAGTCCGATGCATTCAGTCCCCCCAGGTCATACGGTAGCATGAGAGTAGACCATTGTACTCTGGGCTGTTTGCCCCCCCCCGCACCCCCCCCCAGGCGAGTTTAATAAGTAGTTGTGTTAGTGTGTTGAAGAAGGACTTTGATAGGACAATTGGGATGGTATTAAAGAGGAATAAAAATCTGGGAAGGACCACCATCTTTTTTTTTTTGCTATGCGTCCCATTAAGGACAGCGGAAGTTTGGTCCACGTCTCTACGTCATCCTCCAATCTGCTATACGCCACCCCATAATTTTCACGTATTATGATTTCCGGGTCGGAGTGAAGCATGACCCCTAATTACCTGATTGGTTCCGTCGTCCATTGCAACTGGTACTCCATCTCAAAGGACGAGGTCTTCGGGGTCAAAGGGAAGGCACCGATGTCGACCAGTTGATCCTGAGGCCAGAAAGTGCACCAAAGCGCACCACCTCCCGCAGTACTGAAGAGAGGTTCGACTCAGGGTCACGTATATACAGTAAAGTGTCGTCCGCATAGGTTGAAATGACAATTTTGTATGTAGGGAAGTTCACTCCTTCATTACTATGGTACTCTCTGAGGGCACACGCCAGCGGCTCCGCCACCAACGCATAGAGCAGATGTGAAAGAGGGCAGCCCTGTCTAGTGCCTCTGCAAATCCCAAAGGAGTCCGAGACACGATCCCCCGTGCGTACCCTTGCCGTGGGGTGGTAGTATAGCGCCCCCACTATCTGCAAAAACGACTCGCCCAAACCCAGTCGTCTCAGGACACGAAGCATGAAGGGCCACTCCACAGAGTCAAATGCTTTCTCCATGTCCAGGAAGACAGCCAAGGCCTTGGTGTCTCTCCTGACATGTTGCATAGTCCCCAGTATAGTTCTAATATTATAGGTGAGATTCCTGTTGGGGATGAATCCGGCTTGCTCCGGGGCCACTAGTTCCAGGGCTAATAACGCCAAACGTGTTGCCAAGATCTTTGCATAGAGCTTGGTGTCAACATTCAGAAGCGACAGCGGCCTGTAAGAGCCACTAAGATTCGTGGGTTTACCTGCTTTGAGAATGGTGACTATCAGTGCTTCTCTCATAGATCGTGGCATGCTGCCCTCCACGCAGATATCATCAAATAGTATGGATAAGTGTGAAATCAGTGCGGCTTTGAATGCTTTATAGAAGCCCACCGTGAGCCCATCCGCCCCGGGGGCGCTGTCCGAGCGCATACTCGCGAGCGCATCTGCTATCTCGTCCTTGTGTATGGGTTGCATCAAGAATTCCCGTTCCGAATTAGTCAAGAAGGGCAACTGTATATGACCCAGGTAGTCGTCTATGGCTTCCTCATTGTTCTCAGCCTGAGAGGCTTAGAGCCCCGAATAGTAGTTTCTAAACTCTTCCACAATCTCTGTTTCCTCCGTGAGGAGACAACCATCCGCCGTCTCCAACTCTGATATCACCTGCGGACGTCTGGGGTTTCTCATTATCCTAGCCAAGAGGGCACCCGGACGCTCTCCCTCCCCGTACGTTCGGGCCGTCGCATATTTCCCCATATGCTGTACCTCCCTGTCAGTTTCCTCGTTATATTCTGCTATGAGGCTCTTGATGTCCTCCGACACATCAGTGCCCGGGTCCACTAGTTGTCTCCTCTCCAACTCAGCTAATCACATCTCCAAGTGCCACAGTCTGTGGCGTATAGCCTTGAGCACACTCGAGTGCTTTGCCATAGCAATGCCTCTGATGTAGACATTAAACGTTTCCCATACGGTTTGGAAACTATCAATCGACCCCACATTGATTTCAAAGAATTTCTCAATCTCTTCAGCAAGTTCACCTCGAAAAAGCTCATCCAGTAGAGAGTACGGGGGAAAACGCCACGTGAAAGGCGGGATCCTCTGCGCTGGAGTCTCTAGAACCAAGAGGAGTGGCGAGTGGTCCGAGAGGGTGCGCGGCAGCACCGTACAAGATTTTATGTATCCCGTAACCGAGGATGACGCCAGCCAATAGTCAATTCTGGTGTGTATGTCGTGGTATGCCGAGTAATGTGTGTACCCCCCTCTCGCAGCGTGCCCGCTTCTCCATACATCCACTAAATCTAGTTGAATAAGTTCAGAGTGTATTTTCAGTGCAGCAGCCGTAGGTCTGCGAGGCGGGCCTGAGGACCTGTCTAGCGCTGGGTCTAACACCAAGTTTAAGTCTCCCCCCCCCCCAAAGCGTTTTCGTAGAGGAATATGCACAACAGTGCTGGGCTAGGACATCATAAAAATCCGGGGAATCGTAGTTAGGGCCATATACGTTAATCACTATTAAATCGTGCCCCCTCCCCACACACCTGGAGATTAGAAAACAAACTTCCCGGTCTGCTCTCAGTAATGACAGGGTCAGTTACGACTTTGGGTTTACCCAAGTTATAACCCCTCTAGCATGGGTTGTGAATCCAGCAGCAGTGAAATTACCCGCCAGCCCCTTGCTAAGGAACATTCTACTCGTGAGCGGTAGGTGCGTTTCCTGGTTCAGGGCCAGATCTACATTGACGCTGTAAGTAATTCAGGACTTTTCTGAGTTTACGATAATCATTCAACCCCTGCACATTCCACGTAAGCGCTCTAAGCATTCCTGGCCCCCCCTCCACTGTTATATCATCAGAACTAGCCATCGCAGAAGTGGGGAAGACCAGTGTGGGACAGATGGCATCTCCAAGGCCGGTGTAGGCAGTGCAAGCAGACAGAGCAAACAAAATTGTACCCAAAAACTCCCAAACCCTCCCACCCTACTCCCACAGCAGACCCCCCTAACTTAGCCATGCAGGTTCCCATCCCGCCCTCCCCACCCCGGTACCATCTCCCTCAACATAGCAACAAGAACGTCAGTAGTGCATTGCGCTCTGGGGCCAAGGTCGCCGAACAGCTCGTTACCTCCAATAGTGTAAAAAATCACCATGTCAGGCTGTCAACCCTCCTTCCGCCTCGCACTATCATAGCTGTAAACAGAGCTGTGCAGTCGCACTTCAGATTATTCAATGCAATCCGCAGCATTCCTCCCCCCCAACATCTGTCCCCCCCTCCCCACACACCCCATGGACTCTCAGTGTACTATGCGCCCACGCCGGTCGCAAGAGAATAGATGCATTTACAGTCAAAGATCAAAAACAACACCACCTTTCTCTCCCTCCACCACTTATCTGACAGGATTCCTCCATCAGTATAGCAGGCCAGGACAAAGGACACGCCCTCCCAGTCGTAGGGCGCAGTCTCACACTCCACTCCGGATCTCCCCTATGTCGGGGCTCCGTAACTGTCTGGTCTCATAGTCATTCCTGGTCGTCTAGATGACTATTTTCTCCTTCCGGCAGGCTTTCTGCATTATCGTTCCTCTGTTCCCTCGACCACCGCTTCATCACTTTTAGTAACTCTTTCGGTCCGTGAAAATATGCAAGTGGCCCTGCCTATTGACACGAAGTTTGGCTGGGTAAACATCGCATAGTCCATGCCCAGCTCTCTGAGTCGTTTCTTGTGAGGAACGAAGTGCTTGCGTGCTTCTTGTACTTTCGCAGTGAAATCTGGGAATATTGATATTGCCGAACCTTCATATTGAAGTGGAGTCTTCGATCTAGTCAGTCTGAGGGCAGTGTCCCTGTCGCGATAGTTGAGCAGCTTGGCTAGGATCGGGCGGGGTGGCGCTCCCAGCTTAGGGCGGGGGCCCAGAGACCTGTGAGCACGCTCCACTACAAACATAGTCGAGAAAACTCCATCTCCAAAAAGGGCCGTGAGAAGTCTTTCCACGAAAAGCTCCATCACGCCAGTCTGCGTGGTCTCCGGCAGACCCATTATGCGAAGTTTGCTGCGCCTCAAGCACGCTTCCAAATCCTCCGTCTTGTAGTGTAATGCACGCATCAGGTTTTCTATTTTCTTGTGTGCCGTATCCAGTTCGGTCTGCGCCTCTTCGACTTCCGTTATTCTACTCTCAGCCATGTCGTGCTTCTCAGCATGCTTATCCAAACGCTCGGCCATAGGGTCCATTCTGTACGTCATGGTGTCCATCTTGGCACCTAGCGCTGATATGCTAGTTTGGAGGCTTTGTTCCATAGAGCGCAAAATGTTCTTGATATCGGAGCTGTCCGCCTGGTCCTCCACCGGTTGCGTGGACTCCCTATGTTCCAAGGGGGGGGCTTTGCAGTTGTAGACGTCTCTGCGCAAAGGGGAGTTTGCTTTGCGTTTTATCCCCCTTACCCATCGCTATGGCCGTACCACTCCGCCGCCACGTGTAGACTTGTGGAGCTCTCAGGGGGGCCGGGACAGCGACGAGACTCACCGCCAACCAGAATCGTGGAGCCGTTAATGACTGCCGCTGTGCAGGCCTGCTCTCACCTGTACCGGCGCTACAGAGAGGTCCGTGGGATCCAAACCGCTCCGTTCAATGAGGACACTGAACTATGGGGGCCACTCCTCCAGATAATCGAATAGTCGAGCAGATGTTCCTCTGCCCTGATTCTCTCTCCTGCACCAACCGGAACAGACCTGCCGTGCTCTCACTCAGGTTCAAGTAGCCAACACTCAGATGTGCCTCAATGCCACTACCACACGCGGAGGCCAGAGCCCCTCCAATGGGCCCGCAGCGGTGTTTCCAGGTCCCAGCCCCAGGCCACCTCCTCCGCCTAAGTCTCGTGCACTCCGCCGAGGGTTCCAGGCCACAATGCCGCAATAGCGTGGGTCAGTCAAGGGGGAGTGTGGGAGGGGGACCCCTTAGACTCTAGGGACGTCACTTACCGGCCTGTGGACATCTGTCTCTGCCCAGGACCCGGCCCCCAGTCGCTCTGGTCCCAGCACCGCAGCTACTCCGAGGAGACCCCCCGACAAGGGCAGACCGAGCAGGAGATCCACGTACTGCTCCAGCTGGGCCACAAAGTCGCGGGATACTCCCTCCGGGCATCGTGGCAGCCGCTCATCACCTCCCGAGGACTCACTCACCTCAGCTAGGGCAATTCTACCCTCCGGCGGGGCCCCCCCCGTGGGAGCCCGGGACAAGCGCAATAACCCCCGCCGCATGCAGGGGCACGTTGGGCGGTTCAGCGTTCACCAGAGGGCACGGATTCTCGGCCCAGTCTCACTCCCCTGCCGCGGCTAGATTCCGGTGTGGCAAATTTGCTCGATGTTGGGGTTGCTAGTGTACAGCTGTTTCCTACTGCCGTGGGGAAGTTTAGAGCGGAAATCTTTGCCCTGTGTCAGGATTTTAAAATGTAAATGTAAATGTATTTGAGCTTATATAGCGCACAGCTACCCACAAAGGGTTTCCCGGCGCTTGCTTAGGGAACCCGTCCTGGTATTCCCCTGTGAGATAACCCCGGCAGGGTATCCACAAGGTGAAAGCCAGGCATCCCGCCGCGAGGGGCCGTTGTGGAGATTAAGCAAGCTATTGCCCAGAGCCGCAGAGTGTGAACCCGTGAGTTGAGAAGGCACCGGAGCGAGAATTATCGAGTCCGTGGAATTTTTTGAGCCCCGGACCCGCCGAGGCGGGGAATTGAACCCTGGTCCAGGGCCGATCTCAGCTTCCGGGTCTGCCGCCTCTAACCCCTGAGCCACACTTCTCCTTTTAGGAGGATATTTGGCAGTGCTTGGCGGAGCTCCGGGATCAGTCAGCCATCTTAGCTGCTGGCAAGCTCCGCCCCCCCTGCTGCACCTTTTCCGCCGAACCAGACTCCAAGGATATTCAGGAAGTCCTGCTTGATGGGGAATGGCAGTGGGTCTCGGGGTGGGGTCCAGTGTCCGAAGAGTAGGGTTTTCGACTTTGTGCTGTTGATCTTCACTCCTGATGCCTTCCCAAATTTGATACAAGTCCTTTCCAGTTCTCTTATGGACGGTCCATCTGCGCAGAATACTGAGAGGTCGTCCATGTAGAGGGAGCACTTCACTTCTCCGTTTCCTCCGCTTCTCGGTGCCTTCACTCCTCAGATGTTCCTGTTCTGCCGGATGCGTTCCGCGAGGAGTTCAATTATGCATATGAACAGGAGGGGGGAGAGCGGGTATCCCTGCCTCACCCCTGATAGGCCCGGGAAAGGGTTGGTACTCCAGCCGTTCACTGATGCCGTGATGGAGATGTCTCTATACATTGTTTTCACCACGTCGCAGAAGAAGTCTCCCAGTCCCAGTGCTCTGAGTGCCAGGTCCATGAACTCATGAGAAATGCGGTCGAACGCCTTTTCCTGGTCCAGGCTGACCAAGGCCATCGGGACATTGCAGCCCTTGACGTACTCGATCGTGTCCCGGACAAGGGCCAGGCTGTCTGCGATTTGCCGGCCCGGTATACCACTGGTCTGGTCTGGGTGGACTATCTTTGCTATCACTTTCTTTAGGTTATTGGCCATTACCTTCGCGAGAATCTTGTAGTCCACATTGAGGACAGAGATGGGCCTCCAGTTCTTGAGGTCTTCTCTCTCTCCCTTCTGTTTGTACAAGAGTGTTATCATGTCCTCTCGCAGTTATTGCTGCATACTGCCCTTGCCCACCATTTCCTCGTGGAGGTCCAGCAAGTCCGGCCCGATCAGGTCCCACAGTTCGACATATAGTTCCACAGGGAGACCGTCATTCCCGGGTGTCTTGCCTCTCTTGGAGGTTGTGGCGGCCAAGTACAGCTCTTCCAGGGTGAAAGGGGCGTCCAGGTCTTCTCTCTCTTCCGGACCCAGTGTCTTTGAGATGCCCTCCAGGAGACTGTCCGTTTGGGCTCTCTCTGACGACATCGATGAGTAGAGTTTGCCGTAAAAATACGCTACGACTCTCATGACTTCCTCTTTCTCACTTTGGAGGTTGCCCTCCGAGTCCCGAAGTTCCACCAGCGGCGTGTGGGCTGAGTGAATTTTCTTAAAGAAAAATTAGTTGCATTTCTCGCCATTCTCGAGGTTCTCGGTTCTGGTCCGGAAGATGAATTTCTTGGATTCTTCCCTAAAGTGCTCTGTGAGCCCGTTTCGAGTTTTCTCCAGGTCGTCATCCACTTCCCATCCCCTGAGCTCGAGTTTGTACAGTTGCTGCAGTTAGCTCTGCAGCAATCTGAACGTCCTCTTCTTTTCCCGTGCAGCAGCTCTGCTTGCATCCTGGAAGAAGCTCCGGAACCTGACCTTCACCCATTCCCACCACTCGCTGGCGGATTGAAAGAGGCCCTTCATGTCCTTCCACTCTATGTACGTGTCTCTGAGGTTCGCCACTAACTCCTCGTTGTCCAGCAAAGAGCAGTTCAGCTTCCACGAACCTGGGCCGGCAAGGAACTTCCCTGTAAGTTCCCCCACGAAACTGACTGCTCTGTGGTCAGAGAAGTGGATATAGCCACTGTCTCTATGCTATCGGTCAGTGTCTGGTTTCGGTACCTACTGGTGTTGAAGGCCCTGGGTGTTCCTACTGTGCTTGTAGGTTCTCCTGTTCTTCTGTTGGTCCCCACTCTTCTGCGGCGTCCCCTGTTCATGTGATGAACACCTCGGATTCCACTACCAGGTCCCAATGTTCCGGTATGGGTATGTCCGCCAGGCTGCTGATTTGGCGGTGGAGGTCCTGGAGGGTTGACTCCTCCCCTTCTTGCTTGTCTCCCTCTTCCTCCTCCATCTCCTCCTCCCCGTCACTCTCTATGAGGATGGGGGTGTCGTTTCCTGTTTCTTCCTCGGTGCCCGCGTTGTTCACCTTCTTGCTCTTCACGAAGTCCTCCTTCACTTGTACCTTACTTTTCTGGGGGATTGTCCGTGGGGGTGTCCGTCCAGCGTCTCCCCGTCCTCCAGCGTCTCCGGCTTGGTTTCAGGTGGCGGTGGTTTGTGCGCTGCCGCCATCTGGATTCTTGCGCTGGAGCGTGTTTGCTCTCTAGCTTCCGCGTGTTTTAAGGCTTTCTGGTGCAGCGACTGGGCTTGGACTTGTGCCCACGACTCCGGCATGGTCATCCACTCGTCCTCGCTGTCTTCCTCATGCCTTCTGTCTTTCTTCTTCTTTCCTTTCTTTTTGTCAGTTTTCTTGGCTACCTTTGCCTTGGCAGAGTCCTTTTCTCCTTCCTCGCCTCCTGGTCTCTGTGTCTGGCCTTGGTGCCGTCTCTCCGGTGGCCTCCTTTGACGGTGATGTTCCTTGCGGTGCTCCGTCATTGGGGGGTTCTGTTTGTTCCTTGGCTGGTGTTCCCTCAGCCGGTGTGGGTCCTCTCAGGGTTTCCCTTGGCGGGCCTTCACTGACACTCTGTCCTCGGGGTTCCCTTCGGGGGTCTGGGGTTCCTTGGCTGGTGTTCCCTCAGCCGGTGTGGGTTCCCTCAGGGTTTCCCTTGGCGGGGCCTTCACTGACACTCTGTCCTCTGGGTTCCCTTGGGGGGGCTGGGGTTCCTTTGCTGGTGCCGTCACAGTAGGTGGTGGTGGTACTGTGTTCGGTCCTGCTTTGGGGCCCTCTACGTTGCTCTGGCCTGGTCCTGTGGGGGTTGCTGTTTTCAGATTCTGGCCCTCTGGTCTATCTTCCCGGGTTTCGCTGTTGTTTTCCCCGTTTGGTCTCTGGCGTCCTTCAGGAGGGTGTTCAGGTTGGCATTGGCTTTTGCCGAGAGCCTCGGCCTGGTCTGTCTCCATGGTTGGCTCCAGGCTGGGCTCGCTGCAGCGGCCGCTGCGTATGTCTTGGGCAAGTCTGACTTGGGGCATCGGTAGTACGTGTAGCCCACCTCTCCATAGAGGTTGCACTTCCTGGTCCCTTTGCATGAGCTTGCGTCGTGTCCAGACTGCTTGCAGATCCAGCAGAATTTCACAGGGCAATCCTTGCCGGCGTGGCCCGTGCCTTCGCACTTCCTGCAGGTGAAGGGTTGTCCTGGGTATTTGATCCTCCCCATGTCTGATCCTAGGTTGAAGCTGGCCGGTTGGTGTTTCATGCCATCTATCCCTGATGGGTCTTTGTGGAGGTTGATCTGTGCCTGCCAGGTCGTGTTCCAAATTCCGTTGGAGTCTCTGACCTTGATGGGTCCTGTCAGGATGGTGCCATACCTTTGGAGGAGCGACTCGATGTCCTTGTCCGGGATGTGGGGGTTGGTCATCTCTACCGTTACCCTCTTCTCCGTGGTTGCTGGCTCCATTCCTGCCGTTATGCTGAAGTTGCTGTAGGGTGTCTCCTCCTTCTTCCCCTGAAAGAAGTCCCAGTACTTCTTGAAGAGTGCTTGGGTGAAAAAGCTGAGTAGGAAGATCATGCCCGATGCGAATGCCTGGCAACTCAGCACCTCGTCCCCTTGGACCCCTGCTGGCTTGAGGATTTTGTTCACGAATGAGGCTCGCTCCATTCGGGGTCCAGTTTTGTCCTTCATCTCCCACCGCATGAGCTGGGTGTGCCGATGGGTGATGCTGTACCCATTGAAGGGTTCGGGGGCTGTCCCCTGCCTGGTCCCTGCCTCACCCTTCCCTCCACTCCCCGGTTTGGCTGCCTTGGGGTTTCCAGGGACACCTGTTTGCCCTCCTGGTGCCTGGGGTACCGGGGATTTGGGGGGAACCAGCCTTCCCTGCGCTGGTGCCCGCTTCAACGGGTGCCTCCTTACTCGCCGCCTTGCCGCTGTCCCCAGGGGGTAGGGGGTTGGGTTTCTGGGCGTCCGGTTGGGGGATGCCTTCTGGGTTGGTCACTGAGGGTTCAGTGTCCATGTCCTCCATTTGGTTGGTTGGGGGGTTGTGCCTTGTAATTACTGGGATACCCCCGGTTTACCAAGTTCGCCCTTAGACCATCCGCCTGGGTTCCTGGGGTGTCACCGACAAACCTTAGAGGTCTGTAGTGCAAGAAACACTGACCAGTCGCTCCCAAGACCTAGGGCAGGGTTATAGGTGTTTCCACCTAAGCATAAATCCCCTTACCAAAGGTCTGGGTGCTGTTCAGGCCTGTGAAGGATGTTAGGAGGTGTTTTAAGCCTCCAGCATTAGTCCACCCAAACGCCAGGAGAGAAAGAGTAAAAAGTGTGCAACGTTACCTGTGCTCTAGGAGCTGGCCGCAGGCCCTTGGGGGTTCTACTTTGCATTCCTAGTGAACAAACAGGCACCAGCACGCTGGTGTCCCTCCTCCGCCTTAATTAAAAGTGCGTCGGGCCGTGTCGAAAATTTGCATAAAGCAAATTTATTCGTCTCACAAGTCAAAGTCGTAATATAGCCCAAATCAATATTCAGCTGTGCCGAAACCACGCTGTGAATCTGATAAGAACAGATATTTTTTTTTTGTAAAAATATACTTTATTTAAAAATTTGGAGTGTGCAATTTACATTTCAACCAATCCCATAGGGTGGTAAACATTTTAACCTGTCTAGGTAATGCACGCAGGCATTTACCTAGCGGTTTTCCATCAAGATATTTTTCAACTTGGAGAACACTTTTATGCTAAAGTGTTTCCTTAATACATTCAAGTTACCCATTCCGCCCATTGCTTTTGTTTCCAGTCCTTTTCAGCTTTCTCTTTACCCATAAGTTTAATGTCTGAGTAGTAGTAAGTCATTAGTTTATCTAGGCATATATGAATGGCATCTTTAACATTCAGATTTTTGTATTTAAACATTACTAGGTTCCTTGTTATCCAAAGGCTTTCTTTCCCAGCGCATAGTATCCTCCACAGCTTTCTGTCTTTATTTTTTGACAGGGGGGTTCCCAGGCCATAAAGAATTTGTTCATATGTGACAGTGTCAAGGTTTGTGATCCCCTTAATAAGTTTCTTCATTTTTTCCCAAAAAGCATTTGCAAATACACACAACCATAAAAAATGCATGACAGTTTCTTCTCCTCGGCAGTCTGATCTTGGGCATTTCGTACTCTTGGCCAGTCCTCTTTTGTGTTGGAAAGTTTTTACTGGAAGGGCATTGTTGACCGCCAGCCAAGAGATGTCCTTCTGGGTGTTGGTTATGTCCTGGTGGCTTACTTTTTCCCAGACTTTTTTGGAAAGGTTTCCTGATAAGTTGTTGACCATTTCCATTTTCTCCAAATTTTCAATGTTCTTCTTTAGGTGTGTTCTGTTATCCATGCAGTCAGTGTCTATTTCAAGTGTTCTCAGCATCTGCAGAAATGGCTGTAGACATGCATAGAGTTTGTGCTGGAAAAAGGCCACAGGTACTGTGTTGTCTCTTGGCAAAAGTTTGTATTTGTGCAGGATGTCTCCTGCTCCATACCTGATGAAGTGGGCGGCCCAATTTCTTTTTTCTTTCACCGCATTCAGGCATAGGCAGAAGTACGTTGTGAAGATGTATAGGTACAGGTTAGACACATTCTTACCACCGTTTGGTGTATGTTTAAAAACGATTGTTCTTTTTACTTTTTCCATTTTGGAGTTCCATAGGAAGGTAAACAAACTTTTTTGCAAGTGTCTCCGTGTGGGTTTGTCTGGGGGAAAAATCATAGCAAAGTAACGGATCAGTGGTAGTATTTATTACTGCTTTGATTACCATGACCTTCCCTGTCATGGATAGGGATCTCTTCTTCCACAAACCAAATTTTTGGTTGATTTTGCTTTGTATTAGGGGCCAATTCGCTTGTCCTTCTGTGTCCTCTGAAAAAAGGATGCCGAGTATTTTGGTTGGACTTTTAGTTGTTTTGACGTCCAGTTTGGCCAGGTGATTCCAGTTCCCTCATGGTGAGACATGTACTTTTTTCTAAGTTAAGGGCCAGCCCTGATGCTTGTGCGAAGATTTTTGAGTGAAGCAGTACTCTCTTGGCTGAGGAGGGGTCTGGGCACAGGACTGTGACATCATCCATGTATGCAACACATTTTGCTACCTCTCCCTTGGCTCCAGGGACGAAGATCCCTTTGATGACTTTGTCTTTTCTTAGTGTGGAAAGCAGGGGTTCTAGGGTGCAGATGAAAAGTGCTGGGGACAAAGGGCAGCCTTGGCGGACTCCTGATTTGATGTTTACTTTGGGTGAGAAGTTGTAATTCCTGGCGTTCGGCCCTATGCTCCCGATGACGTCCTGGAGGGACGCCTCTTTTATCATCTCCGCCAACAGCCTGGACGTCACATCCATTCCTGCAGAGCTTGGCCCACTGCGTCCATCCAACTCTACTATGCAGTTGAAATCACCGGCCATCAGAATGGTTCTGGAGGTCACAAGTTGCATCCTGAGCACCCTGAACATCTCGAGTCGCTCATTCTTCTCTGGGGGGGCATAGACGTTGATGAGCTGAATGGGCTCACCGGCCCACGAGCCGTCCACGACCAGCACTCTGCCATTGACCTGCTCGGTGACCTTGTCCACGGTGAAATGCCTTCCCCTGATCAGAATGGCCACTCCAGATGATTTGCAATCGTTCCCTCCAGACCAAAAAGATGGTCCGTGCGTCCACTGCTGTTCAAGCTGGCTGTACGACTGGTCGTACGGAATCCCGCATTCCTGCAGAAAGCAGATATCTCGGTTCTGGGTGGCCAGGAAGCGCAACTGCCAACCCGCCTGACCTGATCCTTCATCCTTCTGATGTTTAGGGTGAGCAATGATACAGCCATTGTCTCTGTACTAACGGTCAGTGTCTGGTATCGGTACCTACTGGGGTTGAAGGCCCTGGGTGTCCCTACTGTATTTGTAGGTTCTCCTGTTCTTCCATTGGTCCCCACTCTTCTGCGGTATCTCCTGTGCAGTGGATGAGCACCTCAGTTCCTAATTCCAGGTCCCAATGGTCTGGTACGGGTATGGTCTCCAGGCTGGCGAGTTGCCCCTGGAGGTCCCGGAGGGTTGACTCCTCCTCTTCTTGCTTGCCTCCCTCTTCCTCTTCCATCACCTCCTCCTCACTATGAGGATGGGGGTGTCGTATTCTGTTTCATCGTCATAGGTGCCCGCGTTGTTCACCTTCTTGCTCTTCAGGAAGTCTTCCTTCCCTTGTAGCTTCCTTTTCTGGGGGGCTGTCTGTTGGGTGGTTTCTTCTGGCCCCTTCCCGTCTTCCAGTGTCTCCGGCTTGGATCCCGTTGGTGGTGGTTTTTGCGCTGCCGCCATCTGGATCCTTGCGCTGGAGCGTGTTTGCTCGAGTATCAAGGCTTTCTGGCGCAGTGACTGGGATTGTACTTGCGCCCATGACTCTTCTATGGGCACCTAGTCCGTGCTGTCTTTCTTCTTTCCCTTTTTGTCCATTTTCTTGGCTACCTTTGCCTTGACAGGGTCCTTTTTCTCCTTTCCCGCCTCCTTGGTCTTTGTTTCTTGCGCTGGTGCCTTCTCTCCGGTGGCCTCCTCTGTCGGTGCTGTGTCTTGTGGAGCTCTGTCCTTGGGGGGTCCTGGGTGTTCCTTGGCTGTTGGTTCCGCAGGCTGTGTGGGTTCCCTCGGGGTTTCCGTTTGCAGGATCTTCACTGACTCGCCGCCCTCGGGTCCTCCTTTGGGGGTCTGGGGTTCCTTAGCCGGTGTGGGTTCCCTCTGGGCTTCCTTTGGTGGGGCCTTCACTGACTCTCCGTCCTCGGGGTTCCCTTTGGGGGTCCGGGGTTCCTTGGCTGGTGCCGTCACAGTAGGTGGTGGTCCTGTGTTCGGTCCTGCTTTGGGGCCAGCAGCGTTGCTCTGGCCTGGTCCAGTGGGGCTTGTTGTTTTGGGATCCTGGAATTTTTGGTTTACCTTCCTGGGTGTCGCTGTGTTTTTCCCCGATTGGTCTCTGGCATCCGTCAGGAGGGTGTTTAGGCTGGCGTCGGCCTGGTCTGTTTCCATGGTTGGCTCGAGGCTGGGCTCGCTACAGCGGCCGCTGCATATGTCTTCGGCATGTCTGACTTGGGGCATCGGTAGTACGTGCGGCCCATCTCTCCACAGAGGTTGCACTTCCTGATCCCTTTGCCTGATCTTGCGTCGTGGCCGGACTGCTTGCAGATCCAGCAGAATTTCACAGGGCAATCCTTGCCGGCGTGGCCCGTGCCTTCGCACTTCCTACAGGTGAAGGGTTGTCCTGGGTACTTGATCCTCCCCATGTCTGATCCTAGGTAGAAGCTGGCCGGTGGGTGCTTCAAGCCATCCCTCCCTGATATGTCTTTGTGGAGGTTGATCTGTGCCTGCCAGGTCGTGTTCCAAATTCCGTTGGCGTCTCTGACCTTGGTAGGTCCTGTCAGGATGGTGCCGTACCTTTGGAGTAGTGACGCGATGTCCTTGTCTGGGATGTGGGGGTTGGTCATCTCAACCGTTATCCTCTTCTCCGTGGTTGCTGGCTCCATTCCTGTCGTTACACTGAAGTTGCTGTAGGGTGCCTCCTCCTTCTTCCCCTGGAAGAAGTCCCAGTACTTCTTGAAGAGTGCTTGGGCGAAAAAGCTGAGAAGGAAGATCATGCCTGATGCGGATGCCTGGCAGCTCAGCACTTCTTCTCCTTGGACCCCTGCTGGCTTGAGGGTTTTGCTCACGAATGAGGAGCGCTCCATTCGGGGTCCAGTTTTGTCTTTCATCTCCCACTGCATGAGCTGGGTGTGCCGGTGGGTGATGCTGTACCCATTGAAGGGTTCAGGGGCTGTCCCCTGCCTGGTCCTTGTCTCACCCTTCCCTCGGCTCCCTGGTTTGGCTGCCTTGAGGTTTCCAGGGGCACCTGTTGGCCCTCCTGGTGTCTTTGGTCCTGGGGCCTGAGGTACCGGGGGTTTGGGGGGACCAGCCTTCCCTGCGCTGGTGCCCGCTTCAACAGGTGCCTCCTTACTCGCTGCCTTGCTGCTGTCCCCAGGGGGTAGGGGGTTGGGTTTCTGGGCATCCGGTTGGGGGATGCCTTCTGGGGTGGTCACTGAGGGTTCAGTATCCATGTCCTCCATTTGGTTGGTTGGGGGGTTGTGCCTGGTAATTACTGGGATACCGCCGGTTTACCAAGTTCGCCTTTAGACCGTCCGCCTGGGTTCCTGGGGTGTCTCCCGACAAACCTTAGAGGACTGTAGTGCAAGAAACACTGACCAGTCGCTCCCAAGACCTAGGGCAGGGTTATAGGTGTCTCCACCTAAGCATAAACCCCCTTACCAAAGGTCTGGGTACTGTTCAGGCCTGTGAAGGATGTTAGGAGGTGTTTTAGGCCTCCAGCATTAGTCCACCCAAACGCCAGGAGAGAGAGAGTAAAAAGTGCGCAACGTTACCTGTGCTCTAGGAGCTGGCCGCAGGCCCTTGGGGGTTCTACTTTGCGTTCCTAGTGAACAAACAGGCACCAGCACGCTGGTGTCCCTCCTCCGCCTTAATTAAAAGTGCGTCGGGCCGTCTCGAAAATTTGCATAAATTTGCATAAAGCAAATTTATTCGCCTCACAAGTCAAAGTCGTAATATAGCCCAAATCAATATTCAGCTGCGCAGAAACCGCGCTGTGAATCTGATAGGAACAGATTTTTTTTTTGTTTGTAAAAATATACTTTATTTAAAAATTTGGAGTGTGCAATTTACATTTCAACCAATCCCTTAGGGTGGTAAACATTTTAACCTGTCTAGGTAATGCACGCAGGCATTTACCTAGCGGTTTTCCATCAAGATATTTTTCAACTTGGAGAACACTTTTATGCTAAAGTGTTTCCTTAATACATTCAAGTTACCCATTCCGCCCATTGCTTTTGTTTCCAGTACTTTTCAGCTTTCTCTTTACCCATAAGTTTAATGTCTGAGTAGTAGTAAGTCATTAGTTTATCTAGGCATATATGAATGGCATCTTTAACATTCAGATTTTTGTATTTAAACATTACTAGGTTCCTTGTTATCCAAAGGCTTTCTTTCCCAGCGCATAGTATCCTCCACAGCTTTCTGTCTTTATTTTTTGACAGGGGGGTTCCCAGGCCATAAAGAATTTGTTCATATGTGACAGTGTCAAGGTTTGTGATCCCCTTAATAAGTTTCTTCATTTTTTCCCAAAAAGCATTTGCAAATACACACAACCATAAAAAATGCATGACAGTTTCTTCTCCTCGGCAGTCTGATCTTGGGCATTTCGTACTCTTGGCCAGTCCTCTTTTGTGTTGGAAAGTTTTTACTGGAAGGGCATTGTTGACCGCCAGCCAAGAGATGTCCTTATGGGTGTGGGGATGTCCTGGTGGTTTACTTTTTCCCAGACTTTTTTGGAAAGGTTTCCTGATAAGTTGTTGACCATTTCCATTTTCTCCAAATTTTCAATGTCCTTCTTTAGGAGTGTTCTGTTTCCCATGCAGTCAGTGTGTATTTCAAGTGTTCTCAGCATCTGCAGAAATGGCTGTAGACATGCATAGAGTTTGTGCTGGAAAAAGGCCACAGGTGCTGTGTTGTCTCTTGGCAAAAGTTTGTATTTGTGCAGGATGTCTCCTGCTCCATACCTGATGAAGTGGGCGGCCCAATTTCTTTTTTCTTTCACCGCATTCAGGCATAGGCAGAAGTACGTTGTGAAGATGTATAGGTACAGGTTAGACACATTCTTACCACCGTTTGGTGTATGTTTAAAAACGATTGTTCTTTTTACTTTTTCCATTTTGGAGTTCCATAGGAAGGTAAACAAACTTTTTTGCAAGTGTCTCAGTGTGGGTTGTCTGGGGGAAAAATCATAGCAAAGTAACGGATCAGTGGTAGTATTTATTACTGCTTTGATTACCATGACCTTCCCTGTCATGGATAGGGATCTCTTCTTCCACAAACCAAATTTTTGGTTGATTTTGCTTTGTATTAGGGGCCAATTCGCTTGTCCTTCTGTGTCCTCTGAAAAAAGGATGCCGAGTATTTTGGTTGGACTTTTAGTTGTTTTGACGTCCAGTTTGGCCAGGTGATTCCAGTTCCCTATAGTGAGACATGTACATTTTTCTAAGTTGAGGGCCAGCCCTGATACTTGTGCGAAGATTTTTGAGTGAAGCAGTACTCTCTTGGCTGAGGAGGGGTCTGGGCACAGGACTGTGACATCATCCATGTATGCAACACATTTTGCTACCTCTCCCTTGGCTCCAGGGACGAAGATCCCTTTGATGACTTTGTCTTTTCTTAGTGTGGAAAGCAGGGGTTCTAGGGCGCAGATGAAAAGTGCTGGGGACAAAGGGCAGCCTTGGCGGACACCTGATTTGATGTTTACTTTGGGTGAGAAGTTGTAATTCCTGGCGTTCGGCCCTATGCTCCCGATGACGTCCTGGAGGGACGCCTCTTTTATCATCTCCACCAACAGCCTGGACGTCACATCCATTCCTGCAGAGCTTGGCCCACTGCGTCCATCCAACTCTACTATGCAGTTGAAATCACCGGCCATCAGAATGGTTCTGGAGGTCACAAGTTGCATCCTGAGCACCCTGAACATCTCGAGTCACTCATTCTTCTCTGGGGGGGCATAGACGTTGATGAGCTGAATGGGCTCACCGGCCCACGAGCCGTCCACGACCAGCACTCTGCCATTGACCTGCTCGGTGACCTTGTCCACAGTGAAATGCCTTCCCCTGATCAGAATGGCCACTCCAGATGATTTGCAATCGTTCCCTCCAGACCAAAAAGATGGTCCGTGCGTCCACTGCTGTTCAAGCTGGCTGTACGACTGGTCGTACGGAATCCCGCATTCCTGCAGAAAGCAGATATCTCGGTTCTGGGTGGCCAGGAAGCGCAACGTGCCAACCCGCCTGACCTGATCCTTCATCCTTCTGATGTTTAGGGTGAGCAATGATACAGCCATTGTCTCTGTACTAACGGTCAGTGTCTGGTATCGGTACCTACTGGGGTTGAAGGCTGTGGGTGTCCCTACTGTATTTGTAGGTTCTCCTGTTCTTCCATTGGTCCCCACTCTTCTGCGGCGTCTCCTGTGCAGTGGATGAGCACCTCAGTTCCTACTTCCAGGTCCCAATGGTCTGGTACGGGTATGGTCTCCAGGCTGGCGAGTTGGCCCTGGAGGTCCCGGAGGGTTGACTCCTCCTCTTCTTGCTTGCCTCCCTCTTCCTCTTCCATCACCTCCTCCTCACTATGAGGATGGGGGTGTCGTATTCTGTTTCATCGTCATAGGTGCCCGCGTTGTTCACCTTCTTGCTCTTCAGGAAGTCTTCCTTCCCTTGTAGCTTCCTTTTCTGGGGGGCTGTCTGTTGGGTGGTTTCTTCTGGCCCCTTCCCGTCTTCCAGTGTCTCCGGCTTGGATCCCGTTGGTGGTGGTTTTTGCGCTGCCGCCATCTGGATCCTTGCGCTGGAGCGTGTTTGCTCGAGTATCAAGGCTTTCTGGCGCAGTGACTGGGATTGTACTTGCGCCCATGACTCTTCTAGGGGCACCCAGTCCGTGCTGTCTTTCTTCTTTCCCTTTTTGTCCGTTTTCTTGGCTACCTTTGCCTTGACAGGGTCCTTTTTCTCCTTTCCCGCCTCCTTGGTCTTTGTTTCTTGCGCTGGTGCCTTCTCTCCGGTGGCCTCCTCTGTCGGTGCTGTGTCTTGTGGAGCTCTGTCCTTGGGGGGTCCTGGGTGTTCCTTGGCTGTTGGTTCCGCAGGCTGTGTGGGTTCCCTCGGGGTTTCCGTTTGCAGGGTCTTCACTGACTCGCCGCCCTCGGGTCCTCCTTTGGGGGTCTGGGGTTCCTTGGCCGGTGTGGGTTCCCTCTGGGCTTCCTTTGGTGGGGCCTTCACTGACTCTCCGTCCTCGGGGTTCCCTTTGGGGGTCCGGGGTACCTTGGCTGGTGCCGTCACAGTAGGTGGTGGTCCTGTGTTCGGTCCTGCTTTGGGGCCAGCCGCGTTGCTCTGGCCTGGTCCAGTGGGGGTTGTTGTTTTGGGATCCTGAAATTTTTGGTTTACCTTCCTGGGTGTCGCTGTGTTTTTCCCCGATTGGTCTCTGGCATCCGTCAGGAGGGTGTTTAGGCTGGCGTCGGCCTGGTCTGTTTCCATGGTTGGCTCGAGGCTGGGCTCGCTACAGCGGCCGCTGCATATGTCTTCGGCATGTCTGACTTGGGGCATCGGTAGTACGTGTGGCCCATCTCTCCACAGAGGTTTCACTTCCTGATCCCTTTGCCTGATCTTGCGTCATGGCCGGACTGCTTGCAGATCCAGCAGAATTTCACAGGGCAATCCTTGCCGGCGTGGCCCGTGCCTTCGCACTTCCTACAGGTGAAGGGTTGTCCTGGGTACTTGATCCTCCCCATGTCTGATCCTAGGTAGAAGCTGGCCGGTGGGTGCTTCAAGCCATCCCTCCCTGATATGTCTTTGTGGAGGTTGATCTGTGCCTGCCAGGTCGTGTTCCAAATTCCGTTGGCGTCTCTGACCTTGGTAGGTCCTGTCAGGATGGTGCCGTACCTTTGGAGTAGTGACGCAATGTCCTTGTCTGGGATGTGGGGGTTGGTCATCTCAACCGTTACCCTCTTCTCCGTGGTTGCTGGCTCCATTCCTGTCGTTACACTGAAGTTGCTGTAGGGTGCCTCCTCCTTCTTCCCCTGGAAGAAGTCCCAGTACTTCTTGAAGAGTGCTTGGGTGAAAAAGCTGAGAAGGAAGATCATGCCTGATACGGATGCCTGGCAGCTCAGCACTTCTTCTCCTTGGACCCCTGCTGGCTTGAGGGTTTTGCTCACGAATGAGGAGCGCTCCATTCGGGGTCCAGTTTTGTCTTTCATCTCCCACTGCATGAGCTGGGTGTGCCGGTGGGTGATGCTGTACCCATTGAAGGGTTATGGGGCTGTCCCCTGCCTGGTCCCTGTCTCACCCTTCCCTCGGCTCCCTGGTTTGGCTGCCTTGGGGTTTCCAGGGGCACCTGTTGGCCCTCCTGGTGCCTTTGGCCCTGGGGCCTGGGGTACCGGGGGTTTGGGGGGACCAGCCTTCCCTGCGCTGGTGCCAGCTTCAACGGGTGCCTCCTTACTCGCTGCCTTGCTGCTGTCCCCAGGGGGTAGGGGGTTGGGTTTCTGGGCATCCGGTTGGGGGATGCCTTCTGGGGTGGTCACTGAGGGTTCAGTATCCATGTCCTCCATTTGGTTGGTTGGGGGGTTGTGCCTGGTAATTACTGGGATACCGCCGGTTTACCAAGTTCGCCTTTAGACCGTCCGCCTGGGTTCCTGGGGTGTCTCCCGACAAATCTTAGAGGACTGTAGTGCAAGAAACACTGACCAGTCGCTCCCAAGACCTAGGGCAGGGTTATAGGTGTCTCCACCTAAGCATAAACCCCCTTACCAAAGGTCTGGGTACTGTTGAGGCCTGTGAAGGATGTTAGGAGGTGTTTTAAGCCTCCAGCATTAGTCCACTCAAACGCCAGGAGAGAGAGAGTAAAAAGTGTGCAACGTTACCTGTGCTCTAGGAGCTGGCCGCAGGCCCTTGGGGGTTCTACTTTGCGTTCCTAGTGAACAAACAGGCACCAGCACGCTGGTGTCCCTCCTCCGCCTTAATTAAAAGTGCGTCGGGCCGTCTCGAAAATTTGCATAAATTTGCATAAAGCACATTTATTCGCCTCGCAAGTCAGTCGTAATATAGCCCAAATCAATATTCAGCTGCGCAGAAACATATATTTTTTTTTTGTAAAAATATACTTTATTTAAAAATTTGGAGTGTGCAATTTACATTTCAACCAATCCCATAGGGTGGTAAACATTTTAACCTGTCTAGGTAATGCACGCAGGCATTTACCTAGCGGTTTTCCATCAAGATATTTTTCAACTTGGAGAACACTTTTATGCTAAAGTGTTTCCTTAATACATTCAAGTTACCCATTCTGCCCATTGCTTTTGTTTCCTGTCCTTTTCAGCTTTCTCTTTACCCATAATTTTAATGTCTGAATAGTAGTAAGTCATTATTTTATCTAGGCATATATGAATGGCATCTTTAAAATCAGATTTTTGTGTTTAAACATTACTAGGTTCCTTGTTATCCAAAGGCTTTCTTTCCCAGCGCATAGTATCCTCCACAGTTTTCTGTCTTTATTTTTTGACAGGGGGGTTCCCAGGCCATAAAGAATTTGTTCATATGTGACAGTGTCAAGGTTTGTGATCCCCTTAATAAGTTTCTTCATTTTTCCCAAAAAGCATTTGCAAATACACACAACCATAAAAAATGCATGACAGTTTCTTCTCCTGGGCAGTCTGATCTTGGGCATTTCGTACTCTTGGCCAGTCCTCTTTTGTGTTGGAAAGTTTTTACTGGAAGGGCGTTGTTGACCGCCAGCCAAGAGATGTCCTTCTGGGTATTGGTGATGTCCTGGTGGTTTACTTTTTCCCAGACTTTTTTGGAAAGGTTTCCTGATAAGTTGTTGACCATTTCCATTTCCTCCAAATTTTCAACTTCCTTCTTTAGGAGTGTTCTGTTTCCCATGCAGTCAGTGTCTATTTCAAGTGTTCTCAGCATCTGCAGAAATGGCTGTAGACATGCATAGAGTTTGTGCTGGAAAAAGGCCACAGGTACTGTGTTGTCTCTTGGCAAAAGTTTGTATTTGTGCAGGATGTCTCCTGCTCCATACCTGATGAAGTGGGCGGCCTAATTTCTTTTTTCTTTCACCGCATTCAGGCATAGGCAGAAGTACGTTGTGAAGATGTATAGGTACAGGTTAGGCACATTCTTTCCACCGTTTGGTGTATGTTTAAAAACAATTGTTCTTTTTACTTTTTCCATTTTGGAGTTCCATAGGAAGGTAAACAAACTTTTTTGCAAGTGTCTCAGTGTGGGTTTGTCTGGGGGAAAAATCATAGCCACGGGCCGTCCACGACCAGCACTCTGCCATTGACCTGGTCGGTGACCTTGTCCACGGTGAAATGCCTTCCCCTGATCAGAATGGCCACTCCAGATGATTTGCAATCGTTCCCTCCAGACCAAAAAGATGGTCCGTGCGTCCACTGCTGTTCAAGCTGGCTGTACGACTGGGCGTACGGAATCCCGCATTCCTGCAGAAAGCAGATATCTCTGTTCTGGGTGGCCAGGAAGCGCAACGTGCCAACCCGCCTGACCTGATCCTTCATCCTTCTGATGTTTAGGGTGAGCAATGATACAGCCATTGTCTCTGTGCTAACGGTCAGTTTCTGGTATCGGTACCTACTGGGGTTGAAGGCCCTGGGTGTCCCTACTGTATTTGTAGGTTCTCCTGTTCTTCCGTTGGTCCCAACTCTTCTGCGGCGTCTCCTGTGCAGTGGATGAGCACCTCAGTTCCTACTTCCAGGTCCCAATGGTCTGGTACGGGTATGGTCTCCAGGCTGGCGAGTTGGCGGTGGAGGTCACGGAGGGTTGACTCCTCCTCTTCTTGCTTGCCTCCCTCTTCCTCTTCCATCACCTCCTCCTTGTCACTCACTATGAGGATGGGGGTGTCGTATTCTGTTTCATCGCCATAGGTGCCCGCGTTGTTCACCTTCTTGCTCTTCAGGAAGTCCTCCTTCCCTTGTAGCTTCCTTTTCTGGGGGGCTGTCCGTTGGGTGGTTTCTTCTGGCCCCTTCCCGTCTTCCAGCGTCTCCGGCTTGGATTCCGTTGGTGGTGGTTTTTACGCTGCCGCCATCTGGATCCTTGCGCTGGAGCGTGTTTGCTCGAGTAGCAAGGCTTTCTGGCGCAGTGACTGGGATTGTACTTGCGCCCATGACTCTTCTATAGGCACCCAGTCCGCGCTGTCTTTCTTCTTTCCCTTTTTGTCCGTTTTCTTGGCTACCTTTGCCTTGACAGGGTCCTTTTTCTCCTTTCCCGCCTCCTTGATCTCTGTTTCTGGCACTGGTGGCTTCTCTCCGGTGGCCTCCTCTGTCGGTGCAGTGTCTTGTGGAGCTCTGTCCTTGGGGGGTTCCAGGTGTTCCTTGGCTGTTGGTTCCGCAGGCTGTGTGGGTTCCCTCGGGGTTTCCATTTGCGGGGCCTTCACTGACTCTCCGCCCTCGGGTCCTCCTTTGGGGGTCTGGGGTTCCTTAGCCGGTGTGGGTTCCCTCGGGGCTTCGTTTGGTGGGGCCTTCACTGACTCTCCGTCCTCGGGGTTCCCTTTGGAGGTCCGGGGTTCCTTGGCTGGAGCCGTCACAGTAGGTGGTGGTCCTGTGTTCGGTCTTGCTTTGGGGCCCTCCGCGTTGCTCTGGCCTGGTCCAGTGGGGGTTGTTGTTTTGGGATCCTGGCCTTTCTGGTTTACCTTCCTGGGTGTCGCTGTTGTTTTCCCCGATTGGTCTCTGGCGTCCGTCAGGAGGGTGTTTAGGCGGGCATCGGCCTGGTCTGTCTCCATGGTTGGCTCCAGGCTGGCTCGCTGCAGCGGCCGCTGCGTATGTCTTCGGCATGTCTGACTTGGGGCATCGGTAGTACGTGTGGCCCATCTGTCCTCAGAGGTTGCACTTCCTGATCCCTTTGCATGATCTTGCGTCGTGGCCGGACTGCCTGCAGATCCAACAGAATTTCACAGGGCAATCCTTGCCGGCGTGGCCCGTGCCTTCGCACTTCCTGCAGGTGAAGGGTTGTCCTGGGTACTTGATCCTCCCCATGTCTGATCCTAGGTAGAAGCTGGCCGGTGGGTGTTTCAAGCCATCCCTCCCAGATGGGTCTTTGTGGAGGTTGATCTGTGCCTGCCAGGTTGTGTTCCAAATTCCGTTGGCGTCTCTGACCTTGGTAGGTCCTGTTAGGATGGTGCCGTACCTTTGGAGGAGTGACGCGATGTCCTTGTCTGGGATGTGGGGGTTGGTCATCTCAACCGTTATCCTCTTCTCCGTGGTTGCTGGCTCCATTCCTGTGGTTACACTGAAGTTGCTGTAGCTTTGCCATATTAAAATAGCTAAAAAAGATCTGTTGGATGCTGCCTGAAAACACCAAGAAAACAGTTGTCAATGCCCTAATAACATCTAGGCTAGATTATGGCAACGTTTTGTACCTGGGGCGAACAAAGCCACTGTCCGCAGGTTGCAATCAGTGCAAAATGCAGCAGCCAGACTACTCTGTAAAATTCCCATCTCTACTCCAACCACTAATTACATCAGGAAGTTACACTGGCTAAAAATTGAAAACCGAGTTAAATTCAAATCTCTATGTTTTATGCACAGGATTTCCACCAACACCGCTCCTAAATATCTGCAAAACCTGGTGAGCCCCTACCGTCCTTCCAGATCTCTTCGATCTTCCACGGCAAATCATTTTGAAATTCCAAGGACCAGGCTGTCACGCATGGGTGGCAAGTCCTTCTCATTCCTAGGACCTTCTCTCTGGAATTCAATGCCACATACATTGCGGTCTGAGTCGAATTACATCAAATTCAGAAAAGCCCTAAAAACATGGCTCTTTAACATCTAGTTTTCTGTAACCGCATTGCTATAGGGATCTGCCGCGCCGGGAAACCCTTTGTTGGGTAGCTGTGCGCATTACAAATGTAAACAAATAAATAAAATAAAATAGGGTGCCTCCTCCTTCTTCCCCTGAAAGAAGTCCCAGTACTTCTTGAAGAGTGCTTGGGTGAAAAAGCTGAGAAGGAAGATCATGCCTGATGCGGATGCCTGGCAGCTCAGCACTTCTTCTCCTTGGACCCCTGCTGGCTTGAGGATTTTGCTCACGAATGAGGCCGGCTCCATTCGGGGTCTAGTTTTGTCTTTCATCTCCCACCGCATGAGCTGGGTGTGCCTGTGGGTGATGCTGTACCCATTGAAGGGTTCAGGGGCTGTCCCCTGCCTGGCCCCTATCTCACCCTTCCCTCCGCTCCCTGGTTTGCCTGCCTTGGGGTTTCCAGGGGCACCTGTTGGCCCTCCTGGTGCCTTTGGCCCCGGGGCCTGGGGTACCGGGGGTTTGGGGGGACCAGCCTTCCCTGCGCTGGTGCCCGCTTTAACGGGTGCCTCCTTACTCGCCGCCTTGCCGCTGTCCCCAGGCGGTAGGGGGTTGGGTTTCTGGGCGTCCGGTTGGGGGATGCCTTCTGGGGTGGTCACTGAGGGTTCAGGGTCCATGTCCTCCATTTGGTTGGTTGGGGGGTTGTGCCTTGTAATTACTGGGATACCGCCGGTTTACCAAGTTCGCCCTTAGACCGTCCGCCTGGGTTCCTGGGGTGTCTCCCGACAAACCTTAGAGGTCTGTAGTGCAAGAAACACTGACCAGTCACTCCCAAGACCTAGGGCAGGGTTATAGGTCTCTTCACCTAAGCATAAACCCCCTTACTAAAGGTCTGGGTACTGTTCAGGCCTGTGAAGGATGTTAGGAGGTGTTTTAAGCCTCCAGCATTAGTCCACCCAAACTAAAGGAGGGAGAGAGAGTAAAAAGTGCGCAACGTTACCTGTGCTCTAGGAGCTGGCCGCAAGCCCTTGGGGGTTCTACTTTGCGTTCCTAGTGAACAAACAGGCACCAGCACGCTGGTGTCCCTCCTCCGCCTTAATTAAAAGTGCGTCGGGCCGTCTCGAAAATTTGCATAAATTTGCATAAAGCAAATTTATACTCCTCACAAGTCAAAGTAGTAATATAGCCCAAATCAATATTCAGCTGCGCAGAAACCGCGCTGTGAATCTGATGAGAACAGATTTTTTTTTTTGTGAAAAAATATACTTTATTTAAAAAATTTGGAGTGTGCAATTTACATTTCAACCAATCCCATAGGGTGGTAAACATTTTCACCAGTCTAGGTAATGCACGCAGGCATTTACCTAGCGGTTTTCCATCAAGATATTTTCCAACTTGGAGAACACTTTTATGCTAAAGTGTTTCCTTAATACATTCAAGTTACCCATTCCGCCCATTGCTTTTGTTTCCAGTCCTTTTCAGCTTTCTCTTTACCCATAAGTTTAATGTCTGAGTAGTAGTAAGTGATTAGTTTATCTAGGCATATATGAATGGCATCTTTAACATTCAGATTTTTGTGTTTAAACATTACTAGGTTCCTTGTTATCCAAAGGCTTTCTTTCCCAGCGCATAGTATCCTCCACAGTTTTCTGTCTTTATTTTTTGACAGGGGGGTTCCCAGGCCATAAAGAATTTGTTCATATGTGACAGTGTCAAGGTTTGTGATCCCCTTAATAAGTTTCTTCATTTTTCCCCAAAAAGCATTTGCAAATACACACAACCATAAAAAATGCATGACAGTTTCTTCTCCTGGGCAGTCTGATCTTGGGCATTTCGTACTCTTGGCCAGTCCTCTTTTGTGTTGGAAAGTTTTTACTGGAAGGGCGTTGTTGACCGCCAGCCAAGAGATGTCCTTCTGGGTGTTGGTGATGTCCTGGTGGTTTACTTTTTCCCAGACTTTTTTGGAAAGGTTTCCTGATAAGTTGTTGACCATTTCCATTTTCTTCAAATTTTACATTTCCTTCTTTAGGAGTGTTCTGTTTCCCATGCAGTCAGTGTCTATTTCAAGTGTTCTCAGCATCTGCAGAAATGGCTGTAGACATGCATAGAGTTTGTGCTGGAAAAAGGCCACAGGTACTGTGTTGTCTCTTGGCAAAAGTTTGTATTTGTGCAGGATGTCTCCTGCTCCATACCTGATGAAGTGGGCGGCCCAATTTCTTTTTTCTTTCACTGCATTCAGGCATAGGCAGAAGTACGTTATGAAGATGTATAGGCACAGGTTAGGCACATTCTTACCACCGTTTGGTGTATGTTTAAAAACGATTGTTCTTTTTACTTCTTCCATTTTGGAGTTCCATAGGAAGGTAAACAAACTTTTTTGCAAGTGTCTCAGTGTGGGTTTGTCTGGGGGTAAAATCATAGCAAAGTGCAGGATCAGTGGTAGTATTACTGCTTTGATTACCATGACCTTCCCTGTCATGGATAGGGATCTCTTCTTCCACAAACCAAATTTTTGGTTGATTTTGCTTTGTATTGGGGGCCAATTCGCTTGTCCTTCTGTGTCCTCTGAAAAAAGGATGCCGAGTATTTTGGTTGGACTTTTAGTTGTTTTGACGTCCAGTTTGGCCAGGTGATTCCAGTTCCCTATGGTGAGACATGTACTTTTTTCTAAGTTGAGGGCCAGCCCTGATGCTTGTGCGAAGATTTTTGAGTGAAGCAGTACTCTCTTGGCTGAGGAGGGGTCAGGGCACAGGACTGTGACATCATTCATGTATGCAACACATTTTGCTACCTCTCCCTTGGCTCCAGGGACGAAGATCCCTTTGATGACTTTGTCTTTTCTTAGTGTGGAAAGCAGGGGTTCTAGGGCGCAGATGAAAAGTGCTGGGGACAAAGAGCAGCCTTGGCGGACTCCTGATTTGATGTTTACTTTGGGTGAGAAGTTGTAATTCCTGGCGTTCGGCCCTATGCTCCCGATTACGTCCTGGAGGGACGCCTCTTTTATCATCTCCACCAACAGCCTGGACGTCACATCCATTCCTGCAGAGCCTGGCCCACTGCGTCCATCCAACTCTACTATGCAGTTGAAATCACCGCCCATCAGAATGGCTCTGGAGGTCACGAGTTGCATCCTGAGCACCCTGAACATCTCGAGTCGCTCATTCTTCTCCGGGGGGGCATAGACGTTGATGAGCCGAACGGGCTCACCGGCCCACGAGCCATCCACGACCAGAACTCTGCCATTGACCTGCTCCGTGACCGTGTCCACGGTGAAATACCTTACCCTGATCAGAATGGCCACTCCAGATGATTTGCAATCGTTCCCTCCAGACCAAAAAGATGGTCCGTGCGTCCACTGCTGTTCAAGCTGGCTGTACGACTGGGCGTACGGAATACCGCATTCCTGCAGAAAGCAGATATCTCGGTTCTGGGTGGCCAGGAAGCGCAACGTGCCAACCCGCCTGACCTGATCCTTCATCCTTCTGACGTTTAGGGTGAGCAATGATACAGCCATTGTCTCTGTGCTAACGGTCAGTGTCTGGTATCGGTATCTACTGGGGTTGAAGGCCCTGGGTGTCCCTACTGTATTTGTAGGTTCTCCTGTTCTTCCGTTGGTCCCCACTCTTCTGCGGCGTCTCCTGTGCAGTGGATGAGCACCTCAGTTCCTACTTCCAGGTCCCAATGGTCTGGTACGGGTATGGTCTCCAGGCTGGAGAGTTGGCGGTGGAGGTCCCGGAGGGTTGACTCCTCCTCTTCTTACTTGCCTCCCTCTTCCTCTTCCATCACCTCCTCCTCGTCGCTCACTATGAGGATGGGGGTGTCGTATTCTGTTTCATCATCATAGGTGCCCGCGTTGTTCACCTTCTTGCTCTTCAGGAAGTCCTCCTTCCCTTGTAGCTTCCTTTTCTGGGGGGCTGTCCGTTGGGTGGTTTCTTCTGGCCCCTTCCCGTCTTCCAGCGTCTCCGGCTTGGATCCCGTTGGTGGGGGTTTTTGCGCTGCCGCCATCTGGATCCTTGCGCTGGAGCGTGTTTACTCGAGTATCAAGGCTTTCTGGCGCAGTGACTGGGATTGTACTTGCGCCCATGACTCTTCTATGGGCACCGAGTCCGCGCTGTCTTTCTTCTTTCCCTTTTTGTCCGGTTTCTTGGCTACCTTTGCCTTGACAGGGTCCTTTTTCTCCTTTCCCGCCTCCTTGGTCTCTGTTTCTGGCGCTGGTGCCTTCTCTCCTGTGGCCTCCTCTGTCGGTGCTGTGTCTTGTGGATCTCTGTCCTTGGGGGGTTCCAGGTGTTCCTTGGCTGTTGGTTCCGCAGGCTGTGTGGGTTCCCTCGGGGTTTCCGTTTGCGGGGCCTTTACTGACTCTCCGCCCTCGGGTCCTCCTTTGGGGGTCTGGGGTTCCTTAGCCGGTGTGGGTTCCCTCGGGGCTTCCTTTGGTGGGGCCTTCACTGACTCTCCATCCTCGGGGTTCCCTTTGGGGGTCCGGGGTTCCTTGGCTGGTGCCGTCACAGTAGGTGGAGGTCCTGTGTTCGGTCCTGCTTTGGGGCCCTCCGCGTTGCTCTGGCCTGGTCCAGTGGGGGTCGTTGTTTTGGGATCCTGGCCTTTCTGGTTTACCTTCCTGGGTGTCGCTGTGTTTTTCCCCGATTGGTCTCTGGCATCCGTCAGGAGGGTGTTTAGGCTGGCGTCGGCCTGGTCTGTCTCCATGGTTGGCTCCAGGCTGGGCTCGCTGCAGCGGCCGCTGCGTATGTCTTCGGCATGTCTGACTTGGGGCATCGGTAGTACGTGTGGCCCATCTCTCCACAGAGGTTGCACTTCCTGATCCCTTTGCATGATCTTGCGTCGTGGTCGGACTGCTTGCAGATCCAGCAGAATTTCACAGGGCAATCCTTGCTGGCGTGGAGCGTGCCTTCGCACTTCCTGCAGATGAAGGGTTGTCCTGGGTACTTGATCCTCCCCATGTCTGATCCTAGGTAGAAGCTGGCCGGTGGGTGTTTCAAGCCATCCCTCCCTGATGGGTCTTTGTGGAGGTTGATCTGTGCCTGCCAGGTCGTGTTCCAAATTCTGTTGGCGTCTCTGACCTTGGTAGGTCCTGTCAGGATGGTGCCGTACCTTTGGAGTAGTGACGCGATGTCCTTGTCTGGGATGTGGGGGTTGGTCATCTCAACCGTTATCCTCTTCTCCGTGGTTGCTGGCTCCATTCCTGTCGTTACACTGAAGTTGCTGTAGGGTGCCTCCTCCTTCTTCCCCTGGAAGAAGTCCCAGTACTTCTTGAAGAGTGCTTGGGTTAAAAAGCTGAGAAGGAAGATCATGCCTGATGCGGATGCCTGGCAGCTCAGCACTTCTTCTCCTTAGACCCCTGCTGGCTTGAGGATTTTACTCACGAATGAGGCGCGCTCCATTCGGGGTCCAGTTTTGTCTTTCATCTCCCACCGCATGAGCTGGGTGTGCCGGTGGGTGATGCTGTACCCATTGAAGGGTTATGGGGCTGCCCCCTGCCTGGTCCCTGTCTCACCCTTCCCTCCGCTCCCTGGTTTGGCTGCCTTGGGGTTTCCAGGGGCACCTGTTGGCCCTCCTGGTGCCTTTGGCCCTGGGGCCTGGGGTATCGGGGGTTTGGGGGGACCAGCCTTCCCTGCACTGTTGCCCGCTTTAACGGGTGCCTCCTTACTCGCCGCCTTGCCGCTGTCCCCAGGGGGTAGGGGGTTGAGTTTCTGGGCGTCCGGTTGGGGGATGCCTTCTGGGGTGGTCACTGAGGGTTCAGTATCCATGTCCTCCATTTGGTTGGTTGGGGGGTTGTGCCTGGTAATTACTGGGATGCCGCCGGTTTACCAAGTTCGCCCTTAGACCGTCCGCCTGGGTTCCTGGGGTGTCTCCCGACAAACCTTAGAGGTCTGTAGTGCAAGAAACACTGACCAGTCGCTCCCAAGACCTAGGGCAGGGTTATAGGTGTCTCCACCTAAGCATAAATCCCCTTACCAAAGGTCTCGGTACTGTTCAGGCCTGTGAAGGATGTTAGGTGGTGTTTTAAGCCTCCAGCATTAGTCCACCCAAACGCCAGAAGAGAGAGAGTAAAAAGTGTGCAACGTTACCTGTGCTCTAGGAGCTGGCCGCAGGCACTTGGGGGTTCTACTTTGCGTTCCTAGTAAACAAACAGGCACCAGCATGCTGGTGTCCCTCCTCCGCCTTAATTAAAAGTGTGTTGGGCCGTCTCGAAAATTTGCATAAATTTGCATAAAGCAAATTTATTCGCCTCACAAGTCAAAGTTGTAATATAGCCCAAATCAATATTCAGCTGCGCAGAAACCGCGCTGTGAATCTGAGAAGAACAGATTTTTTTTTTGTAAAGATATACTTTATTTAAAAAATTTGGAGTGTGCAATTTACATTTCAACCAATCCCATAGGGTGGTAAACATTTTAACCTGTCTAGGTAATGCACGCAGGCATTTACCTAGCGGTTTTCCATCAAGATATTTTCCAACTTGGAGAACACTTTTATGCTAAAGTGTTTCCTTAATACATTCAAGTTACCCATTCCGCCCATTGCTTTTGTTTCCAGTCCTTTTCAGCTTTCTCTTTACCCATAAGTTTAATGTCTGAGTAGTAGTAAGTCATTAATTTATCTAGGCATATATGAATGGCATTTTTAACATTCAGATTTTTGTGTTTAAACATTACTAGGTTCCTTGTTATCCAAAGGCTTTCTTTCCCAGCGCATAGTATCCTCCACAGTTTTCTGTTTTTATTTTTTGACAGGGGGGTTCCCAGGCCATAAAGAATTTGTTCATATGTGACAGTGTCAAGGTTTGTGATCCCCTTAATAAGTTTCTTCATTTTCCCTAAAAAGCATTTGCAAATACACACAACCATAAAAAATGCTTGACAGTTTCTTCTCCTGGGCAGTCTGATCTTGGTTATTTCGTACTCTTGACCAGTCCTCTTTTGTGTTGGAAAGTTTTTACTGGAAGGGCGTTGTTGACCGCCAGCCAAGAGATGTCCTTCTGGGTGTTGGTGATGTCCTGGTGGTTTACTTTTTCCCAGACTTTTTTGGAAAGGTTTCCTGATAAGTTGTTGACCATTTCCATTTTCTCCAAATTTTCAATTTCCTTCTGTAGGAGTGTTCTGTTTCCCATGCAGTCAGTGTCTATTTCAATTGTTCTCAGCAGCTGCAGAAATGGCTGTAGACATGCATAGAGTTTGTGCTGGAAAAAGGCCACAGGTACTGTGTTGTCTCTTGGCAAAAGTTTGTATTTGTGCAGGATGTCTCCTGCTCCATACCTGATGAAGTGGGCGGCCCAATTTCTTTTTTCTTTCACCGCATTCAGGCATAGGCAGAAGTACGTTGTGAAGATGTATAGGTACAGGTTAGACACATTCTTACCACCGTTTGGTGTATGTTTAAAAACGATTCTTCTTTTTACTTTTTCCATTTTGGAGTTCCATAGGAAGGTAAACAAACTTTTTTGCAAGTGTCTCAGTGTGGGTTTGTCTGGGGGAAAAAATCATAGCAAAGTACAGGATCAGTGGTAGTATTACTGCTTTGATTACCATGACCTTCCCTGTCATGGATAGGGATCTCTTCTTCCACAAGCCAAATTTTTGGTTGATTTTGCTTTGTATTAGGGGCCAATTCGCTTGTCCTTCTGTGTCCTCTGAAAAAAGGATGCCGAGTATTTTGGTTGGACTTTTAGTTGTTTTGACGTCCAGTTTGGCCAGGTGATTCCAGTTCCCTCATGGTGAGACATGTACTTTTTTCTAAGTTAAGGGCCAGCCCTGATGCTTGTGCGAAGATTTTTGAGTGAAGCAGTACTCTCTTGGCTGAGGAGGGGTCTGGGCACAGGACTGTGACATCATCCATGTATGCAACACATTTTGCTACCTCTCCCTTGGCTCCAGGGACGAAGATCCCTTTGATGACTTTGTCTTTTCTTAGTGTGGAAAGTAGGGGTTCAAGGGCGCAGATGAAAAGTGCTGGGGACAAAGGGCAGCCTTGGCGGACTCCTGATTTGATGTTTACTTTGGGTGAGAAGTTGTAATTCCTGGCGTTCGGCCCTATGCTCCCGATGACGTCCTGGAGGGACGCCTCTTTTATCATCTCCACCAACAGCCTGGACGTCACATCCATTCCTGCAGAGCCTGGCCCACTGCGTCCATCCAACTCTACTATGCAGTTGAAATCACCGCCCATCAGAATGGTTCTGGAGGTCACGAGTTGCATCCTGAGCACCCTGAACATCTCGAGTCGCTCATTCTTCTCCGGGGGGGCATAGACGTTGATGAGCCGAACGGACTCACCGGCCCACGAGCCGTCCACGACCAGCACTCTGCCATTGACCTGCTCGGTGACCTTGTCCACGGTGAAATGCATTCCCCTGATCAGAATGGCCACTCCAGATGATTTGCAATCGTTCCCTCCAGACCGAAAAGATGGCCCGTGCGTCCTCTGCTGTTCAAGCTGGCTGTACGACTGGGCGTACGGAATCCCGCATTCCTGCAGAAAGCAGATATCTCGGTTCTGGGTGGCCAGGAAGCGCAACGTGCCAACACGCCTGACCTGATCCTTCATCCATCTGACATTTAGGGTGAGCAATGATACAGCCATTGTCTCTGTTCTAACGGTCAGTGTCTGGTATCGGTACCTACTGGGGTTGAAGGCCCTGGGTGTCCCTACTGTATTTGTAGGTTCTCCTGTTCTTTCGTTGGTCCCCACTCCTCTGCGGCGTCTCCTGTGCAATGGATGAGCACCTCAGTTCCTACTTCCAGGTCCCAATGGTCTGGTACGGGTATGGTCTCCAGGCTGGCATGTTGGCGGTGGAGGTCCCGGAGGGTTGACTCCTCCTCTTCTTGCTTGCCTCCCTCTTCCTCTTCCATCACCTCCTCCTCGTCGCTCACTATGAGGATGGGAGTGTTGTATTCTGTTTCATCATCATAGGTGCCCGCGTTGTTCAACTTCTTGCTCTTCAGGAAGTCCTCCTTCCCTTGTAGCTTCCTTTTCTGGGGGGCTGTCCGTTGGGTGGTTTCTTCTGGCCCCTTCCCGTCCTCCAGCGTCTCCTGCTTGAATCCCGTTGGTTGGGGCCTCGGTAGTACGTGTGGCCCATCTCTCCACAGAGGTTGCACTTCCTGATCCCTTTGCATGATCTTGCGTTGTGGCCGGACTGCTTGCAGATCCAGCAGAATTTCACAGGGCAATCCTTGCCGGCGTGGCCCGTGCCTTCGCACTTCCTGCAGGTGAAGGGTTGTCCTGGGTATTTGATCCTCCCCATGTCTGATCCTAGGTAGAAGCTGGCCGGTGGGTGTTTCAAGCCATCCCTCCCTGATGGGTCTTTGTGGAGGTTGATCTGTGCCTGCCAGGAGTGACGCAATGTCGTTGTCTGGGATGTGGGGGTTGGTCATCTCAACCGTTATCCTCTTCTCCTTGGTTGCTGGCTCCATTCCTGTCGTTACACTGAAGTTGCTGTAGGGTGCCTCCTCCTTCTTCCCCTGGAAGAAGTCCCAGTACTTCTTGAAGAGTGCTTGAGTGAAAAAGCTGAGAAGGAAGATCATGCCTAATGCGGATGCCTGGCAGCTCAGCACTTCTTCTCCTTGGACCCCTGCTGGCTTGAGGATTTTGCTCACGAATGAGCCGTGCTCCATTCGGGGTCCAGTTTTGTCTTTCATCTCCCACCGCATGAGCTGGGTGTGCCGGTGGGTGATGCTGTACCCATTGAAGGGTTCAGGGGCTGTCCCCTGCCTGGTCCCTGTCTCACCCTTCCCTCCGCTCCCTGGTTTGGCTGCCTTGGGGTTTCCAGGGGTACCTGCTGGCCCTCCTGGTGCCTTTGGCATTTATTCGCCTCACAAGTCAAAGTTGTAATATAGCCCAAATCAATATTCAGCTGCGCAGAAACCGCGCTGTGAATCTGAGAAGAACAGATTTTTTTTTTGTAAAGATATACTTTATTTAAAAAATTTGGAGTGTGCAATTTACATTTCAACCAATCCCATAGGGTGGTAAACATTTTAACCTGTCTAGGTAATGCACGCAGGCATTTACCTAGCGGTTTACCATCAAGATATTTTCCAACTTGGAGAACACTTTTATGCTAAAGTGTTTCCTTAATACATTCAAGTTACCCATTCCGCCCATTGCTTTTGTTTCCAGTCCTTTTCAGCTTTCTCTTTACCCATAAGTTTAATGTCTGAGTAGTAGTAAGTCATTAATTTATCTAGGCATATATGAATGGCATTTTTAACATTCAGATTTTTGTGTTTAAACATTACTAGGTTCCTTGTTATCCAAAGGCTTTCTTTCCCAGCGCATAGTATCCTCCACAGTTTTCTGTTTTTATTTTTTGACAGGGGGGTTCCCAGGCCATAAAGAATTTGTTCATATGTGACAGTGTCAAGGTTTGTGATCCCCTTAATAAGTTTCTTCATTTTCCCTAAAAAGCATTTGCAAATACACACAACCATAAAAAATGCTTGACAGTTTCTTCTCCTGGGCAGTCTGATCTTGGTTATTTCGTACTCTTGACCAGTCCTCTTTTGTGTTGGAAAGTTTTTACTGGAAGGGCGTTGTTGACCGCCAGCCAAGAGATGTCCTTCTGGGTGTTGGTGATGTCCTGGTGGTTTACTTTTTCCCAGACTTTTTTGGAAAGGTTTCCTGATAAGTTGTTGACCATTTCCATTTTCTCCAAATTTTCAATTTCCTTCTGTAGGAGTGTTCTGTTTCCCATGCAGTCAGTGTCTATTTCAATTGTTCTCAGCAGCTGCAGAAATGGCTGTAGACATGCATAGAGTTTGTGCTGGAAAAAGGCCACAGGTACTGTGTTGTCTCTTGGCAAAAGTTTGTATTTGTGCAGGATGTCTCCTGCTCCATACCTGATGAAGTGGGCGGCCCAATTTCTTTTTTCTTTCACCGCATTCAGGCATAGGCAGAAGTACGTTGTGAAGATGTATAGGTACAGGTTAGACACATTCTTACCACCGTTTGGTGTATGTTTAAAAACGATTGTTCTTTTTACTTTTTCCATTTTGGAGTTCCATAGGAAGGTAAACAAACTTTTTTGCAAGTGTCTCAGTGTGGGTTTGTCTGGGGGAAAAAATCATAGCAAAGTACAGGATCAGTGGTAGTATTACTGCTTTGATTACCATGACCTTCCCTGTCATGGATAGGGATCTCTTCTTCCACAAGCCAAATTTTTGGTTGATTTTGCTTTGTATTAGGGGCCAATTCGCTTGTCCTTCTGTGTCCTCTGAAAAAAGGATGCCGAGTATTTTGGTTGGACTTTTAGTTGTTTTGACGTCCAGTTTGGCCAGGTGATTCCAGTTCCCTCATGGTGAGACATGTACTTTTTTCTAAGTTAAGGGCCAGCCCTGATGCTTGTGCGAAGATTTTTGAGTGAAGCAGTACTCTCTTGGCTGAGGAGGGGTCTGGGCACAGGACTGTGACATCATCCATGTATGCAACACATTTTGCTACCTCTCCCTTGGCTCCAGGGACGAAGATCCCTTTGATGACTTTGTCTTTTCTTAGTGTGGAAAGTAGGGGTTCAAGGGCGCAGATGAAAAGTGCTGGGGACAAAGGGCAGCCTTGGCGGACTCCTGATTTGATGTTTACTTTGGGTGAGAAGTTGTAATTCCTGGCGTTCGGCCCTATGCTCCCGATGACGTCCTGGAGGGACGCCTCTTTTATCATCTCCACCAACAGCCTGGACGTCACATCCATTCCTGCAGAGCCTGGCCCACTGCGTCCATCCAACTCTACTATGCAGTTGAAATCACCGCCCATCAGAATGGTTCTGGAGGTCACGAGTTGCATCCTGAGCACCCTGAACATCTCGAGTCGCTCATTCTTCTCCGGGGGGGCATAGACGTTGATGAGCCGAACGGACTCACCGGCCCACGAGCCGTCCACGACCAGCACTCTGCCATTGACCTGCTCGGTGACCTTGTCCACGGTGAAATGCATTCCCCTGATCAGAATGGCCACTCCAGATGATTTGCAATCGTTCCCTCCAGACCGAAAAGATGGCCCGTGCGTCCTCTGCTGTTCAAGCTGGCTGTACGACTGGGCGTACGGAATCCCGCATTCCTGCAGAAAGCAGATATCTCGGTTCTGGGTGGCCAGGAAGCGCAACGTGCCAACACGCCTGACCTGATCCTTCATCCATCTGACATTTAGGGTGAGCAATGATACAGCCATTGTCTCTGTTCTAACGGTCAGTGTCTGGTATCGGTACCTACTGGGGTTGAAGGCCCTGGGTGTCCCTACTGTATTTGTAGGTTCTCCTGTTCTTCCGTTGGTCCCCACTCCTCTGCGGCGTCTCCTGTGCAATGGATGAGCACCTCAGTTCCTACTTCCAGGTCCCAATGGTCTGGTACGGGTATGGTCTCCAGGCTGGCATGTTGGCGGTGGAGGTCCCGGAGGGTTGACTCCTCCTCTTCTTGCTTGCCTCCCTCTTCCTCTTCCATCACCTCCTCCTCGTCGCTCACTATTTGGATGGGGGTGTTGTATTCTGTTTCATCGTCATAGGTGCCCGCGTTGTTCAACTTCTTGCTCTTCAGGAAGTCCTCCTTCCCTTGTAGCTTCCTTTTCTGGGGGGCTGTCCGTTGGGTGGTTTCTTCTGGCCCCTTCCCGTCCTCCAGCGTCTCCTGCTTGAATCCCGTTGGTTGGGGCCTCGGTAGTACGTGTGGCCCATCTCTCCACAGAGGTTGCACTTCCTGATCCCTTTGCATGATCTTGCGTTGTGGCCGGACTGCTTGCAGATCCAGCAGAATTTCACAGGGCAATCCTTGCCGGCGTGGCCCGTGCCTTCGCACTTCCTGCAGGTGAAGGGTTGTCCTGGGTATTTGATCCTCCCCATGTCTGATCCTAGGTAGAAGCTGGCCGGTGGGTGTTTCAAGCCATCCCTCCCTGATGGGTCTTTGTGGAGGTTGATCTGTGCCTGCCAGGAGTGACGCAATGTCGTTGTCTGGGATGTGGGGGTTGGTCATCTCAACCGTTATCCTCTTCTCCTTGGTTGCTGGCTCCATTCCTGTCGTTACACTGAAGTTGCTGTAGGGTGCCTCCTCCTTCTTCCCCTGGAAGAAGTCCCAGTACTTCTTGAAGAGTGCTTGAGTGAAAAAGCTGAGAAGGAAGATCATGCCTAATGCGGATGCCTGGCAGCTCAGCACTTCTTCTCCTTGGACCCCTGCTGGCTTGAGGATTTTGCTCACGAATGAGCCGTGCTCCATTCGGGGTCCAGTTTTGTCTTTCATCTCCCACCGCATGAGCTGGGTGTGCCGGTGGGTGATGCTGTACCCATTGAAGGGTTCAGGGGCTGTCCCCTGCCTGGTCCCTGTCTCACCCTTCCCTCCGCTCCCTGGTTTGGCTGCCTTGGGGTTTCCAGGGGTACCTGCTGGCCCTCCTGGTGCCTTTGGCCCTAGGGCCTAGGGTACCGGGAGTTTGGGTGGACCAGCCTTCCCTGCGCTGGTGCCCGCTTTAACGGGTGCCTCCTTACTCGCCGCCTTGCCGCTGTCCCCAGGGGGTAGGGGTTTGGGTTTCTGGGCGTCCAGTTGGGGGATGTCTTCTGGGGTGGTCACTGAGGGTTCAGTGTCCATGTCCTCCATTTGGTTGGTTGGGGGGTTGTGCCTGGTAATTACTGGGATACCGCTGGTTTACCAAGTTCGCCCTTAGACCGTCCGCCTGGGTTCTTGGGGTGTCTCCCGACAAACCTTAGAGGTCTGTAGTGCAAGAAACAATGACCAGTCGCTGTGGCGTGGCCGTTCGGGGATGGGCGGGGCGGGCAGGGAAGGAAAAGGACTCTGTATTTTTCTTCTTGCTCAGAGAAGCCAAGGGCAGTGCCCACTTCTCTGCATGCCAGCCTGCCTGCCTGCCTGCCTGCCTCCCTCCCTCCCTCCATCCTACTGACTTGCTGAGAACCTTCCTCCATTCGTTCCCCAGTGAAATGGATCCAAAAACCAATGAAACTCTGCTGCTGCAAAAACTGTCTTTTTCCCACGTTTGTCTCTTTTCAAAGTGCAGCGTCTGGATGGAGAAGGGAAAAAATGGAAGAAAAAAAAAGTTAAAAAAATAAATAAATAACGCACGGCCGGGTGGCCGCAAAGTGGCAATAAAGTAAAATACATACATAATTAAGGCAAGACACAGTGACCAGTTTGCTTTTATTCACACGCAAACATAATAGCGCCACTTTACAGGGTTTGGTAGTGAAGCGCTACTTTCGTTTTCTCGTCTATTTTTCAACAGCATTGTTTTCCCCGGGTGGGGGAGTGCACCATTCCTGGAGGTACTGCAATACCAGGTTGATGCGTGGAGTGGACAGAGCAAGCTCCTATTCCATCTCCCTGTTCCAAAAATCAATTTAATATATGGTCCCCAGATAGAGGACGTATCAGATATTAAACTGATAAGAACAGATTTTTTTTTTTTTTGTAAAAATATACTTTATTTATAAAATAATATGTCATAGGTACATGTTAACCAGTCCCATTCTGGGTGGCATACTTTTTAACTAGACTAGGTGTTGCGCGCAGGCAGAGACCTGTCAGTTTTCCATCTAGATATGTTTCATTGTAAGAAAAGACACTTTATGCTAAAGTGTTTTCCTAAGTAAGTATTTTTAAGTTACCCATTCTGCCCACTTTTTTTGTTTCCATATTTTTTCTGCTTTTTGTTTGCCTTGTTTTTTAATGTCAACATAATAAAAAACCATTATTTTATCCAGTGCAATGTTTATACAATCTTTGGTGGAGAAGGTCTTGTGCTGGTACACTCCTAGGTTTCTTGTTGTCCATAAACTTTCTTTTACACATGATATGATTTTCAGCAGTAGGTTGTGTTTGTCTTTGGTGCATGTTGTGGGGAAACCATACAGGATGAGTTCATAGTTTATGTTGTTTTGTCCTGTGATCCCTTTTATCAGGGGACCTATGGATTTTCACGTTTGCTGCGCAAAGTAGCAGTTCCAGAGGAAAGGGAGTACTGATTCCTCTGCTGTACAATTGTCTCTTGGGTAGGTGGATTCCTTTGCTAGTCCTCTCTTATGTTGGAAGCTTTTTACTGGTAGGGCTTTGTGGATGGTCAGCCATGCCAGATCCTTTTGACTATTGGTGATCTCTTTGCTGTTCGCCATTGTCCATGCTCTTTTGGAGAGTTTTTCATTTAGGTTGTTTGCCGGTGTCATAATTTCTTTGTCTTGTATGGCTTCTTTCAGGGCCATTCTGTGTATGAAGTCCTCTGGTTTCAGTTGTATTTTCTTCATGTTTTTCAGAAAATCCTCAATGCTGTGATACATTTTTGGTGGGACAAAAGCTGTGGGCAGTCTGTTATCTTGTTCTAAGAGTTTTGCTGTTCTAAAAATGTTTGCAGCTCCATATCTGATGAAGTGTGCTGCAATGTTTCTTTTTTCTCTAATTGCGTTTAGGTATAAGCTGGTGTATGTGACAAGGAAGAAGAGGTATAAGTTTGGCACTCCCTTGCCCCCATTTTCTAAGCTTTTGTAGACTATCTCTCTTTTTAGTTTTTCCATTTTTGAAGACCAGAAGAAGTCAAAAATTGTTTTTTGTAGGTTCTTGAGTGTCTCTTTGGAGGGGGGAAAGATTACTGCATAGTAGAGCATCAGGGGGAGCAGGACAGCTTTAATGACTAGTATCTTTCCTACTAGGCTTAGGGATCTACTTTTCCATAGGCCAATTTTTTGGTTTATCTTATTTTTGACTTCTGTCCAGTTGTCTTCTCTTGAGGTGTCCTCTGAGAACTTGATTCCCAGTATCTTTGTTGGTTGTTTGGTGGTTTGTACTGGTATTCTTGCCAAGTTGTTCCAATTCCCTTCTGTGAGGCAGGTTGTTTTTCCTATGTTTAGTTGTAGTCCTGATGCTTGTGCAAAGATGTTACAGTGTAGGATTGTTCTGGTAACTGACTGTGGGTCTGGGCATAGTATGGTTATATCGTCCATATAGGCTATGCATTTTGCTTTATTTCCTCCCGCCCCCGGGACAAAGATCCCTTTTATTACTTTGTCTTTTCTCAGGGTTGCTAGGAGTGGTTCTAGGGCGCAGATGAAGAGTGCTGGTGATAGTGGGCAACCCTGTCTGACTCCTGTGGCTATTTGTACTTCTTTGGAGAGGTGGTTGTTTATCTGGAATGCGCTGGAGGCATTAGAGTATAGTAGTCCTATTTTCTTAGTGAATCCTGGTGGGAAGCCCATGTGGTGGAGGACTTTAAACATGTATTTGTGGGATACGCTATCAAAAGCCTTTTGGAGGTCTAGTGAGAGGACCCCTAGTGGTGAGTTTTTCTCTAGTGCCATCCAGATGGCATCTCTTATCGTGATCATGCTGTCCCATGATTTCCTCCCCGGGACCGCACATGTTTGGTCTGGGTGAATGACAGCTTTGAGCACCTTTTTGATTCTGTTTGTCATCAGTTTACTTAGTATTTTACTATCTACATTTAATAGCGTAATGGGTCTCCAATTTTCTAGGCGTTCTTTGTCTCCTTTTTTATATATTAGGGTAACTACTCCTTCCAGGAAGGATGGTGGAAGGTTTTTTTCCTCAGTTGCTTTGTTGAGCATTTCAATAAAATCTCTTGCTATTGTATCCCAGAAGGTCTTGTAGAATTCCCAGGGTAGGCCGTCCTTCCCTGGGGAAGAGTTTTTGGGTGTTTGGGTGAGTGCTTCTAAGAATTCCTGACCTTTAAAGGGTTTTTCTAGGAAGGATTTTGCCTCTTTTGTTAAGTTCCCTTCTAGGTTTTGTAGGAAGTCATTTCCTGTATCTTCCTCTATTTCTTTTTTTTTGGTATCGGTTTTTGTAGAATTCTGCTGTTATTTCTAGTAGGTCCTCTATTTTATTTGTTGTTTTCCATTTTTTATCTTTTAGGCTTGTGATGTTTTGTTGGGCTTGCGCTGCTTTTTTGAAAAAAAAAGGCGTTGCATTTTTCCCCTTCTTCGTATTCTTTAACTCTTGAGTTAAAGACAGTTTCTCTTCCTTTTTGTAGATACCATTTTCTTATGTTTTCTCTAGATTTGAGCATCTCTTCCTTTACTTGTACTCCTGCGTCTTGCAGTTCTATTAGTAAGGCTAGTTTCTCTTGGTGGGTTTTAAATTCAGCTCTTTGTTGGGCCGCTCTCTCTCTTCCTATGGTTGAGAAGAAGGTTCTAGTTTGTTTTTTGACAAATTCCCACCATAGTGAGAGGTTTTGGAAGTTTTTCTTTTGTTTCTCCCATTTGTTATATTGTCTTTGGAAAGCTGTTTGTATTTCTTCCTCAGATAGAGTTGAGGTGTTTAGCTTCCAATAGGTTTTCCCTTTTTGGGGTGCTTGAGGTAATTGGCATTCTGTTATGACCGTTTGGTGGTCAGTTAGGCAGCTATCATCTAGTTTTGATGCTGTGCATTTTATTTGTCTGGTTGTGAAGATAAAATCTATTCTGGATATGGTGTTGCCATCTCCAGATAGCCATGTGAATCCCGTTGTATTCGGGTTACATAGGGTGAATGAGTCTTTGAGGTTGAAGTTTTTTATCATGTGCTTTAGAGTTTTGGATGTAATATCCAGTTTGTACTGCATGGAGGATCCATTTCTGTCTCCTGGTGACAGAATGCAGTTGAAGTCTCCTGCTATGAGGCATGGTTGGTTGCCAGTTAAGAAGAAATTTAGGTTTTCAAAGAGTTCCTTCCTTTCATTTTTTTTTGGTATGAGCATATATATTTATGATTTTTAATATATTTTCTTTGTAATTTATGGTCAGCATTTGTGCTCTCCCTGGCGAGATTATAGTTTCTTGTATTAGTTGAGGGTGGTTATTTGTAAAAAGGATCCCCACTCCTGCATTTTTATTTCCTCCTCCTGACCAGAAGGAAGGGCCCAGGGGCCATTCTTTTTCTATGTGCCTGTATTCGTCCGCATAGGGTAGGCCGCATTCTTGTAGACATATGATGTCTGCTTTTAGGGTTGTGCAGTATTGGAATATAGCTGCTCTATTTGTTTGGTTTCTCAAACCTCTAACATTAAGGGAGGCTATTGTTATAGCCCTTATTATGATTTTCCACATCATTAACATTTTTAATTTTATATGCTGTCTGGTATCTCATTCTCCTGCTGGAGGATTGAGACACTTTCAAAGGTTGACATAATTTCGCTTTCATTGTTGAAGTAGATTGGGCTGTTGTCTGGTGGCCCTTCTTTCTGCTGGTTTCCTTCCTCTAGAATGAGGTCTTTTCCATTTTCTATGTCAGACAGACCTTCCATGTGGAGGTCTTCTGAGTCTGGTAAGTTCGCCAGGCTGCTAAATCTAGAGCCTGGGCTTTGTGAACTTCCCATTTGGGAGGAGGCTTTTCTTTTGTTTTTGTTTGGCAGGGCTTCCATCAACAAAAGGTTTTTTTTTTCCCTCCTCACTTTTTTCTTTGCCATTTGTCTAGCTGATACTCTCAGAACGCCTTTCTCTGATTTTTGTGTGCCACAATTGTCTTCATTTTCTGATTCTGATTCGGATAGGTTAGTTATATTTTGGGCATCCCCTGTTTCTACTGGTCTTTCTTTTTTTTCCTTCTTATTTTCATTCTCTATATCTTTGTCTATTTCTTCCTCGTCCATTTCTATCTCTGTCTGCGTCTGGGGTTCTGTTGACTGCGTGATGTGTGTGCTCCCTGTGTTTTGTGTCAATGCGAAAAGCCATTTTGGGTTGTAATTATCTAAGTGGTCTTCCTTGGTGTCTTTGGTATCTGCCTGTGTGACAGTTAGCTTTGTTGTGGCTACCTCTACTGTCTGTTCTACTATCAGTTTTGTTTCTGGTTGGTATTCTTCTGGTGTTTCCTGTACTGTTTGTGTTAGTGTTTGGGTCTCCTCTGTTTCTATCTGTGGATTTGGCTGCACTTGTGGTGTTGCATTTTGCTTGCTTTGGCTATCTGTGTTTGGTTTGGTTTCAGTTTCTCTAGTTTTTTTGCTTTCTTCTGCCTGTTTTGTTTTTTCTGCCTCAGGTTTTTTTTTGTAGATTTCCCTTTTCTGCTACTTGTTCTGGGTATTTGGGCATATCTCTATTGGGACAATATTTGTACAGGTGGTTGTTTCCCCCACATAGATTACATTTTTGGGGGGCTTTACAGTCCTGTGCCATATGTCCCTTTTTCCCGCAGTTTCTGCATATGTCTCCTGGGCACCACTCTTTAGTGTGTCCGAATTGTAAGCATGCTCTACAAAAGTTTGGTTGTCCTGGGTAGTATAGGAAACCTCTATTTGGCCCTATTGAGAAGTTGAGGGGGGGTGTTTTGTTCCTCCTATTCCTTCCTCATCTGCTTCCAGGGTGACCATGTATCTGCGTTTCCCATTCCAAATGCCCCACTCATTTTTAAGTTCACTACCTCCCCTTACAGTCTGGCAATACCTGTGTAGGAAGTTTGCGATTTCTGATGGGGATGCGAAGGGGTTGTACATATGTATGGTTATAGGTATTTCTCTGGGCGCGGACAGGGGGGTGATTGTGTATCCTTCTAATTCCTCTTTATCTCTAAAACAATTTAGGTTAAACAAACATTTGTGGTACATTGTCTCATTGTCAAACGTGACATCAAAAAGCCCTCTGATTCTGAAGTCTTGTAGGCATTTTACTGCTGTGGGGTCTATATCTAGAACCTGTTTGAAAACCTTGTCCATTAAGTGGGTGAGGTTCCTTTTGTGTTTCGCCTCATCCTGGATTTCAAATCTAACTGTGTTCCTTATACCTGTGGGTGTTGCTTGTCCTGACGTATTGCTTCTTGCTGTTCCTCCTGCTGCGTTTGCGTAGCTCTTGGATTTCTCCATGTTGTTGGGTTGTGTGCCCCCCTGGCCGAGCACCAGCCGGTGCGCCTGGGGGCTCACTAATTTTTGCTTTCTCTCCCTTGTGTGGAATTGGTGGGGGTTTTTTGCTGCCAAAAAGGTGCGTGCCCCCTGGCCGTGCACCAGCCGGTGCGCCTGGGGGCTCGCTGTGTTTTTCCCTCCTTTATGCTTTGGTATGCGAAGCGTGCCCCTTGGCCGAGCACTTCACTGTGCGCCTAGGGGCTTGCGTAATATATCTCCTTTTTTCCTGGTCTTTGCGTGCCCCCTGGCCGAGCCTCTGAGGGCGCCTGGGGGCTCGCGTGATTTATTTCCTTTTCCTGGTATTTGCGTGCCCCCTGGCCGAGCCTCCGAGGGCGCCTGGGGGCTCGCTTCACTGTTCTGCTGAAAAACGCTCCTAGGGGGAGCTTGTGAGTGGGCTTGGTTTCTCCATTGATCAGCTGTGTTTTCAGGCAGCTTTCGTGTCCTCTGCCCGGGCACCCGCTGGTGCGCCTGTGGCCTCGCGTTTTTTTTTCCGGCTCCGAGGTGTTTTTGGAATGCCAGAAATTCCTTTCCTTGGAGTCTCCCCGGGCCGAGCACCAAAGGGGGTGCGCCCGGGGTCTCTCCAATGTAGTTTCTGTCAAATGAGCCTGAATGCGTCTTTACCCGATTTTTGCGGGGTATTCCCGAGCCGAGCACCGCAGTGCGCTCAGGATTTCCCCGCTTTTCAGCTCGTGATTTGATCCTGCTCCCTCCCACTACCCTCCCCGTGGGGTTAGGCTCACCTGTTTCCTGCCCGCTTGGGCAGGTGTTCCGAGTGGGTTTTTCTGAGTTTTGCGTCCTAGAGGTGCCCCGAGCCGTGCACTGTCTAGTGCGCCCGGGGCTCCTCTTTAAAAGTGTCTCCTCGAGCTGCAGCTATGTGCGAGCTCCAAAGTCTGTCCCCAACAGGTGTTCTTTCACCAGTACAACACCGGGGTCAGCGCAGCCTTGCCACGGACACGCCGTGGAGTGAAGGCCCAGGTTTCCCCAGGAATACCTGTAAGGTCACGGCCTAGCCTTGATCCGTTCGCCTGCCTCCACGCAGCCTTGCCACGGTCAAGCCATGGAACGAAGGCCCAGTAGAGACTGGTGTCCGGTTAGGAGGCCCCGGCCTCAGGCCTTCCCCCAGCTCGCAGAGTCCTCCTCGGCTGTCGCCTCATTAGGCGTCACTTTGCATACCCATGTTGTCCTCTTTATAGTATTTGCATGCCCCGCCCCTTCCTGTGCACTGCTTCCAGACAGCTGGCCGGAAATCCTGGCAGCCAGGGGATGCTGGGAATCAGGCCAGGAAGCCCTGGACAGCTCCCTGACTGGAAGTGGCCGGACCCTCGCCCTCGCTTGCCCGGGACACTGCTCCCCTGCAGCCTGAGGCCTATAGATAAGGCTTGGCCGTTCGTGGCCGTTCGGGGACGGGCGGGGCGGGCAGAGAAGGAAAAGGACTCTGTATTTTTCTTCTTGCTCAGAGAAGCCAAGGGCAGTGCCCACTTCTCGGCCTGCCTGCCTGCCTCCCTCCCTCCCTCCTTCCCTCCATCCATCCATCCTACTGACTTGCTGAGAACCTTCCTCCATTCGTTCCCCAGTGAAATGGATCCAAAAACCAATGAAACTCTGCTGCTGCAAAAACAGTCTTTCCCCACGTTTGTCTCTTTTCAAAGTGCAGCGTCTGGATGGAGAAGGGAAAAAATGGAAAAAAAAAAAGTTTAATAAATAAATAACGCACGGCCGGGTGGCCGCAAAGTGGCAATAAAGTAAAATACATACATAATTAAGGCAAGACACAGTGACCAGTTTGCTTTTATTCACACGCAAACATAATAGCGCCACTTTACAGGGTTTGGTAGTGAAGCGCTACTTTCGTTTTCTCGTCTATTTTTCAACAGCATTGTTTTCCCCGGGTGGGGGAGTGCACCATTCCTGGAGGTACTGCAATACCAGGTTGATGCGTGGAGTGGACAGAGCAAGCTCCTATTCCATCTCCCTGTTCCAAAAATCAATTTAATATATGGTCCCCAGATAGAGGACGTATCAGATATTAAACTGATAAGAACAGATTTTTTTTTTTTTTTTTTGTAAAAATATACTTTATTTATAAAATTGTAAGGCACATATACATGTTAACCAATCCCATAGGGTGGTGTACATTATAACCTGAGTAGGGGGTGCACGCAGGCACCTGCCTACCGGTTTTCCATCAAGATTTTACTCATAATGCTCTCACTTCTATGTTGAAGTGAAGCTGTTTCTAAGTGACCCATTCTGCCCATTTTTTCTGTTTCCATTTTTTCTCTGCTATTTCTTTTCCTTGTCTTTTAATATCAACATAGTAGAAAAGCATAATCTTGTCAAGACACATGTGAATTACATCTTTTACATCTAACTCTTTATGTTTGAATAGTAGCAAGTTTCTTGCAATCCATAAGCTTTCTTTAGCACAACTTAGTATTTTCCAGAGAGTTCTGTCTTTATTTTTGGACAGTGAGCTCTCTATACCATACAGTACTATTTCATAGTTTATATTTCTTAGCGTGGTTATTTCCGTGATAAAAACATTTATTTTATTCCAAAACTTTCTGGCAAAATGACAGTTCCATAGGAAGTGTATGGTGGTTTCTTCTCCTGGGCAGTCTGGTCTCGGGCATTTTGTCGAATTTGCGAGCCCTCTTCTGTGCTGGAAGGTCTTTACTGGTAGAGCGTTGGACACTGCCAACCATGAGAGGTCTTTTTGTGAGTTCGTAATGTCTGTATGGTTTGCTTTCTCCCAAACCAGATTAGAGAGTTTTTCCGTTAGGTTGTTGACCATCTCCATCTTTTCCAACTGCTGCAGTTCTTTTTTCAGCAATGTTTTGGCTTCTAGGCAGTCATTGTCCACCTCCAGGAGTTTCAGCATCTTTAGGAAGGGTTCAAGGCAGGCATAGAGTTTGTGGGGAAAAAAGGCAACCGGTATAGCATTGTCTCTCTGTAGGATTTTGAATTTGTAGAAAATGTCTCCAGCTCCATACCGTACATAGTTGGCTGCAATATTTCTGCCTTCTCGTATTGCTTTGAGGCAGAGGCAAAGATAGTTCGAAAAAATGTATAGATACAGATTTGGCATGTTTTTTCCCCCATTTCTAGGGTGTTTGAAGACCATAGTTCTTTTAACCTTCTCCATTTTGGAGTTCCAAAAGAAGGTAAAAAGGCTTTTTTGTAGTTTTCTCAGCGTGGTTTTATCCGGTGGGTATATTACTGCAAAGAAAAGTATTAGTGGTAAAATGACAGCTTTAATGACCATTATTTTTCCTGTCATGGATAGAGTTCTTGTTTTCCATAAACCTAACTTCTGGTTGATCTTGCTTTGGATGGGGGGCCAATTGTCTTTTCCTTCTGGGTCTTGTGAGAAGGTTATCCCCAGGATTTTTGTCGGTTGTTTTGTAACTTTTACTTCCAGTTTTGCTAGGTTGTTCCAGTTGCCTATTGTGAGGCATGTGCTTTTTTCTGTGTTCAATACCAGCCCTGATGCTTGCGCAAAGAAGTGTGTATGAAGGAGCACTCTTTTGACAGAGGGTGGGTCAGGGCATAGGACAGTTACATCATCCATGTATGCAATGCATTTAGCGTGTTTTCCCCCTGCTCCTGGTACAAATATTCCTTACTTGATCTTAGCCAAAAGGCCGAGAAGCGATAACCAGAATGGTGGCAGAATTAACGCCTCCCGAAGAAATCTACCTTGGTCACCCGGACCGGGGTCTTCCCTCTCACCGTCGCTGGCCGCCCTTTCGCCTCTTTTTCTGACTCCCGGCAAGAGCTCAGCATGTGCCGGTGGAAAGGAGGCCCCAGCCTCAGGCCTTCCCCCGGCTCCCAGAGTCCTCCTCGGCTGTCGCCTCATTAGGCGTCACTTTGCATACCCACGTTGTCCTCTTTCTAGTATTTGCATGCCCCTCCCCTTCCTGCGCACTGCTTCCAGCCGGCTGGCCGGAAAGCCTGGCAGCCAGGGGATGCTGGGAATCAGGCCAGGAAGCCCTGGACAGCTCCCTGACCGGAAGTGGCCGGACCCTCGCCCTCGCTTGCCTGGGACACTGCTCCCCTGCAGCCTGAGGCCTATAGATAAGGCTTGGCCGTTCGTGGCCGTTCGGGGACGGGCGGGGCGGGCAGAGAAGGAAAAGTACTCTGTATTTTTCTTCTTGCTCAGAGAAGCCAAGGGCAGTGCCCACTTCTCGGCATGCCTGCCTGCCTGCCTGCCTGCCTGCCTGCCTGCCTGCTTCCCTCCCTCCCTGCTTCCCTCCCTCCCTCCCTCCCTCCCTCCATCCATCCTTGTGACTTGCTGAGAACCTTCCTCCATTCGTTCCCCAGTGAAATGGATCCAAAAACCAATGAAACTCTGCTGCTGCAAAAACAGTCTTTTTCCCACGTTTGTCTCTTTTCAAAGTGCAGCGTCTGGATGGAGAAGGGGAAAAAAACAAAGAAAAAAAAGTTGAAAAATAAATAAATAAATAACGCACGGCCGGGTGGCCGCAAAGTGGCAATTAAGTAAAATACATACATAATTAAGGCAAGACACAGTGACCACTTTGCTTTTATTCACAGGCAAACACAATAGCGCCACTTTACAGGGTTTGGTAGTGAAGCGCTACTTTCGTTTTCTCGTCTATTTTTCAACAGCATTGTTTTCCCCGGGTGGGGAAGTGCACCATTCCTGGAGGTACTGCAATACCAGGTTGATGCGTGGAGTGGACAGAGCAAGCTCCTATTCCATCTCCCTGTTCCAAAAATCAATTTAATATATGGTCCCCAGATAGAGGACGTATCAGATATTAAACTGATAAGAACAGATACTACACTTGATCTTAGCCAAAAGGCCGAGAAGCGATAACCAGAATGGTGGCAGAATTAACGCCTCCCGAAGAAATCTACCTTGGTCACCCGGACCGGGGTCTTCCCTCTCACCGTCGCTGGCCGCCCTTTCGCCTCTTTTTCTGACTCCCGGCAAGAGCTCAGCATGTGCCGGTGGAAAGGAGGCCCCGGCCTCAGGCCTTCCCCCGGCTCCCAGAGTCCTCCTCGGCTGTCGCCTCATTAGGCGTCACTTTGCATACCCACGTTGTCCTCTTTCTAGTATTTGCATGCCCCTCCCCTTCCTGCGCACTGCTTCCAGCCGGCTGGCCGGAAAGCCTGGCAGCCAGGGGATGCTGGGAATCAGGCCAGGAAGCCCTGGACAGCTCCCTGACCGGAAGTGGCCGGACCCTCGCCCTCGCTTGCCTGGGACACTGCTCCCCTGCAGCCTGAGGCCTATAAATAAGGCTTGGCCGTTCGTGGCCGTTCGGGGACGGGCGGGGCGGGCAGAGAAGGAAAAGTACTCTGTATTTTTCTTCTTGCTCAGAGAAGCCAAGGGCAGTGCCCACTTCTCGGCCTGCCTGCCTGCCTGCCTGCCTGCCTGCTTCCCTCCCTCCCTGCTTCCCTCCCTCCCTGCTTCCCTCCCTCCCTCCCTCCCTCCCTCCATCCATCCTTGTGACTTGCTGAGAACCTTCCTCCATTCGTTCCCCAGTGAAATGGATCCAAAAACCAATGAAACTCTGCTGCTGCAAAAACAGTCTTTTTCCCACGTTTGTCTCTTTTCAAAGTGCAGCGTCTGGATGGAGAAGGGGAAAAAAACAAAGAAAAAAAAGTTGAAAAATAAATAAATAAATAACGCACGGCCGGGTGGCCGCAAAGTGGCAATTAAGTAAAATACATACATAATTAAGGCAAGACACAGTGACCACTTTGCTTTTATTCACAGGCAAACACAATAGCGCCACTTTACAGGGTTTGGTAGTGAAGCGCTACTTTCGTTTTCTCGTCTATTTTTCAACAGCATTGTTTTCCCCGGGTGGGGAAGTGCACCATTCCTGGAGGTACTGCAATACCAGGTTGATGCGTGGAGTGGACAGAGCAAGCTCCTATTCCATCTCCCTGTTCCAAAAATCAATTTAATATATGGTCCCCAGATAGAGGACGTATCAGATATTAAACTGATAAGAACAGATTTTTTTTTTTTTTTTTTTCTACGTGTCAGGGCGTCGTTTCTGGTTCAGATACATCAATCGTCACCTTCCACAACACCCTATTTATTCGTAAGTCGTTGGTAACAAACTTGGCAACAAGTGCGCAAGCTATCCCATTGACCTTTTACCTGTGAAGGAAAAAGGTCACGTTAATAAAATACATACAGTAAATTATTAGTACATTTACTCCACCTGTCTTCATCCGTTTTCTCCTCTCTCCGGTCGCCCAAGCAGGTTCCTGGATTGAAGGAAAAAAATGAGAAGAAGTAGGTTAGTGTTCCCTCCGGGGCCCCTTGCGTTTACAAGCTGGCCTCCTTTGGGGTTGCTTTCGTTCCCTGAGTCTTTTCTGGGGCCCCCGCGTGAACGGGCCACCCCTTGGGTACTCAGGTTTCGTCTTCACTGTCCTCATCTGATCCGTCCAGTGCTGCGTAGTCGCGCAGGAGGCTGTGGATCATCTTACGGCATCCCAGGGTTGATGTCTCCTTTTTCCCTACTACCAGGCGGTTTCTGGAGAACAGAAGAACATCTTTGAAGCAGCACAGGAGCCTCCAGCATCCCTGGCGGTTTTCCAGTGCGTGTGTCCCTGGGAATAGTCCATACATCACCGAGGCATCCGTGATGCAGGTCGTAGGTATCCAGGCCTTAAGCTCCGTGGCTATGGCTTTCAGCAGGTCCTGTGCGTACGAGCACTCCCAGAAGAGATGGTATGTTGTCTCGTCCGCGGTGCACCCTCTTGGGCAGGACTTGTATCGGTTGAGTCTTCTTGCGTGCATGAAGGCTCTCACAGGGATTCCTCCTTGGATGGCCATCCAGGCGGTGTCCTTGTGCTGGTTTGTCAGGCGTTTGGAAGCGACGTTTCCCCACACGTGGTCTGCTGTGGCTGAGGGGAGAGCGCCGATCGGCTCGCTGATGTCTCTGGCACGTATCTGTCGCTGGACAAGTCGGGGGGTCCATCCGGCGGGGCTACATGCCTCCAGCCCGAACTCCTTCACGAACTTCTCCACTTCTTTGTAGTACCATGGGGTCTCCCAGTTGTACGGGACGGTCATCAGCCACTCTGCCCATCCCAGGCGTCTCCACGTTGGCAGCAGGAAGAAGCGTGCCATCAGAAAGCCGGCATGGCTCTCGTCTTCGGCCCTCAGGGTGGTCCTCACGCAGTTGCACACGAAGGTTCCCCTCAGGATGGTGGCGATGTCCGGCACTCCCTTGCCTCCCTTGTCGTGGGTTTTGAACATCACCGCCCTCTTCACTCTGTCCATCTTCGAGCTCCAGATGAAGTAGAAGATCATTCTCGTGATGGCCTTGGCCGTACTGGTCTGCACCGGCCATACTTGAGCGACGTACTGGAGCACTGGCAGGGTCTCGTTCCGCAGGACCAAAGACTTCCCTTCGATCGTCAGCTTCCGGAGGCTCCAGAGTCCCAGCTTCTGTCGAGTCTTCGCCAGTCTTTCCTCCCAGGTCTTCTCCGCTGCGCCCTCACCGCCGAACCAGACTCCAAGGATCTTGAGGGAGTCCTGTTTGATGGGGAATGGCAGTGGGTCCCGGGGGAGGGCCCAGCGTCCGAAGAGTAGGGTTTCTGACTTGGCGCTGTTGATCTTCGCTCCTGATGCCTTTCCAAACTCGATACAAGTCCTTTCCAGTTCCCTTATGGACGGTCCGTCCGCGCAGAATACTGAGACGTCGTCCATGTAGAGAGAGCATTTCACTTCTCCGTTTCTTCCGCTTCCCGGTGCCTTCACTCCTCTGATGTTCCTGTTCTGCCGGATGCGTTCCGCGAGGAGTTCAATGACGCATATGAACAGGAGGGGGGAGAGCGGGCATCCCTGCCTCACTCCTGATAGGACCGGGAAAGGGTCGGTACTCCAGCCATTCACTGTTGCCGTGCTGGAGATGTCGGTGTACATTGTTTTCACCACGTCGCAGAAGAAATCCCCCAGGCCCAGTGCCCTGAGTGCCCGGTCCATGAACTCATGGGAAACGCGGTCGAACGCCTTCTCCTGGTCCAGGCTGACCAAGGCCGTCGGGACCTTGCGGCCCTTGACGTACTCGATCGTGTCCCGGACCAGGGCCAGGCTGTCCGCGATTTGCCGTCCCGGTATACCACAGGTCTGGTCTGGGTGGACTATCTTCGCTACCACTTTCTTTAGGCGGTTGGCCATTACCTTCGCGAGAATCTTGTAGTCCACATTGAGGAGAGAGATGGGCCTCCAGTTCTTGAGGTCTTCTCTCTCTCCCTTCTGTTTGTACAAGAGTGTTATCATACCCTCTCGCAGGGATTGCGGCATACTGCCCTTGCCCACCATCTCCTCGTAGAGGTCCAGCAAGTCAGGCCCGATCAGATCCCACAGTTCGACATATAGTTCCACTGGGAGACCGTCATTCCCGGGTGTCTTGCCTCTCTTGGAGGTCGTGGCGGCCAAGTGCAGCTCTTCCAGGGTGAAAGGCGCGTCCAGGCCTTCTCTCTCTTCCGGACCCAGTGTCTTTGAGATGCCCTCCAGGAAACTGTCCGCCTGGGCCCTCTCCGACGCCTTCGGTGAGTAGAGTTCGCCGTAAAAGTCGGTTACGACTTTCATGACGTCCCCTTTCTCACTTTGGAGGTTGCCCTCCGAGTCCCGAAGTTCCACCAGCGGTGTGTGGGCTGAGTGAATTTTCTTAAAGAAGAACGAGTTGCATTTCTCGCCCTTCTCGAGGTTCTCGGTTCTGGTCCTGAAGATGATTTTCTTGGATTCTTCCCTAAAGTGCTCCGTGAGCCCTTTTCGGGTGTCTTCCAGGTCGTCATCCACGTCCCATCCCCTGAGCTCGAGTTCGTACAGTTGCTGCAGTTTGCTCTGCAGTTCCCTGAACGTCCTCTTCTTTTCCCGTGCAGCAGCTCTGCTTGCATCCTGGAAGAAGCTCCGGAACCTGACCTTCACCCATTCCCACCACTCGCTGGCGGATTGAAAGAGGCCCTTCATGTCCTTCCACTCTATGTACACGTCTCTGAGGTTCGCCACTAACTCCTCGTTGTCCAGCAAAGAGCAGTTCAGCTTCCACGAACCTGGGCCAGCGGGGAACTTCCCTGTAAGTTCCCCCTCGAAACTGACTGCTCTGTGGTCAGAGAAGTGGACGGCGACCATGGAGCTTCGCCCAGGCTTCACTGTTGGGGAGGTGAGTAGGAGGTCGATCCGTGAACGCACGGATCCGTCCGGCTTACTCCAGGAGTAATTCCTGGCGTTCGGCCCTATGCTCCCGATGACGTCCTGGAGGGACGCCTCCTTTATCATCTCCACCAACAGCCTGGACGTCACATCCATTCCTGCAGAGCCTGGCCCACTGCGTCCATCCAGCTCTACTATGCAGTTGAAATCACCACCCATCAGAATGGTTCTGGAGGTCACGAGTTGCATCCTGAGCACCCTGAACATCTCGAGTCGCTCATTCTTCTCCGGGGGGGCATAGACGTTGATGAGCCGAACGGGCTCACCGGCCCACGAGCCGTCCACGACCAGCACTCTGCCGTTGACCTGCTCGGTGACCTTGTCCACGGTGAAATGCCTTCCCCTGATCAGAATGGCCACTCCAGATGATTTGCAATCGTTCCCTCCAGACCAGAAAGATGGCCCGTGCGTCCACTGCCGTTCAAGCTGGTTGTACGACTGGGCGTACGGAATCCCGCATTCCTGCAGAAAGCAGATATCTCGGTTCTGGGTGGCCAGGAAGCGCAACGTGCCAACCCGCCTGACCTGATCCTTCATGCTTCTGACGTTTAGGGTGAGCAATGATACAGCCATTGTCTCTGTGCTAACGGTCAGTGTCTGGTGTCGGTACCTGCTGGGGTTGAAGGCCCTGGGTGTCCCTACTGTGGTGGTAGGTTCTCCTGGTCGTTCGTTGGTCCCCACTCTTCTGCGGCGTCTCCTGTGCAGAGGATGCCTTCCTCAGTTTCTACTACCAGGTCCCAGTGGTCTGGTACCGGCATGGCCCCTAGGCTGGCGAGTTGGCGGTGGAGGTCCTGGAGGGTTGACTCCTCTTCCTCTTGCTCGCCTCTCCTTCCCTCTTCCATCTCCTCCTCCTCGTCGCTCACTATGAGGATGGGGGGTTCGTTTTCTGTTTCGTCATCGGTGCCCGCGTTGTTCACCTTCTTGCTTTTCAGGAAGTCCTCCTTCCCTTGTAGCTTCCTTTTCTGGGGGCCTGTCCGTTGGGTGGCTCCTTCTGGCCCCTCCTCGTCCTCCAGCGTCTCCGGCTTGGATTCCGTTAGTGGTGGTTTTTGTGCTGCCGCCATCTGGATCCTTGCGCTGGAGCGTTTTTGCTCGAGTTTTAACGCTTTCTGTCGCACCGACTGGGATTGTACTTGCGCCCATGACTCCTCTATGGGCACCCAGTCGTCCTTGCCGTCTTTCTTCTTTCCCGTTTTCTTGGTCACCTTTGCCTTGGTAGAGTCCTTTTTCTCCTCCTTTCTCTCCTCTTTGGTCTCTGTTCCTGGCGCTGGTACCGTCTCTCCGGTGGCCTCCGCTGTCGGTGCTGTTGGTGGAGCTCCTTCATTGGGGGGTTCCGGGTGTTCATTGGCTGTTTGTTCCGCAGCCTGTGTGGGTTCCCTCGGGGTTTCCGTTTGCGGGGCCTTCACTGCCTTCCCGCCCTCGGGTTCTCTTTTGGGGGTCTGGGGTTCCTTGGCTGGTGCCGTTACAGTAGGTGGTGGTCCTGTGTTCGGTCCTGCTTTGGGGCCCTCTGCGCTGCTCTGGCCTGGTCCCGTGGGGGTTGGTGCTTTGGGGCCCTGGCCTTTCTGGTCCACCTTCCTGGGTGTCGCTGTTGTTGTCCCCGTTTGGTTTCTGGCGTCCTTCAGGAGGGTGTTCAGGTCGGCGTTGGCTTTTGCTGAGAGCTTCGGCCTGGTCTGTCTCCATGCTGAGTTCCAGGCTGGGCTCGCTGCAGCGGCCGCTGCGTACGTCTTCGGCAAGTCTGACTTGGGGCATCGGTAGTACGTGTGACCCGTCTCTTCACAGAGGTTGCACTTCCTGATCCCCTTGCAAGTTTTTGCGTCGTGGCCGGACTGCTTGCATATCCAGCAAAATTTCACAGGGCAGTCCTTGCCGGCGTGGCCCGTGCCTTCGCACTTCCTGCAGGTGAAGGGCTGTCCTGGGTACTTGATCCTCCCCATGTCTGATCCTAGGTAGAAGCTGGCCGGTGGGTGTTTCAAGCCGTCTCTCCCTGATGGGTCTTTGTGGAGGTTGATCTGTGCCTGCCAGGTCGTGTTCCAAATCCCGTTGGAGTCCCTGACCTTGGTAGGACCTGTCAGGATGGTGCCGTATCTTTGGAGGAGTGACGCGATGTCTGTGTCTGGGATGTGGGGGTTGGTCATCTCAACCGTTATCCTCTTCTCCGTGGATGCTGGCTCCATTCCTGTCGTCACACTGAAGTTGCTGTAGGGTGTCTCCTCCTTTTTCCCTTGAAAGAAGTCCCAGTACTTCTTGAAGAGCGCTTGGGTGAAGAAGCTGAGGAGAAAGATCATGCCCGATGCGGATGCCTGGCAACTTAGTATCTCGTCCCCTTGGACCCCTGCTGGCTTGAGGATTTTATTCACGAATGAGGCTCGCTCCATTCGGGGTCCAGTTTTGTCTTTTATCTCCCACCGCATGAGCTGGGTGTGCCGGTGGGTGATGCTGTACCCATTGAAGGGTTCGGGGGCTGTCCCCTGCCTGGTCCCTGCCTGACCCTTCCCTCCACTCCCTGGTTTGGCTGCCTTGGGGTTTCCAGGGGCTCCCGTTTGCCCTCCTGGTGCTTTGGGCCCTTGGGCCTGGGGTACCGGGGGTTTGGGGGGACCAGCCTTCCCTGCACTGGTGCCCGCCTCAACAGGGGCCTCCTTACTCGCCACCTTGCCGCTGTCCCCAGGGGGTAGGGGGTTAGGTGTCTGGGCGTCCGGCTGGGGGATGCCTTCTGGGGTGGTCACTGAGGGTCCAGTGTCCATATCCTCCATTTGGTTGGTTGGGGGGGTGCGCCTGGTAATTACTGGGGTCCCACTGGTTTACCAAGTTTGCCCTTAGACCGTCCGCCTGGGTTCCTGGGGTGTCTCCCAACAGACCTTAGAGGTCTGTAGTGCAAGAAACACTGATCAGTCACTCCCAAGACCTAGGGCAGGGTTATAGGTGTTTCCACCTAAGCATAAATCCCCTTACCAGAGATCTGGGTGCTGTTCAGGCCTGTGAAGGATGTTAGGAGGTGTTTTAAGCCTCCAGCATTAGTCCACCCAAACGCCAGGAGAGAGAGAGAGTTAGAAGCGCGTCACGTTACCTGTGCTCTAGGAGCTGGCCGCAGGCCCTTGGGGGTTCTACTTTGCGTTCCTAGTGAACAAACAGGCACCAGCACGCTGGTGTCCCTCCTCCGCCTTAGTTAAAAGTGTGTCGGGCCGTCACGAAAATTTGCATAAATTTGCATAAATTTGCATAAAGCAAATTTACTCGCCTCACAAGTCAAAGTCGTAGTTCCACTCAAATCAATATTCAGCTGCGCAGAAACCGCGCTGTGAATCTGATAAGAACAGATACTACACTTGATCTTAGCCAAAAGGCCGAGAAGCGATAACCAGAATGGTGGCAGAATTAACGCCTCCCGAAGAAATCTACCTTGGTCACCCGGACCGGGGTCTTCCCTCTCACCGTCGCTGGCCGCCCTTTCGCCTCTTTTACTGACTCCCGGCAAGAGCTCAGCATGTGCCGGTGGAAAGGAGGCCCCGGCCTCAGGCCTTCCCCCGGCTCCCAGAGTCCTCCTCGGCTGTCGCCTCATTAGGCGTCACTTTGCATACCCACGTTGTCCTCTTTCTAGTATTTGCATGCCCCTCCCCTTCCTGCGCACTGCTTCCAGCCGGCTGGCCGGAAAGCCTGGCAGCCAGGGGATGCTGGGAATCAGGCCAGGAAGCCCTGGACAGCTCCCTGACCGGAAGTGGCCGGACCCTCGCCCTCGCTTGCCTGGGACACTGCTCCCCTGCAGCCTGAGGCCTATAGATAAGGCTTGGCCGTTCGTGGCCGTTCGGGGACGGGCGGGGCGGGCAGAGAAGGAAAAGTACTCTGTATTTTTCTTCTTGCTCAGAGAAGCCAAGGGCAGTGCCCACTTCTCGGCATGCCTGCCTGCCTGCCTGCCTGCCTGCCTGCCTGCCTGCTTCCCTCCCTCCCTCCCTCCCTCCCTCCCTCCATCCATCCTTGTGACTTGCTGAGAACCTTCCTCCATTCGTTCCCCAGTGAAATGGATCCAAAAACCAATGAAACTCTGCTGCTGCAAAAACAGTCTTTTTCCCACGTTTGTCTCTTTTCAAAGTGCAGCGTCTGGATGGAGAAGGGGAAAAAAACAAAGAAAAAAAAGTTGAAAAATAAATAAATAAATAACGCACGGCCGGGTGGCCGCAAAGTGGCAATTAAGTAAAATACATACATAATTAAGGCAAGACACAGTGACCACTTTGCTTTTATTCACAGGCAAACACAATAGCGCCACTTTACAGGGTTTGGTAGTGAAGCGCTACTTTCGTTTTCTCGTCTATTTTTCAACAGCATTGTTTTCCCCGGGTGGGGAAGTGCACCATTCCTGGAGGTACTGCAATACCAGGTTGATGCGTGGAGTGGACAGAGCAAGCTCCTATTCCATCTCCCTGTTCCAAAAATCAATTTAATATATGGTCCCCAGATAGAGGACGTATCAGATATTAAACTGATAAGAACAGATTTGTTTTGAAAACCTTTATTTAGTTTTAAAGGCACAAGTACAGGGTAAATTTACAGATACATTTATATTGACATTTTCCAAGAGAGAGTAATACATTGTATTCATAGCCACAGGTTACAGAGCGTGGTCTAGGGTACGGTTTATGAAATACATCATCCAGGAGGGGCAATATCAGTATAATGTTATCAGAGTCACAGGTTACAGAGCGTGACATAGGGCATTTCCGGTGAGTACATTATCTACTAAAGCCAGTACGTTTCGTTTATAACCACGGGTTACAGGTCGTGTTATATGGCAAGCCTTATAAGTGCATTATCTAGAAAGGAGGACTAAATCTTTATTGGGCCTATACAATGCCAATCCTATTGTGTACCCGGTGGCAGGGTAGTGCAGATACTACACTTGATCTTAGCCAAAAGGCCGAGAAGCGATAACCAGAATGGTGGCAGAATTAACGCCTCCCGAAGAAATCTACCTTGGTCACCCGGACCGGGGTCTTCCCTCTCACCGTCGCTGGCCGCCCTTTCGCCTCTTTTACTGACTCCCGGCAAGAGCTCAGCATGTGCCGGTGGAAAGGAGGCCCCGGCCTCAGGCCTTCCCCCGGCTCCCAGAGTCCTCCTCGGCTGTCGCCTCATTAGGCGTCACTTTGCATACCCACGTTGTCCTCTTTCTAGTATTTGCATGCCCCTCCCCTTCCTGCGCACTGCTTCCAGCCGGCTGGCCGGAAAGCCTGGCAGCCAGGGGATGCTGGGAATCAGGCCAGGAAGCCCTGGACAGCTCCCTGACCGGAAGTGGCCGGACCCTCGCCCTCGCTTGCCTGGGACACTGCTCCCCTGCAGCCTGAGGCCTATAAATAAGGCTTGGCCGTTCGTGGCCGTTCGGGGACGGGCGGGGCGGGCAGAGAAGGAAAAGTACTCTGTATTTTTCTTCTTGCTCAGAGAAGCCAAGGGCAGTGCCCACTTCTCGGCCTGCCTGCCTGCCTGCCTGCCTGCCTGCCTGCTTCCCTCCCTCCCTGCTTCCCTCCCTCCCTGCTTCCCTCCCTCCCTCCCTCCCTCCCTCCATCCATCCTTGTGACTTGCTGAGAACCTTCCTCCATTCGTTCCCCAGTGAAATGGATCCAAAAACCAATGAAACTCTGCTGCTGCAAAAACAGTCTTTTTCCCACGTTTGTCTCTTTTCAAAGTGCAGCGTCTGGATGGAGAAGGGGAAAAAAACAAAGAAAAAAAAGTTGAAAAATAAATAAATAAATAACGCACGGCCGGGTGGCCGCAAAGTGGCAATTAAGTAAAATACATACATAATTAAGGCAAGACACAGTGACCACTTTGCTTTTATTCACAGGCAAACACAATAGCGCCACTTTACAGGGTTTGGTAGTGAAGCGCTACTTTCGTTTTCTCGTCTATTTTTCAACAGCATTGTTTTCCCCGGGTGGGGAAGTGCACCATTCCTGGAGGTACTGCAATACCAGGTTGATGTGTGGAGTGGACAGAGCAAGCTCCTATTCCATCTCCCTGTTCCAAAAATCAATTTAATATATGGTCCCCAGATAGAGGACGTATCAGATATTAAACTGATAAGAACAGATACTACACTTGATCTTAGCCAAAAGGCCGAGAAGCGATAACCAGAATGGTGGCAGAATTAACGCCTCCCGAAGAAATCTACCTTGGTCACCCGGACCGGGGTCTTCCCTCTCACCGTCGCTGGCCGCCCTTTCGCCTCTTTTACTGACTCCCGGCAAGAGCTCAGCATGTGCCGGTGGAAAGGAGGCCCCGGCCTCAGGCCTTCCCCCGGCTCCCAGAGTCCTCCTCGGCTGTCGCCTCATTAGGCGTCACTTTGCATACCCACGTTGTCCTCTTTCTAGTATTTGCATGCCCCTCCCCTTCCTGCGCACTGCTTCCAGCCGGCTGGCCGGAAAGCCTGGCAGCCAGGGGATGCTGGGAATCAGGCCAGGAAGCCCTGGACAGCTCCCTGACCGGAAGTGGCCGGACCCTCGCCCTCGCTTGCCTGGGACACTGCTCCCCTGCAGCCTGAGGCCTATAAATAAGGCTTGGCCGTTCGTGGCCGTTCGGGGACGGGCGGGGCGGGCAGAGAAGGAAAAGTACTCTGTATTTTTCTTCTTGCTCAGAGAAGCCAAGGGCAGTGCCCACTTCTCGGCCTGCCTGCCTGCCTGCCTGCCTGCCTGCCTGCTTCCCTCCCTCCCTGCTTCCCTCCCTCCCTGCTTCCCTCCCTCCCTCCCTCCCTCCATCCATCCTTGTGACTTGCTGAGAACCTTCCTCCATTCGTTCCCTAGTGAAATGGATCCAAAAACCAATGAAACTCTGCTGCTGCAAAAACAGTCTTTTTCCCACGTTTGTCTCTTTTCAAAGTGCAGCGTCTGGATGGAGAAGGGGAAAAAAACAAAGAAAAAAAAGTTGAAAAATAAATAAATAAATAACGCACGGCCGGGTGGCCGCAAAGTGGCAATTAAGTAAAATACATACATAATTAAGGCAAGACACAGTGACCACTTTGCTTTTATTCACAGGCAAACACAATAGCGCCACTTAACAGGGTTTGGTAGTGAAGCGCTACTTTCGTTTTCTCGTCTATTTTTCAACAGCATTGTTTTCCCCGGGTGGGGAAGTGCACCATTCCTGGAGGTACTGCAATACCAGGTTGATGCGTGGAGTGGACAGAGCAAGCTCCTATTCCATCTCCCTGTTCCAAAAATCAATTTAATATATGGTCCCCAGATAGACTACACTTGATCTTAGCCAAAAGGCCGAGAAGCGATAACCAGAATGGTGGCAGAATTAACGCCTCCCGAAGAAATCTACCTTGGTCACCCGGACCGGGGTCTTCCCTCTCACCGTCGCTGGCCGCCCTTTCGCCTCTTTTACTGACTCCCGGCAAGAGCTCAGCATGTGCCGGTGGAAAGGAGGCCCCGGCCTCAGGCCTTCCCCCGGCTCCCAGAGTCCTCCTCGGCTGTCGCCTCATTAGGCGTCACTTTGCATACCCACGTTGTCCTCTTTCTAGTATTTGCATGCCCCTCCCCTTCCTGCGCACTGCTTCCAGCCGGCTGGCCGGAAAGCCTGGCAGCCAGGGGATGCTGGGAATCAGGCCAGGAAGCCCTGGACAGCTCCCTGACCGGAAGTGGCCGGACCCTCGCCCTCGCTTGCCTGGGACACTGCTCCCCTGCAGCCTGAGGCCTATAAATAAGGCTTGGCCGTTCGTGGCCGTTCGGGGACGGGCGGGGCGGGCAGAGAAGGAAAAGTACTCTGTATTTTTCTTCTTGCTCAGAGAAGCCAAGGGCAGTGCCCACTTCTCGGCCTGCCTGCCTGCCTGCCTGCCTGCCTGCCTGCTTCCCTCCCTCCCTGCTTCCCTCCCTCCCTGCTTCCCTCCCTCCCTCCCTCCCTCCCTCCATCCATCCTTGTGACTTGCTGAGAACCTTCCTCCATTCGTTCCCCAGTGAAATGGATCCAAAAACCAATGAAACTCTGCTGCTGCAAAAACAGTCTTTTTCCCACGTTTGTCTCTTTTCAAAGTGCAGCGTCTGGATGGAGAAGGGGAAAAAAACAAAGAAAAAAAAGTTGAAAAATAAATAAATAAATAACGCACGGCCGGGTGGCCGCAAAGTGGCAATTAAGTAAAATACATACATAATTAAGGCAAGACACAGTGACCACTTTGCTTTTATTCACAGGCAAACACAATAGCGCCACTTTACAGGGTTTGGTAGTGAAGCGCTACTTTCGTTTTCTCGTCTATTTTTCAACAGCATTGTTTTCCCCGGGTGGGGAAGTGCACCATTCCTGGAGGTACTGCAATACCAGGTTGATGCGTGGAGTGGACAGAGCAAGCTCCTATTCCATCTCCCTGTTCCAAAAATCAATTTAATATATGGTCCCCAGATAGACTACACTTGATCTTAGCCAAAAGGCCGAGAAGCGATAACCAGAATGGTGGCAGAATTAACGCCTCCCGAAGAAATCTACCTTGGTCACCCGGACCGGGGTCTTCCCTCTCACCGTCGCTGGCCGCCCTTTCGCCTCTTTTACTGACTCCCGGCAAGAGCTCAGCATGTGCCGGTGGAAAGGAGGCCCCGGCCTCAGGCCTTCCCCCGGCTCCCAGAGTCCTCCTCGGCTGTCGCCTCATTAGGCGTCACTTTGCATACCCACGTTGTCCTCTTTCTAGTATTTGCATGCCCCTCCCCTTCCTGCGCACTGCTTCCAGCCGGCTGGCCGGAAAGCCTGGCAGCCAGGGGATGCTGGGAATCAGGCCAGGAAGCCCTGGACAGCTCCCTGACCGGAAGTGGCCGGACCCTCGCCCTCGCTTGCCTGGGACACTGCTCCCCTGCAGCCTGAGGCCTATAAATAAGGCTTGGCCGTTCGTGGCCGTTCGGGGACGGGCGGGGCGGGCAGAGAAGGAAAAGTACTCTGTATTTTTCTTCTTGCTCAGAGAAGCCAAGGGCAGTGCCCACTTCTCGGCCTGCCTGCCTGCCTGCCTGCCTGCCTGCCTGCTTCCCTCCCTCCCTGCTTCCCTCCCTCCCTGCTTCCCTCCCTCCCTCCATCCATCCTTGTGACTTGCTGAGAACCTTCCTCCATTCGTTCCCCAGTGAAATGGATCCAAAAACCAATGAAACTCTGCTGCTGCAAAAACAGTCTTTTTCCCACGTTTGTCTCTTTTCAAAGTGCAGCGTCTGGATGGAGAAGGGGAAAAAAACAAAGAAAAAAAAGTTGAAAAATAAATAAATAAATAACGCACGGCCGGGTGGCCGCAAAGTGGCAATTAAGTAAAATACATACATAATTAAGGCAAGACACAGTGACCACTTTGCTTTTATTCACAGGCAAACACAATAGCGCCACTTTACAGGGTTTGGTAGTGAAGCGCTACTTTCGTTTTCTCGTCTATTTTTCAACAGCATTGTTTTCCCCGGGTGGGGAAGTGCACCATTCCTGGAGGTACTGCAATACCAGGTTGATGCGTGGAGTGGACAGAGCAAGCTCCTATTCCATCTCCCTGTTCCAAAAATCAATTTAATATATGGTCCCCAGATAGAGGACGTATCAGATATTAAACTGATAAGAACAGATACTACACTTGATCTTAGCCAAAAGGCCGAGAAGCGATAACCAGAATGGTGGCAGAATTAACGCCTCCCGAAGAAATCTACCTTGGTCACCCGGACCGGGGTCTTCCCTCTCACCGTCGCTGGCCGCCCTTTCGCCTCTTTTACTGACTCCCGGCAAGAGCTCAGCATGTGCCGGTGGAAAGGAGGCCCCGGCCTCAGGCCTTCCCCCGGCTCCCAGAGTCCTCCTCGGCTGTCGCCTCATTAGGCGTCACTTTGCATACCCACGTTGTCCTCTTTCTAGTATTTGCATGCCCCTCCCCTTCCTGCGCACTGCTTCCAGCCGGCTGGCCGGAAAGCCTGGCAGCCAGGGGATGCTGGGAATCAGGCCAGGAAGCCCTGGACAGCTCCCTGACCGGAAGTGGCCGGACCCTCGCCCTCGCTTGCCTGGGACACTGCTCCCCTGCAGCCTGAGGCCTATAAATAAGGCTTGGCCGTTCGTGGCCGTTCGGGGACGGGCGGGGCGGGCAGAGAAGGAAAAGTACTCTGTATTTTTCTTCTTGCTCAGAGAAGCCAAGGGCAGTGCCCACTTCTCGGCCTGCCTGCCTGCCTGCCTGCCTGCCTGCTTCCCTCCCTCCCTGCTTCCCTCCCTCCCTGCTTCCCTCCCTCCCTCCCTCCCTCCATCCATCCTTGTGACTTGCTGAGAACCTTCCTCCATTCGTTCCCCAGTGAAATGGATCCAAAAACCAATGAAACTCTGCTGCTGCAAAAACAGTCTTTTTCCCACGTTTGTCTCTTTTCAAAGTGCAGCGTCTGGATGGAGAAGGGGAAAAAAACAAAGAAAAAAAAGTTGAAAAATAAATAAATAAATAACGCACGGCCGGGTGGCCGCAAAGTGGCAATTAAGTAAAATACATACATAATTAAGGCAAGACACAGTGACCACTTTGCTTTTATTCACAGGCAAACACAATAGCGCCACTTTACAGGGTTTGGTAGTGAAGCGCTACTTTCGTTTTCTCGTCTATTTTTCAACAGCATTGTTTTCCCCGGGTGGGGAAGTGCACCATTCCTGGAGGTACTGCAATACCAGGTTGATGCGTGGAGTGGACAGAGCAAGCTCCTATTCCATCTCCCTGTTCCAAAAATCAATTTAATATATGGTCCCCAGATAGAGGACGTATCAGATATTAAACTGATAAGAACAGATTTTTTTTTTTTTTTTGTCCTACCCGTCACACCCTCAGTCAGCAGGTCTGGCCAGTCTGCCACACCCGCCAGCCTCGCCCTTCACCCGAGCCGTCTCGCCTGGCCTACTTGCCCAGGGGGTACTAGGCATGGCTTATCTTTTCAGCCAACCCCGGTCTGTCCTGCTACTACCTCCACCCAGCAGCCAACCAGCCCAGCTGAAAGCGGGGAACCAATCCGCAGACAGCCATTAGCTGGTTGGCCTTGTGCCGGTCGGACCTAGGAGGGTTCACCTGGACAGGGGGGCGACTTAGCCTTCCAGCCATGCCGTTCGGCCCTGTCGTTCCATCCAAGGTCATCAGCCCAGGTGTCAGCCCAAGCCGGTTGGCACAGCAGCCCAGTCTCGCCTGCTGACCTACGTAAAAAATCGCCATTCAGCCGGCCTGCCAGTCAGTCCCCACTGGGGTTCCTGCCCGACAGTCCAGCATGCCAGGCTACTAAAAACGTTATGACATTGCTGTCATATGCATTATGACATTTCTGTCATATTTCGTCACGATTCCGTCACTTTCCGTTCCGAATCTCGTTTCACCGTATTGGGAATATCATTGACCCACAAAGTCCAATGAAAACATCCCAACTGACCGCCCTCCCCTAGGGGAGGCAAGTGGTACTACACTTGATCTTAGCCAAAAGGCCGAGAAGCGATAACCAGAATGGTGGCAGAATTAACGCCTCCCGAAGAAATCTACCTTGGTCACCCGGACCGGGGTCTTCCCTCTCACCGTCGCTGGCCGCCCTTTCGCCTCTTTTACTGACTCCCGGCAAGAGCTCAGCATGTGCCGGTGGAAAGGAGGCCCCGGCCTCAGGCCTTCCCCCGGCTCCCAGAGTCCTCCTCGGCTGTCGCCTCATTAGGCGTCACTTTGCATACCCACGTTGTCCTCTTTCTAGTATTTGCATGCCCCTCCCCTTCCTGCGCACTGCTTCCAGCCGGCTGGCCGGAAAGCCTGGCAGCCAGGGGATGCTGGGAATCAGGCCAGGAAGCCCTGGACAGCTCCCTGACCGGAAGTGGCCGGACCCTCGCCCTCGCTTGCCTGGGACACTGCTCCCCTGCAGCCTGAGGCCTATAAATAAGGCTTGGCCGTTCGTGGCCGTTCGGGGACGGGCGGGGCGGGCAGAGAAGGAAAAGTACTCTGTATTTTTCTTCTTGCTCAGAGAAGCCAAGGGCAGTGCCCACTTCTCGGCCTGCCTGCCTGCCTGCCTGCCTGCCTGCCTGCTTCCCTCCCTCCCTGCTTCCCTCCCTCCCTGCTTCCCTCCCTCCCTCCCTCCCTCCCTCCATCCATCCTTGTGACTTGCTGAGAACCTTCCTCCATTCGTTCCCCAGTGAAATGGATCCAAAAACCAATGAAACTCTGCTGCTGCAAAAACAGTCTTTTTCCCACGTTTGTCTCTTTTCAAAGTGCAGCGTCTGGATGGAGAAGGGGAAAAAAACAAAGAAAAAAAAGTTGAAAAATAAATAAATAAATAACGCACGGCCGGGTGGCCGCAAAGTGGCAATTAAGTAAAATACATACATAATTAAGGCAAGACACAGTGACCACTTTGCTTTTATTCACAGGCAAACACAATAGCGCCACTTTACAGGGTTTGGTAGTGAAGCGCTACTTTCGTTTTCTCGTCTATTTTTCAACAGCATTGTTTTCCCCGGGTGGGGAAGTGCACCATTCCTGGAGGTACTGCAATACCAGGTTGATGCGTGGAGTGGACAGAGCAAGCTCCTATTCCATCTCCCTGTTCCAAAAATCAATTTAATATATGGTCCCCAGATAGAGGACGTATCAGATATTAAACTGATAAGAACAGATACTACACTTGATCTTAGCCAAAAGGCCGAGAAGCGATAACCAGAATGGTGGCAGAATTAACGCCTCCCGAAGAAATCTACCTTGGTCACCCGGACCGGGGTCTTCCCTCTCACCGTCGCTGGCCGCCCTTTCGCCTCTTTTACTGACTCCCGGCAAGAGCTCAGCATGTGCCGGTGGAAAGGAGGCCCCGGCCTCAGGCCTTCCCCCGGCTCCCAGAGTCCTCCTCGGCTGTCGCCTCATTAGGCGTCACTTTGCATACCCACGTTGTCCTCTTTCTAGTATTTGCATGCCCCTCCCCTTCCTGCGCACTGCTTCCAGCCGGCTGGCCGGAAAGCCTGGCAGCCAGGGGATGCTGGGAATCAGGCCAGGAAGCCCTGGACAGCTCCCTGACCGGAAGTGGCCGGACCCTCGCCCTCGCTTGCCTGGGACACTGCTCCCCTGCAGCCTGAGGCCTATAAATAAGGCTTGGCCGTTCGTGGCCGTTCGGGGACGGGCGGGGCGGGCAGAGAAGGAAAAGTACTCTGTATTTTTCTTCTTGCTCAGAGAAGCCAAGGGCAGTGCCCACTTCTCGGCCTGCCTGCCTGCCTGCCTGCCTGCCTGCCTGCCTGCCTGCTTCCCTCCCTCCCTGCTTCCCTCCCTCCCTGCTTCCCTCCCTCCCTCCCTCCCTCCCTCCATCCATCCTTGTGACTTGCTGAGAACCTTCCTCCATTCGTTCCCCAGTGAAATGGATCCAAAAACCAATGAAACTCTGCTGCTGCAAAAACAGTCTTTTTCCCACGTTTGTCTCTTTTCAAAGTGCAGCGTCTGGATGGAGAAGGGGAAAAAAACAAAGAAAAAAAAGTTGAAAAATAAATAAATAAATAACGCACGGCCGGGTGGCCGCAAAGTGGCAATTAAGTAAAATACATACATAATTAAGGCAAGACACAGTGACCACTTTGCTTTTATTCACAGGCAAACACAATAGCGCCACTTTACAGGGTTTGGTAGTGAAGCGCTACTTTCGTTTTCTCGTCTATTTTTCAACAGCATTGTTTTCCCCGGGTGGGGAAGTGCACCATTCCTGGAGGTACTGCAATACCAGGTTGATGCGTGGAGTGGACAGAGCAAGCTCCTATTCCATCTCCCTGTTCCAAAAATCAATTTAATATATGGTCCCCAGATAGAGGACGTATCAGATATTAAACTGATAAGAACAGATTTTTTTTTTTTTGTCCTACCCGTCACACCCTCAGTCAGCAGGTCTGGCCAGTCTGCCACACCCGCCGGCCTCGCCCTTCACCCGAGCCGTCTCGCCTGGCCTACTTGCCCAGGGGGTACTAGGCATGGCTTATCTTTTCAGCCAACCCCGGTCTGTCCTGCTACTACCTCCACCCAGCAGCCAACCAGCCCAGCTGAAAGCGGGGAACCAATCCGCAGACAGCCATTAGCTGGTTGGCCTTGTGCCGGTCGGACCTAGGAGGGTTCGCCTGGACAGGGGGGCGACTTAGCCTTCCAGCCATGCCGTTCGGCCCTGTCGTTCCATCCAAGGTCATCAGCCCGGGTGTCAGCCCAAGCCGGTTGGCACAGCAGCCCAGTCTCGCCTGCTGACCTACGTAAAAAATCACCATTCAGCCGGCCTGCCAGTCAGTCCCCACTGGGGTTCCTGCCCGACAGTCCAGCATGCCAGGCTACTAAAAACGTTATGACATTGCTGTCATATGCATTATGACATTTCTGTCATATTTCGTCACGATTCCGTCAGATTCCGTTCCGAATCTCATTTCACCGTGTTGGGAATATCATTGACCCACGAAGTTCAATGAAAACATCCCAACTGACCGCCCTCCCCTAGGGGAGGCAAGTGGATACTACACTTGATCTTAGCCAAAAGGCCGAGAAGCGATAACCAGAATGGTGGCAGAATTAACGCCTCCCGAAGAAATCTACCTTGGTCACCCGGACCGGGGTCTTCCCTCTCACCGTCGCTGGCCGCCCTTTCGCCTCTTTTACTGACTCCCGGCAAGAGCTCAGCATGTGCCGGTGGAAAGGAGGCCCCGGCCTCAGGCCTTCCCCCGGCTCCCAGAGTCCTCCTCGGCTGTCGCCTCATTAGGCGTCACTTTGCATACCCACGTTGTCCTCTTTCTAGTATTTGCATGCCCCTCCCCTTCCTGCGCACTGCTTCCAGCCGGCTGGCCGGAAAGCCTGGCAGCCAGGGGATGCTGGGAATCAGGCCAGGAAGCCCTGGACAGCTCCCTGACCGGAAGTGGCCGGACCCTCGCCCTCGCTTGCCTGGGACACTGCTCCCCTGCAGCCTGAGGCCTATAAATAAGGCTTGGCCGTTCGTGGCCGTTCGGGGACGGGCGGGGCGGGCAGAGAAGGAAAAGTACTCTGTATTTTTCTTCTTGCTCAGAGAAGCCAAGGGCAGTGCCCACTTCTCGGCCTGCCTGCCTGCCTGCCTGCCTGCCTGCCTGCCTGCTTCCCTCCCTCCCTGCTTCCCTCCCTCCCTGCTTCCCTCCCTCCCTGCTTCCCTCCCTCCCTCCCTCCCTCCATCCATCCTTGTGACTTGCTGAGAACCTTCCTCCATTCGTTCCCCAGTGAAATGGATCCAAAAACCAATGAAACTCTGCTGCTGCAAAAACAGTCTTTTTCCCACGTTTGTCTCTTTTCAAAGTGCAGCGTCTGGATGGAGAAGGGGAAAAAAACAAAGAAAAAAAAGTTGAAAAATAAATAAATAAATAACGCACGGCCGGGTGGCCGCAAAGTGGCAATTAAGTAAAATACATACATAATTAAGGCAAGACACAGTGACCACTTTGCTTTTATTCACAGGCAAACACAATAGCGCCACTTTACAGGGTTTGGTAGTGAAGCGCTACTTTCGTTTTCTCGTCTATTTTTCAACAGCATTGTTTTCCCCGGGTGGGGAAGTGCACCATTCCTGGAGGTACTGCAATACCAGGTTGATGCGTGGAGTGGACAGAGCAAGCTCCTATTCCATCTCCCTGTTCCAAAAATCAATTTAATATATGGTCCCCAGATAGACTACACTTGATCTTAGCCAAAAGGCCGAGAAGCGATAACCAGAATGGTGGCAGAATTAACGCCTCCCGAAGAAATCTACCTTGGTCACCCGGACCGGGGTCTTCCCTCTCACCGTCGCTGGCCGCCCTTTCGCCTCTTTTACTGACTCCCGGCAAGAGCTCAGCATGTGCCGGTGGAAAGGAGGCCCCGGCCTCAGGCCTTCCCCCGGCTCCCAGAGTCCTCCTCGGCTGTCGCCTCATTAGGCGTCACTTTGCATACCCACGTTGTCCTCTTTCTAGTATTTGCATGCCCCTCCCCTTCCTGCGCACTGCTTCCAGCCGGCTGGCCGGAAAGCCTGGCAGCCAGGGGATGCTGGGAATCAGGCCAGGAAGCCCTGGACAGCTCCCTGACCGGAAGTGGCCGGACCCTCGCCCTCGCTTGCCTGGGACACTGCTCCCCTGCAGCCTGAGGCCTATAAATAAGGCTTGGCCGTTCGTGGCCGTTCGGGGACGGGCGGGGCGGGCAGAGAAGGAAAAGTACTCTGTATTTTTCTTCTTGCTCAGAGAAGCCAAGGGCAGTGCCCACTTCTCGGCCTGCCTGCCTGCCTGCCTGCCTGCCTGCCTGCTTCCCTCCCTCCCTGCTTCCCTCCCTCCCTGCTTCCCTCCCTCCCTCCCTCCATCCATCCTTGTGACTTGCTGAGAACCTTCCTCCATTCGTTCCCCAGTGAAATGGATCCAAAAACCAATGAAACTCTGCTGCTGCAAAAACAGTCTTTTTCCCACGTTTGTCTCTTTTCAAAGTGCAGCGTCTGGATGGAGAAGGGGAAAAAAACAAAGAAAAAAAAGTTGAAAAATAAATAAATAAATAACGCACGGCCGGGTGGCCGCAAAGTGGCAATTAAGTAAAATACATACATAATTAAGGCAAGACACAGTGACCACTTTGCTTTTATTCACAGGCAAACACAATAGCGCCACTTTACAGGGTTTGGTAGTGAAGCGCTACTTTCGTTTTCTCGTCTATTTTTCAACAGCATTGTTTTCCCCGGGTGGGGAAGTGCACCATTCCTGGAGGTACTGCAATACCAGGTTGATGCGTGGAGTGGACAGAGCAAGCTCCTATTCCATCTCCCTGTTCCAAAAATCAATTTAATATATGGTCCCCAGATAGAGGACGTATCAGATATTAAACTGATAAGAACAGATTTTTTTTTCTTTTTTTGTCCTACCCGTCACACCCTCAGTCAGCAGGTCTGGCCAGTCTGCCACACCCGCCGGCCTCGCCCTTCACCCGAGCCGTCTCGCCTGGCCTACTTGCCCAGGAGGTACTAGGCATGGCTTATCTTTTCAGCCAACCCCGGTCTGTCCTGCTACTACCTCCACCCAGCAGCCAACCAGCCCAGCTGAAAGCGGGGAACCAATCCGCAGACAGCCATTAGCTGGTTGGCCTTGTGCCGGTCGAACCTAGGAGGGTTCGCCTGGACAGGGGGGCGACTTAGCCTTCCAGCCATGCCGTTCGGCCCTGTCGTTCCATCCAAGGTCATCAGCCCGGGTGTCAGCCCAAGCCGGTTGGCACAGCAGCCCAGTCTCGCCTGCTGACCTACGTAAAAAATCACCATTCAGCCGGCCTGCCAGTCAGTCCCCACTGGGGTTCCTGCCCGACAGTCCAGCATGCCAGGCTACTAAAAACGTTATGACATTGCTGTCATATGCATTATGACATTTCTGTCATATTTCGTCACGATTCCGTCAGATTCCGTTCCGAATCTCATTTCACCGTGTTGGGAAATGGTGGCAGAATTAACGCCTCCCGAAGAAATCTACCTTGGTCACCCGGACCGGGGTCTTCCCTCTCACCGTCGCTGGCCGCCCTTTCGCCTCTTTTACTGACTCCCGGCAAGAGCTCAGCATGTGCCGGTGGAAAGGAGGCCCCGGCCTCAGGCCTTCCCCCGGCTCCCAGAGTCCTCCTCGGCTGTCGCCTCATTAGGCGTCACTTTGCATACCCACGTTGTCCTCTTTCTAGTATTTGCATGCCCCTCCCCTTCCTGCGCACTGCTTCCAGCCGGCTGGCCGGAAAGCCTGGCAGCCAGGGGATGCTGGGAATCAGGCCAGGAAGCCCTGGACAGCTCCCTGACCGGAAGTGGCCGGACCCTCGCCCTCGCTTGCCTGGGACACTGCTCCCCTGCAGCCTGAGGCCTATAAATAAGGCTTGGCCGTTCGTGGCCGTTCGGGGACGGGCGGGGCGGGCAGAGAAGGAAAAGTACTCTGTATTTTTCTTCTTGCTCAGAGAAGCCAAGGGCAGTGCCCACTTCTCGGCCTGCCTGCCTGCCTGCCTGCCTGCCTGCCTGCCTGCTTCCCTCCCTCCCTGCTTCCCTCCCTCCCTGCTTCCCTCCCTCCCTGCTTCCCTCCCTCCCTCCCTCCCTCCATCCATCCTTGTGACTTGCTGAGAACCTTCCTCCATTCGTTCCCTAGTGAAATGGATCCAAAAACCAATGAAACTCTGCTGCTGCAAAAACAGTCTTTTTCCCACGTTTGTCTCTTTTCAAAGTGCAGCGTCTGGATGGAGAAGGGGAAAAAAACAAAGAAAAAAAAGTTGAAAAATAAATAAATAAATAACGCACGGCCGGGTGGCCGCAAAGTGGCAATTAAGTAAAATACATACATAATTAAGGCAAGACACAGTGACCACTTTGCTTTTATTCACAGGCAAACACAATAGCGCCACTTTACAGGGTTTGGTAGTGAAGCGCTACTTTCGTTTTCTCGTCTATTTTTCAACAGCATTGTTTTCCCCGGGTGGGGAAGTGCACCATTCCTGGAGGTACTGCAATACCAGGTTGATGCGTGGAGTGGACAGAGCAAGCTCCTATTCCATCTCCCTGTTCCAAAAATCAATTTAATATATGGTCCCCAGATAGACTACACTTGATCTTAGCCAAAAGGCCGAGAAGCGATAACCAGAATGGTGGCAGAATTAACGCCTCCCGAAGAAATCTACCTTGGTCACCCGGACCGGGGTCTTCCCTCTCACCGTCGCTGGCCGCCCTTTCGCCTCTTTTACTGACTCCCGGCAAGAGCTCAGCATGTGCCGGTGGAAAGGAGGCCCCGGCCTCAGGCCTTCCCCCGGCTCCCAGAGTCCTCCTCGGCTGTCGCCTCATTAGGCGTCACTTTGCATACCCACGTTGTCCTCTTTCTAGTATTTGCATGCCCCTCCCCTTCCTGCGCACTGCTTCCAGCCGGCTGGCCGGAAAGCCTGGCAGCCAGGGGATGCTGGGAATCAGGCCAGGAAGCCCTGGACAGCTCCCTGACCGGAAGTGGCCGGACCCTCGCCCTCGCTTGCCTGGGACACTGCTCCCCTGCAGCCTGAGGCCTATAAATAAGGCTTGGCCGTTCGTGGCCGTTCGGGGACGGGCGGGGCGGGCAGAGAAGGAAAAGTACTCTGTATTTTTCTTCTTGCTCAGAGAAGCCAAGGGCAGTGCCCACTTCTCGGCCTGCCTGCCTGCCTGCCTGCCTGCCTGCCTGCTTCCCTCCCTCCCTGCTTCCCTCCCTCCCTGCTTCCCTCCCTCCCTCCATCCATCCTTGTGACTTGCTGAGAACCTTCCTCCATTCGTTCCCCAGTGAAATGGATCCAAAAACCAATGAAACTCTGCTGCTGCAAAAACAGTCTTTTTCCCACGTTTGTCTCTTTTCAAAGTGCAGCGTCTGGATGGAGAAGGGGAAAAAAACAAAGAAAAAAAAGTTGAAAAATAAATAAATAAATAACGCACGGCCGGGTGGCCGCAAAGTGGCAATTAAGTAAAATACATACATAATTAAGGCAAGACACAGTGACCACTTTGCTTTTATTCACAGGCAAACACAATAGCGCCACTTTACAGGGTTTGGTAGTGAAGCGCTACTTTCGTTTTCTCGTCTATTTTTCAACAGCATTGTTTTCCCCGGGTGGGGAAGTGCACCATTCCTGGAGGTACTGCAATACCAGGTTGATGCGTGGAGTGGACAGAGCAAGCTCCTATTCCATCTCCCTGTTCCAAAAATCAATTTAATATATGGTCCCCAGATAGAGGACGTATCAGATATTAAACTGATAAGAACAGATTTTTTTTTCTTTTTTTGTCCTACCCGTCACACCCTCAGTCAGCAGGTCTGGCCAGTCTGCCACACCCGCCGGCCTCGCCCTTCACCCGAGCCGTCTCGCCTGGCCTACTTGCCCAGGAGGTACTAGGCATGGCTTATCTTTTCAGCCAACCCCGGTCTGTCCTGCTACTACCTCCACCCAGCAGCCAACCAGCCCAGCTGAAAGCGGGGAACCAATCCGCAGACAGCCATTAGCTGGTTGGCCTTGTGCCGGTCGAACCTAGGAGGGTTCGCCTGGACAGGGGGGCGACTTAGCCTTCCAGCCATGCCGTTCGGCCCTGTCGTTCCATCCAAGGTCATCAGCCCGGGTGTCAGCCCAAGCCGGTTGGCACAGCAGCCCAGTCTCGCCTGCTGACCTACGTAAAAAATCACCATTCAGCCGGCCTGCCAGTCAGTCCCCACTGGGGTTCCTGCCCGACAGTCCAGCATGCCAGGCTACTAAAAACGTTATGACATTGCTGTCATATGCATTATGACATTTCTGTCATATTTCGTCACGATTCCGTCAGATTCCGTTCCGAATCTCATTTCACCGTGTTGGGAAATGGTGGCAGAATTAACGCCTCCCGAAGAAATCTACCTTGGTCACCCGGACCGGGGTCTTCCCTCTCACCGTCGCTGGCCGCCCTTTCGCCTCTTTTACTGACTCCCGGCAAGAGCTCAGCATGTGCCGGTGGAAAGGAGGCCCCGGCCTCAGGCCTTCCCCCGGCTCCCAGAGTCCTCCTCGGCTGTCGCCTCATTAGGCGTCACTTTGCATACCCACGTTGTCCTCTTTCTAGTATTTGCATGCCCCTCCCCTTCCTGCGCACTGCTTCCAGCCGGCTGGCCGGAAAGCCTGGCAGCCAGGGGATGCTGGGAATCAGGCCAGGAAGCCCTGGACAGCTCCCTGACCGGAAGTGGCCGGACCCTCGCCCTCGCTTGCCTGGGACACTGCTCCCCTGCAGCCTGAGGCCTATAAATAAGGCTTGGCCGTTCGTGGCCGTTCGGGGACGGGCGGGGCGGGCAGAGAAGGAAAAGTACTCTGTATTTTTCTTCTTGCTCAGAGAAGCCAAGGGCAGTGCCCACTTCTCGGCCTGCCTGCCTGCCTGCCTGCCTGCCTGCCTGCCTGCTTCCCTCCCTCCCTGCTTCCCTCCCTCCCTGCTTCCCTCCCTCCCTGCTTCCCTCCCTCCCTCCCTCCCTCCATCCATCCTTGTGACTTGCTGAGAACCTTCCTCCATTCGTTCCCTAGTGAAATGGATCCAAAAACCAATGAAACTCTGCTGCTGCAAAAACAGTCTTTTTCCCACGTTTGTCTCTTTTCAAAGTGCAGCGTCTGGATGGAGAAGGGGAAAAAAACAAAGAAAAAAAAGTTGAAAAATAAATAAATAAATAACGCACGGCCGGGTGGCCGCAAAGTGGCAATTAAGTAAAATACATACATAATTAAGGCAAGACACAGTGACCACTTTGCTTTTATTCACAGGCAAACACAATAGCGCCACTTTACAGGGTTTGGTAGTGAAGCGCTACTTTCGTTTTCTCGTCTATTTTTCAACAGCATTGTTTTCCCCGGGTGGGGAAGTGCACCATTCCTGGAGGTACTGCAATACCAGGTTGATGCGTGGAGTGGACAGAGCAAGCTCCTATTCCATCTCCCTGTTCCAAAAATCAATTTAATATATGGTCCCCAGATAGACTACACTTGATCTTAGCCAAAAGGCCGAGAAGCGATAACCAGAATGGTGGCAGAATTAACGCCTCCCGAAGAAATCTACCTTGGTCACCCGGACCGGGGTCTTCCCTCTCACCGTCGCTGGCCGCCCTTTCGCCTCTTTTACTGACTCCCGGCAAGAGCTCAGCATGTGCCGGTGGAAAGGAGGCCCCGGCCTCAGGCCTTCCCCCGGCTCCCAGAGTCCTCCTCGGCTGTCGCCTCATTAGGCGTCACTTTGCATACCCACGTTGTCCTCTTTCTAGTATTTGCATGCCCCTCCCCTTCCTGCGCACTGCTTCCAGCCGGCTGGCCGGAAAGCCTGGCAGCCAGGGGATGCTGGGAATCAGGCCAGGAAGCCCTGGACAGCTCCCTGACCGGAAGTGGCCGGACCCTCGCCCTCGCTTGCCTGGGACACTGCTCCCCTGCAGCCTGAGGCCTATAAATAAGGCTTGGCCGTTCGTGGCCGTTCGGGGACGGGCGGGGCGGGCAGAGAAGGAAAAGTACTCTGTATTTTTCTTCTTGCTCAGAGAAGCCAAGGGCAGTGCCCACTTCTCGGCCTGCCTGCCTGCCTGCCTGCCTGCCTGCCTGCCTGCCTGCTTCCCTCCCTCCCTGCTTCCCTCCCTCCCTGCTTCCCTCCCTCCCTCCCTCCCTCCCTCCATCCATCCTTGTGACTTGCTGAGAACCTTCCTCCATTCGTTCCCCAGTGAAATGGATCCAAAAACCAATGAAACTCTGCTGCTGCAAAAACAGTCTTTTTCCCACGTTTGTCTCTTTTCAAAGTGCAGCGTCTGGATGGAGAAGGGGAAAAAAACAAAGAAAAAAAAGTTGAAAAATAAATAAATAAATAACGCACGGCCGGGTGGCCGCAAAGTGGCAATTAAGTAAAATACATACATAATTAAGGCAAGACACAGTGACCACTTTGCTTTTATTCACAGGCAAACACAATAGCGCCACTTTACAGGGTTTGGTAGTGAAGCGCTACTTTCGTTTTCTCGTCTATTTTTCAACAGCATTGTTTTCCCCGGGTGGGGAAGTGCACCATTCCTGGAGGTACTGCAATACCAGGTTGATGCGTGGAGTGGACAGAGCAAGCTCCTATTCCATCTCCCTGTTCCAAAAATCAATTTAATATATGGTCCCCAGATAGAGGACGTATCAGATATTAAACTGATAAGAACAGATTTTTTTTTTTTTTTTTTTTTTCCTACCCGTCACACCCTCAGTCAGCAGGTCTGGCCAGTCTGCCACACCCGCCGGCCTCGCCCTTCACCCGAGCCGTCTCGCCTGGCCTACTTGCCCAGGGGGTACTAGGCATGGCTTATCTTTTCAGCCAACCCCGGTCTGTCCTGCTACTACCTCCACCCAGCAGCCAACCAGCCCAGCTGAAAGCGGGGAACCAATCCGCAGACAGTCTCGCCTGCTGACCTACGTAAAAAATCGCCATTCAGCCGGCCTGCCAGTCAGTCCCCACTGGGGTTCCTGCCCGACAGTCCAGCATGCCAGGCTACTAAAAACGTTATGACATTTCTGTCATATTTCGTCACGATTCCGTCACTTTCCGTTCCGAATCTCGTTTCACCGTATTGGGAATATCATTGACCCACAAAGTCCAATGAAAACATCCCAACTGACCGCCCTCCCCTAGGGCCGAGAAGCGATAACCAGAATGGTGGCAGAATTAACGCCTCCCGAAGAAATCTACCTTGGTCACCCGGACCGGGGTCTTCCCTCTCACCGTCGCTGGCCGCCCTTTCGCCTCTTTTACTGACTCCCGGCAAGAGCTCAGCATGTGCCGGTGGAAAGGAGGCCCCGGCCTCAGGCCTTCCCCCGGCTCCCAGAGTCCTCCTCGGCTGTCGCCTCATTAGGCGTCACTTTGCATACCCACGTTGTCCTCTTTCTAGTATTTGCATGCCCCTCCCCTTCCTGCGCACTGCTTCCAGCCGGCTGGCCGGAAAGCCTGGCAGCCAGGGGATGCTGGGAATCAGGCCAGGAAGCCCTGGACAGCTCCCTGACCGGAAGTGGCCGGACCCTCGCCCTCGCTTGCCTGGGACACTGCTCCCCTGCAGCCTGAGGCCTATAAATAAGGCTTGGCCGTTCGTGGCCGTTCGGGGACGGGCGGGGCGGGCAGAGAAGGAAAAGTACTCTGTATTTTTCTTCTTGCTCAGAGAAGCCAAGGGCAGTGCCCACTTCTCGGCCTGCCTGCCTGCCTGCCTGCCTGCCTGCCTGCTTCCCTCCCTCCCTGCTTCCCTCCCTCCCTGCTTCCCTCCCTCCCTGCTTCCCTCCCTCCCTCCCTCCCTCCATCCATCCTTGTGACTTGCTGAGAACCTTCCTCCATTCGTTCCCCAGTGAAATGGATCCAAAAACCAATGAAACTCTGCTGCTGCAAAAACAGTCTTTTTCCCACGTTTGTCTCTTTTCAAAGTGCAGCGTCTGGATGGAGAAGGGGAAAAAAACAAAGAAAAAAAAGTTGAAAAATAAATAAATAAATAACGCACGGCCGGGTGGCCGCAAAGTGGCAATTAAGTAAAATACATACATAATTAAGGCAAGACACAGTGACCACTTTGCTTTTATTCACAGGCAAACACAATAGCGCCACTTTACAGGGTTTGGTAGTGAAGCGCTACTTTCGTTTTCTCGTCTATTTTTCAACAGCATTGTTTTCCCCGGGTGGGGAAGAGCACCATTCCTGGAGGTACTGCAATACCAGGTTGATGCGTGGAGTGGACAGAGCAAGCTCCTATTCCATCTCCCTGTTCCAAAAATCAATTTAATATATGGTCCCCAGATAGAGGACGTATCAGATATTAAACTGATAAGAACAGATACTACACTTGATCTTAGCCAAAAGGCCGAGAAGCGATAACCAGAATGGTGGCAGAATTAACGCCTCCCGAAGAAATCTACCTTGGTCACCCGGACCGGGGTCTTCCCTCTCACCGTCGCTGGCCGCCCTTTCGCCTTTCGACTACACTTGATCTTAGCCAAAAGGCCGAGAAGCGATAACCAGAATGGTGGCAGAATTAACGCCTCCCGAAGAAATCTACCTTGGTCACCCGGACCGGGGTCTTCCCTCTCACCGTCGCTGGCCGCCCTTTCGCCTCTTTTACTGACTCCCGGCAAGAGCTCAGCATGTGCCGGTGGAAAGGAGGCCCCGGCCTCAGGCCTTCCCCCGGCTCCCAGAGTCCTCCTCGGCTGTCGCCTCATTAGGCGTCACTTTGCATACCCACGTTGTCCTCTTTCTAGTATTTGCATGCCCCTCCCCTTCCTGCGCACTGCTTCCAGCCGGCTGGCCGGAAAGCCTGGCAGCCAGGGGATGCTGGGAATCAGGCCAGGAAGCCCTGGACAGCTCCCTGGCCGGACCCTCGCCCTCGCTTGCCTGGGACACTGCTCCCCTGCAGCCTGAGGCCTATAAATAAGGCTTGGCCGTTCGTGGCCGTTCGGGGACGGGCGGGGCGGGCAGAGAAGGAAAAGTACTCTGTATTTTTCTTCTTGCTCAGAGAAGCCAAGGGCAGTGCCCACTTCTCGGCCTGCCTGCCTGCCTGCCTGCCTGCCTGCCTGCCTGCTTCCCTCCCTCCCTGCTTCCCTCCCTCCCTGCTTCCCTCCCTCCCTCCCTCCCTCCCTCCATCCATCCTTGTGACTTGCTGAGAACCTTCCTCCATTCGTTCCCCAGTGAAATGGATCCAAAAACCAATGAAACTCTGCTGCTGCAAAAACAGTCTTTTTCCCACGTTTGTCTCTTTTCAAAGTGCAGCGTCTGGATGGAGAAGGGGAAAAAAACAAAGAAAAAAAAGTTGAAAAATAAATAAATAAATAACGCACGGCCGGGTGGCCGCAAAGTGGCAATTAAGTAAAATACATACATAATTAAGGCAAGACACAGTGACCACTTTGCTTTTATTCACAGGCAAACACAATAGCGCCACTTTACAGGGTTTGGTAGTGAAGCGCTACTTTCGTTTTCTCGTCTATTTTTCAACAGCATTGTTTTCCCCGGGTGGGGAAGTGCACCATTCCTGGAGGTACTGCAATACCAGGTTGATGCGTGGAGTGGACAGAGCAAGCTCCTATTCCATCTCCCTGTTCCAAAAATCAATTTAATATATGGTCCCCAGATAGAGGACGTATCAGATATTAAACTGATAAGAACAGATTTTTTTTTTTTTTTTTTTTTTCCTACCCGTCACACCCTCAGTCAGCAGGTCTGGCCAGTCTGCCACACCCGCCGGCCTCGCCCTTCACCCGAGCCGTCTCGCCTGGCCTACTTGCCCAGGGGGTACTAGGCATGGCTTATCTTTTCAGCCAACCCCGGTCTGTCCTGCTACTACCTCCACCCAGCAGCCAACCAGCCCAGCTGAAAGCGGGGAACCAATCCGCAGACAGCCATTAGCTGGTTGGCCTTGTGCCGGTCGGACCTAGGAGGGTTCACCTGGACAGGGGGGCGACTTAGCCTTCCAGCCATGCCGTTCGGCCCTGTCGTTCCATCCAAGGTCATCAGCCCAGGTGTCAGCCCAAGCCGGTTGGCACAGCAGCCCAGTCTCGCCTGCTGACCTACGTAAAAAATCGCCATTCAGCCGGCCTGCCAGTCAGTCCCCACTGGGGTTCCTGCCCGACAGTCCAGCATGCCAGGCTACTAAAAACGTTATGACATTTCTGTCATATTTCGTCACGATTCCGTCACTTTCCGTTCCGAATCTCGTTTCACCGTATTGGGAATATCATTGACCCACAAAGTCCAATGAAAACATCCCAACTGACCGCCCTCCCCTAGGGCCGAGAAGCGATAACCAGAATGGTGGCAGAATTAACGCCTCCCGAAGAAATCTACCTTGGTCACCCGGACCGGGGTCTTCCCTCTCACCGTCGCTGGCCGCCCTTTCGCCTCTTTTACTGACTCCCGGCAAGAGCTCAGCATGTGCCGGTGGAAAGGAGGCCCCGGCCTCAGGCCTTCCCCCGGCTCCCAGAGTCCTCCTCGGCTGTCGCCTCATTAGGCGTCACTTTGCATACCCACGTTGTCCTCTTTCTAGTATTTGCATGCCCCTCCCCTTCCTGCGCACTGCTTCCAGCCGGCTGGCCGGAAAGCCTGGCAGCCAGGGGATGCTGGGAATCAGGCCAGGAAGCCCTGGACAGCTCCCTGACCGGAAGTGGCCGGACCCTCGCCCTCGCTTGCCTGGGACACTGCTCCCCTGCAGCCTGAGGCCTATAAATAAGGCTTGGCCGTTCGTGGCCGTTCGGGGACGGGCGGGGCGGGCAGAGAAGGAAAAGTACTCTGTATTTTTCTTCTTGCTCAGAGAAGCCAAGGGCAGTGCCCACTTCTCGGCCTGCCTGCCTGCCTGCCTGCCTGCCTGCCTGCTTCCCTCCCTCCCTGCTTCCCTCCCTCCCTGCTTCCCTCCCTCCCTGCTTCCCTCCCTCCCTCCCTCCCTCCATCCATCCTTGTGACTTGCTGAGAACCTTCCTCCATTCGTTCCCCAGTGAAATGGATCCAAAAACCAATGAAACTCTGCTGCTGCAAAAACAGTCTTTTTCCCACGTTTGTCTCTTTTCAAAGTGCAGCGTCTGGATGGAGAAGGGGAAAAAAACAAAGAAAAAAAAGTTGAAAAATAAATAAATAAATAACGCACGGCCGGGTGGCCGCAAAGTGGCAATTAAGTAAAATACATACATAATTAAGGCAAGACACAGTGACCACTTTGCTTTTATTCACAGGCAAACACAATAGCGCCACTTTACAGGGTTTGGTAGTGAAGCGCTACTTTCGTTTTCTCGTCTATTTTTCAACAGCATTGTTTTCCCCGGGTGGGGAAGAGCACCATTCCTGGAGGTACTGCAATACCAGGTTGATGCGTGGAGTGGACAGAGCAAGCTCCTATTCCATCTCCCTGTTCCAAAAATCAATTTAATATATGGTCCCCAGATAGAGGACGTATCAGATATTAAACTGATAAGAACAGATTTTTTTTTTTTTTTTTTTTTTGTCCTACCCGTCACACCCTCAGTCAGCAGGTCTGGCCAGTCTGCCACACCCGCCGGCCTCGCCCTTCACCCGAGCCGTCTCGCCTGGCCTACTTGCCCAGGGGGTACTAGGCATGGCTTATCTTTTCAGCCAACCCCGGTCTGTCCTGCTACTACCTCCACCCAGCAGCCAACCAGCCCAGCTGAAAGCGGGGAACCAATCCGCAGACAGCCATTAGCTGGTTGGCCTTGTGCCGGTCGGACCTAGGAGGGTTCGCCTGGACAGGGGGGCGACTTAGCCTTCCAGCCATGCCGTTCGGCCCTGTCGTTCCATCCAAGGTCATCAGCCCGGGTGTCAGCCCAAGCCGGTTGGCACAGCAGCCCAGTCTCGCCTGCTGACCTACGTAAAAAATCACCATTCAGCCGGCCTGCCAGTCAGTCCCCACTGGGGTTCCTGCCCGACAGTCCAGCATGCCAGGCTACTAAAAACGTTATGACATTGCTGTCATATGCATTATGACATTTCTGTCATATTTCGTCACGATTCCGTCAGATTCCGTTCCGAATCTCATTTCACCGTGTTGGGAATATCATTGACCCACGAAGTTCAATGAAAACATCCCAACTGACCGCCCTCCCCTAGGGGAGGCAAGTGGTACTACACTTGATCTTAGCCAAAAGGCCGAGAAGCGATAACCAGAATGGTGGCAGAATTAACGCCTCCCGAAGAAATCTACCTTGGTCACCCGGACCGGGGTCTTCCCTCTCACCGTCGCTGGCCGCCCTTTCGCCTCTTTTACTGACTCCCGGCAAGAGCTCAGCATGTGCCGGTGGAAAGGAGGCCCCGGCCTCAGGCCTTCCCCCGGCTCCCAGAGTCCTCCTCGGCTGTCGCCTCATTAGGCGTCACTTTGCATACCCACGTTGTCCTCTTTCTAGTATTTGCATGCCCCTCCCCTTCCTGCGCACTGCTTCCAGCCGGCTGGCCGGAAAGCCTGGCAGCCAGGGGATGCTGGGAATCAGGCCAGGAAGCCCTGGACAGCTCCCTGACCGGAAGTGGCCGGACCCTCGCCCTCGCTTGCCTGGGACACTGCTCCCCTGCAGCCTGAGGCCTATAAATAAGGCTTGGCCGTTCGTGGCCGTTCGGGGACGGGCGGGGCGGGCAGAGAAGGAAAAGTACTCTGTATTTTTCTTCTTGCTCAGAGAAGCCAAGGGCAGTGCCCACTTCTCGGCCTGCCTGCCTGCCTGCCTGCCTGCCTGCCTGCTTCCCTCCCTCCCTGCTTCCCTCCCTCCCTGCTTCCCTCCCTCCCTCCCTCCCTCCCTCCATCCATCCTTGTGACTTGCTGAGAACCTTCCTCCATTCGTTCCCCAGTGAAATGGATCCAAAAACCAATGAAACTCTGCTGCTGCAAAAACAGTCTTTTTCCCACGTTTGTCTCTTTTCAAAGTGCAGCGTCTGGATGGAGAAGGGGAAAAAAACAAAGAAAAAAAAGTTGAAAAATAAATAAATAAATAACGCACGGCCGGGTGGCCGCAAAGTGGCAATTAAGTAAAATACATACATAATTAAGGCAAGACACAGTGACCACTTTGCTTTTATTCACAGGCAAACACAATAGCGCCACTTTACAGGGTTTGGTAGTGAAGCGCTACTTTCGTTTTCTCGTCTATTTTTCAACAGCATTGTTTTCCCCGGGTGGGGAAGTGCACCATTCCTGGAGGTACTGCAATACCAGGTTGATGCGTGGAGTGGACAGAGCAAGCTCCTATTCCATCTCCCTGTTCCAAAAATCAATTTAATATATGGTCCCCAGATAGAGGACGTATCAGATATTAAACTGATAAGAACAGATACTACACTTGATCTTAGCCAAAAGGCCGAGAAGCGATAACCAGAATGGTGGCAGAATTAACGCCTCCCGAAGAAATCTACCTTGGTCACCCGGACCGGGGTCTTCCCTCTCACCGTCGCTGGCCGCCCTTTCGCCTCTTTTACTGACTCCCGGCAAGAGCTCAGCATGTGCCGGTGGAAAGGAGGCCCCGGCCTCAGGCCTTCCCCCGGCTCCCAGAGTCCTCCTCGGCTGTCGCCTCATTAGGCGTCACTTTGCATACCCACGTTGTCCTCTTTCTAGTATTTGCATGCCCCTCCCCTTCCTGCGCACTGCTTCCAGCCGGCTGGCCGGAAAGCCTGGCAGCCAGGGGATGCTGGGAATCAGGCCAGGAAGCCCTGGACAGCTCCCTGACCGGAAGTGGCCGGACCCTCGCCCTCGCTTGCCTGGGACACTGCTCCCCTGCAGCCTGAGGCCTATAAATAAGGCTTGGCCGTTCGTGGCCGTTCGGGGACGGGCGGGGCGGGCAGAGAAGGAAAAGTACTCTGTATTTTTCTTCTTGCTCAGAGAAGCCAAGGGCAGTGCCCACTTCTCGGCCTGCCTGCCTGCCTGCCTGCCTGCCTGCCTGCTTCCCTCCCTCCCTGCTTCCCTCCCTCCCTGCTTCCCTCCCTCCCTGCTTCCCTCCCTCCCTCCCTCCCTCCATCCATCCTTGTGACTTGCTGAGAACCTTCCTCCATTCGTTCCCCAGTGAAATGGATCCAAAAACCAATGAAACTCTGCTGCTGCAAAAACAGTCTTTTTCCCACGTTTGTCTCTTTTCAAAGTGCAGCGTCTGGATGGAGAAGGGGAAAAAAACAAAGAAAAAAAAGTTGAAAAATAAATAAATAAATAACGCACGGCCGGGTGGCCGCAAAGTGGCAATTAAGTAAAATACATACATAATTAAGGCAAGACACAGTGACCACTTTGCTTTTATTCACAGGCAAACACAATAGCGCCACTTTACAGGGTTTGGTAGTGAAGCGCTACTTTCGTTTTCTCGTCTATTTTTCAACAGCATTGTTTTCCCCGGGTGGGGAAGTGCACCATTCCTGGAGGTACTGCAATACCAGGTTGATGCGTGGAGTGGACAGAGCAAGCTCCTATTCCATCTCCCTGTTCCAAAAATCAATTTAATATATGGTCCCCAGATAGAGGACGTATCAGATATTAAACTGATAAGAACAGATACTACACTTGATCTTAGCCAAAAGGCCGAGAAGCGATAACCAGAATGGTGGCAGAATTAACGCCTCCCGAAGAAATCTACCTTGGTCACCCGGACCGGGGTCTTCCCTCTCACCGTCGCTGGCCGCCCTTTCGCCTCTTTTACTGACTCCCGGCAAGAGCTCAGCATGTGCCGGTGGAAAGGAGGCCCCGGCCTCAGGCCTTCCCCCGGCTCCCAGAGTCCTCCTCGGCTGTCGCCTCATTAGGCGTCACTTTGCATACCCACGTTGTCCTCTTTCTAGTATTTGCATGCCCCTCCCCTTCCTGCGCACTGCTTCCAGCCGGCTGGCCGGAAAGCCTGGCAGCCAGGGGATGCTGGGAATCAGGCCAGGAAGCCCTGGACAGCTCCCTGACCGGAAGTGGCCGGACCCTCGCCCTCGCTTGCCTGGGACACTGCTCCCCTGCAGCCTGAGGCCTATAAATAAGGCTTGGCCGTTCGTGGCCGTTCGGGGACGGGCGGGGCGGGCAGAGAAGGAAAAGTACTCTGTATTTTTCTTCTTGCTCAGAGAAGCCAAGGGCAGTGCCCACTTCTCGGCCTGCCTGCCTGCCTGCCTGCCTGCCTGCCTGCTTCCCTCCCTCCCTGCTTCCCTCCCTCCCTGCTTCCCTCCCTCCCTCCCTCCCTCCCTCCATCCATCCTTGTGACTTGCTGAGAACCTTCCTCCATTCGTTCCCCAGTGAAATGGATCCAAAAACCAATGAAACTCTGCTGCTGCAAAAACAGTCTTTTTCCCACGTTTGTCTCTTTTCAAAGTGCAGCGTCTGGATGGAGAAGGGGAAAAAAACAAAGAAAAAAAAGTTGAAAAATAAATAAATAAATAACGCACGGCCGGGTGGCCGCAAAGTGGCAATTAAGTAAAATACATACATAATTAAGGCAAGACACAGTGACCACTTTGCTTTTATTCACAGGCAAACACAATAGCGCCACTTTACAGGGTTTGGTAGTGAAGCGCTACTTTCGTTTTCTCGTCTATTTTTCAACAGCATTGTTTTCCCCGGGTGGGGAAGTGCACCATTCCTGGAGGTACTGCAATACCAGGTTGATGCGTGGAGTGGACAGAGCAAGCTCCTATTCCATCTCCCTGTTCCAAAAATCAATTTAATATATGGTCCCCAGATAGAGGACGTATCAGATATTAAACTGATGAGAACAGATTTTTTTTTTTTTTTTTTTTTTCCTACCCGTCACACCCTCAGTCAGCAGGTCTGGCCAGTCTGCCACACCCGCCGGCCTCGCCCTTCACCCGAGCCGTCTCGCCTGGCCTACTTGCCCAGGGGGTACTAGGCATGGCTTATCTTTTCAGCCAACCCCGGTCTGTCCTGCTACTACCTCCACCCAGCAGCCAACCAGCCCAGCTGAAAGCGGGGAACCAATCCGCAGACAGCCATTAGCTGGTTGGCCTTGTGCCGGTCGGACCTAGGAGGGTTCACCTGGACAGGGGGGCGACTTAGCCTTCCAGCCATGCCGTTCGGCCCTGTCGTTCCATCCAAGGTCATCAGCCCAGGTGTCAGCCCAAGCCGGTTGGCACAGCAGCCCAGTCTCGCCTGCTGACCTACGTAAAAAATCGCCATTCAGCCGGCCTGCCAGTCAGTCCCCACTGGGGTTCCTGCCCGACAGTCCAGCATGCCAGGCTACTAAAAACGTTATGACATTTCTGTCATATTTCGTCACGATTCCGTCACTTTCCGTTCCGAATCTCGTTTCACCGTATTGGGAATATCATTGACCCACAAAGTCCAATGAAAACATCCCAACTGACCGCCCTCCCCTAGGGCCGAGAAGCGATAACCAGAATGGTGGCAGAATTAACGCCTCCCGAAGAAATCTACCTTGGTCACCCGGACCGGGGTCTTCCCTCTCACCGTCGCTGGCCGCCCTTTCGCCTCTTTTACTGACTCCCGGCAAGAGCTCAGCATGTGCCGGTGGAAAGGAGGCCCCGGCCTCAGGCCTTCCCCCGGCTCCCAGAGTCCTCCTCGGCTGTCGCCTCATTAGGCGTCACTTTGCATACCCACGTTGTCCTCTTTCTAGTATTTGCATGCCCCTCCCCTTCCTGCGCACTGCTTCCAGCCGGCTGGCCGGAAAGCCTGGCAGCCAGGGGATGCTGGGAATCAGGCCAGGAAGCCCTGGACAGCTCCCTGACCGGAAGTGGCCGGACCCTCGCCCTCGCTTGCCTGGGACACTGCTCCCCTGCAGCCTGAGGCCTATAAATAAGGCTTGGCCGTTCGTGGCCGTTCGGGGACGGGCGGGGCGGGCAGAGAAGGAAAAGTACTCTGTATTTTTCTTCTTGCTCAGAGAAGCCAAGGGCAGTGCCCACTTCTCGGCCTGCCTGCCTGCCTGCCTGCCTGCCTGCTTCCCTCCCTCCCTGCTTCCCTCCCTCCCTGCTTCCCTCCCTCCCTGCTTCCCTCCCTCCCTGCTTCCCTCCCTCCCTCCCTCCCTCCATCCATCCTTGTGACTTGCTGAGAACCTTCCTCCATTCGTTCCCCAGTGAAATGGATCCAAAAACCAATGAAACTCTGCTGCTGCAAAAACAGTCTTTTTCCCACGTTTGTCTCTTTTCAAAGTGCAGCGTCTGGATGGAGAAGGGGAAAAAAACAAAGAAAAAAAAGTTGAAAAATAAATAAATAAATAACGCACGGCCGGGTGGCCGCAAAGTGGCAATTAAGTAAAATACATACATAATTAAGGCAAGACACAGTGACCACTTTGCTTTTATTCACAGGCAAACACAATAGCGCCACTTTACAGGGTTTGGTAGTGAAGCGCTACTTTCGTTTTCTCGTCTATTTTTCAACAGCATTGTTTTCCCCGGGTGGGGAAGTGCACCATTCCTGGAGGTACTGCAATACCAGGTTGATGCGTGGAGTGGACAGAGCAAGCTCCTATTCCATCTCCCTGTTCCAAAAATCAATTTAATATATGGTCCCCAGATAGAGGACGTATCAGATATTAAACTGATAAGAACAGATACTACACTTGATCTTAGCCAAAAGGCCGAGAAGCGATAACCAGAATGGTGGCAGAATTAACGCCTCCCGAAGAAATCTACCTTCGGGGTCTTCCCTCTCACCGTCGCTGGCCGCCCTTTCGCCTCTTTTACTGACTCCCGGCAAGAGCTCAGCATGTGCCGGTGGAAAGGAGGCCCCGGCCTCAGGCCTTCCCCCGGCTCCCAGAGTCCTCCTCGGCTGTCGCCTCATTAGGCGTCACTTTGCATACCCACGTTGTCCTCTTTCTAGTATTTGCATGCCCCTCCCCTTCCTGCGCACTGCTTCCAGCCGGCTGGCCGGAAAGCCTGGCAGCCAGGGGATGCTGGGAATCAGGCCAGGAAGCCCTGGACAGCTCCCTGACCGGAAGTGGCCGGACCCTCGCCCTCGCTTGCCTGGGACACTGCTCCCCTGCAGCCTGAGGCCTATAAATAAGGCTTGGCCGTTCGTGGCCGTTCGGGGACGGGCGGGGCGGGCAGAGAAGGAAAAGTACTCTGTATTTTTCTTCTTGCTCAGAGAAGCCAAGGGCAGTGCCCACTTCTCGGCCTGCCTGCCTGCCTGCCTGCCTGCCTGCCTGCTTCCCTCCCTCCCTGCTTCCCTCCCTCCCTGCTTCCCTCCCTCCCTCCCTCCCTCCATCCATCCTTGTGACTTGCTGAGAACCTTCCTCCATTCGTTCCCCAGTGAAATGGATCCAAAAACCAATGAAACTCTGCTGCTGCAAAAACAGTCTTTTTCCCACGTTTGTCTCTTTTCAAAGTGCAGCGTCTGGATGGAGAAGGGGAAAAAAACAAAGAAAAAAAAGTTGAAAAATAAATAAATAAATAACGCACGGCCGGGTGGCCGCAAAGTGGCAATTAAGTAAAATACATACATAATTAAGGCAAGACACAGTGACCACTTTGCTTTTATTCACAGGCAAACACAATAGCGCCACTTTACAGGGTTTGGTAGTGAAGCGCTACTTTCGTTTTCTCGTCTATTTTTCAACAGCATTGTTTTCCCCGGGTGGGGAAGTGCACCATTCCTGGAGGTACTGCAATACCAGGTTGATGCGTGGAGTGGACAGAGCAAGCTCCTATTCCATCTCCCTGTTCCAAAAATCAATTTAATATATGGTCCCCAGATAGAGGACGTATCAGATATTAAACTGATAAGAACAGATACTACACTTGATCTTAGCCAAAAGGCCGAGAAGCGATAACCAGAATGGTGGCAGAATTAACGCCTCCCGAAGAAATCTACCTTGGTCACCCGGACCGGGGTCTTCCCTCTCACCGTCGCTGGCCGCCCTTTCGCCTCTTTTACTGACTCCCGGCAAGAGCTCAGCATGTGCCGGTGGAAAGGAGGCCCCGGCCTCAGGCCTTCCCCCGGCTCCCAGAGTCCTCCTCGGCTGTCGCCTCATTAGGCGTCACTTTGCATACCCACGTTGTCCTCTTTCTAGTATTTGCATGCCCCTCCCCTTCCTGCGCACTGCTTCCAGCCGGCTGGCCGGAAAGCCTGGCAGCCAGGGGATGCTGGGAATCAGGCCAGGAAGCCCTGGACAGCTCCCTGACCGGAAGTGGCCGGACCCTCGCCCTCGCTTGCCTGGGACACTGCTCCCCTGCAGCCTGAGGCCTATAAATAAGGCTTGGCCGTTCGTGGCCGTTCGGGGACGGGCGGGGCGGGCAGAGAAGGAAAAGTACTCTGTATTTTTCTTCTTGCTCAGAGAAGCCAAGGGCAGTGCCCACTTCTCGGCCTGCCTGCCTGCCTGCCTGCCTGCTTCCCTCCCTCCCTGCTTCCCTCCCTCCCTGCTTCCCTCCCTCCCTGCTTCCCTCCCTCCCTCCCTCCCTCCATCCATCCTTGTGACTTGCTGAGAACCTTCCTCCATTCGTTCCCCAGTGAAATGGATCCAAAAACCAATGAAACTCTGCTGCTGCAAAAACAGTCTTTTTCCCACGTTTGTCTCTTTTCAAAGTGCAGCGTCTGGATGGAGAAGGGGAAAAAAACAAAGAAAAAAAAGTTGAAAAATAAATAAATAAATAACGCACGGCCGGGTGGCCGCAAAGTGGCAATTAAGTAAAATACATACATAATTAAGGCAAGACACAGTGACCACTTTGCTTTTATTCACAGGCAAACACAATAGCGCCACTTTACAGGGTTTGGTAGTGAAGCGCTACTTTCGTTTTCTCGTCTATTTTTCAACAGCATTGTTTTCCCCGGGTGGGGAAGTGCACCATTCCTGGAGGTACTGCAATACCAGGTTGATGCGTGGAGTGGACAGAGCAAGCTCCTATTCCATCTCCCTGTTCCAAAAATCAATTTAATATATGGTCCCCAGATAGAGGACGTATCAGATATTAAACTGATAAGAACAGATTTTTTTTTTTTGTAAAAATATACTTTATTTATAAAATTGTAAGGCACATATACATGTTAACCAATCCCATAGGGTGGTGTACATTATAACCTGAGTAGGGGGTGCACGCAGGCACCTGCCTACCGGTTTTCCATCAAGATTTTACTCATAATGCTCTCACTTCTATGTTGAAGTGATGCTGTTTCTAAGTGACCCATTCTGCCCATTTTTTCTGTTTCCATTTTTTCTCTGCTATTTCTTTTCCTTGTCTTTTAATATCAACATAGTAGAAAAGCATAATCTTGTCAAGACACATGTGAATTACATCATTTACATCTAACTCTTTATGTTTGAATAGTAGCAAGTTTCTTGCAATCCATAAGCTTTCTTTAGCACAACTTAGTATTTTCCAGAGAGTTCTGTCTTTATTTTTGGACAGTGAGCTCTCTATGCCATACAGTACTATTTCATAGTTTATATTTCTTAGCGTGGTTATTTCCGTGATAAAAACATTTATTTTATTCCAAAACTTTCTGGCAAAATGACAGTTCCATAGGAAGTGTATGGTGGTTTCTTCTCCTGGGCAGTCTGGTCTCGGGCATTTTGTCGAATTTGCGAGCCCTCTTCTGTGCTGGAAGGTCTTTACTGGTAGAGCGTTGGACACTGCCAACCATGAGAGGTCTTTTTGTGAGTTCGTAATGTCTGTATGGTTTGCTTTCTCCCAAACCAGATTAGAGAGTTTTTCCGTTAGGTTGTTGACCATCTCCATCTTTTCCAACTGCTGCAGTTCTTTTTTCAGCAATGTTCTGGCTTCTAGGCAGTCATTGTCCACCTCCAGGAGTTTCAGCATCTTTAGGAAGGGTTCAAGGCAGGCATAGAGTTTGTGGGGAAAAAAGGCAACCGGTATAGCATTGTCTCTCTGTAGGATTTTGAATTTGTAGAAAATGTCTCCAGCTCCATACCGTACATAGTTGGCTGCGATATTTCTGCCTTCTCGTATTGCTTTGAGGCAGAGGCAAAGATAGTTCGAAAAAATGTATAGATACAGATTTAGCATGTTTTTTCCCCCATTTCTAGGGTGTTTGAAGACCATAGTTCTTTTAACCTTCTCCATTTTGGAGTTCCAAAAGAAGGTAAAAAGGCTTTTTTGTAGTTGTCTCAGCGTGGTTTTATCCGGTGGGTATATTACTGCAAAGAAAAGTATTAGTGGTAAAATGACAGCTTTAATGACCATTATTTTTCCTGTCATGGATAGAGTTCTTGTTTTCCATAAACCTAACTTCTGGTTGATCTTGCTTTGGATGGGGGGCCAATTGTCTTTTCCTTCTGGGTCTTGTGAGAAGGTTATCCCCAGGATTTTTGTCGGTTGTTTTGTAACTTTTACTTCCAGTTTTGCTAGGTTGTTCCAGTTGCCTATTGTGAGGCATGTGCTTTTTTCTGTGTTCAATACCAGCCCTGATGCTTGCGCAAAGAAGTGTGTATGAAGGAGCACTCTTTTGACAGAGGGTGGGTCAGGGCATAGGACAGTTACATCGTCCATGTATGCAATGCATTTAGCGTGTTTTCCCCCTGCTCCTGGTACAAATATTCCTTTGATGATTTTGTCTTTCCTTAGACTGCAGAGTAGTGGTTCCAAGGCGCATACAAAAAGGGCTGGGGAAAGGGGGCAACCTTGGCGTACTCCCGATTTGATGTGTACTTCCTCTGTAAGTGTCCCATTCACAATTATTTTACTAGTTGCATTTTTATATAAAATTTCTATCATTCCTATGAATGGGGTGGGGAAGCCCATTTTGTGTAGGACTTTGAACAAGTACTCATGTGAGACACTATCAAAGGCCTTTTGTAAGTCCAGGGATAAAACTCCTAAAGGGTTGCCTTCTTCTAAGGCTCTGTTGATAGCGTCTCTGATGGTGATAAGGCTGTCCCAAATCTTTCTTCCTGGTACTGCACAGGTTTGGTCTGGTTCTATCACAGTTTTTAGCACCCTTTTGATTCTGTTTGTTATGAATTTGCTATAGATTTTGCTGTCTACGTTTAATAAGGTTATCGGTCTCCAATTTTTTATGTTGTTCATGTCTCCTTTTTTGTGGATTAGTTTGACTGATCCCTGTGTAAAGGCATGTAGGAAGAATTTGTTTTCTACACATTGAGTAAACATTTCCATAATGTCTTTTGCTATGACCCTCCAGAAGGTATTGTAGAATTCCCAGGGAAGTCCGTCTTGTCCTGGGGCGGAGTTGCGTGGCGCTTTTTGCAGGATGTTTAGGAATTCCTCTCCTGTAAGGGGGGACTGTAGGAAATCTTGTTCTTCAGAGGTTAGACCTTTGTCATAGGTTTCTAGTAGCTCGTCGCATGCAGATGCATCACAGTTTTTTTGTGAGAAGAGTTTAGTAAAGAAGTTGTGTATCACTTGTTCTATATCTTTTTGCTCTGTTGTTGGTTTGCCTTCCGAGTCTAACAGTTCCTCTATGGGAGTATGGTTTGTCTTTGCTTTTTTAAAAAAGAAGGAGTTGCATTTCTCATCCTCTTCATACTTGAGGACTCGTGAGTTGAAAATGGTTTCCTTCCCTTTTGTTTTGAACCAATTTCTGATATCTGCTTTAGTCTTTTGGATGTCTTCTTGTACTTGTATCCCTGCGTCTTGAAGTTGTATGAGATTTGTAAGGGTATCTTGTAACTCATTATATTCTTTTCTTTTTGCTTGAGCTATTTCTCTCCCTTTTTTTGAGAAAAAATATTTTGTTTGTTTTTTGGTATATTCCCACCATTCCTGTAGAGTTGGGAATTGTTCCTTCTCTGTTCTCCATATTTCATACTGTTCTATGAAGGCCTCCTGGGTATCTTGTGCTTGTAGGAGGGTGGTGTTCATTTTCCAGTAGGCACTACTTTTTTTCCCCATGTTGGCTATAGAGACTTCTGTTAAGAGCGTTTGGTGGTCTGATAGGCAGCTATCTTGTAGTTCAGAGGAGATACATTTGACGTTTTCAGAGGCCAGAATGAGGTCTATTCTGGAGATCGTGTTTCCATCGTCTGAGATCCAGGTATAGCCTGTGGTGTTTGGGTTGCAGATTGTGAAGGAATCTTGCAGGCTAAGATTATTGATTATTTCTATTAGTTTTTTCGAGGACTTATCTAAGGAGTATGATTGGCAGCCTCCTACTCTGTCTGTTTTTTGTAGTATGCAGTTAAAGTCTCCTAATATGATGGTTGGTGTACCTCCTACTAGGAAGTGTTGTAGATTGTCGAAAAGTTCATATCTCTCATTTTTTGTGGTTTGTGCATACACATTGCAGATTCTAAAAACATGTCCCTGGTACTGGACATGCAGCATTACTGCCCTCCCATGTTCAATGTTTTCTTGTTTTAGGACAGAGAAATGGTGGTTTTTAAAAAGGAAACATAACCCAGCATTTTTGTTTCCGCCCCCTGACCATATGGATGGTCCCAGCTCCCATTCTTCTTGTAAGAAGGAGTAGTTATAGTTAAAGGGGAGGTGGCATTCCTGCAGGCAGATAATGTCTGCATTTAGTAATTTGCAGTACTCCAGTACTGCAGCTCTTTTGTTATTTTGCTTTAAACCTCTAACATTTAAAGTGGCTAATGTGATAGCCATTAGTACGTATAGGGTGTAAGCCATAATCAAAGTTAGTTAGTTTTTTCCTTCTTGTTTCCTTGTATCTTTTCACCTTTTTGGTTGGAGGTGCCTGTCTCTTCTTCACTTCCCAGAAAGGGGTTTAGCACAAGGAGTGCCTCTGTATCCATCTCCTGTGGGGGAGATGATAGGTTTTGGAGTGCTTCAGTTAGGCCTGATAGATTGAGGTTTTCTGTATCAGAGAGACCTACCAGGCTGCTGAACCTATTTGTTGTGCTGTCAAAGGAGATGAGTCCTGATAGTCCCTCAAATGGGTTGTCATTTTTTTGTTGTGTGGCAGTTTTCCTTTTGTTCCTGGTGTGGATTGCTTCCTCTGTATATTGCAGCGCTTTATTTGTTTTCCTTTTTAGGATTCTCTGATGGTGTCTGTCGCTTTGTTCGAATATTTTTGAGAATTCTTTTTCTGCTGCTAGGTGATCGTTTGTAGGGGTTTCCTCTTCTACCATTGTGTTTTCCTCCTCTTCCTCCTGAGTGTTGTGTTCTGTTTCCATCTCTATGGGTTTGTTGATCCTCTGTGACTTTCTTTGTTTGTTTGACAAAGCCTTTTCCCATTCTCCTTCTGTGTTGTTTGTTTTCCCTGTTTCTTTTGGCGTGGGTAGCGTTATGTGTGTGCTTGCCTCGCTGTCTTGTGTGGCGTCCTGTTGTGTTTGTAGCGGTTGCGAGATAATGATGATCTCTGGTTGTTGGCTTTCCTGAGTTTCTGGTACTGTATCGGTTGCGCCACTTTGGTTTACTTCGGTGTCGCTTGTTTCAGCTTCAGTTTGTGTGTGCTTAATCTGCTCATTTTCTCTGGGCTGTGTTAGTCCCTTGTTGTTGCTTTCTGTGTGGGTGTTGGTGTCAGAGCTGACCCCTGTTGGTTTTGTGGTCTGTGTCCCTTCCTTTTCTCCTCTTTGTGGTGGAGTGTTTTCTTTGTCAGAGGCTGTGCGTGCATTATGTGTCTTTAAAGGACATTGCTTGTAGAGGTGGTCTTTTGTACCGCATAGGTTGCAGTTTTTTGCTGTCTCACACTGTTGTGCTTTGTGGCCTTTTACCCCACAGTTTCTGCAAATGTCTCCAGTGCACACCTCTTTTGTGTGTCCAAACTGGAGGCACTGCCTACAGAAGATTGGCTGTCCTGGATAGTATAAGAAACCCCTATTTGGGCCTATAGAAAAATTTAGAGGTGGGTGTCTTGTCCCTCCCACCCCGGTGCTGTCTGGGGCTAGTACTACCATGTATCTTCTTTTCCCATTCCATGCTCCCCATTCGTTGCGCAGTTCGGTCCCTCCCCTGACCTTGCTGCAGTATCTGCTTAAGAACATTTCTATTTCACTGGCTGGGGCAAAGGGGTTGTACATATGTACAGTGAGGGGGATTTCCCTGGGCACAGTTATTGCAGTGATAATGTATCCTTTCATTTCTGGGTGATTCATGTTGGTATTCAGATTGTAGAGAAAGCTTTGGTATTCTGTTTCTGATGCTAAAGTAATATCAAAAATCCCTTTTTTTCTAAAATCTTGTATACATTTTGTTTGCGCAGGCTCTTTCTTAAAAATTTGTTTTAGCACTATTTCCATTAGGTGTTTTATAGTGCGTTTTTCCTTAGCTAGTTCATCAATTTCAAATCTCACGGTAAACCTAATGTTGGACATTGGGGTATTACCTTTTGCTCTGGTGTCCTCGTAAATTGCGTGGTCTCCTGTGTTTCCGGCTGCTGCCGCGTAAGATTTGGGTGCTGCCGTCTCCATGGTGCTCTTGGTGTGTGCCCCCTGGCCGAGCGCCGTGCGCGCCTGGGGGCTCACTGTCTGTAGGCTCCTTTCAGCCCCTCGTTCTGGTTTGGCTGTGTTTTCCTCTGTTGTCCCTAGAGGGCGCCACTGAGTCCCCTCGCGTGCCCCCTGGCCGAGCACCAGCCGGTGCGCCTGGGGGCTCGCTGTTTATAAATCGATTTCCCTCGGGTGACTTCTATTTCGTTTTGTGCACTGGCGTGCCCCCTGGCCGAGCCTTTAAGGGCGCCTGGGGGCTCGCTTTACTGTTTTCCGCTTTTGGTCCCTAGCGGGAGCCTGTGAGTGGGCTTGGGATTTTGTGCTGCCCAGCTGTGGTTGTCGTCTGCTTGCGTGCCTCCTGGCCGAGCACCAGCCGGTGCGCCTGGAGGCTCGCGGTAATTTAATCTGTCTCCTGCGTGCCCCTTGGCCGAGCACTTTCCAGTGCGCCTGGGGGCTCGCGTTATGTGTCTTTTTTCGGTCTCTGCGTGCCCTCTGGCCGAGCCTCTGAGGGCGCCTGGGGGGGTCGCTTTGTTCTTAATTAGCCTGCCTGCCTGCGTGCCCCCTGGCCGAGCACCAGCCGGTGCGCCTGGGGGCTCGCGGTGGGGTTTCGGAATTCCTTTCAAATGCGTGTATTTTCGGTCTGTGGAGTGTCCCTGGGCCGAGCACTAAGCTGGTGCGCCCAGGGTGTCTCCACTACTGCACTGGCCAGAAAATGTCGGGAAAGGGTATTTTTCCTTTTTTGGAGTGTCCCCGGGCCGAGCACCACGGAGGTGCGCCCGGGGTGTCTCCAAAGAGATTGCGCTTAGTTGATCCTGCTCCCTCCCACTACCCTACCCGTGGGGTTGGGCTCACCTGTTTCCTGCCCGCTTGGGCAGGTGTTCCGAGATTTGTGCCCTGGAGGTGCCCCGAGCCGTGCACTATCCAGTGCGCCCGGGGCTCCTTTTAAATGCGTCTCCTGAGCTGCAGCTATGTGCGCGCTCGATATTCTGTCCCCAAAAGGTGTTCCCCTGTCAGCACAGAATCTGGGGTCAGCGCAGCCTTGCCACGGACAAGCCGTGGAGCGAAGGCCCAGCTTTCCCCAGGTGCACCTATGAGGTCACGACCTAGCCTTGATCCCTTTCGCCTGTCCCCACGCAGCCTTGCCACGGTCAAGCCATGGAACGAAGGCCCAGCAGAGACTGGTGTCCGGTTTTCAGGCGCCCCCTAGCCAGATCCAAGTGATTTTTTTTTTTTTTTTTTTTTGTCCTACCCGTCACACCCTCAGTCAGCAGGTCTGGCCAGTCTGCCACACCCGCCGGCCTCGCCCTTCACCCGAGCCGTCTCGCCTGGCCTACTTGCCCAGGGGGTACTAGGCATGGCTTATCTTTTCAGCCAACCCCGGTCTGTCCTGCTACTACCTCCACCCAGCAGCCAACCAGCCCAGCTGAAAGCGGGGAACCAATCCGCAGACAGCCATTAGCTGGTTGGCCTTGTGCCGGTCGGACCTAGGAGGGTTCGCCTGGACAGGGGGGCGACTTAGCCTTCCAGCCATGCCGTTCGGCCCTGTCGTTCCATCCAAGGTCATCAGCCCGGGTGTCAGCCCAAGCCGGTTGGCACAGCAGCCCAGTCTCGCCTGCTGACCTACGTAAAAAATCACCATTCAGCCGGCCTGCCAGTCAGTCCCCACTGGGGTTCCTGCCCGACAGTCCAGCATGCCAGGCTACTAAAAACGTTATGACATTGCTGTCATATGCATTATGACATTTCTGTCATATTTCGTCACGATTCCGTCAGATTCCGTTCCGAATCTCATTTCACCTTGATCTTAGCCAAAAGGCCGAGAAGCGATAACCAGAATGGTGGCAGAATTAACGCCTCCCGAAGAAATCTACCTTGGTCACCCGGACCGGGGTCTTCCCTCTCACCGTCGCTGGCCGCCCTTTCGCCTCTTTTACTGACTCCCGGCAAGAGCTCAGCATGTGCCGGTGGAAAGGAGGCCCCGGCCTCAGGCCTTCCCCCGGCTCCCAGAGTCCTCCTCGGCTGTCGCCTCATTAGGCGTCACTTTGCATACCCACGTTGTCCTCTTTCTAGTATTTGCATGCCCCTCCCCTTCCTGCGCACTGCTTCCAGCCGGCTGGCCGGAAAGCCTGGCAGCCAGGGGATGCTGGGAATCAGGCCAGGAAGCCCTGGACAGCTCCCTGACCGGAAGTGGCCGGACCCTCGCCCTCGCTTGCCTGGGACACTGCTCCCCTGCAGCCTGAGGCCTATAAATAAGGCTTGGCCGTTCGTGGCCGTTCGGGGACGGGCGGGGCGGGCAGAGAAGGAAAAGTACTCTGTATTTTTCTTCTTGCTCAGAGAAGCCAAGGGCAGTGCCCACTTCTCGGCCTGCCTGCCTGCCTGCCTGCCTGCCTGCCTGCTTCCCTCCCTCCCTGCTTCCCTCCCTCCCTGCTTCCCTCCCTCCCTCCCTCCCTCCCTCCATCCATCCTTGTGACTTGCTGAGAACCTTCCTCCATTCGTTCCCCAGTGAAATGGATCCAAAAACCAATGAAACTCTGCTGCTGCAAAAACAGTCTTTTTCCCACGTTTGTCTCTTTTCAAAGTGCAGCGTCTGGATGGAGAAGGGGAAAAAAACAAAGAAAAAAAAGTTGAAAAATAAATAAATAAATAACGCACGGCCGGGTGGCCGCAAAGTGGCAATTAAGTAAAATACATACATAATTAAGGCAAGACACAGTGACCACTTTGCTTTTATTCACAGGCAAACACAATAGCGCCACTTTACAGGGTTTGGTAGTGAAGCGCTACTTTCGTTTTCTCGTCTATTTTTCAACAGCATTGTTTTCCCCGGGTGGGGAAGTGCACCATTCCTGGAGGTACTGCAATACCAGGTTGATGCGTGGAGTGGACAGAGCAAGCTCCTATTCCATCTCCCTGTTCCAAAAATCAATTTAATATATGGTCCCCAGATAGAGGACGTATCAGATATTAAACTGATAAGAACAGATACTACACTTGATCTTAGCCAAAAGGCCGAGAAGCGATAACCAGAATGGTGGCAGAATTAACGCCTCCCGAAGAAATCTACCTTGGTCACCCGGACCGGGGTCTTCCCTCTCACCGTCGCTGGCCGCCCTTTCGCCTCTTTTACTGACTCCCGGCAAGAGCTCAGCATGTGCCGGTGGAAAGGAGGCCCCGGCCTCAGGCCTTCCCCCGGCTCCCAGAGTCCTCCTCGGCTGTCGCCTCATTAGGCGTCACTTTGCATACCCACGTTGTCCTCTTTCTAGTATTTGCATGCCCCTCCCCTTCCTGCGCACTGCTTCCAGCCGGCTGGCCGGAAAGCCTGGCAGCCAGGGGATGCTGGGAATCAGGCCAGGAAGCCCTGGACAGCTCCCTGACCGGAAGTGGCCGGACCCTCGCCCTCGCTTGCCTGGGACACTGCTCCCCTGCAGCCTGAGGCCTATAAATAAGGCTTGGCCGTTCGTGGCCGTTCGGGGACGGGCGGGGCGGGCAGAGAAGGAAAAGTACTCTGTATTTTTCTTCTTGCTCAGAGAAGCCAAGGGCAGTGCCCACTTCTCGGCCTGCCTGCCTGCCTGCCTGCTTCCCTCCCTCCCTGCTTCCCTCCCTCCCTGCTTCCCTCCCTCCCTGCTTCCCTCCCTCCCTCCCTCCCTCCCTCCATCCATCCTTGTGACTTGCTGAGAACCTTCCTCCATTCGTTCCCCAGTGAAATGGATCCAAAAACCAATGAAACTCTGCTGCTGCAAAAACAGTCTTTTTCCCACGTTTGTCTCTTTTCAAAGTGCAGCGTCTGGATGGAGAAGGGGAAAAAAACAAAGAAAAAAAAGTTGAAAAATAAATAAATAAATAACGCACGGCCGGGTGGCCGCAAAGTGGCAATTAAGTAAAATACATACATAATTAAGGCAAGACACAGTGACCACTTTGCTTTTATTCACAGGCAAACACAATAGCGCCACTTTACAGGGTTTGGTAGTGAAGCGCTACTTTCGTTTTCTCGTCTATTTTTCAACAGCATTGTTTTCCCCGGGTGGGGAAGTGCACCATTCCTGGAGGTACTGCAATACCAGGTTGATGCGTGGAGTGGACAGAGCAAGCTCCTATTCCATCTCCCTGTTCCAAAAATCAATTTAATATATGGTCCCCAGATAGAGGACGTATCAGATATTAAACTGATAAGAACAGATTTTTTTTTTTTTTTTTTTGTAAGGCACATATACATGTTAACCAATCCCATAGGGTGGTGTACATTATAACCTGAGTAGGGGGTGCACGCAGGCACCTGCCTACCGGTTTTCCATCAAGATTTTACTCATAATGCTCTCACTTCTATGTTGAAGTGATGCTGTTTCTAAGTGACCCATTCTGCCCATTTTTTCTGTTTCCATTTTTTCTCTGCTATTTCTTTTCCTTGTCTTTTAATATCAACATAGTAGAAAAGCATAATCTTGTCAAGACACATGTGAATTACATCATTTACATCTAACTCTTTATGTTTGAATAGTAGCAAGTTTCTTGCAATCCATAAGCTTTCTTTAGCACAACTTAGTATTTTCCAGAGAGTTCTGTCTTTATTTTTGGACAGTGAGCTCTCTATGCCATACAGTACTATTTCATAGTTTATATTTCTTAGCGTGGTTATTTCCGTGATAAAAACATTTATTTTATTCCAAAACTTTCTGGCAAAATGACAGTTCCATAGGAAGTGTATGGTGGTTTCTTCTCCTGGGCAGTCTGGTCTCGGGCATTTTGTCGAATTTGCGAGCCCTCTTCTGTGCTGGAAGGTCTTTACTGGTAGAGCGTTGGACACTGCCAACCATGAGAGGTCTTTTTGTGAGTTCGTAATGTCTGTATGGTTTGCTTTCTCCCAAACCAGATTAGAGAGTTTTTCCGTTAGGTTGTTGACCATCTCCATCTTTTCCAACTGCTGCAGTTCTTTTTTCAGCAATGTTCTGGCTTCTAGGCAGTCATTGTCCACCTCCAGGAGTTTCAGCATCTTTAGGAAGGGTTCAAGGCAGGCATAGAGTTTGTGGGGAAAAAAGGCAACCGGTATAGCATTGTCTCTCTGTAGGATTTTGAATTTGTAGAAAATGTCTCCAGCTCCATACCGTACATAGTTGGCTGCGATATTTCTGCCTTCTCGTATTGCTTTGAGGCAGAGGCAAAGATAGTTCGAAAAAATGTATAGATACAGATTTGGCATGTTTTTTCCCCCATTTCTAGGGTGTTTGAAGACCATAGTTCTTTTAACCTTCTCCATTTTGGAGTTCCAAAAGAAGGTAAAAAGGCTTTTTTGTAGTTGTCTCAGCGTGGTTTTATCCGGTGGGTATATTACTGCAAAGAAAAGTATTAGTGGTAAAATGACAGCTTTAATGACCATTATTTTTCCTGTCATGGATAGAGTTCTTGTTTTCCATAAACCTAACTTCTGGTTGATCTTGCTTTGGATGGGGGGCCAATTGTCTTTTCCTTCTGGGTCTTGTGAGAAGGTTATCCCCAGGATTTTTGTCGGTTGTTTTGTAACTTTTACTTCCAGTTTTGCTAGGTTGTTCCAGTTGCCTATTGTGAGGCATGTGCTTTTTTCTGTGTTCAATACCAGCCCTGATGCTTGCGCAAAGAAGTGTGTATGAAGGAGCACTCTTTTGACAGAGGGTGGGTCAGGGCATAGGACAGTTACATCGTCCATGTATGCAATGCATTTAGCGTGTTTTCCCCCTGCTCCTGGTACAAATATTCCTTTGATGATTTTGTCTTTCCTTAGACTGCAGAGTAGTGGTTCCAAGGCGCATACAAAAAGGGCTGGGGAAAGGGGGCAACCTTGGCGTACTCCCGATTTGATGTGTACTTCCTCTGTAAGTGTCCCATTCACAATTATTTTACTAGTTGCATTTTTATATAAAATTTCTATCATTCCTATGAATGGGGTGGGGAAGCCCATTTTGTGTAGGACTTTGAACAAGTACTCATGTGAGACACTATCAAAGGCCTTTTGTAAGTCCAGGGATAAAACTCCTAAAGGGTTGCCTTCTTCTAAGGCTCTGTTGATAGCGTCTCTGATGGTGATAAGGCTGTCCCAAATCTTTCTTCCTGGTACTGCACAGGTTTGGTCTGGTTCTATCACAGTTTTTAGCACCCTTTTGATTCTGTTTGTTATGAATTTGCTATAGATTTTGCTGTCTACGTTTAATAAGGTTATCGGTCTCCAATTTTTTATGTTGTTCATGTCTCCTTTTTTGTGGATTAGTTTGACTGATCCCTGTGTAAAGGCATGTAGGAAGAATTTGTTTTCTACACATTGAGTAAACATTTCCATAATGTCTTTTGCTATGACCCTCCAGAAGGTATTGTAGAATTCCCAGGGAAGTCCGTCTTGTCCTGGGGCGGAGTTGCGTGGCGCTTTTTGCAGGATGTTTAGGAATTCCTCTCCTGTAAGGGGGGACTGTAGGAAATCTTGTTCTTCAGAGGTTAGACCTTTGTCATAGGTTTCTAGTAGCTCGTCGCATGCAGATGCATCACAGTTTTTTTGTGAGAAGAGTTTAGTAAAGAAGTTGTGTATCACTTGTTCTATATCTTTTTGCTCTGTTGTTGGTTTGCCTTCCGAGTCTAACAGTTCCTCTATGGGAGTATGGTTTGTCTTTGCTTTTTTAAAAAAGAAGGAGTTGCATTTCTCATCCTCTTCATACTTGAGGACTCGTGAGTTGAAAATGGTTTCCTTCCCTTTTGTTTTGAACCAATTTCTGATATCTGCTTTAGTCTTTTGGATGTCTTCTTGTACTTGTATCCCTGCGTCTTGAAGTTGTATGAGATTTGTAAGGGTATCTTGTAACTCATTATATTCTTTTCTTTTTGCTTGAGCTATTTCTCTCCCTTTTTTTGAGAAAAAATATTTTGTTTGTTTTTTGGTATATTCCCACCATTCCTGTAGAGTTGGGAATTGTTCCTTCTCTGTTCTCCATATTTCATACTGTTCTATGAAGGCCTCCTGGGTGCCCCAGTGAAATGGATCCAAAAACCAATGAAACTCTGCTGCTGCAAAAACAGTCTTTTTCCCACGTTTGTCTCTTTTCAAAGTGCAGCGTCTGGATGGAGAAGGGGAAAAAAACAAAGAAAAAAAAGTTGAAAAATAAATAAATAAATAACGCACGGCCGGGTGGCCGCAAAGTGGCAATTAAGTAAAATACATACATAATTAAGGCAAGACACAGTGACCACTTTGCTTTTATTCACAGGCAAACACAATAGCGCCACTTTACAGGGTTTGGTAGTGAAGCGCTACTTTCGTTTTCTCGTCTATTTTTCAACAGCATTGTTTTCCCCGGGTGGGGAAGTGCACCATTCCTGGAGGTACTGCAATACCAGGTTGATGCGTGGAGTGGACAGAGCAAGCTCCTATTCCATCTCCCTGTTCCAAAAATCAATTTAATATATGGTCCCCAGATAGAGGACGTATCAGATATTAAACTGATAAGAACAGATACTACACTTGATCTTAGCCAAAAGGCCGAGAAGCGATAACCAGAATGGTGGCAGAATTAACGCCTCCCGAAGAAATCTACCTTGGTCACCCGGACCGGGGTCTTCCCTCTCACCGTCGCTGGCCGCCCTTTCGCCTCTTTTACTGACTCCCGGCAAGAGCTCAGCATGTGCCGGTGGAAAGGAGGCCCCGGCCTCAGGCCTTCCCCCGGCTCCCAGAGTCCTCCTCGGCTGTCGCCTCATTAGGCGTCACTTTGCATACCCACGTTGTCCTCTTTCTAGTATTTGCATGCCCCTCCCCTTCCTGCGCACTGCTTCCAGCCGGCTGGCCGGAAAGCCTGGCAGCCAGGGGATGCTGGGAATCAGGCCAGGAAGCCCTGGACAGCTCCCTGACCGGAAGTGGCCGGACCCTCGCCCTCGCTTGCCTGGGACACTGCTCCCCTGCAGCCTGAGGCCTATAAATAAGGCTTGGCCGTTCGTGGCCGTTCGGGGCGGGCAGAGAAGGAAAAGTACTCTGTATTTTTCTTCTTGCTCAGAGAAGCCAAGGGCAGTGCCCACTTCTCGGCCTGCCTGCCTGCCTGCCTGCCTGCCTGCCTGCTTCCCTCCCTCCCTGCTTCCCTCCCTCCCTGCTTCCCTCCCTCCCTCCCTCCCTCCCTCCATCCATCCTTGTGACTTGCTGAGAACCTTCCTCCATTCGTTCCCCAGTGAAATGGATCCAAAAACCAATGAAACTCTGCTGCTGCAAAAACAGTCTTTTTCCCACGTTTGTCTCTTTTCAAAGTGCAGCGTCTGGATGGAGAAGGGGAAAAAAACAAAGAAAAAAAAGTTGAAAAATAAATAAATAAATAACGCACGGCCGGGTGGCCGCAAAGTGGCAATTAAGTAAAATACATACATAATTAAGGCAAGACACAGTGACCACTTTGCTTTTATTCACAGGCAAACACAATAGCGCCACTTTACAGGGTTTGGTAGTGAAGCGCTACTTTCGTTTTCTCGTCTATTTTTCAACAGCATTGTTTTCCCCGGGTGGGGAAGTGCACCATTCCTGGAGGTACTGCAATACCAGGTTGATGCGTGGAGTGGACAGAGCAAGCTCCTATTCCATCTCCCTGTTCCAAAAATCAATTTAATATATGGTCCCCAGATAGAGGACGTATCAGATATTAAACTGATAAGAACAGATTTTTTTTTTTTTTTTTTTTTTCCTACCCGTCACACCCTCAGTCAGCAGGTCTGGCCAGTCTGCCACACCCGCCGGCCTCGCCCTTCACCCGAGCCGTCTCGCCTGGCCTACTTGCCCAGGGGGTACTAGGCATGGCTTATCTTTTCAGCCAACCCCGGTCTGTCCTGCTACTACCTCCACCCAGCAGCCAACCAGCCCAGCTGAAAGCGGGGAACCAATCCGCAGACAGCCATTAGCTGGTTGGCCTTGTGCCGGTCGGACCTAGGAGGGTTCACCTGGACAGGGGGGCGACTTAGCCTTCCAGCCATGCCGTTCGGCCCTGTCGTTCCATCCAAGGTCATCAGCCCAGGTGTCAGCCCAAGCCGGTTGGCACAGCAGCCCAGTCTCGCCTGCTGACCTACGTAAAAAATCGCCATTCAGCCGGCCTGCCAGTCAGTCCCCACTGGGGTTCCTGCCCGACAGTCCAGCATGCCAGGCTACTAAAAACGTTATGACATTTCTGTCATATTTCGTCACGATTCCGTCACTTTCCGTTCCGAATCTCGTTTCACCGTATTGGGAATATCATTGACCCACAAAGTCCAATGAAAACATCCCAACTGACCGCCCTCCCCTAGGGCCGAGAAGCGATAACCAGAATGGTGGCAGAATTAACGCCTCCCGAAGAAATCTACCTTGGTCACCCGGACCGGGGTCTTCCCTCTCACCGTCGCTGGCCGCCCTTTCGCCTCTTTTACTGACTCCCGGCAAGAGCTCAGCATGTGCCGGTGGAAAGGAGGCCCCGGCCTCAGGCCTTCCCCCGGCTCCCAGAGTCCTCCTCGGCTGTCGCCTCATTAGGCGTCACTTTGCATACCCACGTTGTCCTCTTTCTAGTATTTGCATGCCCCTCCCCTTCCTGCGCACTGCTTCCAGCCGGCTGGCCGGAAAGCCTGGCAGCCAGGGGATGCTGGGAATCAGGCCAGGAAGCCCTGGACAGCTCCCTGACCGGAAGTGGCCGGACCCTCGCCCTCGCTTGCCTGGGACACTGCTCCCCTGCAGCCTGAGGCCTATAAATAAGGCTTGGCCGTTCGTGGCCGTTCGGGGACGGGCGGGGCGGGCAGAGAAGGAAAAGTACTCTGTATTTTTCTTCTTGCTCAGAGAAGCCAAGGGCAGTGCCCACTTCTCGGCCTGCCTGCCTGCCTGCCTGCCTGCCTGCCTGCTTCCCTCCCTCCCTGCTTCCCTCCCTCCCTGCTTCCCTCCCTCCCTGCTTCCCTCCCTCCCTCCCTCCCTCCCTCCATCCATCCTTGTGACTTGCTGAGAACCTTCCTCCATTCGTTCCCCAGTGAAATGGATCCAAAAACCAATGAAACTCTGCTGCTGCAAAAACAGTCTTTTTCCCACGTTTGTCTCTTTTCAAAGTGCAGCGTCTGGATGGAGAAGGGGAAAAAAACAAAGAAAAAAAAGTTGAAAAATAAATAAATAAATAACGCACGGCCGGGTGGCCGCAAAGTGGCAATTAAGTAAAATACATACATAATTAAGGCAAGACACAGTGACCACTTTGCTTTTATTCACAGGCAAACACAATAGCGCCACTTTACAGGGTTTGGTAGTGAAGCGCTACTTTCGTTTTCTCGTCTATTTTTCAACAGCATTGTTTTCCCCGGGTGGGGAAGTGCACCATTCCTGGAGGTACTGCAATACCAGGTTGATGCGTGGAGTGGACAGAGCAAGCTCCTATTCCATCTCCCTGTTCCAAAAATCAATTTAATATATGGTCCCCAGATAGAGGACGTATCAGATATTAAACTGATAAGAACAGATACTACACTTGATCTTAGCCAAAAGGCCGAGAAGCGATAACCAGAATGGTGGCAGAATTAACGCCTCCCGAAGAAATCTACCTTGGTCACCCGGACCGGGGTCTTCCCTCTCACCGTCGCTGGCCGCCCTTTCGCCTCTTTTACTGACTCCCGGCAAGAGCTCAGCATGTGCCGGTGGAAAGGAGGCCCCGGCCTCAGGCCTTCCCCCGGCTCCCAGAGTCCTCCTCGGCTGTCGCCTCATTAGGCGTCACTTTGCATACCCACGTTGTCCTCTTTCTAGTATTTGCATGCCCCTCCCCTTCCTGCGCACTGCTTCCAGCCGGCTGGCCGGAAAGCCTGGCAGCCAGGGGATGCTGGGAATCAGGCCAGGAAGCCCTGGACAGCTCCCTGACCGGAAGTGGCCGGACCCTCGCCCTCGCTTGCCTGGGACACTGCTCCCCTGCAGCCTGAGGCCTATAAATAAGGCTTGGCCGTTCGTGGCCGTTCGGGGACGGGCGGGGCGGGCAGAGAAGGAAAAGTACTCTGTATTTTTCTTCTTGCTCAGAGAAGCCAAGGGCAGTGCCCACTTCTCGGCCTGCCTGCCTGCCTGCCTGCCTGCCTGCCTGCTTCCCTCCCTCCCTGCTTCCCTCCCTCCCTGCTTCCCTCCCTCCCTGCTTCCCTCCCTCCCTCCCTCCCTCCATCCATCCTTGTGACTTGCTGAGAACCTTCCTCCATTCGTTCCCCAGTGAAATGGATCCAAAAACCAATGAAACTCTGCTGCTGCAAAAACAGTCTTTTTCCCACGTTTGTCTCTTTTCAAAGTGCAGCGTCTGGATGGAGAAGGGGAAAAAAACAAAGAAAAAAAAGTTGAAAAATAAATAAATAAATAACGCACGGCCGGGTGGCCGCAAAGTGGCAATTAAGTAAAATACATACATAATTAAGGCAAGACACAGTGACCACTTTGCTTTTATTCACAGGCAAACACAATAGCGCCACTTTACAGGGTTTGGTAGTGAAGCGCTACTTTCGTTTTCTCGTCTATTTTTCAACAGCATTGTTTTCCCCGGGTGGGGAAGTGCACCATTCCTGGAGGTACTGCAATACCAGGTTGATGCGTGGAGTGGACAGAGCAAGCTCCTATTCCATCTCCCTGTTCCAAAAATCAATTTAATATATGGTCCCCAGATAGAGGACGTATCAGATATTAAACTGATAAGAACAGATACTACACTTGATCTTAGCCAAAAGGCCGAGAAGCGATAACCAGAATGGTGGCAGAATTAACGCCTCCCGAAGAAATCTACCTTGGTCACCCGGACCGGGGTCTTCCCTCTCACCGTCGCTGGCCGCCCTTTCGCCTCTTTTACTGACTCCCGGCAAGAGCTCAGCATGTGCCGGTGGAAAGGAGGCCCCGGCCTCAGGCCTTCCCCCGGCTCCCAGAGTCCTCCTCGGCTGTCGCCTCATTAGGCGTCACTTTGCATACCCACGTTGTCCTCTTTCTAGTATTTGCATGCCCCTCCCCTTCCTGCGCACTGCTTCCAGCCGGCTGGCCGGAAAGCCTGGCAGCCAGGGGATGCTGGGAATCAGGCCAGGAAGCCCTGGACAGCTCCCTGACCGGAAGTGGCCGGACCCTCGCCCTCGCTTGCCTGGGACACTGCTCCCCTGCAGCCTGAGGCCTATAAATAAGGCTTGGCCGTTCGTGGCCGTTCGGGGCGGGCAGAGAAGGAAAAGTACTCTGTATTTTTCTTCTTGCTCAGAGAAGCCAAGGGCAGTGCCCACTTCTCGGCCTGCCTGCCTGCCTGCCTGCCTGCCTGCCTGCTTCCCTCCCTCCCTGCTTCCCTCCCTCCCTGCTTCCCTCCCTCCCTCCCTCCCTCCCTCCATCCATCCTTGTGACTTGCTGAGAACCTTCCTCCATTCGTTCCCCAGTGAAATGGATCCAAAAACCAATGAAACTCTGCTGCTGCAAAAACAGTCTTTTTCCCACGTTTGTCTCTTTTCAAAGTGCAGCGTCTGGATGGAGAAGGGGAAAAAAACAAAGAAAAAAAAGTTGAAAAATAAATAAATAAATAACGCACGGCCGGGTGGCCGCAAAGTGGCAATTAAGTAAAATACATACATAATTAAGGCAAGACACAGTGACCACTTTGCTTTTATTCACAGGCAAACACAATAGCGCCACTTTACAGGGTTTGGTAGTGAAGCGCTACTTTCGTTTTCTCGTCTATTTTTCAACAGCATTGTTTTCCCCGGGTGGGGAAGTGCACCATTCCTGGAGGTACTGCAATACCAGGTTGATGCGTGGAGTGGACAGAGCAAGCTCCTATTCCATCTCCCTGTTCCAAAAATCAATTTAATATATGGTCCCCAGATAGAGGACGTATCAGATATTAAACTGATAAGAACAGATTTTTTTTTTTTTTTTTTTTTTCCTACCCGTCACACCCTCAGTCAGCAGGTCTGGCCAGTCTGCCACACCCGCCGGCCTCGCCCTTCACCCGAGCCGTCTCGCCTGGCCTACTTGCCCAGGGGGTACTAGGCATGGCTTATCTTTTCAGCCAACCCCGGTCTGTCCTGCTACTACCTCCACCCAGCAGCCAACCAGCCCAGCTGAAAGCGGGGAACCAATCCGCAGACAGCCATTAGCTGGTTGGCCTTGTGCCGGTCGGACCTAGGAGGGTTCACCTGGACAGGGGGGCGACTTAGCCTTCCAGCCATGCCGTTCGGCCCTGTCGTTCCATCCAAGGTCATCAGCCCAGGTGTCAGCCCAAGCCGGTTGGCACAGCAGCCCAGTCTCGCCTGCTGACCTACGTAAAAAATCGCCATTCAGCCGGCCTGCCAGTCAGTCCCCACTGGGGTTCCTGCCCGACAGTCCAGCATGCCAGGCTACTAAAAACGTTATGACATTTCTGTCATATTTCGTCACGATTCCGTCACTTTCCGTTACGAATCTCGTTTCACCGTATTGGGAATATCATTGACCCACAAAGTCCAATGAAAACATCCCAACTGACCGCCCTCCCCTAGGGCCGAGAAGCGATAACCAGAATGGTGGCAGAATTAACGCCTCCCGAAGAAATCTACCTTGGTCACCCGGACCGGGGTCTTCCCTCTCACCGTCGCTGGCCGCCCTTTCGCCTCTTTTACTGACTCCCGGCAAGAGCTCAGCATGTGCCGGTGGAAAGGAGGCCCCGGCCTCAGGCCTTCCCCCGGCTCCCAGAGTCCTCCTCGGCTGTCGCCTCATTAGGCGTCACTTTGCATACCCACGTTGTCCTCTTTCTAGTATTTGCATGCCCCTCCCCTTCCTGCGCACTGCTTCCAGCCGGCTGGCCGGAAAGCCTGGCAGCCAGGGGATGCTGGGAATCAGGCCAGGAAGCCCTGGACAGCTCCCTGACCGGAAGTGGCCGGACCCTCGCCCTCGCTTGCCTGGGACACTGCTCCCCTGCAGCCTGAGGCCTATAAATAAGGCTTGGCCGTTCGTGGCCGTTCGGGGACGGGCGGGGCGGGCAGAGAAGGAAAAGTACTCTGTATTTTTCTTCTTGCTCAGAGAAGCCAAGGGCAGTGCCCACTTCTCGGCCTGCCTGCCTGCCTGCCTGCCTGCCTGCTTCCCTCCCTCCCTGCTTCCCTCCCTCCCTGCTTCCCTCCCTCCCTGCTTCCCTCCCTCCCTCCCTCCCTCCATCCATCCTTGTGACTTGCTGAGAACCTTCCTCCATTCGTTCCCCAGTGAAATGGATCCAAAAACCAATGAAACTCTGCTGCTGCAAAAACAGTCTTTTTCCCACGTTTGTCTCTTTTCAAAGTGCAGCGTCTGGATGGAGAAGGGGAAAAAAACAAAGAAAAAAAAGTTGAAAAATAAATAAATAAATAACGCACGGCCGGGTGGCCGCAAAGTGGCAATTAAGTAAAATACATACATAATTAAGGCAAGACACAGTGACCACTTTGCTTTTATTCACAGGCAAACACAATAGCGCCACTTTACAGGGTTTGGTAGTGAAGCGCTACTTTCGTTTTCTCGTCTATTTTTCAACAGCATTGTTTTCCCCGGGTGGGGAAGTGCACCATTCCTGGAGGTACTGCAATACCAGGTTGATGCGTGGAGTGGACAGAGCAAGCTCCTATTCCATCTCCCTGTTCCAAAAATCAATTTAATATATGGTCCCCAGATAGAGGACGTATCAGATATTAAACTGATAAGAACAGATACTACACTTGATCTTAGCCAAAAGGCCGAGAAGCGATAACCAGAATGGTGGCAGAATTAACGCCTCCCGAAGAAATCTACCTTGGTCACCCGGACCGGGGTCTTCCCTCTCACCGTCGCTGGCCGCCCTTTCGCCTCTTTTACTGACTCCCGGCAAGAGCTCAGCATGTGCCGGTGGAAAGGAGGCCCCGGCCTCAGGCCTTCCCCCGGCTCCCAGAGTCCTCCTCGGCTGTCGCCTCATTAGGCGTCACTTTGCATACCCACGTTGTCCTCTTTCTAGTATTTGCATGCCCCTCCCCTTCCTGCGCACTGCTTCCAGCCGGCTGGCCGGAAAGCCTGGCAGCCAGGGGATGCTGGGAATCAGGCCAGGAAGCCCTGGACAGCTCCCTGACCGGAAGTGGCCGGACCCTCGCCCTCGCTTGCCTGGGACACTGCTCCCCTGCAGCCTGAGGCCTATAAATAAGGCTTGGCCGTTCGTGGCCGTTCGGGGACGGGCGGGGCGGGCAGAGAAGGAAAAGTACTCTGTATTTTTCTTCTTGCTCAGAGAAGCCAAGGGCAGTGCCCACTTCTCGGCCTGCCTGCCTGCCTGCCTGCCTGCCTGCCTGCCTGCTTCCCTCCCTCCCTGCTTCCCTCCCTCCCTGCTTCCCTCCCTCCCTCCCTCCCTCCCTCCATCCATCCTTGTGACTTGCTGAGAACCTTCCTCCATTCGTTCCCCAGTGAAATGGATCCAAAAACCAATGAAACTCTGCTGCTGCAAAAACAGTCTTTTTCCCACGTTTGTCTCTTTTCAAAGTGCAGCGTCTGGATGGAGAAGGGGAAAAAAACAAAGAAAAAAAAGTTGAAAAATAAATAAATAAATAACGCACGGCCGGGTGGCCGCAAAGTGGCAATTAAGTAAAATACATACATAATTAAGGCAAGACACAGTGACCACTTTGCTTTTATTCACAGGCAAACACAATAGCGCCACTTTACAGGGTTTGGTAGTGAAGCGCTACTTTCGTTTTCTCGTCTATTTTTCAACAGCATTGTTTTCCCCGGGTGGGGAAGTGCACCATTCCTGGAGGTACTGCAATACCAGGTTGATGCGTGGAGTGGACAGAGCAAGCTCCTATTCCATCTCCCTGTTCCAAAAATCAATTTAATATATGGTCCCCAGATAGAGGACGTATCAGATATTAAACTGATAAGAACAGATTTTTTTTTTTTGTAAAAATATACTTTATTTATAAAATTGTAAGGCACATATACATGTTAACCAATCCCATACTACACTTGATCTTAGCCAAAAGGCCGAGAAGCGATAACCAGAATGGTGGCAGAATTAACGCCTCCCGAAGAAATCTACCTTGGTCACCCGGACCGGGGTCTTCCCTCTCACCGTCGCTGGCCGCCCTTTCGCCTCTTTTACTGACTCCCGGCAAGAGCTCAGCATGTGCCGGTGGAAAGGAGGCCCCGGCCTCAGGCCTTCCCCCGGCTCCCAGAGTCCTCCTCGGCTGTCGCCTCATTAGGCGTCACTTTGCATACCCACGTTGTCCTCTTTCTAGTATTTGCATGCCCCTCCCCTTCCTGCGCACTGCTTCCAGCCGGCTGGCCGGAAAGCCTGGCAGCCAGGGGATGCTGGGAATCAGGCCAGGAAGCCCTGGACAGCTCCCTGACCGGAAGTGGCCGGACCCTCGCCCTCGCTTGCCTGGGACACTGCTCCCCTGCAGCCTGAGGCCTATAAATAAGGCTTGGCCGTTCGTGGCCGTTCGGGGACGGGCGGGGCGGGCAGAGAAGGAAAAGTACTCTGTATTTTTCTTCTTGCTCAGAGAAGCCAAGGGCAGTGCCCACTTCTCGGCCTGCCTGCCTGCCTGCCTGCCTGCCTGCCTGCTTCCCTCCCTCCCTGCTTCCCTCCCTCCCTGCTTCCCTCCCTCCCTGCTTCCCTCCCTCCCTCCCTCCCTCCCTCCATCCATCCTTGTGACTTGCTGAGAACCTTCCTCCATTCGTTCCCCAGTGAAATGGATCCAAAAACCAATGAAACTCTGCTGCTGCAAAAACAGTCTTTTTCCCACGTTTGTCTCTTTTCAAAGTGCAGCGTCTGGATGGAGAAGGGGAAAAAAACAAAGAAAAAAAAGTTGAAAAATAAATAAATAAATAACGCACGGCCGGGTGGCCGCAAAGTGGCAATTAAGTAAAATACATACATAATTAAGGCAAGACACAGTGACCACTTTGCTTTTATTCACAGGCAAACACAATAGCGCCACTTTACAGGGTTTGGTAGTGAAGCGCTACTTTCGTTTTCTCGTCTATTTTTCAACAGCATTGTTTTCCCCGGGTGGGGAAGTGCACCATTCCTGGAGGTACTGCAATACCAGGTTGATGCGTGGAGTGGACAGAGCAAGCTCCTATTCCATCTCCCTGTTCCAAAAATCAATTTAATATATGGTCCCCAGATAGAGGACGTATCAGATATTAAACTGATAAGAACAGATACTACACTTGATCTTAGCCAAAAGGCCGAGAAGCGATAACCAGAATGGTGGCAGAATTAACGCCTCCCGAAGAAATCTACCTTGGTCACCCGGACCGGGGTCTTCCCTCTCACCGTCGCTGGCCGCCCTTTCGCCTCTTTTACTGACTCCCGGCAAGAGCTCAGCATGTGCCGGTGGAAAGGAGGCCCCGGCCTCAGGCCTTCCCCCGGCTCCCAGAGTCCTCCTCGGCTGTCGCCTCATTAGGCGTCACTTTGCATACCCACGTTGTCCTCTTTCTAGTATTTGCATGCCCCTCCCCTTCCTGCGCACTGCTTCCAGCCGGCTGGCCGGAAAGCCTGGCAGCCAGGGGATGCTGGGAATCAGGCCAGGAAGCCCTGGACAGCTCCCTGACCGGAAGTGGCCGGACCCTCGCCCTCGCTTGCCTGGGACACTGCTCCCCTGCAGCCTGAGGCCTATAAATAAGGCTTGGCCGTTCGTGGCCGTTCGGGGACGGGCGGGGCGGGCAGAGAAGGAAAAGTACTCTGTATTTTTCTTCTTGCTCAGAGAAGCCAAGGGCAGTGCCCACTTCTCGGCCTGCCTGCCTGCCTGCCTGCCTGCCTGCCTGCTTCCCTCCCTCCCTGCTTCCCTCCCTCCCTGCTTCCCTCCCTCCCTGCTTCCCTCCCTCCCTCCCTCCCTCCATCCATCCTTGTGACTTGCTGAGAACCTTCCTCCATTCGTTCCCCAGTGAAATGGATCCAAAAACCAATGAAACTCTGCTGCTGCAAAAACAGTCTTTTTCCCACGTTTGTCTCTTTTCAAAGTGCAGCGTCTGGATGGAGAAGGGGAAAAAAACAAAGAAAAAAAAGTTGAAAAATAAATAAATAAATAACGCACGGCCGGGTGGCCGCAAAGTGGCAATTAAGTAAAATACATACATAATTAAGGCAAGACACAGTGACCACTTTGCTTTTATTCACAGGCAAACACAATAGCGCCACTTTACAGGGTTTGGTAGTGAAGCGCTACTTTCGTTTTCTCGTCTATTTTTCAACAGCATTGTTTTCCCCGGGTGGGGAAGTGCACCATTCCTGGAGGTACTGCAATACCAGGTTGATGCGTGGAGTGGACAGAGCAAGCTCCTATTCCATCTCCCTGTTCCAAAAATCAATTTAATATATGGTCCCCAGATAGAGGACGTATCAGATATTAAACTGATAAGAACAGATACTACACTTGATCTTAGCCAAAAGGCCGAGAAGCGATAACCAGAATGGTGGCAGAATTAACGCCTCCCGAAGAAATCTACCTTGGTCACCCGGACCGGGGTCTTCCCTCTCACCGTCGCTGGCCGCCCTTTCGCCTCTTTTACTGACTCCCGGCAAGAGCTCAGCATGTGCCGGTGGAAAGGAGGCCCCGGCCTCAGGCCTTCCCCCGGCTCCCAGAGTCCTCCTCGGCTGTCGCCTCATTAGGCGTCACTTTGCATACCCACGTTGTCCTCTTTCTAGTATTTGCATGCCCCTCCCCTTCCTGCGCACTGCTTCCAGCCGGCTGGCCGGAAAGCCTGGCAGCCAGGGGATGCTGGGAATCAGGCCAGGAAGCCCTGGACAGCTCCCTGACCGGAAGTGGCCGGACCCTCGCCCTCGCTTGCCTGGGACACTGCTCCCCTGCAGCCTGAGGCCTATAAATAAGGCTTGGCCGTTCGTGGCCGTTCGGGGCGGGCAGAGAAGGAAAAGTACTCTGTATTTTTCTTCTTGCTCAGAGAAGCCAAGGGCAGTGCCCACTTCTCGGCCTGCCTGCCTGCCTGCCTGCCTGCCTGCCTGCTTCCCTCCCTCCCTGCTTCCCTCCCTCCCTGCTTCCCTCCCTCCCTCCCTCCCTCCCTCCATCCATCCTTGTGACTTGCTGAGAACCTTCCTCCATTCGTTCCCCAGTGAAATGGATCCAAAAACCAATGAAACTCTGCTGCTGCAAAAACAGTCTTTTTCCCACGTTTGTCTCTTTTCAAAGTGCAGCGTCTGGATGGAGAAGGGGAAAAAAACAAAGAAAAAAAAGTTGAAAAATAAATAAATAAATAACGCACGGCCGGGTGGCCGCAAAGTGGCAATTAAGTAAAATACATACATAATTAAGGCAAGACACAGTGACCACTTTGCTTTTATTCACAGGCAAACACAATAGCGCCACTTTACAGGGTTTGGTAGTGAAGCGCTACTTTCGTTTTCTCGTCTATTTTTCAACAGCATTGTTTTCCCCGGGTGGGGAAGTGCACCATTCCTGGAGGTACTGCAATACCAGGTTGATGCGTGGAGTGGACAGAGCAAGCTCCTATTCCATCTCCCTGTTCCAAAAATCAATTTAATATATGGTCCCCAGATAGAGGACGTATCAGATATTAAACTGATAAGAACAGATTTTTTTTTTTTTTTTTTTTTTCCTACCCGTCACACCCTCAGTCAGCAGGTCTGGCCAGTCTGCCACACCCGCCGGCCTCGCCCTTCACCCGAGCCGTCTCGCCTGGCCTACTTGCCCAGGGGGTACTAGGCATGGCTTATCTTTTCAGCCAACCCCGGTCTGTCCTGCTACTACCTCCACCCAGCAGCCAACCAGCCCAGCTGAAAGCGGGGAACCAATCCGCAGACAGCCATTAGCTGGTTGGCCTTGTGCCGGTCGGACCTAGGAGGGTTCACCTGGACAGGGGGGCGACTTAGCCTTCCAGCCATGCCGTTCGGCCCTGTCGTTCCATCCAAGGTCATCAGCCCAGGTGTCAGCCCAAGCCGGTTGGCACAGCAGCCCAGTCTCGCCTGCTGACCTACGTAAAAAATCGCCATTCAGCCGGCCTGCCAGTCAGTCCCCACTGGGGTTCCTGCCCGACAGTCCAGCATGCCAGGCTACTAAAAACGTTATGACATTTCTGTCATATTTCGTCACGATTCCGTCACTTTCCGTTACGAATCTCGTTTCACCGTATTGGGAATATCATTGACCCACAAAGTCCAATGAAAACATCCCAACTGACCGCCCTCCCCTAGGGCCGAGAAGCGATAACCAGAATGGTGGCAGAATTAACGCCTCCCGAAGAAATCTACCTTGGTCACCCGGACCGGGGTCTTCCCTCTCACCGTCGCTGGCCGCCCTTTCGCCTCTTTTACTGACTCCCGGCAAGAGCTCAGCATGTGCCGGTGGAAAGGAGGCCCCGGCCTCAGGCCTTCCCCCGGCTCCCAGAGTCCTCCTCGGCTGTCGCCTCATTAGGCGTCACTTTGCATACCCACGTTGTCCTCTTTCTAGTATTTGCATGCCCCTCCCCTTCCTGCGCACTGCTTCCAGCCGGCTGGCCGGAAAGCCTGGCAGCCAGGGGATGCTGGGAATCAGGCCAGGAAGCCCTGGACAGCTCCCTGACCGGAAGTGGCCGGACCCTCGCCCTCGCTTGCCTGGGACACTGCTCCCCTGCAGCCTGAGGCCTATAAATAAGGCTTGGCCGTTCGTGGCCGTTCGGGGACGGGCGGGGCGGGCAGAGAAGGAAAAGTACTCTGTATTTTTCTTCTTGCTCAGAGAAGCCAAGGGCAGTGCCCACTTCTCGGCCTGCCTGCCTGCCTGCCTGCCTGCCTGCTTCCCTCCCTCCCTGCTTCCCTCCCTCCCTGCTTCCCTCCCTCCCTGCTTCCCTCCCTCCCTCCCTCCCTCCATCCATCCTTGTGACTTGCTGAGAACCTTCCTCCATTCGTTCCCCAGTGAAATGGATCCAAAAACCAATGAAACTCTGCTGCTGCAAAAACAGTCTTTTTCCCACGTTTGTCTCTTTTCAAAGTGCAGCGTCTGGATGGAGAAGGGGAAAAAAACAAAGAAAAAAAAGTTGAAAAATAAATAAATAAATAACGCACGGCCGGGTGGCCGCAAAGTGGCAATTAAGTAAAATACATACATAATTAAGGCAAGACACAGTGACCACTTTGCTTTTATTCACAGGCAAACACAATAGCGCCACTTTACAGGGTTTGGTAGTGAAGCGCTACTTTCGTTTTCTCGTCTATTTTTCAACAGCATTGTTTTCCCCGGGTGGGGAAGTGCACCATTCCTGGAGGTACTGCAATACCAGGTTGATGCGTGGAGTGGACAGAGCAAGCTCCTATTCCATCTCCCTGTTCCAAAAATCAATTTAATATATGGTCCCCAGATAGAGGACGTATCAGATATTAAACTGATAAGAACAGATACTACACTTGATCTTAGCCAAAAGGCCGAGAAGCGATAACCAGAATGGTGGCAGAATTAACGCCTCCCGAAGAAATCTACCTTGGTCACCCGGACCGGGGTCTTCCCTCTCACCGTCGCTGGCCGCCCTTTCGCCTCTTTTACTGACTCCCGGCAAGAGCTCAGCATGTGCCGGTGGAAAGGAGGCCCCGGCCTCAGGCCTTCCCCCGGCTCCCAGAGTCCTCCTCGGCTGTCGCCTCATTAGGCGTCACTTTGCATACCCACGTTGTCCTCTTTCTAGTATTTGCATGCCCCTCCCCTTCCTGCGCACTGCTTCCAGCCGGCTGGCCGGAAAGCCTGGCAGCCAGGGGATGCTGGGAATCAGGCCAGGAAGCCCTGGACAGCTCCCTGACCGGAAGTGGCCGGACCCTCGCCCTCGCTTGCCTGGGACACTGCTCCCCTGCAGCCTGAGGCCTATAAATAAGGCTTGGCCGTTCGTGGCCGTTCGGGGACGGGCGGGGCGGGCAGAGAAGGAAAAGTACTCTGTATTTTTCTTCTTGCTCAGAGAAGCCAAGGGCAGTGCCCACTTCTCGGCCTGCCTGCCTGCCTGCCTGCCTGCCTGCCTGCCTGCTTCCCTCCCTCCCTGCTTCCCTCCCTCCCTGCTTCCCTCCCTCCCTCCCTCCCTCCCTCCATCCATCCTTGTGACTTGCTGAGAACCTTCCTCCATTCGTTCCCCAGTGAAATGGATCCAAAAACCAATGAAACTCTGCTGCTGCAAAAACAGTCTTTTTCCCACGTTTGTCTCTTTTCAAAGTGCAGCGTCTGGATGGAGAAGGGGAAAAAAACAAAGAAAAAAAAGTTGAAAAATAAATAAATAAATAACGCACGGCCGGGTGGCCGCAAAGTGGCAATTAAGTAAAATACATACATAATTAAGGCAAGACACAGTGACCACTTTGCTTTTATTCACAGGCAAACACAATAGCGCCACTTTACAGGGTTTGGTAGTGAAGCGCTACTTTCGTTTTCTCGTCTATTTTTCAACAGCATTGTTTTCCCCGGGTGGGGAAGTGCACCATTCCTGGAGGTACTGCAATACCAGGTTGATGCGTGGAGTGGACAGAGCAAGCTCCTATTCCATCTCCCTGTTCCAAAAATCAATTTAATATATGGTCCCCAGATAGAGGACGTATCAGATATTAAACTGATAAGAACAGATTTTTTTTTTTTGTAAAAATATACTTTATTTATAAAATTGTAAGGCACATATACATGTTAACCAATCCCATACTACACTTGATCTTAGCCAAAAGGCCGAGAAGCGATAACCAGAATGGTGGCAGAATTAACGCCTCCCGAAGAAATCTACCTTGGTCACCCGGACCGGGGTCTTCCCTCTCACCGTCGCTGGCCGCCCTTTCGCCTCTTTTACTGACTCCCGGCAAGAGCTCAGCATGTGCCGGTGGAAAGGAGGCCCCGGCCTCAGGCCTTCCCCCGGCTCCCAGAGTCCTCCTCGGCTGTCGCCTCATTAGGCGTCACTTTGCATACCCACGTTGTCCTCTTTCTAGTATTTGCATGCCCCTCCCCTTCCTGCGCACTGCTTCCAGCCGGCTGGCCGGAAAGCCTGGCAGCCAGGGGATGCTGGGAATCAGGCCAGGAAGCCCTGGACAGCTCCCTGACCGGAAGTGGCCGGACCCTCGCCCTCGCTTGCCTGGGACACTGCTCCCCTGCAGCCTGAGGCCTATAAATAAGGCTTGGCCGTTCGTGGCCGTTCGGGGACGGGCGGGGCGGGCAGAGAAGGAAAAGTACTCTGTATTTTTCTTCTTGCTCAGAGAAGCCAAGGGCAGTGCCCACTTCTCGGCCTGCCTGCCTGCCTGCCTGCCTGCCTGCCTGCCTGCTTCCCTCCCTCCCTGCTTCCCTCCCTCCCTGCTTCCCTCCCTCCCTGCTTCCCTCCCTCCCTCCCTCCCTCCATCCATCCTTGTGACTTGCTGAGAACCTTCCTCCATTCGTTCCCTAGTGAAATGGATCCAAAAACCAATGAAACTCTGCTGCTGCAAAAACAGTCTTTTTCCCACGTTTGTCTCTTTTCAAAGTGCAGCGTCTGGATGGAGAAGGGGAAAAAAACAAAGAAAAAAAAGTTGAAAAATAAATAAATAAATAACGCACGGCCGGGTGGCCGCAAAGTGGCAATTAAGTAAAATACATACATAATTAAGGCAAGACACAGTGACCACTTTGCTTTTATTCACAGGCAAACACAATAGCGCCACTTTACAGGGTTTGGTAGTGAAGCGCTACTTTCGTTTTCTCGTCTATTTTTCAACAGCATTGTTTTCCCCGGGTGGGGAAGTGCACCATTCCTGGAGGTACTGCAATACCAGGTTGATGCGTGGAGTGGACAGAGCAAGCTCCTATTCCATCTCCCTGTTCCAAAAATCAATTTAATATATGGTCCCCAGATAGACTACACTTGATCTTAGCCAAAAGGCCGAGAAGCGATAACCAGAATGGTGGCAGAATTAACGCCTCCCGAAGAAATCTACCTTGGTCACCCGGACCGGGGTCTTCCCTCTCACCGTCGCTGGCCGCCCTTTCGCCTCTTTTACTGACTCCCGGCAAGAGCTCAGCATGTGCCGGTGGAAAGGAGGCCCCGGCCTCAGGCCTTCCCCCGGCTCCCAGAGTCCTCCTCGGCTGTCGCCTCATTAGGCGTCACTTTGCATACCCACGTTGTCCTCTTTCTAGTATTTGCATGCCCCTCCCCTTCCTGCGCACTGCTTCCAGCCGGCTGGCCGGAAAGCCTGGCAGCCAGGGGATGCTGGGAATCAGGCCAGGAAGCCCTGGACAGCTCCCTGACCGGAAGTGGCCGGACCCTCGCCCTCGCTTGCCTGGGACACTGCTCCCCTGCAGCCTGAGGCCTATAAATAAGGCTTGGCCGTTCGTGGCCGTTCGGGGACGGGCGGGGCGGGCAGAGAAGGAAAAGTACTCTGTATTTTTCTTCTTGCTCAGAGAAGCCAAGGGCAGTGCCCACTTCTCGGCCTGCCTGCCTGCCTGCCTGCCTGCCTGCCTGCTTCCCTCCCTCCCTGCTTCCCTCCCTCCCTGCTTCCCTCCCTCCCTGCTTCCCTCCCTCCCTCCCTCCCTCCATCCATCCTTGTGACTTGCTGAGAACCTTCCTCCATTCGTTCCCCAGTGAAATGGATCCAAAAACCAATGAAACTCTGCTGCTGCAAAAACAGTCTTTTTCCCACGTTTGTCTCTTTTCAAAGTGCAGCGTCTGGATGGAGAAGGGGAAAAAAACAAAGAAAAAAAAGTTGAAAAATAAATAAATAAATAACGCACGGCCGGGTGGCCGCAAAGTGGCAATTAAGTAAAATACATACATAATTAAGGCAAGACACAGTGACCACTTTGCTTTTATTCACAGGCAAACACAATAGCGCCACTTTACAGGGTTTGGTAGTGAAGCGCTACTTTCGTTTTCTCGTCTATTTTTCAACAGCATTGTTTTCCCCGGGTGGGGAAGTGCACCATTCCTGGAGGTACTGCAATACCAGGTTGATGCGTGGAGTGGACAGAGCAAGCTCCTATTCCATCTCCCTGTTCCAAAAATCAATTTAATATATGGTCCCCAGATAGAGGACGTATCAGATATTAAACTGATAAGAACAGATACTACACTTGATCTTAGCCAAAAGGCCGAGAAGCGATAACCAGAATGGTGGCAGAATTAACGCCTCCCGAAGAAATCTACCTTGGTCACCCGGACCGGGGTCTTCCCTCTCACCGTCGCTGGCCGCCCTTTCGCCTCTTTTACTGACTCCCGGCAAGAGCTCAGCATGTGCCGGTGGAAAGGAGGCCCCGGCCTCAGGCCTTCCCCCGGCTCCCAGAGTCCTCCTCGGCTGTCGCCTCATTAGGCGTCACTTTGCATACCCACGTTGTCCTCTTTCTAGTATTTGCATGCCCCTCCCCTTCCTGCGCACTGCTTCCAGCCGGCTGGCCGGAAAGCCTGGCAGCCAGGGGATGCTGGGAATCAGGCCAGGAAGCCCTGGACAGCTCCCTGACCGGAAGTGGCCGGACCCTCGCCCTCGCTTGCCTGGGACACTGCTCCCCTGCAGCCTGAGGCCTATAAATAAGGCTTGGCCGTTCGTGGCCGTTCGGGGACGGGCGGGGCGGGCAGAGAAGGAAAAGTACTCTGTATTTTTCTTCTTGCTCAGAGAAGCCAAGGGCAGTGCCCACTTCTCGGCCTGCCTGCCTGCCTGCCTGCCTGCCTGCCTGCTTCCCTCCCTCCCTGCTTCCCTCCCTCCCTGCTTCCCTCCCTCCCTCCCTCCCTCCCTCCATCCATCCTTGTGACTTGCTGAGAACCTTCCTCCATTCGTTCCCCAGTGAAATGGATCCAAAAACCAATGAAACTCTGCTGCTGCAAAAACAGTCTTTTTCCCACGTTTGTCTCTTTTCAAAGTGCAGCGTCTGGATGGAGAAGGGGAAAAAAACAAAGAAAAAAAAGTTGAAAAATAAATAAATAAATAACGCACGGCCGGGTGGCCGCAAAGTGGCAATTAAGTAAAATACATACATAATTAAGGCAAGACACAGTGACCACTTTGCTTTTATTCACAGGCAAACACAATAGCGCCACTTTACAGGGTTTGGTAGTGAAGCGCTACTTTCGTTTTCTCGTCTATTTTTCAACAGCATTGTTTTCCCCGGGTGGGGAAGTGCACCATTCCTGGAGGTACTGCAATACCAGGTTGATGCGTGGAGTGGACAGAGCAAGCTCCTATTCCATCTCCCTGTTCCAAAAATCAATTTAATATATGGTCCCCAGATAGAGGACGTATCAGATATTAAACTGATAAGAACAGATTTTTTTTTTTTTTTTTTTTTCCTACCCGTCACACCCTCAGTCAGCAGGTCTGGCCAGTCTGCCACACCCGCCGGCCTCGCCCTTCACCCGAGCCGTCTCGCCTGGCCTACTTGCCCAGGGGGTACTAGGCATGGCTTATCTTTTCAGCCAACCCCGGTCTGTCCTGCTACTACCTCCACCCAGCAGCCAACCAGCCCAGCTGAAAGCGGGGAACCAATCCGCAGACAGCCATTAGCTGGTTGGCCTTGTGCCGGTCGGACCTAGGAGGGTTCACCTGGACAGGGGGGCGACTTAGCCTTCCAGCCATGCCGTTCGGCCCTGTCGTTCCATCCAAGGTCATCAGCCCAGGTGTCAGCCCAAGCCGGTTGGCACAGCAGCCCAGTCTCGCCTGCTGACCTACGTAAAAAATCGCCATTCAGCCGGCCTGCCAGTCAGTCCCCACTGGGGTTCCTGCCCGACAGTCCAGCATGCCAGGCTACTAAAAACGTTATGACATTTCTGTCATATTTCGTCACGATTCCGTCACTTTCCGTTCCGAATCTCGTTTCACCGTATTGGGAATATCATTGACCCACAAAGTCCAATGAAAACATCCCAACTGACCGCCCTCCCCTAGGGCCGAGAAGCGATAACCAGAATGGTGGCAGAATTAACGCCTCCCGAAGAAATCTACCTTGGTCACCCGGACCGGGGTCTTCCCTCTCACCGTCGCTGGCCGCCCTTTCGCCTCTTTTACTGACTCCCGGCAAGAGCTCAGCATGTGCCGGTGGAAAGGAGGCCCCGGCCTCAGGCCTTCCCCCGGCTCCCAGAGTCCTCCTCGGCTGTCGCCTCATTAGGCGTCACTTTGCATACCCACGTTGTCCTCTTTCTAGTATTTGCATGCCCCTCCCCTTCCTGCGCACTGCTTCCAGCCGGCTGGCCGGAAAGCCTGGCAGCCAGGGGATGCTGGGAATCAGGCCAGGAAGCCCTGGACAGCTCCCTGACCGGAAGTGGCCGGACCCTCGCCCTCGCTTGCCTGGGACACTGCTCCCCTGCAGCCTGAGGCCTATAAATAAGGCTTGGCCGTTCGTGGCCGTTCGGGGACGGGCGGGGCGGGCAGAGAAGGAAAAGTACTCTGTATTTTTCTTCTTGCTCAGAGAAGCCAAGGGCAGTGCCCACTTCTCGGCCTGCCTGCCTGCCTGCCTGCCTGCCTGCTTCCCTCCCTCCCTGCTTCCCTCCCTCCCTGCTTCCCTCCCTCCCTGCTTCCCTCCCTCCCTCCATCCATCCTTGTGACTTGCTGAGAACCTTCCTCCATTCGTTCCCCAGTGAAATGGATCCAAAAACCAATGAAACTCTGCTGCTGCAAAAACAGTCTTTTTCCCACGTTTGTCTCTTTTCAAAGTGCAGCGTCTGGATGGAGAAGGGGAAAAAAACAAAGAAAAAAAAGTTGAAAAATAAATAAATAAATAACGCACGGCCGGGTGGCCGCAAAGTGGCAATTAAGTAAAATACATACATAATTAAGGCAAGACACAGTGACCACTTTGCTTTTATTCACAGGCAAACACAATAGCGCCACTTTACAGGGTTTGGTAGTGAAGCGCTACTTTCGTTTTCTCGTCTATTTTTCAACAGCATTGTTTTCCCCGGGTGGGGAAGTGCACCATTCCTGGAGGTACTGCAATACCAGGTTGATGCGTGGAGTGGACAGAGCAAGCTCCTATTCCATCTCCCTGTTCCAAAAATCAATTTAATATATGGTCCCCAGATAGAGGACGTATCAGATATTAAACTGATAAGAACAGATACTACACTTGATCTTAGCCAAAAGGCCGAGAAGCGATAACCAGAATGGTGGCAGAATTAACGCCTCCCGAAGAAATCTACCTTGGTCACCCGGACCGGGGTCTTCCCTCTCACCGTCGCTGGCCGCCCTTTCGCCTCTTTTACTGACTCCCGGCAAGAGCTCAGCATGTGCCGGTGGAAAGGAGGCCCCGGCCTCAGGCCTTCCCCCGGCTCCCAGAGTCCTCCTCGGCTGTCGCCTCATTAGGCGTCACTTTGCATACCCACGTTGTCCTCTTTCTAGTATTTGCATGCCCCTCCCCTTCCTGCGCACTGCTTCCAGCCGGCTGGCCGGAAAGCCTGGCAGCCAGGGGATGCTGGGAATCAGGCCAGGAAGCCCTGGACAGCTCCCTGACCGGAAGTGGCCGGACCCTCGCCCTCGCTTGCCTGGGACACTGCTCCCCTGCAGCCTGAGGCCTATAAATAAGGCTTGGCCGTTCGTGGCCGTTCGGGGACGGGCGGGGCGGGCAGAGAAGGAAAAGTACTCTGTATTTTTCTTCTTGCTCAGAGAAGCCAAGGGCAGTGCCCACTTCTCGGCCTGCCTGCCTGCCTGCCTGCCTGCCTGCCTGCTTCCCTCCCTCCCTGCTTCCCTCCCTCCCTGCTTCCCTCCCTCCCTCCCTCCCTCCCTCCATCCATCCTTGTGACTTGCTGAGAACCTTCCTCCATTCGTTCCCCAGTGAAATGGATCCAAAAACCAATGAAACTCTGCTGCTGCAAAAACAGTCTTTTTCCCACGTTTGTCTCTTTTCAAAGTGCAGCGTCTGGATGGAGAAGGGGAAAAAAACAAAGAAAAAAAAGTTGAAAAATAAATAAATAAATAACGCACGGCCGGGTGGCCGCAAAGTGGCAATTAAGTAAAATACATACATAATTAAGGCAAGACACAGTGACCACTTTGCTTTTATTCACAGGCAAACACAATAGCGCCACTTTACAGGGTTTGGTAGTGAAGCGCTACTTTCGTTTTCTCGTCTATTTTTCAACAGCATTGTTTTCCCCGGGTGGGGAAGTGCACCATTCCTGGAGGTACTGCAATACCAGGTTGATGCGTGGAGTGGACAGAGCAAGCTCCTATTCCATCTCCCTGTTCCAAAAATCAATTTAATATATGGTCCCCAGATAGAGGACGTATCAGATATTAAACTGATAAGAACAGATTTTTTTTTTTTTTTTTTTTTCCTACCCGTCACACCCTCAGTCAGCAGGTCTGGCCAGTCTGCCACACCCGCCGGCCTCGCCCTTCACCCGAGCCGTCTCGCCTGGCCTACTTGCCCAGGGGGTACTAGGCATGGCTTATCTTTTCAGCCAACCCCGGTCTGTCCTGCTACTACCTCCACCCAGCAGCCAACCAGCCCAGCTGAAAGCGGGGAACCAATCCGCAGACAGCCATTAGCTGGTTGGCCTTGTGCCGGTCGGACCTAGGAGGGTTCACCTGGACAGGGGGGCGACTTAGCCTTCCAGCCATGCCGTTCGGCCCTGTCGTTCCATCCAAGGTCATCAGCCCAGGTGTCAGCCCAAGCCGGTTGGCACAGCAGCCCAGTCTCGCCTGCTGACCTACGTAAAAAATCGCCATTCAGCCGGCCTGCCAGTCAGTCCCCACTGGGGTTCCTGCCCGACAGTCCAGCATGCCAGGCTACTAAAAACGTTATGACATTTCTGTCATATTTCGTCACGATTCCGTCACTTTCCGTTCCGAATCTCGTTTCACCGTATTGGGAATATCATTGACCCACAAAGTCCAATGAAAACATCCCAACTGACCGCCCTCCCCTAGGGCCGAGAAGCGATAACCAGAATGGTGGCAGAATTAACGCCTCCCGAAGAAATCTACCTTGGTCACCCGGACCGGGGTCTTCCCTCTCACCGTCGCTGGCCGCCCTTTCGCCTCTTTTACTGACTCCCGGCAAGAGCTCAGCATGTGCCGGTGGAAAGGAGGCCCCGGCCTCAGGCCTTCCCCCGGCTCCCAGAGTCCTCCTCGGCTGTCGCCTCATTAGGCGTCACTTTGCATACCCACGTTGTCCTCTTTCTAGTATTTGCATGCCCCTCCCCTTCCTGCGCACTGCTTCCAGCCGGCTGGCCGGAAAGCCTGGCAGCCAGGGGATGCTGGGAATCAGGCCAGGAAGCCCTGGACAGCTCCCTGACCGGAAGTGGCCGGACCCTCGCCCTCGCTTGCCTGGGACACTGCTCCCCTGCAGCCTGAGGCCTATAAATAAGGCTTGGCCGTTCGTGGCCGTTCGGGGACGGGCGGGGCGGGCAGAGAAGGAAAAGTACTCTGTATTTTTCTTCTTGCTCAGAGAAGCCAAGGGCAGTGCCCACTTCTCGGCCTGCCTGCCTGCCTGCCTGCCTGCCTGCTTCCCTCCCTCCCTGCTTCCCTCCCTCCCTGCTTCCCTCCCTCCCTGCTTCCCTCCCTCCCTCCATCCATCCTTGTGACTTGCTGAGAACCTTCCTCCATTCGTTCCCCAGTGAAATGGATCCAAAAACCAATGAAACTCTGCTGCTGCAAAAACAGTCTTTTTCCCACGTTTGTCTCTTTTCAAAGTGCAGCGTCTGGATGGAGAAGGGGAAAAAAACAAAGAAAAAAAAGTTGAAAAATAAATAAATAAATAACGCACGGCCGGGTGGCCGCAAAGTGGCAATTAAGTAAAATACATACATAATTAAGGCAAGACACAGTGACCACTTTGCTTTTATTCACAGGCAAACACAATAGCGCCACTTTACAGGGTTTGGTAGTGAAGCGCTACTTTCGTTTTCTCGTCTATTTTTCAACAGCATTGTTTTCCCCGGGTGGGGAAGTGCACCATTCCTGGAGGTACTGCAATACCAGGTTGATGCGTGGAGTGGACAGAGCAAGCTCCTATTCCATCTCCCTGTTCCAAAAATCAATTTAATATATGGTCCCCAGATAGAGGACGTATCAGATATTAAACTGATAAGAACAGATACTACACTTGATCTTAGCCAAAAGGCCGAGAAGCGATAACCAGAATGGTGGCAGAATTAACGCCTCCCGAAGAAATCTACCTTGGTCACCCGGACCGGGGTCTTCCCTCTCACCGTCGCTGGCCGCCCTTTCGCCTCTTTTACTGACTCCCGGCAAGAGCTCAGCATGTGCCGGTGGAAAGGAGGCCCCGGCCTCAGGCCTTCCCCCGGCTCCCAGAGTCCTCCTCGGCTGTCGCCTCATTAGGCGTCACTTTGCATACCCACGTTGTCCTCTTTCTAGTATTTGCATGCCCCTCCCCTTCCTGCGCACTGCTTCCAGCCGGCTGGCCGGAAAGCCTGGCAGCCAGGGGATGCTGGGAATCAGGCCAGGAAGCCCTGGACAGCTCCCTGACCGGAAGTGGCCGGACCCTCGCCCTCGCTTGCCTGGGACACTGCTCCCCTGCAGCCTGAGGCCTATAAATAAGGCTTGGCCGTTCGTGGCCGTTCGGGGACGGGCGGGGCGGGCAGAGAAGGAAAAGTACTCTGTATTTTTCTTCTTGCTCAGAGAAGCCAAGGGCAGTGCCCACTTCTCGGCCTGCCTGCCTGCCTGCCTGCCTGCCTGCCTGCTTCCCTCCCTCCCTGCTTCCCTCCCTCCCTGCTTCCCTCCCTCCCTCCCTCCCTCCCTCCATCCTTGTGACTTGCTGAGAACCTTCCTCCATTCGTTCCCCAGTGAAATGGATCCAAAAACCAATGAAACTCTGCTGCTGCAAAAACAGTCTTTTTCCCACGTTTGTCTCTTTTCAAAGTGCAGCGTCTGGATGGAGAAGGGGAAAAAAACAAAGAAAAAAAAGTTGAAAAATAAATAAATAAATAACGCACGGCCGGGTGGCCGCAAAGTGGCAATTAAGTAAAATACATACATAATTAAGGCAAGACACAGTGACCACTTTGCTTTTATTCACAGGCAAACACAATAGCGCCACTTTACAGGGTTTGGTAGTGAAGCGCTACTTTCGTTTTCTCGTCTATTTTTCAACAGCATTGTTTTCCCCGGGTGGGGAAGTGCACCATTCCTGGAGGTACTGCAATACCAGGTTGATGCGTGGAGTGGACAGAGCAAGCTCCTATTCCATCTCCCTGTTCCAAAAATCAATTTAATATATGGTCCCCAGATAGAGGACGTATCAGATATTAAACTGATAAGAACAGATTTTTTTTTTTTTTTTTTTGTCCTACCCGTCACACCCTCAGTCAGCAGGTCTGGCCAGTCTGCCACACCCGCCAGCCTCGCCCTTCACCCGAGCCGTCTCGCCTGGCCTACTTGCCCAGGGGGTACTAGGCATGGCTTATCTTTTCAGCCAACCCCGGTCTGTCCTGCTACTACCTCCACCCAGCAGCCAACCAGCCCAGCTGAAAGCGGGGAACCAATCCGCAGACAGCCATTAGCTGGTTGGCCTTGTGCCGGTCGGACCTAGGAGGGTTCACCTGGACAGGGGGGCGACTTAGCCTTCCAGCCATGCCGTTCGGCCCTGTCGTTCCATCCAAGGTCATCAGCCCAGGTGTCAAACCAAGCCGGTTGGCACAGCAGCCCAGTCTCGCCTGCTGACCTACGTAAAAAATCGCCATTCAGCCGGCCTGCCAGTCAGTCCCCACTGGGGTTCCTGCCCGACAGTCCAGCATGCCAGGCTACTAAAAACGTTATGACATTGCTGTCATATGCATTATGACATTTCTGTCATATTTCGTCACGATTCCGTCACTTTCCGTTCCGAATCTCGTTTCACCGTATTGGGAATATCATTGACCCACAAAGTCCAATGAAAACATCCCAACTGACCGCCCTCCCCTAGGGGAGGCAAGTGGTACTACACTTGATCTTAGCCAAAAGGCCGAGAAGCGATAACCAGAATGGTGGCAGAATTAACGCCTCCCGAAGAAATCTACCTTGGTCACCCGGACCGGGGTCTTCCCTCTCACCGTCGCTGGCCGCCCTTTCGCCTCTTTTACTGACTCCCGGCAAGAGCTCAGCATGTGCCGGTGGAAAGGAGGCCCCGGCCTCAGGCCTTCCCCCGGCTCCCAGAGTCCTCCTCGGCTGTCGCCTCATTAGGCGTCACTTTGCATACCCACGTTGTCCTCTTTCTAGTATTTGCATGCCCCTCCCCTTCCTGCGCACTGCTTCCAGCCGGCTGGCCGGAAAGCCTGGCAGCCAGGGGATGCTGGGAATCAGGCCAGGAAGCCCTGGACAGCTCCCTGACCGGAAGTGGCCGGACCCTCGCCCTCGCTTGCCTGGGACACTGCTCCCCTGCAGCCTGAGGCCTATAAATAAGGCTTGGCCGTTCGTGGCCGTTCGGGGACGGGCGGGGCGGGCAGAGAAGGAAAAGTACTCTGTATTTTTCTTCTTGCTCAGAGAAGCCAAGGGCAGTGCCCACTTCTCGGCCTGCCTGCCTGCCTGCCTGCCTGCCTGCCTGCTTCCCTCCCTCCCTGCTTCCCTGCTTCCCTCCCTCCCTGCTTCCCTCCCTCCCTGCTTCCCTCCCTCCCTCCCTCCCTCCATCCATCCTTGTGACTTGCTGAGAACCTTCCTCCATTCGTTCCCTAGTGAAATGGATCCAAAAACCAATGAAACTCTGCTGCTGCAAAAACAGTCTTTTTCCCACGTTTGTCTCTTTTCAAAGTGCAGCGTCTGGATGGAGAAGGGGAAAAAAACAAAGAAAAAAAAGTTGAAAAATAAATAAATAAATAACGCACGGCCGGGTGGCCGCAAAGTGGCAATTAAGTAAAATACATACATAATTAAGGCAAGACACAGTGACCACTTTGCTTTTATTCACAGGCAAACACAATAGCGCCACTTTACAGGGTTTGGTAGTGAAGCGCTACTTTCGTTTTCTCGTCTATTTTTCAACAGCATTGTTTTCCCCGGGTGGGGAAGTGCACCATTCCTGGAGGTACTGCAATACCAGGTTGATGCGTGGAGTGGACAGAGCAAGCTCCTATTCCATCTCCCTGTTCCAAAAATCAATTTAATATATGGTCCCCAGATAGACTACACTTGATCTTAGCCAAAAGGCCGAGAAGCGATAACCAGAATGGTGGCAGAATTAACGCCTCCCGAAGAAATCTACCTTGGTCACCCGGACCGGGGTCTTCCCTCTCACCGTCGCTGGCCGCCCTTTCGCCTCTTTTACTGACTCCCGGCAAGAGCTCAGCATGTGCCGGTGGAAAGGAGGCCCCGGCCTCAGGCCTTCCCCCGGCTCCCAGAGTCCTCCTCGGCTGTCGCCTCATTAGGCGTCACTTTGCATACCCACGTTGTCCTCTTTCTAGTATTTGCATGCCCCTCCCCTTCCTGCGCACTGCTTCCAGCCGGCTGGCCGGAAAGCCTGGCAGCCAGGGGATGCTGGGAATCAGGCCAGGAAGCCCTGGACAGCTCCCTGACCGGAAGTGGCCGGACCCTCGCCCTCGCTTGCCTGGGACACTGCTCCCCTGCAGCCTGAGGCCTATAAATAAGGCTTGGCCGTTCGTGGCCGTTCGGGGACGGGCGGGGCGGGCAGAGAAGGAAAAGTACTCTGTATTTTTCTTCTTGCTCAGAGAAGCCAAGGGCAGTGCCCACTTCTCGGCCTGCCTGCCTGCCTGCCTGCCTGCCTGCCTGCTTCCCTCCCTCCCTGCTTCCCTCCCTCCCTCCCTCCCTCCCTCCATCCATCCTTGTGACTTGCTGAGAACCTTCCTCCATTCGTTCCCCAGTGAAATGGATCCAAAAACCAATGAAACTCTGCTGCTGCAAAAACAGTCTTTTTCCCACGTTTGTCTCTTTTCAAAGTGCAGCGTCTGGATGGAGAAGGGGAAAAAAACAAAGAAAAAAAAGTTGAAAAATAAATAAATAAATAACGCACGGCCGGGTGGCCGCAAAGTGGCAATTAAGTAAAATACATACATAATTAAGGCAAGACACAGTGACCACTTTGCTTTTATTCACAGGCAAACACAATAGCGCCACTTTACAGGGTTTGGTAGTGAAGCGCTACTTTCGTTTTCTCGTCTATTTTTCAACAGCATTGTTTTCCCCGGGTGGGGAAGTGCACCATTCCTGGAGGTACTGCAATACCAGGTTGATGCGTGGAGTGGACAGAGCAAGCTCCTATTCCATCTCCCTGTTCCAAAAATCAATTTAATATATGGTCCCCAGATAGAGGACGTATCAGATATTAAACTGATAAGAACAGATACTACACTTGATCTTAGCCAAAAGGCCGAGAAGCGATAACCAGAATGGTGGCAGAATTAACGCCTCCCGAAGAAATCTACCTTGGTCACCCGGACCGGGGTCTTCCCTCTCACCGTCGCTGGCCGCCCTTTCGCCTCTTTTACTGACTCCCGGCAAGAGCTCAGCATGTGCCGGTGGAAAGGAGGCCCCGGCCTCAGGCCTTCCCCCGGCTCCCAGAGTCCTCCTCGGCTGTCGCCTCATTAGGCGTCACTTTGCATACCCACGTTGTCCTCTTTCTAGTATTTGCATGCCCCTCCCCTTCCTGCGCACTGCTTCCAGCCGGCTGGCCGGAAAGCCTGGCAGCCAGGGGATGCTGGGAATCAGGCCAGGAAGCCCTGGACAGCTCCCTGACCGGAAGTGGCCGGACCCTCGCCCTCGCTTGCCTGGGACACTGCTCCCCTGCAGCCTGAGGCCTATAGATAAGGCTTGGCCGTTCGTGGCCGTTCGGGGACGGGCGGGGCGGGCAGAGAAGGAAAAGTACTCTGTATTTTTCTTCTTGCTCAGAGAAGCCAAGGGCAGTGCCCACTTCTCGGCCTGCCTGCCTGCCTGCCTGCCTGCCTGCCTGCTTCCCTCCCTCCCTGCTTCCCTCCCTCCCTGCTTCCCTCCCTCCCTCCCTCCCTCCCTCCCTCCATCCTTGTGACTTGCTGAGAACCTTCCTCCATTCGTTCCCCAGTGAAATGGATCCAAAAACCAATGAAACTCTGCTGCTGCAAAAACAGTCTTTTTCCCACGTTTGTCTCTTTTCAAAGTGCAGCGTCTGGATGGAGAAGGGGAAAAAAACAAAGAAAAAAAAGTTGAAAAATAAATAAATAAATAACGCACGGCCGGGTGGCCGCAAAGTGGCAATTAAGTAAAATACATACATAATTAAGGCAAGACACAGTGACCACTTTGCTTTTATTCACAGGCAAACACAATAGCGCCACTTTACAGGGTTTGGTAGTGAAGCGCTACTTTCGTTTTCTCGTCTATTTTTCAACAGCATTGTTTTCCCCGGGTGGGGAAGTGCACCATTCCTGGAGGTACTGCAATACCAGGTTGATGCGTGGAGTGGACAGAGCAAGCTCCTATTCCATCTCCCTGTTCCAAAAATCAATTTAATATATGGTCCCCAGATAGAGGACGTATCAGATATTAAACTGATAAGAACAGATTTTTTTTTTTTTTTTTTTGTCCTACCCGTCACACCCTCAGTCAGCAGGTCTGGCCAGTCTGCCACACCCGCCAGCCTCGCCCTTCACCCGAGCCGTCTCGCCTGGCCTACTTGCCCAGGGGGTACTAGGCATGGCTTATCTTTTCAGCCAACCCCGGTCTGTCCTGCTACTACCTCCACCCAGCAGCCAACCAGCCCAGCTGAAAGCGGGGAACCAATCCGCAGACAGCCATTAGCTGGTTGGCCTTGTGCCGGTCGGACCTAGGAGGGTTCACCTGGACAGGGGGGCGACTTAGCCTTCCAGCCATGCCGTTCGGCCCTGTCGTTCCATCCAAGGTCATCAGCCCAGGTGTCAGCCCAAGCCGGTTGGCACAGCAGCCCAGTCTCGCCTGCTGACCTACGTAAAAAATCGCCATTCAGCCGGCCTGCCAGTCAGTCCCCACTGGGGTTCCTGCCCGACAGTCCAGCATGCCAGGCTACTAAAAACGTTATGACATTGCTGTCATATGCATTATGACATTTCTGTCATATTTCGTCACGATTCCGTCACTTTCCGTTCCGAATCTCGTTTCACCGTATTGGGAATATCATTGACCCACAAAGTCCAATGAAAACATCCCAACTGACCGCCCTCCCCTAGGGGAGGCAAGTGGTACTACACTTGATCTTAGCCAAAAGGCCGAGAAGCGATAACCAGAATGGTGGCAGAATTAACGCCTCCCGAAGAAATCTACCTTGGTCACCCGGACCGGGGTCTTCCCTCTCACCGTCGCTGGCCGCCCTTTCGCCTCTTTTACTGACTCCCGGCAAGAGCTCAGCATGTGCCGGTGGAAAGGAGGCCCCGGCCTCAGGCCTTCCCCCGGCTCCCAGAGTCCTCCTCGGCTGTCGCCTCATTAGGCGTCACTTTGCATACCCACGTTGTCCTCTTTCTAGTATTTGCATGCCCCTCCCCTTCCTGCGCACTGCTTCCAGCCGGCTGGCCGGAAAGCCTGGCAGCCAGGGGATGCTGGGAATCAGGCCAGGAAGCCCTGGACAGCTCCCTGACCGGAAGTGGCCGGACCCTCGCCCTCGCTTGCCTGGGACACTGCTCCCCTGCAGCCTGAGGCCTATAAATAAGGCTTGGCCGTTCGTGGCCGTTCGGGGACGGGCGGGGCGGGCAGAGAAGGAAAAGTACTCTGTATTTTTCTTCTTGCTCAGAGAAGCCAAGGGCAGTGCCCACTTCTCGGCCTGCCTGCCTGCCTGCCTGCCTGCCTGCCTGCCTGCCTGCTTCCCTCCCTCCCTGCTTCCCTCCCTCCCTGCTTCCCTCCCTCCCTGCTTCCCTCCCTCCCTCCCTCCCTCCATCCATCCTTGTGACTTGCTGAGAACCTTCCTCCATTCGTTCCCTAGTGAAATGGATCCAAAAACCAATGAAACTCTGCTGCTGCAAAAACAGTCTTTTTCCCACGTTTGTCTCTTTTCAAAGTGCAGCGTCTGGATGGAGAAGGGGAAAAAAACAAAGAAAAAAAAGTTGAAAAATAAATAAATAAATAACGCACGGCCGGGTGGCCGCAAAGTGGCAATTAAGTAAAATACATACATAATTAAGGCAAGACACAGTGACCACTTTGCTTTTATTCACAGGCAAACACAATAGCGCCACTTTACAGGGTTTGGTAGTGAAGCGCTACTTTCGTTTTCTCGTCTATTTTTCAACAGCATTGTTTTCCCCGGGTGGGGAAGTGCACCATTCCTGGAGGTACTGCAATACCAGGTTGATGCGTGGAGTGGACAGAGCAAGCTCCTATTCCATCTCCCTGTTCCAAAAATCAATTTAATATATGGTCCCCAGATAGACTACACTTGATCTTAGCCAAAAGGCCGAGAAGCGATAACCAGAATGGTGGCAGAATTAACGCCTCCCGAAGAAATCTACCTTGGTCACCCGGACCGGGGTCTTCCCTCTCACCGTCGCTGGCCGCCCTTTCGCCTCTTTTACTGACTCCCGGCAAGAGCTCAGCATGTGCCGGTGGAAAGGAGGCCCCGGCCTCAGGCCTTCCCCCGGCTCCCAGAGTCCTCCTCGGCTGTCGCCTCATTAGGCGTCACTTTGCATACCCACGTTGTCCTCTTTCTAGTATTTGCATGCCCCTCCCCTTCCTGCGCACTGCTTCCAGCCGGCTGGCCGGAAAGCCTGGCAGCCAGGGGATGCTGGGAATCAGGCCAGGAAGCCCTGGACAGCTCCCTGACCGGAAGTGGCCGGACCCTCGCCCTCGCTTGCCTGGGACACTGCTCCCCTGCAGCCTGAGGCCTATAAATAAGGCTTGGCCGTTCGTGGCCGTTCGGGGACGGGCGGGGCGGGCAGAGAAGGAAAAGTACTCTGTATTTTTCTTCTTGCTCAGAGAAGCCAAGGGCAGTGCCCACTTCTCGGCCTGCCTGCCTGCCTGCCTGCCTGCCTGCCTGCTTCCCTCCCTCCCTGCTTCCCTCCCTCCCTCCCTCCCTCCCTCCATCCATCCTTGTGACTTGCTGAGAACCTTCCTCCATTCGTTCCCCAGTGAAATGGATCCAAAAACCAATGAAACTCTGCTGCTGCAAAAACAGTCTTTTTCCCACGTTTGTCTCTTTTCAAAGTGCAGCGTCTGGATGGAGAAGGGGAAAAAAACAAAGAAAAAAAAGTTGAAAAATAAATAAATAAATAACGCACGGCCGGGTGGCCGCAAAGTGGCAATTAAGTAAAATACATACATAATTAAGGCAAGACACAGTGACCACTTTGCTTTTATTCACAGGCAAACACAATAGCGCCACTTTACAGGGTTTGGTAGTGAAGCGCTACTTTCGTTTTCTCGTCTATTTTTCAACAGCATTGTTTTCCCCGGGTGGGGAAGTGCACCATTCCTGGAGGTACTGCAATACCAGGTTGATGCGTGGAGTGGACAGAGCAAGCTCCTATTCCATCTCCCTGTTCCAAAAATCAATTTAATATATGGTCCCCAGATAGAGGACGTATCAGATATTAAACTGATAAGAACAGATACTACACTTGATCTTAGCCAAAAGGCCGAGAAGCGATAACCAGAATGGTGGCAGAATTAACGCCTCCCGAAGAAATCTACCTTGGTCACCCGGACCGGGGTCTTCCCTCTCACCGTCGCTGGCCGCCCTTTCGCCTCTTTTACTGACTCCCGGCAAGAGCTCAGCATGTGCCGGTGGAAAGGAGGCCCCGGCCTCAGGCCTTCCCCCGGCTCCCAGAGTCCTCCTCGGCTGTCGCCTCATTAGGCGTCACTTTGCATACCCACGTTGTCCTCTTTCTAGTATTTGCATGCCCCTCCCCTTCCTGCGCACTGCTTCCAGCCGGCTGGCCGGAAAGCCTGGCAGCCAGGGGATGCTGGGAATCAGGCCAGGAAGCCCTGGACAGCTCCCTGACCGGAAGTGGCCGGACCCTCGCCCTCGCTTGCCTGGGACACTGCTCCCCTGCAGCCTGAGGCCTATAAATAAGGCTTGGCCGTTCGTGGCCGTTCGGGGACGGGCGGGGCGGGCAGAGAAGGAAAAGTACTCTGTATTTTTCTTCTTGCTCAGAGAAGCCAAGGGCAGTGCCCACTTCTCGGCCTGCCTGCCTGCCTGCCTGCCTGCCTGCCTGCTTCCCTCCCTCCCTGCTTCCCTCCCTCCCTGCTTCCCTCCCTCCCTCCCTCCCTCCATCCATCCTTGTGACTTGCTGAGAACCTTCCTCCATTCGTTCCCTAGTGAAATGGATCCAAAAACCAATGAAACTCTGCTGCTGCAAAAACAGTCTTTTTCCCACGTTTGTCTCTTTTCAAAGTGCAGCGTCTGGATGGAGAAGGGGAAAAAAACAAAGAAAAAAAAGTTGAAAAATAAATAAATAAATAACGCACGGCCGGGTGGCCGCAAAGTGGCAATTAAGTAAAATACATACATAATTAAGGCAAGACACAGTGACCACTTTGCTTTTATTCACAGGCAAACACAATAGCGCCACTTTACAGGGTTTGGTAGTGAAGCGCTACTTTCGTTTTCTCGTCTATTTTTCAACAGCATTGTTTTCCCCGGGTGGGGAAGTGCACCATTCCTGGAGGTACTGCAATACCAGGTTGATGCGTGGAGTGGACAGAGCAAGCTCCTATTCCATCTCCCTGTTCCAAAAATCAATTTAATATATGGTCCCCAGATAGACTACACTTGATCTTAGCCAAAAGGCCGAGAAGCGATAACCAGAATGGTGGCAGAATTAACGCCTCCCGAAGAAATCTACCTTGGTCACCCGGACCGGGGTCTTCCCTCTCACCGTCGCTGGCCGCCCTTTCGCCTCTTTTACTGACTCCCGGCAAGAGCTCAGCATGTGCCGGTGGAAAGGAGGCCCCGGCCTCAGGCCTTCCCCCGGCTCCCAGAGTCCTCCTCGGCTGTCGCCTCATTAGGCGTCACTTTGCATACCCACGTTGTCCTCTTTCTAGTATTTGCATGCCCCTCCCCTTCCTGCGCACTGCTTCCAGCCGGCTGGCCGGAAAGCCTGGCAGCCAGGGGATGCTGGGAATCAGGCCAGGAAGCCCTGGACAGCTCCCTGACCGGAAGTGGCCGGACCCTCGCCCTCGCTTGCCTGGGACACTGCTCCCCTGCAGCCTGAGGCCTATAAATAAGGCTTGGCCGTTCGTGGCCGTTCGGGGACGGGCGGGGCGGGCAGAGAAGGAAAAGTACTCTGTATTTTTCTTCTTGCTCAGAGAAGCCAAGGGCAGTGCCCACTTCTCGGCCTGCCTGCCTGCCTGCCTGCCTGCCTGCCTGCTTCCCTCCCTCCCTGCTTCCCTCCCTCCCTGCTTCCCTCCCTCCCTCCCTCCATCCATCCTTGTGACTTGCTGAGAACCTTCCTCCATTCGTTCCCCAGTGAAATGGATCCAAAAACCAATGAAACTCTGCTGCTGCAAAAACAGTCTTTTTCCCACGTTTGTCTCTTTTCAAAGTGCAGCGTCTGGATGGAGAAGGGGAAAAAAACAAAGAAAAAAAAGTTGAAAAATAAATAAATAAATAACGCACGGCCGGGTGGCCGCAAAGTGGCAATTAAGTAAAATACATACATAATTAAGGCAAGACACAGTGACCACTTTGCTTTTATTCACAGGCAAACACAATAGCGCCACTTTACAGGGTTTGGTAGTGAAGCGCTACTTTCGTTTTCTCGTCTATTTTTCAACAGCATTGTTTTCCCCGGGTGGGGAAGTGCACCATTCCTGGAGGTACTGCAATACCAGGTTGATGCGTGGAGTGGACAGAGCAAGCTCCTATTCCATCTCCCTGTTCCAAAA